>NC_073249.2:99748125-100488750 GCF_029289425.2 Pan paniscus | reverse complement strand
GGTGTTTTATTGACCAAATATGTTCCCACAACCTAGTTTTTTGTAACTAACTAAACATAGTAGATTTTTAAATTTTATCATCAAAATCTATAGACAATTTTTTATTAAAATAGGCTCCACATCTATGTCCTGCTTTTCTTCTTATTAATTACATTGCTGTATAAAAGAACAAGACTTCAGAATCAAGAATATCTTTTCTCTTGGCATTGAATTTATACAAGGTGCTCTTTCTTTAATGCTGTCTCAAAGGACGTATTTTTACTGATTAAAAAGGAAGATCCGAATCTAGTCGTATGCACTGCTCCAACATATTAATAATTAAAATTAAGATGTAAATGTGGTCAAAGCTATAGAAAGACTTGAGATGTCATTTATATTGATTACTGTATAGCACTCTACAAACAGAAATTGTGAAATAATAGTTTATGTAAATATTTTGTAGCATTTAAAATATTTGAGTGCCTCCTCACTCAAATAAGTTTCTCCTCTTATATAGTTCAGATTATCAATTTGAAGACTTACTCCGCTGGTTAAAAAGATTTTAGACTCGTTTGAGTATTCTATAAAAGCAATTTTCAGTTAAATGTGTTCCGCTTACATAACACATTAGAAATTAGTGAGTATTTAATTACAATTTCGTGTTCCTGTAACGCATTTAGAAGATTTTCATATTATTACATATCAATATATGTATGCTTTCTCTCAGAAAAATCTATCATATACATCATTGAAATTGAAACTTTTTAAAAGTACTTATTAATTCTATTGAAAAACCACATCCATAGGAGCAATTACAATATAATACTGTGAACATGTAAATATATATCCTATGTCTATTTTATATATAAGCATACGTGATTAAAAATATAGTGAAGAATTTTTAAACCTAGTATTATAAAGTAAAAATTAATTAAACTTCTGATGATTATTTGTTAATTAAGATAAAATTATTTTGATTTGGGTGATTTTAAATGAACAAAAATATTAAATTACATGACAAAAATACTTTATAAAATGTTTACGATTTTTACATTGGTTTTATCACTTTATTCCACTATTTTATTTTAAGATGACCTGCCTTGTTTAAAACACTGAATTCATCTTAATTAAATTAAATTCCATTTGTAAAAAAGTTAACAAATGATTTGCTCTATTATACAGTGCAGTTATAAACTGAGTCAGTATCTCAAGATTTGATCCCCATTATCATCATCCGTGGCCCTATTTGTTTGATAAACGTAGTGTCTTTTTCCATGCCTGTCACATCTCTATTGCTCATTTATTTTTCTCCTTGTCCCTTATAGGGAGAATTGCCTATCTCTAGATTAAGCAAAAGTTGCATCTTAAAAAAGCACAATAACCTGCTTAAACTTTCTCACACAGAGAAATGTTTGTTAAGTAATTGAAGTGTAGATGATGATACAAAGAGCTTGATTAAATAAGATGCCAAAGTACCCTTGTGATTCAGAATATGAATGGTATTTAATGCCTTTGAAATCAATAATTGCTGAGTGACATTAATTAATGCCAATATTTCAGAAGTTGTTCTGGTTAGTGAAATGTGTACAACATGTAAAAGTTTCCGAAATCTGAAGGGCAACATTATTTTATAATTAAGAATTAAGAATTAATTCACATTAATTATTGGGGAGAAATAATTTTAAGAATTAATGACTGAGAAAACCTTTTTATTTTTTATTTAGAATATTATTTTGTGCATGAGAATTACTGCAAGTTTTGCAAGAAACATAAATTTATAGAAACAATTATGTGCACAAGATGAATTTAATAACATCTTGATATTTTCCACTATTACAGTTGTATTTGGTAAATCTTTAAATGCCCATCATCTAAAGATCATAAATGAATCTTGGAAATCTTGTAGGTAAGGGTAAATATAAGGATGCATCCAATTACATTTACACACACATACAATTACATTTACACAAACATACATGCACACACGCTCACTGATACAGGTATGCATATATATACATGAATTTACCAATTGATTTTAACTCATATTTATAAGAGCCTGTAGGATTGATATATATTGTTGAACCTGAAAAATATTTATTATATACATGTTTAAAATACACAAAGACATAAATAGTAATTGCACTAGGCATTTGAAACTGTACTTAAATATAAGCTGTGATCATTACAAATTCTTACACTGAATAAATATTTTTATTTTTATAATAATATGTTTGATACATGTGTACATTTTTTAAAATGTATTATTTTTGTCATAGAGTCATGTCATGCATAATAATATTTCAGTCAGAGATGGATTACATATACAAAAGTGGTCCCATGAGATTATAATACATATTTTTACATACTTTTCTATGTTTAAGTATGTTTACATACATAAACTCTTACCACTGTGTTCTTATTGCCTGCAGTATTCAGTATAGTAATGTAGTACACAGGTTTGTAGCCTAGGAGAGAGAGGTTATACCATATAACCTAAACGTGGTAGGCTATACAAACTAGGTGTTTGTAATATTCTCTCTGATGTTTGCAAAATGATGAAATTGCTTATGGATGCATCTGTTAGAACGTATCCCTGTCATTCAGTGATGCGTGACTGTGCTAAAATGCTAAATCTAAGTTTCAATGACCTCCATAAAATTGTTGTACTGTGAAATAAAAATCTCTCACCTACGGCCTGAATATGTTTACAAACTAAGCAGATCATGGGAAGGAGAATGTGCTGGCATCGCTGGGATGATTTTCTCACACTACATGAATAATATCACCAGACTTTGCGAATATGAGCCACTTGCATAGAGTTAAAGTAAGCATCTCTTTGCTGGGAAATTTATCAAATGGGAGTATGAAGTGTTTTTAAAAGATACTTGTTTGTTTGTAGACGGTAGGCCTACAGTGGCTCATGGCAATGGTTGAGGTTGCTAAGATTTGGTGGAAGAAGGCAAAATGAAATGGCCACTTACATGGTATATGGATCACTTCTTTCTGTTGAGTTACAGATTCAGCTGGCTATTTCTCTGAATGTTAGTTATTTGGAGAAAAGAAACATGATAGTAATTTTGGGGTAACAAATACAATATTTGATGAAAGCAAATTTATTGAGGGTTAGACAAACTACAAGATAATATAGGCTGCAAAGTCAACACGAGACTTCTGGCCCAAATTGTGCAGAGTTTGGGTCCAGCTGCAAAGTTCAAAGGAAGAGGCCATATAAGATGATTCGCACTTTTGTCACCAACTGCCAGTTCAGGGGTTTCCCCAGAACACTCTCAGTTTCAAGAATTTACTAAAAAGACTACAGAACTCATTGAATGCCATTGTACTCATGGTTTATACTAGAGAAAGGGTAGAAATTAGGACCAATCAAAGGAAGAGACATGTCACTTAAGGTGGAATCTAGGAGGATTTTGAATGTTAAGTTTCCATTGTCTTCAGGACATATTACCTGTCATTGTTGTACAACAATAAACGTGGAGTACTACCAACCTGGGGAGCTCACCTGATGCTAAAAAGACACTATTTACAAAATGAAAAGACAAAGGAAGGAGTGCCTTCCACATTAAGGCACTGGAAAGAATAGCAAACTAAACCTAAAGCAAGCAGAAGGAAGAAAATAAAAATTAGAGAAATTAATAATTTATAATATTAATCATATTTGTTAGTGTTTACTAGTTGATATTAATTCTTGACTGACTTTTTTTAAAAAGAGAAATATTCACTTCCCAATTTATTCTGTGGGGCCAGTGTTACCTTGATACAAAAATTAGTCCAAATAGCATAGAAAAATAAAACTACTATAAGTATAAATGCAAAATTCCTTAAAAAACAGTAACAAATCAGAGCTAGCAACATATAAAAGAATTACACACTATGACAAAGTGAAATTTATACTAGTAATCTCAGGTTGGTTTAACAGCCCAAAATCCATTACGGTAATACATCTTATCCATAGAATAAGAAAGAAGAATTGCATGATCATGTCGATAGATTTGGAAAAGACATTTAACAAAATCCAAATGCTTTAATGATTAAAAATAAAAATAAAAACTCAATGAACTAGGAATAGAGAACTTTCTACACCAGATACATGGCACCTGTGTAAAGCCAACAGCAAGCATGCAACTTAAAGGTAAAGGATGCTTTCCCGCTATGGTCAGAGATAAGAATAGGATATATACTTTGACCTCTTCTAGTCAACACTGTACTAAAGATTTTATGCAGGGCAAATCGGCAACTAAAAAAAAAAGAGTCACCCATATTGAACAGGAAGAAATAAAACTTTATTTGAAAATAACATTCTTGTATATAGAAAATTTTAAGGAATCCATTGAACGATAGAACTAGTAAATTATTTCAGCAATATTACAGCATACAAGATAAATGTACAAAAATCAATTACACATATCTGCAATGAAAACTCCAAAATGAAATTAAGAAAACACTTCAATTTAAAATAGCATCAAAAAAGAAATAATAATTCATTTGGAAAATGTGATACAAGATTTTACTCTGAAAATTAAAAATTATTGTTTAAAGAATGTCTAAATAATTAGCAAACATCTTCCACCCATGAATTGGAAGATTTAATATTGTAGTACTTTACAAGGTGAACTACAGATTTGATGTAATCCCTGCAAGTATCCCAACAGACTTCTGTCTAGAAACTGACAAGCTGATTCTAAAATACACATGGGATGGTAAGGGACTCAAAATAGCCAAAATAGTCTTGATAAAAGAAAACATATTAGGATAATTCACACCCCTGTGCTCCAAACCTTACGGCAAAGCATCAGTAATCAAGACAACACAATACTGATGAAGGAAAATTATATAGATTGATGGAAGAGAACTGAGAGTCCATATATAAAACTATATATCTATAGTCAATGGATTCTTAAAGTGGTGCCATGTGCAATTCAATGAGGAAGAGACAGTCTTTGAACACACTGGGTCAACAACGTACACGTGGATCGCCACTTGCAAAATAGTAAATTGGAACCCTTACCCCAAAGCATACAAAAATATTAACTCAAATGAATTAAAGACATACATGCAAGAGCTAGAAT
This sequence comes from Pan paniscus, assembly GCF_029289425.2. Taxonomy (NCBI): domain Eukaryota; kingdom Metazoa; phylum Chordata; class Mammalia; order Primates; family Hominidae; genus Pan; species Pan paniscus. The sequence goes on along the minus strand of NC_073249.2, from coordinate 100,483,687 downwards.
AAAGCATATGCGAAAATCTTCAGGATTTTGGATCTAGCAAAGAAATAGCTGTAACACCAAAAACATGAGCAACAAAATAAAAATTAGATATTTAAAATTTCTTAAAAATTAAAGACATTGGTGTTTCAAAGGACAACCAAGCAAGTCAAAAGGCAGCTCAAAAATTGTGAGAAGATATTTGAGAAACACATATCTATATGTCTGCTTATATGTGTATCTTGAATATAGAAAAATTGTTTTAACTCAGTAACAAAAATCCCAACTCAAAACTGATAAATGATAGAAATAGTTGTGTATCCCAAGAAGATACACGAACGGTCAATAATCCCATAAAAAGATACTCAACAGCATCACTCATCAGGCAACTACAAACCAAAACCACAGTTAGATACTCTATGGCTAGAACTGGCCACTTTGGAAAATAGGTTGATGGCTTCTAAATATATGAGACATAGAATTGTCATATGACCCAGAAATTTATTCCCAGGTATACCCCCAGAGTATTGGAAAGAGGTGTTCAAACACAAATTGTACACAAGTATTTTAACAGCAGTATTTAAAATAGCCAAAGGCTGAACACAACTCAAATGTCAACAAAATATTATTGGATAAACAAAATGTTATATCCATGAAATTGAATGTTATACAGTTATAAAAAGAAATAAAGTACCAATACGCATATGAACCTTGATAGCATTATGCCAACTGAAAGAAGCCAGGCACAAAAGGCCACCTATTGTATGATTCTATTTAGATGAAAAAAGAAAAGGAAGATCTACAGAGACAAAAAACAGATCTGTTGTTGCTTAGGATTGAGTAGGGGATGAGTGCATAGGAGGTTAACAGCTAGAGAAGGTGGGGTTTCTTTTTGAAGTGATGAAAATGCTCTAAAATTCATTGTGATGATGGCTCCACTTATCTGTGCATATACTAAAAGCCATTGACTTGTAGACATTACTATGTGCACTCTACAGTATGTAAATTGTATCTCAATAAATCCTTTCAAAAATACACAGAAGACTAAGGGCTTTTGGACTGTTGCAGCTGGGAGGCAGTTTGAAATACTGAATAGGTCTCATCGAGAATGTGAGGTTTCAGTAAAGACTTGAGGAAGTTGAATGAGCTCATCAATGGATACATGGAGGGCTATCTTTCCAAGCTAAGAAATTAACTAGAGTCTTGGTCATAAAGCAGCAGCATGTTGGCATGTCCAGAGGACAGTGAGGTGGCCAGGACCACTGGTAAGTTCAAGGCTGAAGACATAAAAGAATTTTGGCGGTTAACATGCGGCAGATGATGATGGGCTTGCAGACCACTGTAAGAATTGCGTCTTTTAGTGTAAATGAAATGGGGAGACAGATCATTATCCCATTGTGAATATTTTAATAAATTGGATCCATGAACCAAATCCAATGAGATTAAATCAATTAGTTATAATATGCAAATTTGTATTAAAATTACCAGAATTCCTTGCACAGTTGAGAACAGGAGAGTCATGATTGTTTATCAGCAATAATAAACTATTAATTTTAATTGTGATCAGCTAATTGAGATTAATTGCAGTACATCATGGTTTATAATGTGACTGTCAAAAGGAAAATATGATTGTAATCTTATACTACATCTATCAATGTCTTTGATTCATAGGACTATAGACTAAGCCCCTAGTTTTCAAGGCCAACTGATGAGGCAGCGACATCTTATGCAAGTTTGCTGCTTTCTGCCACAGTGGTCCTTGGTCAACTGGCACAAATTGTTTTACAAACACCACTAGGTCTAAAAAAAGCTTGGATCACAATGAACACAGAATCACCTTCATCCCTTCAGAAATACCTATCAATTAGTTCCAATACAGAATGAAAATTTGACAACGGAAGTATGTTGATTGTAAAAATGCCAGATAGCTTGCATCTACATGAAAGAAAAATGCCATTTTTATTACAATAGATCATTGTTTTACATGAGTTTTGGTATAGCACAATGTTGAACCATGGGCAAAGAGAGATGAATTAATGAAGTCTTAAGGTATCAAGAATTTGAAATAAAAGGCAGGTCATTTTTAAGGTTAGTGACATAGCATTCATCTTCTGTTGTCACCGTTTCCGTCATTCCCTGTATGCCTGATGGACAGCTTTCACTGAAGTTCAGAGAGCAGCATGCAAAGATTAGCTACCAACTAATTTTTATGAAGTGAGCTTAATTTCTAGCCAGACTGAGCTTACGTTTTAGCAGGAAGCATTTTTGGGAAATGTTTATGTTAGAGTTGGCCTTTCTTGACAAAGTGAGACATAAATATCTACTTTATAGACATGAATTAAGATGGGAAGATATTTGGGGGAAACATTTTCTCAAATGCTAAATAACAAAGGTATACAAAGGGCAAATTATACTAGATTTATTTCCCACTTGTTTTCTATGTCTCATGCAATTCACCTTGATTCCCTTCAGTTTCTGTTTAATGTAGAAAGTGGCATTTTCATTATTTTAAGCTTCTAGCACAATGAAAGAATTTCTCTTTTTCATGAACTGCATCATAAATGAAAGGGAGGAAGAGTGTCCAATATCATATTTATTGTTCAACAAAACACTGCTCCACGGCTTAAATTCAGTTTAAAAAAGAGAATTTATTGAACATCTAACACATACATAAAAGGCAGTAAAGGCACATGAGAAGAGGGCAGGATATTGAAGTATACAGACTTTAATGCTGAGTTTTGTATCTTAGTAAGTTACTGCACCTTACAGAGACTCAATTTCCCCTGATTTAGGAAGGCGATGCTAATGGGTATTGCATAGGTGTAAGTATAAAAATGTTGTATTTAAGAGAATCCCACAAGCTTGGTATAAGGCAGAAAATAAATATATGTGACATTAATGAGTAGTTTATTACATTTGTATGCTACCTGCAGACTAGAGGAAGCAAGAAACACAGCCACTATGCTTGATTAGCATTATATTCTAATTTGGAATATAAATAGAAAAGAGAAAAATAGAAAGCTATGCATAAACACATGCATTAAAATGAATTTTATGTGGACTCTTTCAGGAAAATGTTCCTAAGGTATTTTATTTTTTTATTGTGGTAAAACACACATAACATAAAATGTACTCTGTTAACCATTTTAAGTGTACAGTTCAGTGGTACTAAATAGAGTCATAACATTGTGCAGCCATCCCTACCATCCATCTCCATAACTCGTTTCATCTTGTGAAACTGAAACTCTATACCCATTAAACAGTATTTCCCCATGTCTTCCTCCCCTCAGCTTCTGGCAATCATCACTGTACTATCTCTATGATTCTGTCCACTTTAAGTCTCTTATACAAATGGAATTATACTGTATTTGTCCTTCACTGACTAACTTATTTCACTTGGCATAATATCCCCAAGTTTCATCCAAGTTGCAACATATGTCAGAATATTTCCCTCATGTTTAAGGCTGAATAATTTTCCATTGTATGTATATCTCATGTTTTGCTTATCCATTCATCTGTGGTTGGACACTTCAATTGCTTCTACGTTTTAGCTATTGCCAATAATGCTGCTGCAAACATGGATGTGCAAATATTTTTTCAAGACTCCGCTTTCAATTCTTTTGCTATCTTGAGATGTGGGGCTGCCGAATCATAAGGCAATACCATTTGGATGTTTTGAGGAACTACCATACTCTTTTCCACAGCAAACATAGGGTTTGGCATTCCCTCCAATATTGCAAAAGGAATCGCCACATCCTTGCCTGTGGATTTTATTCACAAGTCCTGTGGCTCTCTCTACATCCCGGCCACCATGTGTTATTTCCTGTTTATATATATGACATCAAAGGTGCAGGAAGTAATGAACTAAATTGGAAGGATAAACATGTAGAAAAATAGAGGTAAATACTGACTACATAAAACCATAAGAATAAGAATTTTGGATGATCTATCTATTATATATCTATTTATCTAACATCTATCTGTTCCTCCATCTGTAATTAAAATATATTACAGTTAGAGAACAGAGAAAAAAGTAGGAATACATGAATTTAAATTTTAATTCTTCTTAGATTGTCTCACAGCATCATTATATGACAGAAAATTTATAGGTCAGTATCTGTTAACTATAAATGTAACATTTTTAAAGTATTCAAATACATTGAATTGCAGCATGAATAACATATTACAATCCATTCAAGTTTATTTTATTCGGGAACACAAAAATACAAATTTCATTTGCAATTCAAGAAAAACAGAAATCGATACATGTGATTGATGTGTATACACATTTAATGTATTTTTAAATATACATTTTTAAAAAATAAAATTTTTCTAGGACAACTACTTAAAATATCACTGAAAATAGTGTTATTAGGTAATACCTTCCTAATAACTCTGGTATTACATAAGAAAACAAAATTAAAATTTCAGATAAGCTGAGAAACTAAAAATTTTAAAAATATTATTCTGTTCTCCATATGTTCATATTTAATATTATTTCTTGTTTTCATTCTTCTTCAGTGTTGCTCTACTAAAATATAACATACAATAGTTACTTTTGATTTCTGTTCTTATTACTCAAAATTGTATACATTTTCTCATGCTCTTAATTTAGCTATGCTACTTGTCTTTACTCCTGGAATTTTCACATTTGTGTTCACTCTCTTTTGAGTTCCCATAGTATCAAATAAGCTTTTTGCCCTCTTTCTGATTTGAAGGTTCATCTTCTCATAATTATTTTGTCCACTCAGTTTCTTTTCATTCTCAGTTAAGTGCCTCTCATCTGGCTTCTTTTCGTTTGTAAGGTTTCCTTTCATCTTAAGCCAGTCTTTTATTTATATTTTGATTCTGTTTTTTGGAGGACATGCTTCCTTGAATTTTAAGGAAGAGGCCAGAAGGTTTGTTCAAGTTTTTACCTGATACATTGGATTAAATTATCTAATGTACACACCCTTAATTTAAGTCTAGGGGCGACAGTCTACTCTCGATTTTGTATAGTATTATTTTTCTTAACATCCAAGTCCATCTTCATCTATTTGTATATGATCAATAAAAATATATTTGTCCAGAACCCTGCTTTGGTGGAGTTACTTCTTTCTAAGTAGGAGAGGTAGCAGTTGAGACATGAGCTGGGTTCTGGGTCAGTTTAGAGGGCTGGGCGACATTCCTCCTTTTGGTCTGTATGACTGAATGAATGCGGTTCTTGCTGTCTCGCTCCTCTCCTTAACACATTGAGCCATTGCAGCAGATGAGAAGGAATAATCCTGATCTGCCATTCAGGTGGAACACTTGTTCTCTCCAACCACATCCATAGGTTGTACTCACACTCGGCCAGAAGGTATCCTGTCAATGACATGGAGATGTATCTAGCTATCTAGATAGATATCTGCTTTGGTTTATGCTCTCTGGTTGCCAGTAAATTATCTCCGTAAAGTGAATATCAAAAGAGAGCTTGGCGATGGCAGTGTTATAAAATCCTCAAAATGCAGCACCCACACCCAGAGGAATTTGTAGATTCTGGGATTCTAATTCAGATACCAAACTATATAAAAGGGGCATTGGTCATTGAGGGTTGCTAGGCTCTTTGTGGAGCATATTTGCTCTTTTCATGACTTTGAAATTATTTTAAAAATCTAACCTTTTTCTCGGTGTGCTGCAAGATGATTTGATTTTAATGCACAAGCACTAATTCTCCCCTAAGATTTGTACAATATATTTGCTCTGACAAGCCATAGCCAGCAACTCACTTCACAGCAATTTATAGCATTTCCACGACAATTTGAATTATTTTTAACTAGACTCTCTTTGCCTTAATAAAAATATGAAGAAGCAATATACTTGTTCTAGTTAGGTTCAAAAGTTGGCAGTCTCTCTCCTGGGAAGAATAATAAAACTTCAGCGGCCTAATATGCATCTATAGACACACACACATGCAAGCACTATTCATAATATTTAAAGCACATTCTGTTCTATGACTTCATTTGTCTAGCACAAAATAAAACGATCTCAGTACATGTCAAGTACCAATTTTTTCGTATGGCCAATTATAGGTATTTTATTTTTTAAAGATTAGAGTGTTCTTGAAGCTCTTTCTATTTCTTTGTCAATGAACTAAACATTGGCAAATATGTAGGGTTTCCCACATAAGAACATTATTAACATCAAAATAGAAAGCTGGTGGTAGAAATAATGATTGGGAACACAGAGTCTCTACTCAGCGTTCTACTTCTGTCATACCATAACTTTGTGATCTCACGAAATATCTCTCCATGTTCTCATCCCTATGTATAGTTCTGTCATTTTTCAATAAGAGCTTTTTGCTTAATTATGAAGTACTAGTTACTATAACCATTATTTTGAGCTTCATGTAAATCAAGAACACATGGACTCCACTTGCAAAACATTGAAAATGTAGTTAGGGATTGGGGGCACAAAGCAACATTTTAAAATGTGTAAAGACAATGAGTAGCAACAAAGTGTCCAATTTTTTAGGCGAAAGTTGCATACGTCAGGAAAAGGCAGGATTAAGTAACAGAGAATTTGAATGATAACTGGCCAATTGGTGTCGTTTACAATTGCAAGTCATACAAATGAAGTTTGCTTTTTTAAAGAGAAAAGGAGTTATTTAGAATGGGTCAACCTATTGGGGAAGCAATGTAGTTAGAGACAATGCCCAAAACCATGTGAGCAAATGCTCTGTAGAGCGCACCCCTGCAATGCTGCCATTGTGAGGCCAAGTCTCTCCTTGTCTTGGTACTGAGCCCTCCATTCTGCCTCCATCATTGCCACTGTAGCTGCCACAAAATGATCCCTCAACCACCGCTGCCCAGGAACAAAGAAAGAATTCTGTCCTTCCGCGCTCTCAGATCAATTTCCAACATCAGGTGAGACTTTGATGGGCACTATTCAGTTCCCATATCCCTGAAATAGATGCAGTAAAAACATAGAAATTGCCTATGTGTTTCCCAATAAGACACATATGGAAGCCTGTTTTCCCACAACAGGAAGGGGTTTCCACGATGGGTGCTCAAAGGAACAATATTCCCTGTAAACCATACTTTGCCCATACGAAGAAGAGCGATAAGGGTTATTTAGTAAATAGACATGGAAACTCATCCAGGGTTGGCTGATGAGAAGCTGGTTAGCCAGGGGGTCTGCTTTCAGTTAGGACAAGGTCTGTGCTTCCCACGGGTTCTCTCCACAGCAGGAGGGATGCAAACTTCCCTTTCCTCCCCTGCACCTACCCTCAAATTGCCCAGAGGTCTTCAGGTGCTAGAATTTCTCAATTAATGCTGCAGAAAATAACAGACAGCCTTGACTGTCACTGTCTGTTCTCATGAAGCTAGTCTCTGCTTACTACATAAAACAGAAGAGTAAGAATAAGGGTGTTAAACACTACCCTAGCTCAAACAAGTTTCTCTCTGTAGGATGCCAAGAACCTGGGAACCAGTGCATCTGCTGCTTTCCCTTCTCGGATTCTAGCCCAGACAAAAGAGGCAAGGGGCATTTCTTCAGAGGCCTTGAGCTTCACTACACAATGCCCCAGGCTCTACATGCACCCTCTTTATATATTTCTACCTTGAAAAAAAAAATTTTATATAATAACATATATTTTTATATAAGGAACACATATGTTTATTTTATAGATAGATATAGATATACATAGATAAAGATCTCTAGTCTGCCTTTTTGAAGGCTGGGCTGATTGCGGTGCCTCAAAACTATAATCCCAGCACTTTGGGAGGCCAAGGTGGCCAGATCTCTTGAGTCCAGGAGATGGAGATCAGCCAGGGCAACAAGGTGAAACCCCATCTTTACAAAAATTAGCTAGTATGGTGTCATGCACTTGCAGTCCCTGCTACTCAGGAGATTGAGGTGGGAGAATCGCTTGAGCACAGTATGTGAAGGCTTCAGTGAGCTCTGATCACATGACTGCACTCCATCTTGGGTGACAAAGTGAGACACTCTCTCAAAATAAAATAAAATAAAAAGGCTACCACCATACTCACAGATAAATGTGTCAGGTATATTTGCAGCTATCTTTCCTATATTCTATTTGGTAAAAAAAAAAATGCAAAGAAGTCTTCTCATTCTAGATTTTTGTATTAATTAGACATTTGAAGTTTATAGCAGAAGAGCTATAATCATGTTTGGTGTGTGTACTCTATAGACCAGATAGTGCAAACATATATCAATGCTTTTTAAAAGTATATAAGGTTATTAGAAATATTTTAAACTACCTATAGGTATATATGTATCTAATTGAACTATCAAATGCAAGTAAGATCATTTCCTTAGCGTGTGAAATGCACTCAATTTATTAAAATATTTTCTAATGTCTATTACAATAATAGAGTTTTAAGACATTTATTTATATGTACTTACTAGATTCAAACTCGATTCCACTATTTTCAGAAATCATGCTCTGAGACAAGTCCTTTTTTTATCTAACTCTGTTTCTACCTATATTAAAAGACAGATATGGCAATTTTGCTAATCATGCTGTTCCAAACCTCTCCATCCTATTTTTCGGTTTGTTCTACCAGTCATTCAGAGACTTACTTATATTCAAATTTCTCTCTAGGTTTAACATTTGTGTATGTCTTCTTGTGTTTTTGTCTATTTTTGCTGTATATAATTTAAGACATTTATTGACATATATCATACATGCAGAAAAGTACAATGATTAAATATGGATAGCTTCATTAATGAAACACATGTATTTGCTTATAACCATGTATGAAAATAGAACATTACTAAAAATAGAGATACTTCTCCTGCCCCTTTCCAAACACTAACCCTCATCCTCAGTAGTAACAGATTTTTTTTTTATCATAATTTGGTCTATTTTCAAATTTTTATTAAATAAATCAGAGTATCTAAGTCTATGTTTCTTTCATTGTTATTTTGCTTATAGTATTTATCTGCTAATGGACATGGTAGATTAAAGACAGCTACATACACATTTTTTAATTAATAGATTTTTTGAGCACTTTGTGGCTCATGCCTCTAATCCCACCACTTTGGGAGGCTGAGGTGCGTGGATCATGAGGTCAGGAGATCGAGACCATCCTGGCCAACGTGGTAAAACCCCTTCTCTACTAAAATACAAAAAATTAGCTGATACATAACATCAAGATAACATGTGGGTTCTTAGCTGCACTGAGTCAAGCCTACTTACATCTTTGTTTGTCTTCCTCTGCACTTTTCCTTCCACATCACACTCCAGGAATGCCAAGTTGTGCTGGCTTTCTACCCCATTTCCACTATTTTGCCCCCGCCGACGCGGCTTTTTGCCGTCATGGATTTTTGACCCCGCCGCTGCGGGTTTTTGCGGCTTTCTGCCCCCGCCGCCATTGCTTTCTGCCCCCGCGCCACGGCTTTCTGCCCCCGGCCTCGTGGAATTTAGCCCCTGCCGCCGCGGCTTTTGGGGCTTTTTGCTCTCGCCGCCGCGGCTTTTTGCCGCCGCAGCTTTTTGCCTCTTTCTCCCCCCCGCCGCTGCGGCTTTTTGCCCCTGAAGCCACGGCTTTTTGCCCTAGCCGACACGGCTTTTTGCGGCTTTTTCCCCCTGCTGCCGCAGCTTTTTGCCCCAGCCACCGCGAATATTTCCGCCGCGGCTTTTTGTCACCGCCGCCGCGGCTTTTTATGGCTTTTGGCCCCCGGCGCCGCGGCTTTTTACTGCTTTTCGCCCCCGCAGCCGCAGTTTTTCCCGCCGTGGCTTCTTGCCCCGCCGCCCCGGCTTTTTGCGGCTTTTTGCCGCCGAGGCTTTTGGCCCCCGCCACCGCGGCTTTTTACGCCTTTTCGCCCCCGCCGCCGCGGCTTTTTTCCCCCTCCGCCGCAGGTTTTTCCAGCCGCGGCTTCTTGCCCCCACTGCCCGGGCTTTTTGTGTGGTTTTGCCCCCGCAGCCGCTTTTTGCTGCTATTTGCCCCTGCCACCGCAGCTTTTTGCCCCCGCTGCTGCGGCTCCTTGCCCCATACACGGCTTCCTGCCCCCGCCGCCGCGGCTTTTTGTCACCCCAGCTGCTTTTTGCCCCCGCCGCCACGGGTTTTTGCTCCTGCCGCTGAGGGTTTTTGCGCCTTCATGTCACCACCGTCGTGGCTTTTTGCCGCCCCTGCTTTTTGTCCCCTCTGTCGTGGCTTTTTGCGGCTTTTTACCCCCTCCGCCGCGGCTTTTTGCAGCTTTTGGCACCGGACGCCGCGGCTTTTTGCCCCCGCCACCGCGGCTTTTTGCCGCCGCCGCACCGTTTTGCCCCCGCTGCGCCTTTTTGCCCCCGCCGCAGCATCTTTTTGCCGCCGCGGCTTCTTACCCCGCCACCGCGGTTTTTGTCCCCGCCGTCGTGGCTTTCTGACCCCGATGCTGTGGCTTTTTACGGCTTTTTGCCCCCGTCACCGCAGCTTTTTGCCCCCGCCGCCGCGGCTTTTTGCCCCCGCCACCGCAGCTTTTTGTCGCCGCGGCTGTTTGCCTCTGCTGCCGTGGCTTGTTGCCCCCGCCGCCCCGACTTTTTCCCCCACCGCCCCGGGTTTTGGACCCCACCGTTGCGGCTTTTTGCGCCCGCCGCCGCGGCTTTTTGCGGCTTTTTGCCCCCATCACCGCGGCTTTTTCCCCGCCGCCGTGGCTTTTTACTCCTGCCGCCACAGGTTTTTACCGCTGCGGCTTTTTCACCCCGCCGTCGTGGGTTTTTGCCCCCACCGCCCTGACTTTTTGCCCCCACCGCCGCGGGTCTGAGGGCGGGATCAGCAGACTCAGCTGCCAGATCTCCCTGCGTCCTGGCTAAGGCAGCGCCGAGGGTCACTCCTGGTCCAGTTCTCCCGGTTCGGGGGTTCCTTGCCTAGACACCCGCGCCCCAGGCTCTGTTCCTGGGCAGCTGCAGCCTGCATAGAGCTGCACTGCGCTCGGCCCCGATGGGAGAGAAGAAGGAGAGCGGTGGAGGGGGTGACGCGGCTATCACGGAGGGAGGCGCAGGGGCCGCAGCCAGCCGGGTGCTGCAGCAGTGCGGGCAGCTTCAGAAGTTCATCGGCATCTCCCTTGGCAGCCTGCGCGGGCTGCGCACCAAGTGCGCTGTGTCCAAGGACCTCACCCAGCAGGAGATATGGACCATGCAGGTAAGGGGATCGGGGACCAGGGCTGGGCTCTAGCACCGGACTGGACATCTCCCTCCTGGCCGAGTTGCATCCTTGAGCCCGCGTCACCCCCTTGGAGGCTTCTCCTCCCTCTTGGAGTCGCTGATGCGGCGGCCGGAGGACCCGGGCCCAGCCCTCACCTTGGGCAGGATTTGGGGGGCGGGTCCGTGTTGGGAACTGTGATGGAGGCTCAAGGGGCCCGTGGGCGGGGTGGGCTGCACGCGGACATCGCCTTACGCCCCGAATTTCCATCTGGTGCAGCCTTCTCATCTTGTAGGTTAGGAAACCGAAGGCCTGAGGGAGAAATGACTTGCCAGGAACCCCTGTTAAGGAAAATTAACAAAGTGTGGTTATCAAAGGAGAACTGAGTTCGGATTCAGACCTGGAGTCCCACACCCTTGGTTAAGACACTATACCACCTTGAGTCTGGCCTGTTGACTGAGGGTGAGGCACTCCATCCTCGTCTGATTGTGGGGTCTTGACCTCAAGTGGTTTCCTGCAGGAAGAAGCAAATGGGTTTGCTTTCCTACCTCTGTCCAGTACCTTAGGGACCCTGAGAACTGGAGAGATTCTTGGAGAGCCATCTGGTGTATGTCATGGGTGGGCCTTGTTTGAAGGTCAGTCTGCCCAGTGGGCTGGCTCAGCCCGAATGAACTGTCTTGAATCTTTGGAGATGTCTGTGTACTTTTAAGGGTTTCTCATCCTTGCACCAAAAGATCCCCTGGAAATTAGGTGGGAAAACCTTAACTTTTGTGGAGCCTTGTATTTGTCTTAAAAGTTCTGTTATCCTGTCCTGGATCCCTTGAGTCAAGGAGTTTGAGACCAACCTGGACAATATAATGAGACCCCATCTCTACAAAAAATAAAATATTAGCCAGGAGTGGTTGTGCGCATCTGTAGTCCTAGCTACTACTGTGGCTGAGGCGGGAGGAGCACTTGAGCCTGCACTGAGCTGTGATCTCACCAGTGTATTCCAGCCTGGGCCACAGAGCAACACCTTGACTCAAAAAAAAAAACAAAAAACCAACAAGAAAAATTCTTGAAGATTTTGCATTCTGTCCCACTATCCATTGGTTTTCATGTCAAGATAATGTCAGAAGTTATTCACAATTGCTTCCAGAAGGAGCAGCCTTTTGATCTAGTGCACAGGTGTCCAGTCTATTGGCTTCTCAGGGCCACATTGGAAGAAGAATGCTCCTGGGCCACAGATAAAATACACTACTGCTAATGATAGCTGATGAGCTTAAAAAAAAAAAAAAGGTTTGTGCATAATTTTCATGATACCCACCACCACAGATAGGTGGAAAAGTCCTTGTAGTCAAAGGGTTGGACACGGCTGATCTAGTGTCTTGTCGTCCGTTTTGGCTTTCTCCCTGACTCCAGAATGCAGGTAGAGATGTAGAGACATGCTCTCAGGACAGCTGTTGAGATAAAAAAAATTCATTGTCATTGATTCCCAAGGACAGCTGTTTGCCATTTGCATTGAAAAAGCATTCAAACTGCTGTCACATATAAAATCTATTTATGTGTCTGCATTTTTCTGTTGTCTTGGCCTTTGTGGGCAGTAGTGTGTTTTAACCGAGCAAACTGTCCTTCCAAATAATGAAGCCGAAGTCAGCCTACCTGCTTGCCATTTTTCTTCCCCTTCCATTTTTCTAACCTCAGGATAATTGTAAGAATGAATTAAGATTTGTGTTTAAGGCCGGGCACAGTGTCTCAGGCCTGTAATCTCAGCACTTTGGGAGGCGGAGATGGATGTATCATTTGATCTCAGGAGTTGAAGACCAGCCTGGGCAACATACTGAGACTCTGTCTTGTGTAATTAAATTAAAAATTTTAAAAAGGAGACAAAAGGACCTGTGTTTAAAATTTTAAAAAAGGAGGGAAGTTGTAATGCAAAATGTCGACTATGGTAGCTATGATTGGGAAAAATAATTTTTCATACAGCATTATCTGTTGACTTGTATTAGCAGCATACTGGTCATAAGCGTTTTGCTTTCCTCAAATATGATGAGGTAAGCTACTTTAAAGTGTGGTGGGGCTTTCTTCTGCATGGCTCCTGGAGGTGTTGAGTCCCAATTTAGCCACTTAATTTGGGTTTAGTTTTGATATGGATGAGGGAGACCGGCTTCATTCATGATGCACACAAAGTTTTGCCAGTAAGGAAAAAAAAAGCAACCTGAATGTTCCTACTCATTAGATGCTATCTGGAGAGCTCCTACCCCACCGCCACAAAGGCCCTGGCCATTAAAAAGACTCAATGCAGCCTTTCTGCATCTCATACTGTATTCTGCAAGATGCTCCTGTGAAAGAAAGTTGTGCTGCCTCAGCCATCTCCCTCCTGAAGATCCCTGCGGATGAGGATTTGTGTTTTAAAGGTTCTCAGAAGTCCTGCAACAACAGTTCTCAAACTTATTTGTCCAGGGGTTCTTTTCTTCCACTAAACGTAGTTGGGGAGACACGGCCTTAAGCCTTGAGCAGAGAAAGAGACAAGAAACTGTTGGCTCACTTACAACCAAGTGTTGTGTTTATGTTTTAGGTTTTTATGAAACTGAGGTGCTGTTTGAGGTTCTAAATGAAATTGGGTGGTTGAAGAGAGGCTGGTATCCCTGTAGACTTAGCCAGCCATGAGAGGTTGAGTTTTGTTGAAGGAGGTGTTTTACAAAGGGAAATAGGGTGTTTCCTGGGCATCGCATTAGCACTTAAATACATGTATCAATGAAATGAAATGATGCAATGATGACATGAAATGAAATGATGAAACGAAATGATGAAATGATGAAATGAAATGATAAAATGATGAAAAGAAATGAAATGATGAGATGAAATGGAATGGTGAAATGATGAAATGAAATGCTGAAATGAAATGAAATGATGAGATGAAATGAAATGATGAGATGAAATGAAATGATGAAATGATGAAATGGAATGATGAAATGAAATGATGAAATGATTAAATGAAATGGTGCAATGAAATGAGGAAATTAAATGCTGAAATGAAATGATGAAGTGAAATGGTGAAATGAAATGAAAGGATGAAATGATGTAATGAAGAAATGGTATGAAATGAAATGATGAAATGTAGTGAAATGATGAAATAATGAAATGAATGGTGGAGCCAAGATGGCCGAATAGGAACAGCTCCGGTCTACAACTCCCAGCATGAGCGATGCAGAAGACGGGTGATTTCTGCATTTCCATCTGAGGTACCGGGTTCATCTCACTAAGGGAGTGCCAAACAGTGGGGGCAGGACAGTGGGTGCAGCCCACCGTGTGGGAGCAGAAGCAGGGTGAGGCATTGCCTCACTCAGGAAGCACAAGGGATCAGGAAGTTCCCATTCCTAGTCAAAGAACGGGGTGACAGACGGCACCTGGAAAATCGGGTCACTCTCACCCTAATACTGCACTTTTCCAACAGCCTTGGAAAACGGCACACCAGGAGATTGTGTCCCACACCTGGCTCAGAGGGTCTTATGCCAACGGAGTCTTGCTGATTGCTAGCACGGCACTCTGAGATCAAACTGCAAGGCGGCAGCGAGGCTGGGGGAGTGGGGCCCGCCATTGCCCTGGCTTTCTTAGGTAAACAAAGCAGCCAGGCAGCTGGAACTGGTTGGAACCCACAACAGCTCCAGGAGGCCTGCCTGCCTCTGTAGGCTCCACCTCTGGGGGCAGGGCATAGACACACAAAAAGTCAGCAGTAACCTCTGCAGACTTAAATGTCCCTGTCTGACAGCTTTGAAGAGAGTAGTGGTTCTCCCAGCATGCAACTGGAGATCTGAGACTGGGCAGCTGCCTCCTAAAGTGGGTCACTGAACCCCGAGCAGTCTAACTGGGAGGCACCCCCCTGTAGGGACAGACTGACACCTCACTCGGCTGGGTAGTCCTCTGAGACCAAACTTCCAGAGGAATGATCAGACAGCTGAATTTGTGGTTCACCAAAATCCGCTGTTCTGCAGCCACCGCTGCTGATACCCAGGCAAACAGGGTCTGCCGTGGACCTCTAGTAAACTCCAACAGACCTGCAGCTGAGGGTCCTGTCTGTTAGAAGGAAAACTAACAAACAGAAAGGACACCCACACCAAAAACCCATCTGTACATCACCATCATCAAAGACCAAAAGTTGATAAAACCACAAAGATGGGGAGAAAACAGAGCAGAAAAACTGGAAACTCTAAAAAGCAGAGTGCCTCTCCTTCTCCAAAGGAATGCAGTTCCTCACCAGCAACGGAACAAAACTGGACAGAGAATAACTTTGACGATTTGAGAGAAGAAGGCTTCAGATGATCAAACTACTGCGAGCTACAGGAGGAAATTCAAACCAATAGCAAAGAAGTTAAAAACTTTGAAAAACAATTAGACGAACGTATAACTGGAATAACCAATGCAGAGAAATGCTTAAAGGATCTGATGGAGCTGAAAGCCAAGTTTCGAGAACTACGTGAAGAAGGCAGAAGCCTCAGGAGCCGATGCAATCAACTGGAAGAAAGGGTATCAGTGATGGAAGATGAAATGAATGAAATGAAGGGAGAAGGGAAGTTCTCCCTTTAGAGAAAAAAGAACAAAAAGAAATGAACAAAGCCTCCAGGAATTACGGGACTCTGTGAAAAGACCAAACCTACGTCTGATTGGTGTACCTGAAAGTGACAGGGAGAATGGAACTCAGTTGGAAAACACTCTGCAAGATATTATCCAGGAGGACTTCCCCAATCTAGCAAGGCAGGCCAACATTCAGATTCAAGAAACACAGAGAATGCCACAAAGATACTCCTCAAGAAGAGAAACTCCAAGACACATAATTGTCGAATTCGCCAAAGTTGAAATGAAGGAAAAAATGTTAAGCGCAGCCAGAGAGAAAGGTCGGGTTACCCACAAAGGGAAGCCCATCAGACTAACAGCTGATCTCTCGGCAGAAACTCTTCAAGCCAGAAGAGAGTGGGGGCCAATATTCAACATTCTTAAAGAAAAGAATTTTCAACCCAGAATTTCATATCCAGCCAAACTAAGCTTCATAAGTGAAGGAGAAAAAAAATCCTTTATAGACAAGCAAATGCTGAGAGATTTGCTTGCCCTAAAAGAGCTCCTGAAGGAAGCACTAAACATGGAAAGGAACAACTGGTACCAGCCACTGCAAAAACATGCCAAATTGTAAAGACCATTGAGACTAGGAAGAAACTGCATCAACAAACGAGCAAAATAACCAGCTAACATCATAATGACAGGATCAAATTCACACATAACAATATTAACTTTAAATGTAAATGGGCTAAATGCTCCAATTAAAAGACACAGACTGGCAAACTGGATAAGGAGACAAGACCCATCAGTGTGCTGTATTCAGGAAACCCATCTCACGTGCAGAGACACACATAGACTCAAAATAAAGGGATGGAGGAAGGTCTACCAAGCAAATGGAAAACAAAAAAAGGCAGGGGTTGCAATCCTAGTCTGTGATAAAATAGACTTTAAACCAACAAAGATCAAAAGAGACAAAGAAGGCCTTTACAAAATGGTAAAGTGATCAATTCAACAAGAAGAGCTAACTATCCTAAATATATATGCACACAATATAGGAGCACCCAGATTCATAAAGCAAGTCCTGAGTGACCTACAAAGAGACTTAGACTCCCCCTCAATCATAATGGGAGATTTTAACATGCCACTGTCAACATTAGACAGATCAATGAGAAAGAAAGTTAGCAAGGACACCCAGGAATTGAACTCAGCTCTGCGCCAAGCACACCTAATAGACATCTACGGAACTCTCCACCCCAAATCAACAGAATATACATTTTTTTCAGCACCACACCACACCCATTCCAAACTTGATCACATAG
Organism: Pan paniscus; assembly: GCF_029289425.2. NCBI lineage: Eukaryota > Metazoa > Chordata > Mammalia > Primates > Hominidae > Pan > Pan paniscus. Next base: position 100,466,757 of record NC_073249.2, on the reverse strand, counting down.
TTGGAAGTAAAGCTCTCCTCAGCAAATGTAAAAGAACAGAAATTATAACAAACTGTCTCTGAGACCACAGTGCAATCAAACTAGAACTCAGGATTAAGAAACTCACTGAAAACCGCTCAACTACATGGAAAATGAACAACCTGCTCTGGAATGACCACTGGGTACATAACAAAATGAAGGCAGAAATAAAGATGTTCTTTGAAACCAACGAGAACAAAGACAAAACATACCAGAATCTCTGGGACACAGTCAAAGCAGTGTGTAGAGGGAAATTTACAGCACTAAATGCCCACAAGAGAAAGCAGGAAAGATCCAAAACTGACACCCTAACATCACAATTAAAAGCACTTGAAAAGCAAGAGCAAACACATTCAAAAGCTAGCAGAAGGCAAGAAATAACTAAAATCAGAGCAGAACTCGAGGAAATAGAGACACAAAAAACCTTTCAAAAAATTAATGAATCCAGCAGCTGGTTTTTTGAAAAGATCAACAAAATTGATAGACCACTAGCAAGACTAATAAAGAAGAAAAGAGAGAAGAATCAAATAGACGCAACAAAAAATGATAAAGGGGTTATCACCACCGATCCCACAGAAATACAATCTACCATCACAGAAAACTACAAACACCTCTATACAAATAAACTAGAAAATCTAGAAGAAATGGATAAATTCCTCGACACATTCACTCTCCCAAGACTAAACCAGGAAGAAGTTGAATCTCTGAATAGACCAATAACAGGCTCTGAAATTGGGGCAATAATCAATAGCTTACCAACCAAAAAAAGTCCAGGACCAGATGGATTCACAGCAGAATTCTACCAGAGGTACAAGGAGGAACTGGTACCATTCCTTCTGAAACTATTCCAATCAATAGAAAAAGAGGGATTCCTCTCTAACTAATTTTATGAGGCCAGCATCATCCTGATACCAAAGCCGGGCAGAGACACAACAAAAAAAGAGAATTTTAGACCAATATCCTTCATGAACATTGATGCAAAAATCCTCAATAAAATACTGGCAAACCAAATCCAGCAGCACATCAAAAAGCTTATCCACCATGATCAAGTAGGCTTCATTCCTGGGATGCAAGGCTGGTTCAACATATGCAAATCAATAAACGTAATCCAGCATATAAACCTAACCAAGGACAAAAACCACATGATTATCTCAATAGATGAAGAAAAGGCCTTTGACAAAATTCAACAGCCCTTCATGCTAAAAATTCTCGATAAATTAGGTATTGATGGGACGTTATCTCAAAATAATAAGAGCTATCTATGACAAACCCACAGCCAATATCATACTGAATGGGCAAAAACTGGAAGCATTCCTTTTGAAAAGTGGCACATGACAGGGATGTCCTCTCTCACCACTCCTATTCAACATAGTGTTGGAAGTTCTGGCCAGGGCAATCAGGCAGGAGAAGGAAACAAAGGGTATTCAATTAGGAAAAGAGAAAGTCAAATTGTCCCCGTTTGCAGATGACATGGTTGTATATCTAGAAAAGCCCATTGTCTCAGGCCAAAATCTCCTTAAGCTGATAAGCAACTTCAGCAAAGTCTTAGGATACAAAATCAATGTACAAAATTCACAAGAATTCTTGTACACCAATAACAGACAAACAGAGTGCCCAATCATGTGGGAACTCCCATTCACAATTGCTTCAAAGAGAATAAAATACCCAGGAACCCAGCTTACAAGGGACATGAAGGACATCTTCAAGGAGAACTGCAAACCACTGCTCAATGAAATAAAAGAGGATACAAACAAATGGAAGAACATTCCATGCTCTTGGGTTGGAAGAATCAATATCGTGAAAATGGCCATACTGCCCAAGGTAATTTATAGATTCAATGCCATCCCCATCAAGCTACCAATGACTTTCTTCACAGAATTGGAAAAAACGACTTTAAAGTCCATATGGAACCAAAAAAGAGCCCGCATCACCAAGTCAATCCTAAGCCAAAAGAACAAAGCTGGAGGCATCACGCTACCTGATGTCAAACTATACTACAAGGCTACAGTAACCAAAACAGCATGTTACTGGTACCAAAACACAGACATAGATCAATGGAACATTGATCTCTGTTGATCAAGTCAACATTTGAACTTACTGCTCCTATTCCCACTCCCCAAATAAATGCTGTTAGCAGAAAAACAGGCTTTTCCACAGTAGGAACTCAAAATCAAAGCAGACAACATTGATGTGGTCACATATAAACGATATTCTGACCACAAACACTTAACACGCACATTATCCAAACCCCATGAGCAATCGCAGGGTACAGGATAGAGTGAATCTTTCAGGGCGCCAAGAGAAAGAAAGGTCAGCGAGTCATACATTTTAGCTCCTGAAATGAGTATCCAGCACTGCCAATATATTCATCAAAGTGCCACAGTATTCTCTTAGATTACAGAAGCAGGTCTCCTAAGAGCTTTATACTATACCATTTCACTACTTAGTGTATATTATCTTCATGATGGAGAAGTCATTTATTGAAAATACTCCAGGTATGTCTGGGGAGGGGAACAGTTTAAACTGATTGAAGAAGACATGTTTAAAAATAATAATAAGAACAACTTAAGAAGAGGGACCCGCCTTATTTATCTTTGTAATAATGATAGCTAGGTAGATATTTGCTATGTTATTATTATTGTTGTTTATATATTTTTTTGAGACAGAGTTTTGCTCTTGTTGCCCAGGCTGGAGGGCAGCGGTGCGATCTCGGCTCACTGCAACCTCTGCCTCCTGGGTTCAAGCGATTCTCCTGCCACAGCCTCCTGAGTAGCTGGGATTACAGGTGCCCACCACCACACTCAGCTAATTTTTTTTGTATTTTTAGTAGAGATGGGGTTCCACCATGGTGGCCAGGCTGGTCTCAAACTCTTGACCTCAGGTGATCCACCCGCCTCGGCCTCCCAAAGAGCTGAGATTACAGGCATGAGCTACCGCGCCTGGCCGGTATTTGATATATTATTATTCTATAACCCTCTGGGGGTTGCAGTTTATATAAATATGGTCAAAGTTACAGTCTTATACATTTTTCTGTACTAATAAATAGATTTCATTATTATTTTAAATGACTACCTAATTGGGACAAAGAACCAGAAATAGGATGAGGAGAAGAGAAAGTGATGAGGAGAAGAGAAAGTAATGAAGAGAAAAGAGAGTTCAGAGTTAGAACAAACAGGCCTGGCGTCTGCCTAGATAGATATGAGAAAGAGAGATCCCAAAGTAGTATATTGTGACATGTTTTATTTGGCCCACATGGTATTTTTTTTAATGTGAATTTATTGTCAACATTAAAATATTGGGACATTTCACTTAGAGATCCAGATTTCAGGCTTCTCTTAAAACAAATAAACAGATGATGTAGGAATTCTCAGCTTGCATTCCCACTTAGTAAAAATCTGCCGTTGACGGCTCTAGTTTGCCACTGGAGATAATCCCAGCTGCCCACTTAATGCAGGAAGGCTTCCCTGTCTGGCCCTTGAAGGCATTTGAAAAGATGAAGGAAGTTTGGGGCCTGAAAAAATAGGAAGCATGGAAGAGGAAGCTTATTTTGGGACAAAGAACATGTAGACATGGAAAAGGTGTTGCAGGCAATCAAGAGAAACTAGCTAGCTGGTAGCTAATGAAGACACAGACTTGGGATTCAAGTGAGGTTTGGGTCTGAGATGTGGAACTGTGAGTTACCCATGAAGTTAAATTTAAAAAGCAGATGAAGTGGTTTAAAGAAAAGTTATCAAGGAAAAGAGAGCAGAGGACTGAGCCTTAAGTATTGTCCTCAAAAGACAGGGGGGCCACGTGAGGTGGCTCACGCCTGTAATCCCAGCACTTCGGGAGGCCGAGGTGGGCGGAACATGAGGTTAGGAGTTCGAGACCAGCCTGACCAACAGGGTGAAACCCTGTCTCTACTAAAAATACAAAAAAGTAGCCAGGCATGGTGGTGTGCACCTGTAACCCCAGCTACTCAGGAGGCTGAGGCAGGAGAATCGTTTGAACCCAGGAGATGGAGGTTGCAGTGAGCTGAGATCACACCATTGATCTCCAGCCTGGGCAACAGAGCGAGACTCTGTCTTGGAAAAAAACAAAAACAAAAAGAGAGAGAGAGACAGAGGAAGAGGGAAAAAATGAGAGGCCATGGAGAACAAAACAATCACCATAGGTTCCATGATCTGGTCCCAGCCTGCCTAGCTTCATTTTCCACGCCTCTCAGCAAGCAGCCTTGATCCCAGCCAGACAGGCTATGTCTTAGAGAAACCTGGTGCTGTCAATGCCTTCTTCGAATCTATTTCCCACTGCCTGGAATGCTATTTTCTCCTCTCTGCCTGTGTTACATATTTGTTTGTTTTTTGAAACAGAGTCTCACTTTGTTCCCCAGGCAGGAGTGCAGTGGCATGATCTAGGCTCACTGCAACCTCCGCCTCCCGAGTTCAAGTGATTCTCCTGCCTCAGCTTCCTGGGTAGCTGGGACTACAGGCGTGTACCGCCACGCCTGGCTAATTTGTGTATTTTTAGTAGAGATGGGGTTTCACCATGTTGGCCAGGCTGGTCTTGAACTCCTGACCTCGTGCTCTGCCCACCTTGGCCTTCCAAAGTGCTGGGATTAAAAGTGTGAGCCATCGCACCCGGCATGCGTTACATTTCTATTCACCTTTCTCGAATGAGCTCGGGCCCACGCTTCACCACTATGCTATATACGTATGTAAGAAGTCTGCACTTGCAGTCTGTAACTATATACAAACAAAAATCTTTTAAAAAGCCAAAAAATAAGCCCAAGAGTTGCCCCAAATGCCCAAGAGATGCTTGTCACAGTGTCCCCTGCACCACTATCACATTGCTCTGAGTCTGCTGCCTTCACATTTGATTGAGCCCTCCATGAGGTAAGGGACCAGGACTCCTTCATTTTATCCTCAGTGGTGTTCAATAAATGATAACAGAAAAAAGGAAGGGAAGGAATGAGCAACTGATGTGGCGGGATAAATCTTGACATAATGCTGGGTCACAGAAGTCAAGGAAGAAGAGCTATTTCTGCCAGAGAGAACCATCTCAAATATGAGATTCCATACGATGATGATTCCATTCGATTCCATTCGATGATTCCATTCTATTGCATTCAATAATGATTCTCTTCGAGTAAATTAGATGATTCCATTCGATTCCATTTGATGATTATTCTATTCGTGCCCATTAGATGATTCCACACAATTCCATTCGATGATGATTCTATTCGAGTCCATTCGATGATTCCATCCGATTCCATTCGAGGATGATTCCATTCAATTCCATTCATTGGTGATTGCATTCAATTCCATTCATTGATTCCATTCCATTCCATTCACCAATGATTCCATTCGATTCCATTCCGTGATTCCACTTGATTCCAGTTGATGATAATTCCATTCGATTCCATTCGATGATTCCATTTGATTCCATTCGATGATGATTGCTTCGATTCCGTTCAATGATTCCATTTGATTCCATTGGATGATGATTCCGTTCGATTTCATTTGATGACTCCATTCGATTCCATTGGATGATGATTCCGCTCGATTTCATTTGATGATTCCTTTTGATTCTATTCGAGGATTCCATTCGATTCCATTTGATGATGATTCCATTTGAGTCCATTCGATAATTCCACTTGAGTCCATTCAATGATTCCATTTGATTCCATTTGATGATTCCATTCGTGTCCATTTGATCATTACTTTGGTGTCCATTCGGTGATTCCATTGGATTACTTTTGATGATGTTCCCATTCGAATCCATTTGACGATGATCCCATTCGATTCCATTCAATGATGATTCCATTCAAGTCCATTCAGTGATTCCATTTGATTCCATTCAATGATGATTCCATTCATGTCCTTTTGATGATTCCATTCGAGTCCCTTCATTGATTCCATCTGATTCCATTTTATGATGATTCCATTCGAGTCCATTCGATGATTGCATTCGATTTCATTGGTTGATTCAATTGGAGTCTATTCAATTATTCCATTCGAGTCCATTTGATGATTCCATTTGATTCCATTCGATGATAATTCCATTCGAGTCCATTCGATGATGATTCCATTCATTTCCATTCGATGATTCAGTGCAATTCCATTAGATGATCCCCTGTGATTCCTTTCTATGATGATGCCATTCCATTCCATTTGATGATTCCATTCTATTCTATTCCATGATGATTCCTTTTGATTCCATTCGCTGATGATTCCATTCGATTCCATTCAGTGGAGGATTCCATTCAATTCCATTCAATGATGACTGCATTTGGTTCCATTCGATGATGATTCGAATGGATTCCATTTGATTTCTCCATTCGATTACATTCATTGATGATTCCATTCTCTCCCAATACATTATTATTCCATTAGATTCCATTCGATGATGATTCCATTCGATCCCATTCGATGACGATTCCATTCGATCCCGTTCGATGATGATTCCATTCGATCCCATTCAATGATGATTCCATTCGATTCCATTCGATGATTCCTTTCGACTCCATTCGATGATTATTTCATTCGAGTTTATTCAATGACTCCATTCGATACCATACAATGATTATTCCATTCGAGTTAATTCAATGACTCCATTCGATACCATTCGATGATGATTTCTTTCTAGTCCATTCATTGATTCCATTCCAGTCCATTTGATGATTCCTTTCAATTCCTTTCGATGATGATTACATTCTAGTCCATTCAATGATTCCATTTGATTCCATTCATTGATGATTCCATTCGAGGGCATTCGATGATTCCATTTGATTTCATTTGATGACGTTGCCAATTTATTGCATTTGATGATTCCATTCTATTCCATTTGATGATGATTCCGTTTGAGTCCATTCGATGATTCCATTCGATTCCATTCGATGATGATTCCACTTAAGTCCATTCGATGATTCCATTCGTGTCCATTCTATGATTCCGTTAGATTCCATTCGATGATGATTCCATCTGATGCCATTCGATGATTCCATTTGATTCCATTCAAGGATGATTCCACTCGTGTCCATTCGATGATTGCATTCGATTCCATTTGATGATGATTCAATTCGTGTCCATTCCATGATTCCATTCAATTCCATTCGATGATGATTCCCTTGTAATCCATTCAATGATTCCATTCAATTACCATCAATGATTCTGTTCAATCCCATTCTATGATTCCCTTCGATTCCATTCGATGATCATTCCATTCGATTTCATTCAGTGATTCCATTGGATTCCATTCGATGTTGATTCCATTAGATTCCATTCGATGATGATTCCATTCGATTCAATTCGATGATGACTCCATTCAGTTCTATTTCATGATGAATCTATTTGGTTTCATTCGACGATGATTCCATTAGATTCCATTCGATGATTCCATTCGATTACGTTTGTTGATGATTCCATTCGATTCCATTCGGTGATTCCATTTGATTCCATTCAATGATGATTCCATTCTGTTTCATTCGATAATGATTCTATTTGATTCCATTAGATGATGATTCCATTCGATTCCATTCGATGATGATTCCATTCGAGTCCATTCGATGGTTCCATTCCATTCCATTCGATGATAATTCCATTCGAGTCCATTTGATGGTTCCATTCAATCCCATTCGATGATAATTCTGTTCATGTCCATTCAATGATTCCATTCGATTCCATTCGATGATGATTGCTTTCGAGTCCATTCGATGATAGCATTCGAGTCCATTCGATTATTCCATTCAATTCCATTGAAAGTTGATTCAATTCTAGTCCATTTGATAATTCCATTCGATTCCATTCTCCGATGATTCCTCTCGAGTGCATTCAATGATTCCATTCAATTCCAGTCGATGATGATTCCATTTGATTCCATTCCCTGATGATTGCTTCGATTCCATTCGATGATTCCCTTCGATTCCATTCAAAGTTGATTCCATTCGCGTCGATTCGATTATTCCATTCAATTCCATTCTCCGATGATTTCATTCGAGTCCATTCGATGATTCCATTCAATTCCAGTCGATTACGATTCCATTCGATTCCATTCAATATTTCCATTCGAGTCCATTCGATGATGATTCCATTCGTGTCCATTTGATGATTCCATTCTTTTCCATTCGATGATGATTCCATTCGAATATATTCGATGATTCCATTCGAATCCATTCTATGATGATTATATTCGATTCCATTCGATGATTCCATTCGATTCCATTCGATGATTCCATTCGAGTGCAATCGATGTTTCCACTCGATTCCATTCGATGATTATTCCATTGGAGTCCATTTGGTGATTCCTTTAGATTCCACTCGAAGATGATTCCATTCAATTCCATTCGATGATACCATTCGATTCCATTCATTGATGATTCCATTCAAGTGCATTTGATGATACCATTCGATTCCATTCAATGATGATTCCATTCGTTTCCATTCAATGATTCCATTCGATTCCATTCAATGATGATTCCATTCGAGTCAGTTCAATGATTCCATTGGAATCTATTTGATGATGATTCCATTCAGTGATTCCATTCAATTGTATTCTATAATGATTCCAATCGATTCCATTTGATGATGATTCCATTGGATTCCATTCTATGATTCCATTGGATTCCATTAGACAATGATGCCATTCGATTCCATTTGATGATTCCATTCGATTCTATTTGATGATGATTCCATTCGCTTCCATTCGATGATGATTGCATTCGATTCCAATCAATGATTCCGATCGATTCCATTCGATGATTAGATTCGATTCCATTAGATGATTCCATTTGATTCCATTCAATAATGATTCCATTCGAGCCCATTCGATAATTCCATTTGAGGCCAATCGATGATTCCATTCGATTTCTCAATTTGATTTCAATCGTTGATGATTGCATTCGTTTCCATTAGATGATGATTCCTTTCGATTCCATTTGATGATGATTTCATTTGATAACATTCCATGATGATTCCATTCGATTCCTTTCGTTGATTCCATTCGATTCCATTTGATGATGATACCATTTGTGTTGATTCTATTATTCCATTTGATTCCATTCGATGATGATTCCATTCAAATCCATTCAATGATTTCATTCAAGTCCATTTGATGATTCCTTTCAATTCCATTCGATGATGATTCCATTCGATTCTATTTGATGATTCCACTTGATTTCATTCGGTGATGATTCCATTTGACTCCATTCAATGATTCCACTCGAGTCCATTCGGTTATTTCATTAGATTCTATTTGATGATGATTCCATTTGATGCCATTCGACAATTCCATTTGATTCCATTCAATGATGATTCCATTTGAGTTTATTTGATAATGACTGCATTCGATTCCATTCGATGATTCCATTTGATTCCATTTGATGATGACTCTGATCAATTCCATTCGATGATTCCATTTGGTTCCATTTGATGATTCCATTTGATTCCATTCAAAAATGATTCCATTCGAGTCCATTCGATGATTCCATTCGAGCCCATTCGATAATTCTATTTGAGTCCAATCCATGATTCCATTTGAGTCCATTCGATCATTCCATTTGAGTCCATTCGATGATGATTCCATTCGAGTCCATTCGATGATTCCATTCGAGTCCATTCCATAATTCCATTTGAGCCCATTTGATGATGCTTTTGATTCCATTCAATGATATTCCATTCGAGTCCATTTGATGATTCCATTCGATTCTATTCAAAGATGATTCCATTTGTGTCCAGTCAGTGATTCCATTTGATTTCATTTGATGATGATTCCTTTCGAGTCCACTCGATGATTCCATTCGAGTCCATGCAATGATTAAATTCAAGTCCATTTGATGATTCCCTTCAATTCCACTTGATGTTTCCATTCGAGTAAATTTGATGATTCCATTTGATTCCATTCGATGATGATTCCATTCAAGTCCATTCGATGATTCTATTCGAATCCATTTGATGATTGCTTTTGGTTATACTTGATGAAGATTCCATTCGATTCCATTCGATGATGCTTCCATTCGAATCCCTTTGATGATTCCATTAGATTCCATTCTCTGATGATTACATTCAAGTCCAATTGATGATTCCTCTCAATTCCATACAATGATGATTCCATTCGATTCCATTCGATGATTCCATTCTATTGCATTCAATAATGATTCTCTTCGAGTAAATTAGATGATTCCATTCGATTCCATTTGATGATTATTCTATTCATGCCCATTAGATGATTCCACACAATTCCATTTGATGATGATTCTATTCGAGTCCATTCGATGATTCCATTCGATTCCATTCGAGGATGATTCCATCTCAAAAAAAAAAGAAAGAAAGTTTGATTATAATGTGTTTTGCTATAGGTCTCTTTAAGTTTATCTTACTTAGAGTTTGTCTGGCTACTGTGTTTGTATTCATGTCTTTCATCAAGTTTGGGAAGTTTTCAGCCATTATTTCTTCAAATATTCTCTTGCCCTTCTCTCCCTCTTCTTTAGAAATTCCACAATGCAAGGCTGGATGCTGTGCCTCATGCCTGTAATATCAGCATTCTGGGAGGCCGAGGCAGGAGGATCACCTGAGGTCAGGAGTTTGAGACCAGCCTGACCAACATGGAGAAACCCCATCTCTACTAAAAATACAAAATTAGCCAGGCATGGTGGTGCATGCCTGCAATCCCAGCTACTCAGGAGGCTGAGGTGGGTAAATCACTTGAACCCAGGAGGCGGAGTTTGTGGTGAGCTGAAATCGCACCATTGCATTCCAGTCTGGGCAGCAAGAGTGAAACTCCATCCCCCCACTCCCCACCCCCAAAACAACAACAACAAAAAAGGAATTCCACAACGCATATATTGGTCCACTTGATGGTCAATTAGGCTCTGGTCACTTTTCTTCAATCTGTTTTTATTTCTGTTCCTCAAACTGGATGATTTCCATTGCCTTATCTTCTGGTTCACTGACTGTTTCTTCTGCCTGCTCAGCTTTCTTCAAATTTGACTTTGAATCCCTCTAGTTAATGTTTTATTTCACTTATTTTACTTTTCAGATCCAGCACTTCTTTTTTCTTTCTTTTTTGATTTTCTATCCTTTATTTATATTTTCATTTTGTTCACGCATCATTTTCTTGTCTTATGCTACCTCTTCCTTCAGTTCTTTGTGCACCTTTAAGACAGCTGTTTCAAAGTCTGTCAAGTAGCACTTCCAGCAGGTTTTTTTTTCTCCCTCTCTCTTTAATTATTTATTGTTTTTCTTTTCATTTTTTCCCCCATGGCCTAATCTTAACTTGACTATCAGGCATTTTTCAGTAAGAGTCTATATTGGTTCATTTTTTATTTTTATGTATTTTTATTGTTGTTGTTGAAAACTGGACATTTGAATCTACTAGTGTGGTTAACTCTAGAATTTAGATTTTCCTCCTTCCTCAGCGTTTGCTGTTTTTCTGTTATTGTTTTGTTTTTTGATTATTGTAGGTTGTCTCTATGCCACGGATCAGCCTGAGGTATAAGCTTATGGTCTTCACAGATGTTTTCTGAGCCTGAACCTTTCCCTGGGTGTGTGGTCACTCTCTAATTTTATCTATATTTGCAGTTATTCTTGAATATTTTATACTTTAATGTCTGGCTCCCAAAAGGGGAAAAAGAGAAAAATTGAGGGAGGGTGAAAAAAGGGTACCATCCCTTTAAAGTTTCTGGAAGTTGCTTCAGCTTAGGGTGAGGACCTTGCTACAATGGGGGAAGGTACAGCAGTAGCTGCCAGACTTTTTGTCTCTGTGCTGCAATCAGCCATTAGACAACAGAGCCGCAATGTGTGTGTGTGTGTGTGTGTGTGTGTGTGTGTGTGTGTGTGTGTGTGTTTTGAGATGGAGTCTTGCTCTGTTACCCAGGCTAGAGTGCAGTGGTGTGATCTCAGCTCACTGCAGCCTCCGCCTCCTGGGTCAAGTGATTCTTGTGCCCCAGCCTCCTGAGTAGCTGGGATTATAGGTGCCTGCCACCACACCTGGCTAATTTTAATAGAGATAGAGTTTTACCATGTTGGCCAGGCTGGTCTTGAACTCCTGACCTCAAGTAATCCACCCACCTCGGTCTCCCAAAGTGCTAGGATTACAGGCATGAGCTACTGCACCCAGCCCAGACCCCCAATATTTGGAGACAGCATCCTTTTTGCCCATTTTGGATCCTGAAAGATGTGTGCAGCTTACTGTAGGAACACAAGCTGACTGCCTTGGGGGTAGTATTGGGTAGCTGCCATTGTGCTAAGGGCTGAAATTGACTGAAATTACCTATAATTTTACCATCTGGGCCTTCCTCTGGAAGTTGCAAGCCTTCAGTAGGCTCCAGAGTTCTAAAATATTTACATCAGACAGATCCTGCCAGTGCAGTTGTTGTGTAGATTCCAGGTTCTTCTCATTCCGCCATCTTCCCAAGATACCCTCTGACCTTCTGGATTTTGAATTCAGTCAAGCTGTTCTGTAACAGCTGGGGTGAAAGCCAACAAAGATCCTGCTAAGAAATCTCCCTGGAAAAAAAATGTTCAAAAGTAACACAAATATCAAACTGGAAAGAAATTGATTTAGTAACCGAACCCAGGTTGTCATGGTGAAAAAAGGGGCAGAACCATAGCTACTGAACTGCAGTCTGGGGTATGAGGTGACTACCATTGCTTTTTTAGTTTGGTTTGGCTAGCAAAGATGGCTTTGTTATATAAATAAAGCCCCTCAGGTAGTCAAAACCTTTATTTTCTCTTCTTTTTCTCTCTCTCTTTTTTTTTTTGAGAAGGAGTCTCACTCTGTTGCCCAGGCTGGAATGCAGTGGGAGGATCAGGGCTCACTGCAAGCTCCACCTCCCGGGTTCACACCATTCTCCTGCCTCAGCCTCCTGGGTAGATGGGACTACAGGTCCCAGCCACCACGCCCGGCTAATTTTTTTGTATTTTTAGTAGAGATGTATTTTTAGTAGAGTTTCACCATGTTAGCCAGGATGGTCTCAATTTCATGACATCATGATCTGCCTGCCTCAGCCTCCCACAATGCTGGGATTACAGGCGTGAGACACCGCACCCAGCGAAAACGTTTATTTTCTTGATGGCTGCTTATTTATTTTTTTTCTTTCCCTGCTCTCCCTCTTTTTAATTTTTTATTTTTTATTTATTTATTTTTCTGCAGAGATTTATCCAATTCAGAGGACTTGTCCCTGTAATTTGGAACTTTCCTTTGGATTTGATCAAGTCAGATAGAACTGGTCAAATCCAATGGGGAAAAGAAGGAAACAACAATAAAAACACAAACAAAAAACAGTTCAGAAAATTAATGAACACACAATTTATATGATTGCTTAGCACTCTAATGGTGCTAAGAAGAAATTATGATCAGTTGGTTGTTAATCTTAACTTTAGTCATTTAGGAGAATTTCCAAGACAAAACACAGATTCAGTTAGTTACCTAGGAATGGGGCCCAGGCTGAAGACTGATCTATACCATCCTAGAAGCAGGAAAAAACTCAAACTCTCCTTCTCTGTTAGAAGCGAACTGAAACCCCAGAAAGGAATTGCCTGCTCTCCATCACCATGGAAGCAGGAAAACTTGCCTTCATTGTTGGAAGCAAGTAAAATTCCAGAAAATGAGTTGTACAGCAAAATATACCTTGGATCTCAACCAAATTTTGGGAAGTCAGGGATTCTCTGGAGGGGCTGGATCTCTGAGGCCTCAGCAAATTGTCCTATTGGTTTGAGCAATAAAGATAGCTCAAGCTGGTACCAAGTACAGATAGGAGATTTTTCAAAGGTCAGGGCACCTCCACTCAGAATTCCTTCATGGTTATCAATTGTAAACCAAAAAGTAGGTGAGACAGGTCTGAATTGATTTAGAAAGTTTATTTTGGACTCTTACTCATAGGTAATTCTAGTCTTCATAGAGGTATAGCAGCCAGGTGCAAATTGTGGGGGCCTGGCAATAATTTTGTTATAACAGAGATTAAATAATTTATCTAAGCAATAGCTTGGCAACTTTGGGAGCCAAATTGTAATCCTGGAAAGATTAATGCTTGGCCTGAGATGTAATAGCCACTCCTCCAGGTTGTCTTTTAATGTGGAAAGTAAGTTCTAGTGTGTTTCTGTAGTGTGGAACTTTTAGAAATAATATTCTTGTCACATTTGACAATACCCATGGCTGATCTAGACAAAATACCATACAGTCACTGTTTAGCCCTGATTTGCATATGAGGCTTTGTGCTGGTCATCTGGTAACTTTTCACTCGGCAGTAGGGATGAAGTAACTGAAACTCCAGAAAGAAGAGTTACTAGATACCTCAAAAATGATGAAGATATTAGAAGCCCTGGCCTTAGGGGTCCAAGGAGGAGCAAGGTTTGTGGGTAATAATCTGTATAAATCTGATAGGAAGCTATAAGGAGGAATCTTAGGACTTTGAGGTGGGTGAAGGTTAGAGACTGGATTAATCAAGGGCCTGTGGCTTCTAACACCATCAGTTGCCTGTACTCAGCCACCTTCAGCAGTGCTATCTGGCTCTAGAGAGCCATAGCATTCCAGGAAAGGAGAGAAGGCTGCATAAAGCCCTGGTGCTTGTGTACCCCCATCTAGACAGTCATGGTAGCATGAAGGGACAAAGTGAAAGAGAAGAGTAGGCAGAGACAATGTGAATCTGTTCACCACATATTGTAAATGCATTTAAAAATATTGTTAGCCCATATTTGCAGGTAGCACTAATTATGAAGTTGTTGGACTGAGGACTTTATATATTTGTGACTCTCACCGTCATCAAAGTCAGCAATAAAGAGTTTCTTCCTCATTGAATCACTAACATGTTTTGGATCTCTCTGACTTACTAGTTTGCTGACCTCTGACCTTTAGACCCAGACTTTAAAGGCCCATGTTATTAGATTAGTCAACCTTTATAATCTCCCCATTTTAAGGATAATTTAATTGTATCTGCAAAATCCCTTTGCCATACAATGTAAAATAATTACGTAATTAGCAACCATAAGAAAGCTAAAGTGACTTTTAAACCAACCCAACTGTCCCGTAGAACTGATGTTAACTGTTTCTTTTGAATAAACATAGAAATTGACCCTTACAGTCTTGAAATTTGAGAAAGTTACATTTGTATTATCTGAATTCCTTTCTCAGGAAACCAACCATCGTGCCTTCCAGATAGTATCAAAGAACTGAAATTTACCAGAGTACCACATCTGGACAATGAAATGTCAGACCCGTTATCCCATCATAATTGCTTAAGTGACCACCTGCTTCCTGTTGACCAATTCCTCTTTCTTACCTCTCCCTAATTCCTGTTTTCCTGCATGTAGTTCCATTTCTTCCCTGCTATCTAAACCCTGAATTTTCATCGGTCAGGAAGATGGATTTGAGACTGATCTCCCATCTTCTAAGTTGCAGTACCTGATGAAAGCCTTCTTCCCTGGCAATGCTAGTTGGCTCAGTGATTGGCTTTCTGTGCAGTGAACAGCAAGACTTAAATCAAACCTCTGGTGTTTCAGTAACAACTATCCTAATACCAGACAAAATAAACAAGAGACTTTAAGACAAAAAAAGTTATTAAAGACAATGAGGGCTATTTCATAATGATAAAAGGGTTAATCCATCAGGAAGAGAGTACAGTTATAAATAACACAAGCATCTAACAGAGCCTCAAAACACAGGAAGCAAAAACTGACAGAATTGAAAGGAGAAATAGACAATTTAACAATAGTAGATGGAGACTTTAATACCACAACTTTCAATAATGGATAGAGCAACTATGCAGAATATCAATAAAGAAATAAAAGATTTAAACAACATAACCTACCAGACATCTATAAAATACTCACTCAACAAAAACAGAATACACTTCCTCTCAAGTACACATGGGATGTTCTATAGAATAGACCATATGCTAGCCCTTAAAATAAATCTTAGTAAATTTAAAAAGACTAAAATCATATAGCTTCTGATATATCTCATAAACTAATACTATCACACACTATAGTTTCAGGTTAGCATGTAGGGTATGCAGTTTGTTGGTCCTGCTTCCTTCTGTTTGTCATGAATGTGGAGGTGACCATGGTTACATATGTGTAGGCCAGTAGCCCAGGAAAGTCAGGCAGCTGAAGGGAAAGGACAGATATTCTGTAAGAGTCTCCCTATCTCAGTCTCAAAAAACCAGGGAGGAATTGATACATAGGAAGTGAAGAGGTACATCAGGGGATGACTTCTCTTCTGCCTATCTATGCCTGTCTTTAAAACCTCAGTTTCTATCCCACTAAACCCCATTGCACAGGAATACTGTTGATCACCACCAACCACCACAGACTCATGAACTTGATTTTTACCATGCTCTGTCTGAGAATATATCCTCAGGCCAATGGCTTTGGCTCAATGCAAATCATTAGTGTTCCATAAAACTGCTTCAAACGTATAAAATAGTAACAGTTTATAAGTCATTCCAAATTAGGTGGCAACTACATGTATTTAAAGAGATATACATAAATTATTTCAGCGATTGTGACAAATTGGAAAGAAAGCACGTGGAGTTAGAATGAAAATCATAAGTGAAAAGCACAAAATATGTATTTAGAGATTATAACACAAAGCAACCCACATATAGAAGAGGAGAGGGGTTAGGAGTTAAGTGAAAAGCCAGCATGGGCCAGGTGTGGTGGCTTACACCCGTAATTCCAATACTTTGGGAGGCCAAGGTGTGAGAATAACTTGGGCCCAGGAGTTTGAGACCAGCCTGGGCAACATAGTGAGACCCCATCTACACACACACACACACACATACACAATAGCTGAGTGTGATAACATGTGCCTGTAGTCCTGGCTATTCAGGAGGCTGAGGCAGGACGATCCTTTGAGCCTGGGAGTTTGAGGCTGAAGTGAGCTGTGATCACGCCATTGCACTCCAGGTTGAGCAGCAGAGCTAGACCCTGTCTGTTAAAAAAAAGCAAAAAAACAAAAAACTAACATGCTTCCCCAGTGGGGGAAATGTGCCAGTATAACATTGGTTTGAAGCAAGAAGTATATTAAGACGTTGACCAAAATCCTTTTATTATTTATTTTGCTTTTATTTTTTGAGACAGGGTCTCACTTTGTCATCCAGAATGTAGTGCAGTGGCATGATCTTGGTTCACTACAGCAAAAAATACCTGGACCCAAGCTTGCAGTGAGTGATCATGGCTCACTGCAAGCTCCACGTCCCAGGTTCATGCCATTCTCCTGCCTCAGCCTCCCAAGTAGATGGGACTACAGGCACCCGCCACCATGCCTGGCTAATTTTTTGTATTTTTAGTAGAGATGAGATTTCACTGTGTTAGCCGAGATGGTCTCGATCTCCTGACCTCATGATCCACCCGCCTCAGCCTCCCAAAGTGCTGGGATTACAGGCATGAGCCACCGCGCCTAGCCCTATGCCCGGCTAATTTTTTTAATTTTTTTTATAGTGGCAGGGTTTCGCCATGCTGCCCAGGTTGGTCTCAAACTCCTGAGCTCAACTGATCCAACCACCTTGGTCTCCCAAAGTGGTGGGATTACAGGTGTGAGCCACTGCACCTGGCCTCTAAATCCATATAAATCAATTATTCACACACCAAGCAGAATATTCAGGATTTTTTTTCTTATATTATAAATGATGTGGGAAACTGGAGAACCAAAGAAGAATGCCAGGACTATCTAAAAGTGTTAAATTTTTTCATTAGGAAGAAAATGACTTCATGACAGTCCTTAAGACAACAATAGAACTTGGGCAAATACGTATTCCTTGATATTTTCTAAGCATTTGCAATAATAAACAATGAAAATATGGTTGAATTTTAGAAAGAGATAGGCCTGTGGTATTGTCACAATGGTATGCAAATACTGAGAATGACTGCTGAGGCAGTGCTTTCCATTGGTGGTGACCTTCAGAAGAGACCTGTGTCTCCACATGGCCTAGACATCTGGAAGGCAGAGATCCTAACATTCCATGACACCCCCACCTTCTGATTGTGACTCCAGACCGTTACCTGGCACTTGGTCTTACCTCTGGCATTCCTATCAGAGCCTGAATCACAGACAGTACCTTAGACTCTAAGCTTAGGCACCTTGTGCCTTGTTTTTGTGGCTAAGGATTCTCAGAGTTGTGGGATGCTGAAGAAGTTTATCCCAAAAGTAAGTTATGAATCAGATCTCCTTTCTTTTGACTCATTTAACTCCTTTGATTAATGTAAAGAAATTTATTGAGGTATAATTTACATACTATAAAACTTACCCATTATAATTGTACAGTTCAATAATTTTTAGTAATTTACCCAAGTAGTGCAACCATTACCATAATCCATGCATTTGTTTTTAATTTATTATTTGTCTGGGTTTATTCTCCTTAGGCTCTCATTCTACTTCCTCAACAAACTTCATCATGGCATTATCTCCCACCACTTGTTTTGGTCCAAGGGCAGAAATGAGCATCCTGGAAACCAATCAGTACTTGCTCTCTGAACTGGAAAAGTGCAAAGAGAACTTCCGAGACCTCACAGAGAAATTCCTGACATCCAAAGCTACTGCCTACTCCCCGGCCAATCACCTGCAGAAATACAGTAGGTCCCATAGGGGCATGGTCACCAAAGTGATAAATGATTATCCATCTTTCCTCTGTGAAATGAAACACTGCAGACTTTATTCTCTATCAAAATTAATTTTATCCTAACTACACTCCCAGAAAGGTAGAAGTGGGCATTTTACTCTCAATTTGCCAAGGACAGAAAAACTGAGGCACAAAGGTGTAAAGTTTGCAGGGTGAGTGTAGTGAGGAATAGAGACTAAAACTTTGGTTTAGGCATGAAACTGTCTTTCCCCTCTCAGCAATGAACATCAGCTTCTACAAACATGTAACATCACTGTTGGTTAAAACATCTCAGGATTCGATTTAAACTTTTTTAAGAGCACCCATTTGCAAAGCACTGTGCCAACAGCACCACAGCACCAGGGATGAAAGAAGTAATAGGTAAAGAATAGGGAAAGTTCCCTATTCTCAGCTGAGTCACAGATATGTGGAGATGTGAACTTCAATAGCAGACAAGGAGAAAAATCTTTTTTTTTTTTTCTTTTTTATTATACTTTAAGTTTTAGGGTACATGTGCACAATGTGCAGGTTAGTTACATATGTATACATGTGCCATGCTGGTGCGCTGCACCCACTAACTCGTCATCTAGCATTAGGTATATCTCCCAATACTATCCCTCCCCCCTCCCCCCTCCCCACCACAGTCCCCAGAGTGTGATATTCCCCTTCCTGTGTCCATGTGATCTCATTGTTCAATTCCCACCTATGAGTGAGAATATGCGGTGTTTGGTTTTTTGTTCTTGCGATAGTTTACTGAGAATGATGGTTTCCAGTTTCATCCATGTCCCTACAAAGGACATGAACTCATCATTTTTTATGGCTGCCTAGTATTCCATGGTGTATATGTGCCACATTTTCTTAATCCAGTCTATCATTGTTGGACATTTGGGTTGGTTCCAAGTCTTTGCTATTGTGAATAATGCCGCAATAAACATACGTGTGCATGTGTCTTTATAGCAGCATGATTTATAGTCCTTTGGGTATATACCCAGTAATGGGATGGCTGGGTCAAATGGTATTTCTAGTTCTAGATCCCTGAGGAATCGCCACACTGACTTCCACAATGGTTGAACTAGTTTACAGTCCCACCAACAGTGTAAAAGTGTTCCTATTTCTCCACATCCTTTCCAGCATCTGTTGTTTCCTGACTTTTTAATGATTGCCATTCTAACTGGTGTGAGATGATATCTCATAGTGGTTTTGATTTGCATTTCTCTGATGGCCCGTGATGATGAGCATTTTTTCATGTGTTTTTTGGCTGCATAAATGTCTTCTTTTGAGAAGTGTCTGTTCATGTCCTTCACCCACTTTTTGATGGGGTTGTTTGTTTTTTTCTTGTAAATTTGTTGGAGTTCATTGTAGATTCTGGATATTAGCCCTTTGTCAGATGAGTAGGTTGCGAAAATTTTCTCCCACGTTGTAGGTTGCCTGTTCACTCTGATGGTAGTTTCTTTTGCTGTGCAGAAGCTCCTTAGTTTAATTAGATCCCATTTGTCAATTTTGTCTTTTGTTGCCATTGCTTTTGGTGTTTTGGACATGAAGTCCTTGCCCACGCCTATGTCCTGAATGGTAATGCCTAGGTTTTCTTCTAGGGTTTTTATGGTTTTAGGTCTAACGTTTAAATCTTTAATCCATCTTGAATTGATTTTTGTATAAGGTGTAAGGAAGGGATCCAGTTTCAGCTTTCTACATATGGCTAGCCAGTTTTCCCAGCACCATTTATTAAATAGGGAATCCTTTCCCCATTGCTTGTTTTTCTCAGGTTTGTCAAAGATCAGATAGTTGTAGGTAAGTGGCGTTATTTCTGAGGGCTCTGTTCTGTTCCGTTGATCTATATCTCTGTTTTGGTACCAGTACCATGCTGTTTTGGTTACTGTAGCCTTGTAGTATAGTTTGAAGTCAGGTAGCGTGATGCCTCCAGCTTTGTTCTTTTGGCTTAGGATTGACTTGGCGATGCGGGCTCTTTTTTGGTTCCATATGAACTTTAAAGTAGTTTTTTCCAATTCTGTGAAGAAAGTCATTGGTAGCTTGATGGGGATGGCATTGAATCTGTAAATTACCTTGGGCAATATGGCCATTTTCACGATATTGATTCTTCCTGTCCATGAGCATGGAATGTTCTTCCATTTGTTTGTATCCTCTTTTATTTCCTTGAGCAGTGGTTTGTAGTTCTCACAAGGAGAAAAATCTTTATCAAGATTCTCTTCCCACATAAGTTCAGATATGCCATTCCTCATGTTCTGGTTAGATTGAGGGTATTTCCAGAAAAATCAGAGACTTTGTAACACCCTTTATGTCTCTCTCTGAGTATCAACTTTACAGACAGCAAGCAACTGCAGGTGGACTTCCAGAATCAGAGCTATGAGACATATGGCCAAAATGAGAACAAAGCCAAATGGAACAGACTGCCGTTCTCAGTAGAAGGCCAGGCCAGGTTAGGGGCTGGCCCTTTCCTCTCCACAGTTAGCTCTCACATTTTTAAATCCACTGTAAAATCCCAAACCTGTTACTAATAGTCAGGGAAGGGAAGCTGTAATGACAAGGAAACATGGGAACAAGAGCATGAGAGGAACAGGGATATTAGAAGAGGATTCTGGTTAACATTGAAATTGAGTTTGCTTTCCAATTTCTACAATTATTTTTAAATAAATCATTGTGTGGGGGGTGGCTAAAAGTTGCTGTCTAACTTACCATCATAGAAAAGTAAAGCCAAAAGCCCACTTATTAAAGAAGTGAAAAGATGAGCTTTGGTGTGTGGAAAAACTAGTTTTTAAAAAAAACCTTCATTCATTACAATTGTAGGAAAACATTTCTCAAGCTAGAGAAGAAGAAAGATATTACCTAAGACCTTAGTATAAAGGTATTATTGTGCAGTGATTAAAGAGCATATACCCTAGGGCCAAATTTCCTGGGTTCAAATCTAACTTATCATCACTGTCCCTCAGTTTTCTCATCTGTAATGGTAATAGAGTAGGAACTACCTCTTTGGATGGTGGTGACGATCGTATGATGATAATTCTTAAAAACCTACTGCAACAGTACCGTGACAAACACTATGTGTTGGTTCTCCCTTTAAAACACCACCTACTAGCTTTTGGGCATATATCATGTGGCTCTTTCTCCTCTATATAGAGTTTTACACAGCAGTATACAGATAAATGTTTAAATCTTTGAAATATTTTGGGATTACTGAGACTCTTGAAACAAGAGGACCATCAGTCCTACAGTTCTTAGTATCTTCCGAAACACATAGGAAGTCATTATTTCATGCGCTTATGTTCATGTTTTACTTAAGAGGCTGTAAGGCTTGGTGAATTGGCCTTAAGATTTCAAGTCATGGCTGGGTGCAGTGGCTCAATTACTGTAATCCCAGCAGTTTGGGAAGCCAAGGTGGGTGGATCATTTGAGGTCAGGAGTTTGACAGCAGCCTGGTCAACATGGTGAAGCCCTGTCTCCACTGAAAACACAAAAACTAGCAGTGCATGGTGGGGCACACTTGTAATCTCAGCTACTTGGAAGGCTGAGGCAGGAGAATAACCCATGAATCAGAGGTGCACTGAGCAAAGATGGTGCCACTGCCCTCCAGCCTGGGCAACAAAGTGAGATTCCATCTCAAAAAAGAAAAAGAAAAGAAAAGAAAAAGATGTGGAGTCAGACCCCAGGGGATGTGAATTCTGACTGCTTCATTCCAGTTGAATCATCTTGTCAAGTTACTTTATCGGCCTGTGGGCTTTTCTTTCCTCATCTCTAAAAGAGGGAGTAGTTGAGAGACTGAGGAATAAAGATATGGAAATCTCAGTGTAAAGCCTGGTACCGGGGATACTTTTATCCTTGAGATAGACCCTGCCTCCTGCCCTGCAGGCAGTGACCACAGCAGCATATCCAGCCTTCTATGATGCAGGCATGTCTGTCTTTTCTCAGAGTGTGAAGAGTGCAAAGACCTTATAGAATCTGTGCTGGAGGAGGAGCTGCAGTTTCAGGAGAGAGAGCTGGCTGAATTGCTGAGGCCAGCTGCAAGGCTCCGGTAAGGAGGTACCTCTGTTGGAAGTGTATAAATACTGTTTGAAGTGGGGCAGCTCAGGCAGGTAGAACAAAGGGCAAATTTGTGCTAGGAGAAGGGCAGAAACGTGTGACACAGGCACAGAACTAGATTAAGACACAATGAGGCTATGGTCTAGTTAGGTCTCTAGGGTTTTCCATTAAAGAGCATATTAGTAAAATGGAGACAGCTGCCTGCATTGGAATACTAGCAACGTGGCTTCTATTTGTGTGTCCTTGGTCAAATTTACTGTACTTTTCTTCATGTCATTAACTAGGCTACCTCATTTATAAAATGGAAATACTGACAGTATCTACCTTAGAGGGATATGAAGATTAAATACACAATTGCAAGTAGTTAGAATCATCTCTAACACATATAAAACTCTGAACAACTATTTTCTGTAATTATTATATTTGTTCCCATTTATAGATGTGGTGATTGTCATTAACATTTCCTATAAGAGATATTTTCAAACTTTCCAAAGTGCCTTTCATGATAAGAATGTTTCTCTTCCAAACTTTTTTAAAAAGTATTATACTAGGTGAAGTATTAACTGATAGGGCTATTGGGTAGATAGATGATTGAGCAGCTGTTGTGTGGAAAATGAATTATTAATTTGCTCAAGACCAGCATTGACTATCCTTGGAGGGTTTCAGACATAAGGTAGATTGTAGCATTTGAAACTTCTTTTAATCCTTTGTTGAAATGAAATCATAGAAGCTCAAATGTGTAAAACTCACCAAAGCAGAGATATCTGATTGAAGGGGTATAGGTTTGGGGCCCCTGTTTCTCCCCAGTATGTGTCTTTACTTCCCCTGATACTTTCTAGTAACTCTATGGAATAGAGTTTGAAAGAGGACCTGCAGATAACTACTTAGAAGAATAGCAGGGAGAAAATTCAAGCATTAGATGGGGTAGATGACTGTAAATGTTCAGTCCAGCTCTGGGATTACATGGTTCTAAACATTAACTGAATAACTACTTGTATGTGTACATACTACCAGGTGCTGTGAGTTGGGTAATAGGTGGCACTGTCTTTAGACTCACAGAGCTCACACTCTACATTGGAACCCATGTGTATTAGTCCATTCTGACACTGCTGTAAACATGTATCTGAGACTGAGTGATTTATAAAGAAAAGAGGTTTAATCGGCTCATGGTTCTGTGGGCTGTACAGGCTTCTGATTCTGGGCAGGCCTCAGAAAACTTACAATCATTGCAGAAGTCAAAGGGGAAGGAGGCATGGTTTTCACATGCCCAGAACAGGTGAGAGAGAGAGAACAAAGAGGGAGGTGCTACACTTTCAAACAACCAGACCTCATGAGAACTCACTCACTATCACAAGAACAGCAAGGGGGAAATCCACCCCGATGATCCAGTCACTTTCCAGCAGGTCCCTGGTTGGATTGCAATCCAACATGAGATTTGAGTGGGGACATAGAGCCAAACCATATCACCATGAGAAATATTTAAACAATAATTAGAAAAAAAAGAAATCCCTATAGAGTAATTAAATTACTACTCAGAACTTTACTTTTTTTTTTTTTTTTGAGATGGAGTCTTATCCTGTTGCCCAGGCTAGAGTGCAGTGGTGTGATCTCAGCTCGCTGCAACCTCCACCTCCCAGGTTCAAGCGATCCTCCTAGGTCAGCCTCCCAAGCAGCTGAGAGTATAGGTGCACACCACCATGCTAGCTAATTTTTGTATTTTTAGTGGAGATGGGGTTTTGCCACGTTGTCCAGGCTGATCTCAAAACTCCTGACCTAAGGTCATCTGCCTACCTCGGCCTCCCAAAGTGCTGGGATTACAGGCGTGAGCCATCGCGCCCAGCCAGAACTTTAGTTTTAACTGCCTTCTTACTGATTATAGTCTATCTTTATGTCATTCAAAAGAATACTGCCCTTCTTGAACTTTTCACTTATATTTCTTTTTAACTTTCAATTAATACCAGAGATACCTGCCCAACACTTTTGAACCTGCATTTTTTTTTCTGCCAGTTACTGCATATGAAAATGTACTTGGGCTAAAGTGTGGAACCAAAGGGGCATCTTTTTAAAGGAAAGTTAGTAAAATAACAGACAAACCCAAGACTGTTTCTTCATTCCTTCTGCCACAGGCAATTCACACAACTTGTACAAGTATTCATCTTGGGCCAGGTGTGGTGGCTCATGCCTGTAATCCCAGAAGTTTGGGACACTGAGGTGCATGAATCATTTCAGGTCAGGAGTTCGAGACTAGCATGGCCAACATGGCAAAACCCCATCTCTACAAAAAATATATAAATTATCCTGGCATAGTGGTGGGCACCTGTAGTCTGAGCTACTTGGAAGGCTGAGGCAAAAGAATTGCTTGAACCTGGGAGGCAGAGGTTGCAGTGAACCGAGGTCATGTCACTGCACTCCAGCCTGGGTGACAGAGTGAGACTCTGTCTCAAAAAAAAAGAAAAAGAATTCAACTTGGGAGTTCCTTACAGGGATTCTAAGAGATCTCTCCTCTGAAACTTCTGTAACCTATTATTCACTACATTCCCTCTTACATTTTACTCTTCTTTCCCACCTTAGGATACATGATCCCTTAATTCAGGCTCAGGGTGAAGAACTGACCCACTTATGACAGAAGATACAGGAAGGGAGAGGTGTCTGCTACCTTTTCACCCAGCATGTGAAGAACACAGTCAAGTCTTTTGAGGGCCTTCTCAGGAACACTGGCATTGCCTACTAGAGACAGAGATTCCGTGAGCAAATGGTGCAAGGAAGCCAGCTAACAGAGATCCTTGTCAGAAAACTTGCCACAGGTAAGTTGGCTACAGGCTCTGAAGACTCTTAGCTCCTCCCAAGTGCCCCAAAGTGGGGAGAAAAAGTGCAAATTATCTCCATTGTAGATTTTATTTTAGTTTTGACTATGGTCCTTAATCTGCATTCTATTGTTTCCTCTTTGGAGCACTCAGGTAGTCACTTTTCATATTCTTTCAAGAGTTCTGAGTATTGTTTTTTATTTAGAGACAGAGTCTTGCTCTCTTACCAAAGCTGGAGTGCAGTGACACGATCTTGGCTGACTGCAATCTGTGCCTCCTGGGCTCAAGCAATCCTCCCACCTCAGCCTCCCAAGTAGCTGGGACTACAGATGTGTGCCACCACGCCTGGCTAATTGTTGTATTTTTTGTAGAGACAGGGTTTCTCCATGTTGCCCAGGCTGGTCTTGAACTACTGAGCTCAAGTGATCCACCTGCTTTGGCCTCCCAAAGTGCTGGGATTACACATGTGAGCCACTGTGCCTGGCCTGAGAGTTCTTAGTTTCAATCAGTAAGAGAGATAGAGTATAGTGGATTACTTCATTTTGATGAGCATAAGAACTCACCTTCATTTCTGGAAGATATTTTCACTGGATGTAGGATTCTAGTTGACAGTTTTTGTTTTAAAAAAGTGTTTGGAAAGTGATATTCCACTGTCTTCTGGCTTACATTGTTTCCAAAAAGAAGTCTGCCATAATTCTTATTTTTGTTCCTCTGTACATAATATGACTTTTTTCTCTGGCTGCTTTTGAACTTTTCTGTTTATCACTGGTTTGAAGCAGTTTGATTAAGATAAGACCTTGTATAATTTTATCTTTTACATATTGTTTTACTTTATTTAGTTTCTTGCATGTTTATAGTTTATACTTTATTTAGTTTCTGTATATTTATAGTTCTCATCAAATTTGAATAATAAAGACATATATGTCTTATCTATGGCATGTACAATATATTATATTTGGCATATATATACCAAATATATATAATGTATTTTCTATTCTTTCTCTCTATCCTCTCCTTCAAAGACTCCAGTTATATTTGTATTAGCTGCTTTGAAATTTTACCACAGCTGACTAATGGTCTGTTCATTTTTGTTGTATCTTTTTTTTCTCTATTTGTTTCTTTCTCTTTCCATGTCTTGGAATTGATTAATCTTTCTTTAGCAGCATCTAATCTGCTGTTAATCCTATCCAGTGTATTTTCATCTCAAACTTTATTTTTCTTCTAAATTTAATTTATGTCTTTTTTTAAGGTCTTCTATGTAACTCTTCATCATTTCATATTTTCCTCTAGCTTATTTATTTTATTTTATTCTATTTTTTGAGACAGAGTCAAACTCTGCTGCCCAGGCTGAAGTGCAGTGGTGAGATATCAGCTCACTGCAACCTTCACCTCCTGGGTTCAAGTGATTCCTGTGCCTCAGCCTCCTGAGTAGCTGGGATTACAGGCAAGTGCCTCCACACCCAGCTAATTTTCATATTTTTCAGAGAGACGGGGTTTCACCACATTGGCCAGGCTGATCTCGAACTCCTGACCTCAGGTGATCCACCTGCCTTGGCCTTGCAAAGTGCTGGGATTACAAGCATGAGCCACCACACCAGCCTAGCTTCTTTAATACAAGGAATACAGTTATATTTGTTTCAATGTGCTTGTCTACAGATTTTGTCATCTGTGTCCTTTCTATTGTATTTTAATTCTCACCTGGTGTGTCTTTTCTAAGTCAGTCTAAGTAGATTGATTTTTTTTCCCTTCTTATCATGGATTATAGTTTTCTGTCTGTCTGCATTCCTAACATTATTTGATTTGGGGTTAGACATTGCAAATTGTAACTTATTGAGTGCTGGACTTTTTTGCATTTTGTGTTAAAATTCTTTTAGCTTTGTTTTGGTATACAATAAAGTTACTTAAAAACAATTTTCATCTTTTCAAGCTGGCTTTTTAATTTTTTTAGTCAGGATAATAGCAGCTATTAGTCAATGGCTATTTTTTTCCCACTATGGAGGCAATATGACTTTTAAGAAAATAGACATTATTTTTTAGAGTAGTTTCAGATTCACAGCAAAATTGAGCAGGAAGTACAAAAAGTTCCCATATACCCCCTGCCTCCACACATGCATAGCCTCCTAGACTATCAACATCTCTCTCCAGAATGGCACATTTGTTACAGTTGATGAACTTACATTGACATGTCATTATCACACAAAGTCCATAGTTTACATTGGGGGCAATAATCTTTTGAAGATTCTAGGTCAGTGATCTCCCACAGATTTGGCACCAGGGACTGGTTGCATGAAAGACAATTTTTCCACAGACAAGGTGGGGGTGGGGTGGTAGGGATTGGGAATTGGGTGGTTTCAGTATGAAACTGTTCCACCTCAGATCATCAGGCACTAGTTAGAGTCTCATAAGGAGCATGCAGCCTAGATCCCTGGCATGTACAGTTCACAATAGGGTTTGTGCTCCAATGCTAATCTAATGTCATCGCTGATCTGACAGAAGGCTGAGCGCAGGTGGTAATTCTTTCTCGCTGGCTGCTCCCCTTCTGCTGTGCAGCCCCATTCCTAACAGGCCATGGACCAGTGCTGGGGGTTGGGGACTCCTGTTCTAACCAATGCTCCCTCTATTAAAAGGGATTTTCACTCTAGCTGATGGAAACACCAAGTGTTGCAAGCTATGTGTGAGCTACAGAGATTATTCCTTTTGGGAAGTTCTTTGCCCTGCTTTGCATAATTTCCTCAAATACATGTACTAATCAGTACTTAGCTGAAGATTGAAGACAGATATCCAAGGCATTCTATCTGTGCAGCAACCTATTCTCTAGTCTGTCCTGTGATGTCTAGCCACCCTGACATCTTCAAACTTACTACCAGGCTCTGCCTGGGTCCTCCCTCCCTGCTCTACAGTTGACAATCTCAGGCAGCAAACTGGAGCAATCATAGGGCTCACCTCTTTTATTTATTACAGTACTGCACTATATCCAATGTTGAAGCTAGAGTTTAAAATACTTTTTCCAGTTTCTTAGTTTAAGGTGGAGGACAAATCTGGTCCCTATTACTCCATCTTGGCCAGAAGCAGAAGTCTCCATTCCATCTTTGTGGTCAGAAAGAAGAGTATGACAGAAGGCAGCTTGTTAGAATGGGAAGACCCATGGGCTAAGAATCAGCATTACCTAGGCTCTAGTCTCAGCACTATATTCACTAACTTTGTGCAAGTGATTGACCCTTCTTGAATTTCTGTTTCTTCATTTGTAAAGTGAGTCAAATCATAATTCCACGGCTGCTGTACAGATCAGTTGAAGTAGTATCTTAATGTTCATGAGTGTATCTCTCTTTCAGGGTTATTTATTTATTTATTTTCAGGTCCCAATAAACTGTCCAAATCTTTAGGGGTTAGTTCAGGCACTGTATATAGTAGAAGCTGGTGTTAGAAAAGTTGATTTATACTGGAATATTTTTCATAGAATCACCCCCAATTCTCACTAACAAACTGAGAAGAAAAAAAAGAATTACCCCCAAGAACATCTGAGGAAGCACAACAGCGACAGACTTGAAGGCACCTGGGCAGTCCTCTGGTTTTGGAGTAGAGGTAGGACAGGGCTATTTGTCCTCTCAGAGACTGGAGCAGGTTCTGTGTGTGAGTAGCAATGGGACAAACAGTCATGGTCTGGCAACCAGCCTGTGGCAGGAAGGAAGGTTACAACTGGAGAAGTCCAAAGGGCAGCCAGGCAAGTATTATTTGAGCTGGGGAACAAAAGACATTTTAAACTTTTTGCTCTGCTTCAGGCAGCTGATGTCATGGTGATGATTCACCACATCAGGAACACCCTGTCCAGTGGGCTCAGGCAAGCCTGCCAGGCCACTTCTCTAAAGACACAACCTGAGGCCTCCTGCAATAATTCTCACAGAGCATTCTGAACACACATGTAAAGTGTTATGTCCTTGATCATATAGGACCCATGTGTGCAATGTGTGAAATGGAACCTGCTTAATTTCTGACTAGCTCTTTCTAATTTTGGTTTGCAGAAAATCACAATGGTAAGAAAAATGAAGACAGGCAAAAGCCACTGGCTCCCAGGTAACTCTAAATGATGAAGGGGCTGATAATGAACTGACCAAGTCTAGAGAGGATTCCAGAAGCAAGGACTCAAGAGGTTAAAGGTCCCAGATCTAGAAAAAGCAGAAACTGCTGATTGTTCCTTTTTTTGTTGACTGATTTTACAATGTGTCTTTTTAAAAATGGTTCTCTGTTCTCTTTGCAGTTCTTCTATTGGTTCCTAGTTCCTAGAAATTTCTCACACTTAGTTAACTAGTCAGTCTTACCAAAAAGTAAACTAACCAGGGATCCCTGGTTTCTGTATCTTTAAAACCTGTATGGTTACAAACCAAAGTGAGATACCTATCTGGTTTCTGCACAGTTGTCCTGAATTATGTTGGCAGATATTTCATAGCCAGAAATTTACCTTGAAAACTAAATTGAAACCATACCAAGTATTTAGAGCTAGGGGTCTAAAATCTGCAAAAGCCCTGGGAGGTTGCATTGTCTCAAGAGCCAGTATTCAATGGACCACTCCACATCATATTAAATAAAATTTGGCCACAGCATTTTGAAGCCAATAGTATGGGTCTCTGTGTCCTGTGTACCCTGAGTGTATTTTAGAGTATTTGTTGAGTCTGCTGCCTTATCTGTGTGTTATGAGGTCAGTGCACTGATCACTTGCTGTTTTCACTTCTATACTAACTCTAGGCACACTCTACTCCCAGTCAAAAGTGGACTGTATACTTCCTCTTTGATATGATGGTCCCTTTGGTTTTGGTGCCTCTTCCATGAGCTTCAGATCAGAGCTAGTTATGAAGCTGTGGTTCCAGGCTACCTTGGTTTATTCCCTTGTCTTGCCTACTCCACCAGGCTCAGGAGGGAAGTCCAGGAGGAAGAAATGGATGAAGTCCTGGAGGACTCACTAGATGAACAGTATTTGACTCATTCCAGCCACCATGACTCCCACCAGCTTCCCAGCAGCAATGCCTTCCTCCCTGATGCACAGGAAGACCCCTCTGCTCTGGATATAGCCAGTGAGTGCTCCTTTGATAAGAAAAATAAAGCTCCATCAATCTCTCAGTAGCTCCTACATTCTACATGCTCACCACCTCTGTCTAAACTGAGATGTTATTCTCTG
The DNA here is from genome assembly GCF_029289425.2 of Pan paniscus. NCBI lineage: Eukaryota > Metazoa > Chordata > Mammalia > Primates > Hominidae > Pan > Pan paniscus. Next base: position 100,436,165 of record NC_073249.2, on the reverse strand, counting down.
CAGGCAGGCCCTAAACATTCACTTTAAAAAAGTGATTAGGCTGAACACAGCTCTGTGATCAAGTCTTGAGTACAGGTCCCTGGTGGGTCAGGTAATTTGCTCTATTCCTGTCCTAATCTCAGTCCCTCTGGCCCCCACTGGCATCTGCAAGCTGGTATACTCAAAGCAGGCCAGAATGGAGAGAGTGAAGAGATTATGGCAGACTCTTTGCCACTACTGCCACACATGTACAAATCTGTTTAACAGATCTCCTTCTTTAAAATGGGACATCTTATCTTTCCTGAAATATATATATATATATAGAGAGAGAGAGAGAGAAAGAGAGAGAGAGAGAGAGACAGGTTCTGTTGTTCTGTCGCCCAGGCTGGAGTGCAGTGTCATGATCTTGGCTCACAACCTACAACCTGGGGTCAAATGACCCTCCCATCTCAGCCTCCTGAGTAGCTAAGACCACAGATGCATGCCACTACTCCTGGCTATATTTTTGCCTTTTTGGTAGAGACAGGGTCTTGCCTTGTTGCCCAGGCTGGCCTCAAACTCCTGAGCTCAAGCAATTCACCCACCCCTGCCTCCCAAAGGGCTTGGATTACAGACATGAGCCTTCCTGAAATATTCTTGATAATTATAGTTCCTGAACAGTTTTCCCAAGCTGTTCTAGCCATCCCAAGAATGTTGGCAGGCTTGTCTATATGTTTGGAGGTGCAATTGTAATGGTTCCTGGGTTTCAAGCTCCAGTCTCCATCTCCCCTCAGGTGCTTGCTTTCCCATAAGGTTCCATCTGACTACTAGAATATCAGGGGATTTCCATAAAGACAAGACTTTGATCTTCGCAACTCTTTGGTAAATAGCCAGGGTTCTCAATCTTTGTGCAGCACCAAGGTATTTTCAAGATCTCTGTTAGTTTAGTCTCAATGTTGTAATTCAATCTAAATAAACAATGAGGCTATCTGCTGGAGAAAAGGCTGAATCTAAGAGCAATGCCACCAGCATGCCCTCTTCCCAGAATAACTCCACGCTAGCCATTGGAGCTTCATTAGGTATATAAGAGCCCTTTGGGTTGGTAGCCTCACTGGTGTGAGTATAGATTAAAACCTTGACCTAAATCTCCTCTCCCTTACTTGAATGTTTGCCTTTACTTTGGGGGCAAAAGTTTGGATTGTTAGGTGACTATATGCTTTATATGCTCTTCTACACAATAGAAAGAGATTATATTAATTCACTCATTGAGCTTTCATAGTAATATAAACCATATTAGTCTTGTCATTTTGTCAGTGATGGGTATAAGTATGTGACTTTTATGACTTATACCATCCTCTGACAAAGGCATCCTATTTCTGTCTCCAATTTCACAATAAGGTGCAGAAGAAGGTCTTTACCATCTGTTAAAGATGTTCAGGGCCAGGCATGGCACACCTATAATCCCGGCCCTTTGGGAGGCCTAGGTGGGTGGATCACTTGAGGTCAAGAGTTCAAGACCAGCCAGGCCAACATGCTGAAACTCCGTCTCTACCAAAAATGCAAAAATTTCCCAAGCATATGGGTGCACGCCTTTAGTCTCAGCCACTCGGGAGGCTGAAGCATGAGAATCCTTTGAACCTGGGAGACAGAAGTTGCAGTGAGCTAAGATGGTGCCTCTGCACTCCAGCTTGAGTGACAGAATGAGACTCTGTCAAAAAACAACAACAACATAAAAAGATATTCAGGAGAGAGATTTTGTAGAGAGGAAAACATTCCCTAGTACCTATAAGTCACCTCAAGGAGGTGGTCATAACTTTCCTAGTGCTAGAAAAGCCCTACTCAGAGACCTTCAGTGTTTTCCCACCTCCTGTCAACCTGCTTTATACTTCCCATATCTCCATGTGGGAGGCATCCCTGTGGAGTTTGCTTAGCACTTGGCCATGCTTTGTTTGAAACCTTAAAAGATCTTAAAGAAAGTTGCCTTATGTTCCCTGACGAGAAGATGAAGTTGGCAAAAGAATGGCGAAAGGCAGGGATCTTGATGAGAGGCCCCTGACTACCCCTTTAGTGATTGGCATTCTTCATTTCCCATCTCATTCCATGTCCTGGTGGAATGGCTGCAGAAGATGAGATCCAGAACCAGCAGCAGCACCTGAAGGAGACCCTTTTCATCAACAACTGCCTGTGAGAAAAGCTAGAACGTCATCACAGCAGCTTTGATGAAGAAAATGGTAGGAGAGGCCCAAGTCGGCCTGCTTCTGGCAATATGTATTTTTCTAAAGGTGTGTGACTGGGGCAGTTTTATAGATTTCAAGCACTTTGACATACTTTACTTCACTTATTCATTACAAATGTCCCAGCTAGAGAGGTAGGGCAGCTACTATCATTCCTATTTATAGGTAAATAAATAGGCTTAAAGGTTTGCCTCCATCTTAGAAGTATCTACCTCTAAAATCATTCTTGTGATTCCTAGACTGTCTGCTGTCTTCTGTCTGCTGCTGTACACCGCCTGCTGTCTCTCTGCTTCTTATGTGATTGGCATTCAGTAGAACCCAGGTTTCTCAGCACCTCACGTAGCAGAATGAGAGTCTCCTCTGCTGCCCTCCTCATCAGCTTCCCTTATGTCTCAGTTACTCTTCATTCTACCACCCCAAGGTGGTTCTCTCCAACCCCCCTCCTCTTAGATTGTTCTCACACAGAGGCCATCATTTCATAACATTGTGCTGGGCCAGAAGAACCATAAGCAGGTCCCTTCCCATACCAAAGCAGCAAATATTTCAGAAAAGCCTCCTTCATATTGCAGCCATTGGACATGATAATACATGTGATGTGCTGGCATTTGTTGAGAATCACGAGAAAATTAAGCTACTGCCCCATCGCACTAAAGTTCCTGCCCTGAGTCCCCACGGTTTTCTCCCTTGGCTAAGACAGAGAGGAAGACACGAAATGAGCAGAAAGCATTCTCTTAAGCAAACGTGTATAACTTGCCTAAATTGTAATTATTTCCTGGAACAGGATGCACCTCTAACCTCCACAGGCAGATCATAGATTCCATTTTCCAGCTGTATAATGAAAACAGAGTTCTCAGAGAATATCGGAGACTCCCCCGACTTGCCTGAATCAAATTTCCAGAGATAAGTGGTAAAAGGCTACAATATGAAGTCACTCTCAGATGGGTCCCTTCTCTTGTCACACTCCACTGTAGAAACAAAAGAGGACGGGGAGGCCAGAGCTGCTCAAAACCTTATAACCCACAATTCTCATAGTTATTCTCAACTTAGAGAGGGCTGATTTCTAGACGCACCCCCTCCAGGCCCCCAGACTGCCAGGCTCCAGGAATAAGTAGCTCTGAGAAATACAGTATTTCGGCGCAAGCCACACTCCACTATTGCAAATTGGAGAAGAGAAGGACAAACTTAAAAGGTGAAAAGATTTAAGAGAACAAAATGGTGAAACCCCGTCTCTAATAAAAATACAAAAATTAGCTGGGCGTGGTGGCACGTGCCTGTAGTCCCAGCTACTCAGGAGGCTGAGGCAGGAGAATCACTTCAACCTGGGAGGCAGAGGTTGCAGCGAGCCAAGATTGAGCCACTGCATTCTAGCCTGGGTGACAGAGCAAGGCTCCATCTCAAAAAAAAAAAAAAAAAAAAAAAACAAGAAAGAAAGAAGAAAACAATTATTTTAATTGAATACATTTTGTCAAGATTAAATCAACTTTCCCCTAGAGTACTGAAAGAATAAGCAATCATAATTTAGATTCTAAGTTACTGGTCTTTGAGAAAGTGTGAAAACCAAAAAGGTGCCATAAGCCAAAAAAGGAGCAAAAGTCCTAATTTTCAAACCGATGAAAATGAAGTACTAAAAAATTGAAATCATCATAGTTCATCTTGGTCCTTGGCAAAATACAAATTTATTGATTGAAATTATAGTATCCTAGCTACCTTATTGTGCCTAGCTCTTACCACTGAGGAGAAAAACCAAACACAAACAAAAGTATGTTCAAATTGGCAAAAATGTTTAGAAACCTGCAAAATCTCTTCAGTCTATCCCTTAAACTCCAGACTTGGTATTTACTAAGATCTGCTGTGTACAATACCCACCTTAATATCCATTCTTGCACAAGTTCTGTTAGGTATAAGCCAAGATCACATGGGATTTTTTTTCCTACCCTCTCCTGCCTATGTTTGTTTTTGCTTCCAAAGACCCTTCTGAGTAAGGACTGTCCTCAGACTACTGGAGTCACTTAGTCACAAGCTTGCCTGAGGCTCAGAGCTGGCAATACCTGGGAGTTTATGTCAATCCCACAGCACCCAGCAACCCTGCCTGCAAAGTATTTACCCATGATTGACAGGTGCAGGTGTATGAAAGTCCAGCTCCTTGTCTTCAGGGGTGCCTTTGTGGTGAATTAGCTTTGGGAAAAGGGAATCCAGAGGCCAACTTTGTAAAAATCCAGATAGATAAATGGAAAGAAATCTTTGCCTTGGAAGTCCAATTGAGAAAGATAGTGATTTACTTGAGACTGTGAAAAGAGAGACTAAAATCTTTACTTTCTCATGGGAAAGAAGCCTATGGTGAAAGAGAAACAAAGAGAATGGTGGGAAATAGGGTGGGTCTACTCAGTAGCTTTAAACCATTCTGTCATATTATAAAGCCTGGTGAGGTTTTAACTAACACAAGTGCCTGGACTCTACACATAGAGATTCTGATTTAAATGCTTCCAGGTGGGTGGAAGCCACTAGTAGTCTTAAAAAGCTCCCAAGTAATTTTAACATGTGGCTAAAGATGAAAAGGACCATCTATCTACTAGAATGTCAAGTCACCAGCATAGAAGTGTCCCAAATGTGCAGCTACCTCATAGAAAAGGCTTAACCCCACCCATTGATGGAATTTGCCTTCCTCTCTCCATGGTCTTGTTTGCATAGCATGGAAAAAAAGAGAAGAGAAAAAGAGGTAGATGGATAGATTGAACCAATAATTTGCCTATGTAGAGCAGTTTCTCAAACTTTTCTAACCACAAGATGCAGTGAGAAATATACAATTCTTTGTGATCAGTTTTTAAAAAATCTTTTACTATGTGTAATCCACCCTACCTAGTGTTTAAATAAAGCCTGTAGTAGTAAGCAGTCCACTATATTGATTTCACAACCATAATTTGTTCAGAAGTGCACTTAGAAAATTTTTACTTTTGGTCAGGGTGGTGGCTTGTGCCTGTAATCCCAGCACTTTGGGAGGTTCATCTGAGGTCAAGAGTTTGAGACCAGCCTGACCAACATGGAGGAACCCTGTCTCTACTAAAAAAAAAAAAATAGCTTGGCATGGTGGTGTATGCCTGTAATCACAGCTACTTGGGAGGCTGAGGCAGGAGAATTGCTTGAACCCTGGGGGTGGAGGTTGTGGTGAGCCGAGATTGCACCATTGGACTCCAGCCTGGGCAACAAGAGCGAAACTGTCTCAAAATAAAAAAGAAAGAAAAAGAAAGAAGGAAAAAAGAAAAAAAAAAAATTTCACTTTTGCTCAGGCTTTTTATCAAGCAAAATCCCAAAAGGACATTTACTGTAAAAGAACATCGACTATAAACATCTTTCTGTGAATCTTTATTTCTGTCCCAGCCACCATGACCCAATAATCTCTAAAGCCTGTTAGTGTTCTCCAGATTGAAGCCTTCCCTCTAACTGCTCCTAAACTCTGTGATGTAGTGGAAAAGGTTTGAGGCCTCGATTCTCAGCCCAGGTTTTTCACCTAGAGATCATATGGCCTTAGCCTCTTGACACCATTGTCTCCTTATGGCCAAATATGGACCTGAACTTGGGTGGTATCTGAGCACCCTGTTGGCTTTGACATTCTAGGGCTCTTCCCTTGGCACCACTCTCTTATTTAAAAGGAATAGGATGTGGACTTAGGAGGGCTTTTTCTCTGCAAACTATCCTCTCTTTCTTATGACAAGCTATTTCTGAATGTGCATATTTGAGGCTAAGCAAATCCCTTCCTGGGAGGTGTGAAAGATCTTTATTTCTCTCCAGAGGAGTATTATGGAGAGTCAGTTGATGCTGAGGAGGTGGTAGAGACCTAGCTAACTCATCTTCAGCAGCTTTGAGCAAGGCTTTTAGAATCATAAGGTGGCTGGGGTCCTGTGTCCTACACCACAGGCCAGCTAGTTCATTTCAGGAGACTTTCTCTTCAATCTATTATTACTATCTTCTTCTAGACTGTAGTTCACTACCAGAGATTATCCACTTAGCTGCACTCAGTTTGCACCTGGCCTGTATCACCACTTAGCTCTCACTCTAGCCTCAGTTAGGTATCAGCAAGACCTCACCAAAGATTATTGTTTCACTGTATGCGTGTGTGTGTGTTTTTGTTTGTTTCAGATAACAACTAATGTTAGAACTATGGAAAGCTCTTCTCTACTTTTAACAAAGCTTAGTCACAAACAGTTCCCCAGTTGATGAGAAAAACCAAAACAACAGAACAATTGAAAGTCCAAATCTGAAAGCTCCATCTCTGAGAAGCAAATTTTATAGCCACTCCAGATTTGTATCCAAATGGATAGTTTGATTGTAGAAATCACATCCCTTCCGCCTGCAAATGTGATAACTGCCCAAGAGACAGTGATGCCTAGATCCATAGATAATCCCCTTTCCCCCATCCTATGTATAACTGGAGTCAACAGCAGCTAGAGGAAAATGGCAAGGACTTGGAACCAAGATTAAGTTAGAATAACACTGCTGTAGACTGCTTATCAGCTCTTCAGCATATGTCCATTTTCCTTGAGGGATGAGCGTTTAGAAACCTCTGACAATAAAGTTTATTTTACACACATTCTCTTGCCTATGATTTTTTTGTACAAATCACAATTATAAAACTTTCTTGCTCCAGCTAAAAGCACGAAACTCAATCACACATGTGTTCACTACATGTATACCACAGAATGATAGCAGCCAGTCTGATTGCATCACTTGATTTCAAAATTAAATATTAGCACTCAGTAGTGAAACTACATGTATCTCCAACTCTGGAAGCCCCAGGCAAGATACTCCTATTTCCTGCAGGGAAACAGATCTATAAGCAGGGCAGCAGTCTCACACACGTACATTCCTGGGAAACCCAAGGAAACAATGATAGTGACGCAGGGCAGGCGAGCCCCAAAACTGGTTTGTAGCCTGGGAAATTTCTCCCAGACTGTAGTTTCCTTGGCTTTGCCAAGGAAAGAATTCAAGGGCAAGCCGCTGGTGAGAGAAAGCAACTTTTATTGAACTGGTGCTGCTACTTGCAGAGCAGGGCTAACCCATAGGCAGTGTGCCCAGAGTTGGTGCCTGTGGGCTGCTAGCTAGTTGTATTTAGACCCACTTTTAATTACATGCCAATTAAGAGGTAGGTTATTCAGAACTTTCTGGAAAAGGGGCAGGGAGTTTCCAGAACCGTATAAAGTAACTTCCAGGCCATTGCCAAGGTGTGTTGCCATGACATTTGTAAACTGGCCATGGTCCCAGTGGTAGTGTCTTTATGCTCATAAGCAGTGAGGGCAACTAGAGGTCACTTTCATCATCATCTGCTGGTTTCAGCAGGCTTCTTCATGGCACCCTGTTTTGACCAGATGCTACTCTATTCAATGGGATTGTGACTGCAAAACAAGTCCTTCTGGTCTCCTACCTCTTATCCCCATCTGAGATTATATACTCCTCCTTAATCTTAAGGGGCTTGCAGAAGGGTGGAGGTTCATCTTCTGTAACTGCTTCCTGCTGATATTACGGGCATAGATCCTGCCTAGCACTGGAGAAGTAAAGTCTCTGGATACCTGTTGTAAAAGGCTCAAAGCCAGGATGTCTTTATTTTCTGGGTCAGAAGAAGGGATGGGTTGAAAGCCTTGTGCCAGCATCATCTTTACATAGAATTATTGTAATCTAGAAGACACAAACTTTACAAGGAGGTTAAACAAGCAAGGACCAAAGATTAATAATAACAAGATATCTGTTAAAGGTCCTAGGAAGGGTAAAAACCAAGTGTCTGCTGGTAGAGATTCCATTATTGAATTCCATCAGCAGGGCAAAGCGGTAAGAGAGAAAACATTATAATTAAGAGTAAGAGAAAAACTTTCATGCTCATCCACAGCATCATGTTATTAATATTTATCTGTGCATTTGCAAAACAATAGCTTTAAGTCTTCTGGGAGTTTGCAAGTATAGGTCATGGCATCTTTCTCTGACATCTGTGAGGACTCATAAGAATCTTTGAGGCTGGGCACGGTGGTTCATGCCTGTATTCCCAGCACTTTGGGAGGCTGAGGCAGGCATTTCACAAGGTCAGGAGTTTGAGAGCAGCCTGGCCAACATGGTGAAACCTCATTTCTACTAAAAATACAAAAAAAAAAAAAAATTAGCCAAGTATGGTGGCACGTGCCTGTAATCCCAGCTACTCAGGAGGCTGAGGCAGGAGGATTGCTTGAACCCAGAAGGTGGAGGTTGCAGTGAGCCAAGATCGAGCCATTGTACTTCAGCCTGGGCGACAGAGCAAGACTTCATTTAAAAAAAAAAAATTAACTTTGGAGTTTAACAGCAGTGGGAGTGCTTAATAATGCCTGATAGGGACCCTTTCCATTTTGGTTATAATTGATTCTTGGGGGATCCTTCTTTCTAAGTTTTTAGTAAGACTAAGTCTCCTGGTTGAATGGGGGAGTTAATCCTTTTCCTTGTGGGAGGTTACGTTTCATTTCCATATGATTGAAGGGCCTTTTGAACCTGGCCTAAGTTGATAATCTATGTGTCTCTTCATCAAACAGAAGGTCTAAAGTTAAAAAGGGCCTTCCGAGCTGCTCAGGCGACCCAGTGCTCCGTTGGCCCGGGCCGCGCTTAACTGTCGGGAGCCCAGGCCATGGGGCAGCCCAGGCTTTCTTCCGTGTGAGGCTCCGGGCCTCCCGCGGCGCTCCGCTGATGGGCTGCGGGCGGGCAGGCGGGAGGCGTAGCGTGGGTCGTGGTCGCGGCCCCCGCCGCCGGCCCTGGCGGCGGCATCATGAACATAGACGTGGAGTTCCACATTCGGCACAACTATCCCTGGAACAAGTTGCCGGCCAACGTGAGGCAGTCATTAAGTGGAGATGGCTCATCATGGAGGTCTTCAGAGGAGGAGCTTTGTCTTCAAAGCTGAGGAGGAGGAAATACAGGAAGTATTGGTCTTGCTGTTCAGAGTGGCAGAGGAGAAAGAAAATCCCAGCCGTCTTGGAAATTCACAGAGAGAATATGAAAATCAGGTTGTCTGTACAGTATCTGCAATCAGTTACGATACAGAAATAACTTAAACATGTCAAGAAAGATGAACGCAGATACTATGAGGAACTGCTAAACTACAGCCGAGATCATCTCATGCTGTACCCTTACCATCTATCGGATACTATGGTGAAGGGCTTGAGGATAAATCACCATTTTCATATTACCCTGGGATTACGGAGGATATTATGAACAGTGAGAAAAGTTATGATTCATTGCCCAATTTTACTGCTGCTGACTGTCTAAGGCTTCTTGGCATAGGAAGAAACCAGTATATTGATCTTATGATTCAGTGTAGATCATCAAAAAAATTCTTCAGAAGGAAAACAGCCGGTGATCTTCTACCAATAAAGCCAGTGGAAATTGCCACAGAGGCGTGGTGGGTGGTGCAGGCTGGATGTATCACAGAAGATGACATCAAGATATGCACTTTGCCTGAGAAATGTGCTATTGATAAGATCATCGATTCAGGCCCTCAATTCTCAGGATCACTAGATTACAATGTAGTACATAGTTTGTGTAACAAAGGATTTGTTTATCTGGATGTACCAATGTCTGATGACAGTTGTATAGCTGTTGCACCTCTTGGAGGTTTTGTAATGAATTGAGTGCTTATTTTGATTATTTTGAAACTCTGCTCTATAAGATACTTGTTTCAATAGATGAGCACACAAATGTGGCAGAGCTTGCAAATGTCCTCGAGATTGACTTATCCCTGGTTAAGAATGCTGTTTCAATGTATTGCTGATTGGGATTTGCCCATAAGAAGGGACAAGTAATAAATCTGGATCAACTTCATTCATCATAGAAGATGAATGAAGTTCACCCGTAAACAGATTAAAGAATACCTTAGTTCCACAGAAGATGCTCTTGTCATGGGATGGAGGGGAATGTAGGAGTCCTATACAAGAAGCTTCATCGGCAACTGATACTGATACAAATAGTCAAGAAGATCCAGCTGACACAGGCAGTGTAAGCAGCCTGAGTCTGTCTACAGGACACACAAAGTGCATCGCATTCCTGTTTGACTCCACTCTTACTGCCTTCTTAATGATGGGATATCTTTCACCAGTTCAGAGCGCTGGTGAAGGAGAAGCACAGAGATATTTTGATCATGCACTTACTCTGAGAAACAATACTGTTTCTGCATCATAACAAAGATCTAGTTGTGCAAACTGCACAGCCAGACCAACCTAATTATGGTTTTCCTCTGGATCTCTTATACTATGAAAGCCTTCTTGGTCTGGACCCTGCAACTTGCAGCAGAGTTCTAAGCAAAAATTACATGCTGCTTGTTTCCATGGCTCTCCTCACCAATGAAATCTGGCCTGTCAGCAGCTGCACCCCTCAGCATAGTGGACCAGCTATCCCAGAAGTCAGCTCTGTTGGTTTAAACTGTACATTTATCATATCACTGGACAAGGACCACCATCCCTTTTATTGTCCAAAGGTACAAGACCTCAAAAACTGCCAGATATATTTCAGAGTTATGATCGATTGCTAATAACATCTTGGGGTCATGATCCTGGAGTAGTTCCTACCTCAAATGTGCTCACGATGTTGAATGATGCTTTAACACATTCTGCAGTTTTAATTCAGGGGCATGGTCTGCATGGAATAGGAGAAACTGTCCATGTCCCATTTCCATCTGATGAAACAGAACTACAAGGAGAGTTCACTCGTGTCAATATGGGTGTTCATAAAGCATTGCAGATACTAAGGAAGAGAGTGGACTTACAACATCTCTGCGGATATGTCACCAGGTTGAATGCTTCCAGCCAACTTGCAAATAGAAAACTCAGTGATGCTTCTGATGAGAGAGAAGAACCTGATTTAGCTTCTGGCTCAGATGTAAATGGGAGTACAGAGTTATTTGAAATGGTCATTGAAGAAGCAACTATAGATTCAGCAACAAAGCAAACCTCTGGTGCCACAACAGAAGCAGATTGGGTTCCTCTCGAGCTGTGCTTTGGAATTCCACTGTTCAGTTCCAAATTAAACCGGAAAGTATATAGGAAAATTGCTACACATGGCCTTTGCAGAAAAGAGAGACTTCAAAACCTCTTACATTCCAGTAGAAAACTCTCTCTGCAAGTCCTTAACTTTGTTCACTCATTCCAGGAAGGTGCTTCAACATTGGATATTCACACAGAGCCCAGTTTTTCAAGTTTGCTTTCACAGTCATCGTATGCTGACATGGGTGTTCCACTTCCTGCAAAAAAAAACTTAATATTTAAAGATGGTGTCTTATCAGAAGGGGGTAGACGGTCACCTTCCTCACTTCTTATTGCTAATCTCCATTTGCAATAATGTGGTTACACTGTTTGCTGCTCACACTTTCTGCCTTTTTTCTTTCTTAACGTTAGCTTTATAGTGTCAGCCACTAAAAAGCATCCTGCTGCTGTGGAGCAATTCTTGCTTAACTAATATTAAAAGTTTGGGGAACATATTCATGTTTTCTGAAGTTTTGCTCATTATTGCACATCTTATTGCAACAAAGGGCTTTTTAGCAGCCAGCACTGTATTTTTTACCTTGAGACAATCTACATTTCTTTTATAAAACTAAGTATATGCTTTATAGGTTTTATGATGATTATTACGTTTATAAGCAATCACTATGAAAATTGCAATGGTAATTTTATATGTTAGTTTATCAGACATAAATCTTGTTTAATTTTTTATTTTGTTACGTATACTTTGGGGGATCAAGGGAAGAGATGGAACTCTTCCTCTAAAAAGGCTTCTTGGTACTTAAAGTAGTAAAACTATAAAACAGTAAACATCCAGTATTGAGAGATGATATGATAGGGCATTATGAATTCCTAAGGGTGTCTAAATTATGTATGTCAGTTGGACATTGTAGAAGGTATGTAAATCAGCATAGTTATGTATAACTTAACCTTGATTTATAAGGTCTTAACTCAGATTATGACTATTCATTGACATCTCATGAGAAGCTTTAGAAAACTTTCTATTGTTAAACACCATTTATATGTGGACTTCTGTTGTCACTGACTTTGGGCTTTATATTTTCATAGAGTCTTTATGAAAAAAGTAGAATTTATTTTCCACTCTTGTAGCTATAGCTGCTGCACATTTTCACCCTGATTTATTTTTTTGTTTCTTACCTTTGATGTTTTCAAACCAAGGATTGTGATTTTAGGTTAGAATTACATATTAGAAGCATTAAGACTATGTCTTTGGATCAGAATGCTTTAGTGATTAACCTACTTTGAAGACATACTCTTAAGCAATCTGGATCTTAAATTTATGTGAATACTTTTTTAGAAAATGATAAAGAAAAATGGAATTACTTCAAAGTATTTCTTGAGTCATTGATTCTTTTAGCATCTCAAATGTTAATTAGAATAATTGGAATCACTTTTTAGACCTTTCAAGTTACCTTCCTTGGGAAGTTTGTGTAGTATTACAGTTCAGTTTAGCTCCTCTTATAGGGTAATGGTTTGCTCGTTTAAAACTGTAACCAAACAAACTGGTCAGACAAGTCATATCTAAAACACTTAAAATGTTAGAACGTTTGGGAATGTTATAACCTAAGCGTTTTTGCTGATAAATTTTTGTTATTTATAGACATTTGTGTATTCAACATACTTACTTCTGGAAATATATGCCTTTCCTAAAACTTAACCACACATCCACTACCATGGCCTATGTATAGAATTGAATATTTTGGACCATGTTATCTGTGGCACAGTCAGTGCTGTGTTTGAGGTAAATGCAGTAATGGTTAGTTTTCTACCTTGTCTTATAGAAGGTAGAAACCATGTGTATGTTATGTTTGTCTATAAAAGAAAAAATACTAATATTAAAAAATTTCTTATGACTGTGAGTCACTCACTTATTTTTCCAATAATTGATGTACATTCCTAGTGCCATTAGGTATGTATGTATGCAACTTTTACAGTTTTTCAGATGAAAGTTGTATTTTTTTAAATCAGGGCTCTTTAATCTCATTTTAATTTCCTTTGTTTGAATGAACTGTAGTTATTTTCTTTATTCCTATATTAACCATCTAAACCAACAGTAATGACATGTACACTAATAAAGAATTGAACATTTGTAGTTGTTGGCAGTGAGCCCAGTTGTTGGTGAATTTAAAGCTTAAAATATGGGAGTGATTTGCTGCTATATTTCTTTTGAGAGATAAAGGAAGAAGAAATGGAACCTAATAGTGATCATGAATTTTAGGGAAAGTACTGAAAAACCAAGGGGTTCCCTCAGGTTTCTTGTGTTGAATGAGGCAAGAGTAATCATCTGATTCTGAGCTGAAGACCTCTCGTACTCTCAAGGAGGGAGAGTGCATTTTTAGAGCTTTTACCAAAATGTGAAAAGCTGATGTTTGCCCTTTGCTTTGTGAATTTGGCTTCGTTTTGCTTACACATTAACTCATGTAATCTCTTAAATCTTACAAGTATTCATCCATTTCAACAAAAAGGTAAATTTAAAATGCAGACTTTGTTATTTGCCAAAAAAAGACTCATGAAAAATTTATATCCAATTATTTTCCAAATAGTTAATTTCATTTGGCTTTTTGCCATGTTCCTTCCTTTCTTTCCCCACTTCCTTAATGTAATTTAAACATTCTTTAGAAACCAAGAGGAAAAAAAGAACAAATAACAAAAAAGACACAGAATTTAATATTGTACAATTTCACATCTGAAATGGGTTTGAAGAAATGCAACTTTATATCATTAAAAAATATTATCATCTGATTTCCTTTATTTCTTTTTTAAATTATGTAATCAGATGATTTTATATTTTTGGGGAGGCAGAATACTGGTTTCTTTTACTTGATGTTTTCAGTTTTCTCTGTCATTCATGTTTCTTTTTTGTGTTCGGTGTTTCAAATACAAATTGTACTTAAAGGATTTTAAAATACCAAACTGTAAATGAGTACAGTGGATCACTTTCTGTTAGGATGTTAATATTATACAATGAAATCTATAAAGTGTTGTCAATTTCATTATTGACACATATAACATGCTTACAAATATACTGTGGTATTGATCAAGTTAAAAAAAAATCGGGGGCCTTCCATAAGTCATTTCAAATGGACTAAGCTTTAAAGTTCCCTTTGCAGCCATCCTTACATGCAAAAGGGCTATGAGTAGGAGAAAAACTCAGGCCTTTGAGGTCCCCTGAAAGAGTTTTGCTAATGTCATGACTGGCTTTCTGTGTTATCTGAAGATTGAGATCTCCATGAGGAGTGAAGATAGGTAACGCTTAAGGCTGAGGCATTACCTCACTGGGTCACCTTGGCTGGAAAGGGAGGTCAGTTATCCCCTTGCAAACCTTTTGGTAATCCAAATCTTGGGATGAGTTGTTTAATAAGAATTTAGACACTTCCAATACTTTTCCTGTCCTTGTGGGGAAAGCTTCTATCCACCTGGTGAAAGTGTCTATAAATACTAGCAAATATTGTAGTCCCCTGTAAGGTGGCATCTGGGTTAAATCTGTCTGCCAGTCTTTGCCATGGTGTGTTCCTTGGTGTTGTACAGGTTTAAGCAGGGAGTGGGGTATGGGGTGGCTTCCTGATTGGTATATCTTTTCATAGTTTGGAACAGTCCCTTCCCCAAGAATATTTAGGAAACTAATTTGAATGGAAAATCCTGTCCCAAATGTGAGGAATCATGAAAAATTTAATTATTTCCCATTTGTCAGCCTCGGGAATAGAGTTTGTTCTTTTCTAGCAACCATCCAGAGGGGTCTCACTGGAAGCCTTTTACTCAGTCCCTTTAATTTCCTTAGGGGTATAGTATGGTTCCACTGACATTGATGGAATACCTGGTAGTAGCGCAGCAGCATGAAATACCAGGGTTTCCTTAGCCGTGGCCTTAGCTGCTCTTTCCACCAGGGAATTTCCTCTAATAAGATCAGTATCTCCCTCTGGTGTCCCCTGCAGTGAATACTTGTTATTTCTTTGGGAGTTGGACAGCATCTAAAAGTTCCAAGATCCAAGTAAAGTTGTATGGGGGATCCCTTGGCTCATGATATTCCCCTTTCCTTCCCTATGGCTGCATGAGCATGAAGCAACAGGAGCCCATATTTAGAGTCAGTAAACACATTGACTCTTGAGGGTTTTTTTTTTTTTTCTCTCTTTTTGAAATGGAGTCTTGCTCTGTCTCCCAGGCTGGAGTGCAGTGGCATGATCTCAGCTCACTGCAAACTCTGCCTCTCAGGTTCAAGTGATTATCATGCCCCAGCCTCCCATGTAGCTGTGATTACAGGCACCCATCACCATACCCGGATAATTTTTGTATTTTTAGTAGAGACGGGATTTCACCATGTTGGCCAGGCTGGTCTCAAACTCCCAACCTCAGGTGATCCACCCACCTCAGCCTGCCAAAGTGCTGGGATTACAGGCGTGAGCCACCACACCCAGCCTTAAGTCTTTTCACAGTTGGAAGGTCCTGATTAAAGCAGCTAATTCTGCTTTTTGAGCAGAGTCTGAGAAGGTAAACCCTTGGCCTCAGTGACTTCTTGTTAGCTAACCTTCCTTTCTTACTCCTTCATGAATAAAGCTATTTCCATCCTAAACCACTCAACACTCAGGTTAGACAAGAGCTTGTCTTCAAGTTTGGGCCTTCTAGAGTAGATCTCTTCCATGGTTTCCACCCAGGAGTCAATGAGTTGGGGATCTGTTTCTTGGGACGTGAGGTCCAGCAACAGAGTAGCAGGGCTTAAAAATCAGCATACTTTAAGGGTAACATCTAGGGTGTCAAGCAGAAGAGCCTGATATTTAAGTAACTGGCCCCTTGTTAGCCATTGGTGTGCTTTTGCCTCTAGGAACCTCTGTACTATACTTCATGGGGTGGCGGGGGGCGGGGGTGGTATGGCATCTACTTGTTGTCCCAAGGTAAACTTACTGCCTTCTTCTACCAATAGAGTGATGGTAGCCACAGATCTCAAGCGTCCTGGTCACCTGGCTGCCACCTGGTCTAGCTGTTTAGAGAAATAAGCCACTGGTCCAAGGTAATTCCTGAGCCTTCAAGTTAGAACATCCAAAGCTGTCCCTTGTTATTCATCCACATAGAGGGTGAAAGGTTTTTCTAAGTTCGAGAGTCTTGAAGCAGGGGCTGTCCCTGGCTTTTCTTTTAAGGCTAAGAATGCCTTTTGACAGGTTCCATTCCAATTCAAAGGCTTGTGACCAATCCCTTTTGGAGGTTCATAGAGTGGTTTTGCTATGAGCCCAAACCTGGGAATCCAAACCCAGCAGAATCCAGCTATTCTCAAAAAGGCTTCTTAATTTGAGGGACCTGGAGTGCTAGGATGGTCTCTTTTCATCCCTGGTTCAAGATCCTGGTCCCAGGAGTGAGCATGTGTCCCAAATATGTGACCCTTTGGGCAGAAATTTGGGCCTTTGGGGGGATACCTGATACCCTTGTTTTGTTTCAAAATTAAGGACTTGAATTGTATGTTTCTCAGAGTCTTCCCCTAGTAGGGCTGGAAATTAATAGGTGATACACATATGGTAAGAGGGATCCATTAATTAACTGTAGTTTCTTTACCTCTTTTGCAATGCTTTGCCAAAGAGACGGGGACTGTCCTAAAACCTTGGGGACAGGACAGTCCAGGTAAGCTAAGATGCAGCATGAGTGTCTGGATTAGTCCATTCAAATGCAAAAATGTATTGGGTATCTAGGTGTAAAGGTATGTAAAAGAAAACATCTTTTAAATTGAATACTATAAACCAATGAGCATCTTCAGGGACTTGAGTTATTATTGTATAAAGATTAGGAACTCTTGGGTGACTGGAACTAATGCCTCATTAACTGCCCTAAGATCCTGAACAAATTTATATTCCCCATTTGGCTTATTAACAGGAAAAATGGGGGTGTTACATTGGGACTGATAGGATTGTAATAATCCATACTTCATTATCAGGGGATGGAGATGCCCCTCGGAGCCAAAGGTCTAAAAGGATACTGGATTTTTTTTTTTTTTGAGGCAGAGTCTTGCTCTGTTATCCAGGCTGGAGTGCAGTGGCGCAAGGCTCACTGCAACCTCTGCCTTCCGGGTTCAAGCAATTCTCCCGCCACAGCCTTCTGAGTAGTTGGGATTACAGATGTGTGCCACCATACCTAGCTAATTTTTGTGTTTTTAGTAGAGACGGGGTTTTGCCTTGTTGGCCAGGCTGGTCTCAAATTCCTAGCTTCAAGTGATATGCCCGCCTTGGCCTCCAAATGTGCTGAGATTACAGGCATGAGCCACCACACCTAAAAGGATATTGTTTTTCCCATAGATAATTAACATTGGGTTTCAAAATAACCTGGACTGGGAGAACGTTCACAGTTCTTCCAGGAACTTCCATGTCACAAGCAGACGGGTCTAGTTGAGAAGTAATATGTGGTGGAAGGAACGTCTTTTCTTTATCTGTGTTAAGACATGAACTTAGAGCTAGGAGAGGTGTCTCTTCCCAGCCTGTGGCCTTCTCTTGAGGTGCTCCAAATTGAACTGCAGCCTGTTATTGGGAAAGTAAGTCTCTTCCCAGTAAAGGAATAAGGCACTCAAGACTAAGCAAAAATCTGTGGAAAAACATATGGTTCCCCACAGTGCAACTAAAGGAATGGGTGAATCTCCTAGCTTTTAGCTGGTCATCAATCCTTATTACAGTACAGGAGTGGGAAGACAGCAGCCCCAAGGACTAGATCAGAACTGAGAAGGCGGCTCGCATATCCAATAACTCAATATTTTTACCTGCCATGTCAAGAATTACCTGAGGCTCTTCTGTAGAGATGGCAAGGTGTCTGGTGGAAGCTGTAGGGAATCTTGGGCCCTGTCAGTCCTCTGTTCTCTTAGCCATTAGGGGTCCGGGAAGCTCAGGCTCCCTTTGGAGACTGAGGCAGTCTTTCCTCCAGCGGCCCTCTTGCTTACAGAAGGCACACTGATTCCAGCCTAGGGGATGATGAGCTGGCTTTTGTCTGGGCATCCCAAAGCCACTCTTGCAACACTTTCTCAGGATGGACAGCTCAAAAGCAGTAGGAGGCTGAAAGCAGCTGCAAACAATTGCACTTTTTGGCTATTTCATTTGGTTTTCTCCTCTTCCTCTGCCCTGTCCTTATTGTTGTAAACTCCAAAGGCCATGTTTAAGAGTTGGCTCATGGAGTTTGGGGTCCCATTCCTGCCTTTTGTAACTTCCTCCTAATGTCAAGGGTAGATTGAGTAATAAAATGCATGCCCAGAAGAGCCCACCCTTCCGGGGTGTCTGGGTCTACATTAGCATATTTCCTGAGCGCCTCAACCAAGCAGCCCTAAAACAGAATGGGATTTTCATCCTTCCACTGAGTTACTTCTCTATCCTTGTCATAATTAACTGGCTTAATCACACACCTTTTCATACTTTCTATTAAACAAGTTAGCATGTGATTTCTATGTTCAAGTTCTTCAGACCACTGAGGGTCTCTATGTAGAACTGCATCTCCCCCTACATAAATGGCATGGCTTTGGATATGAGCAGCTACCCTATCTGCATATTCACAGGCCAGTACCCAGAATCCCTCACTTCTCCTCTATAGTACAGCAAGTGGACAATAATATTTGCAAGTTGTGCCAAGTTAAATCAAAGGACACAATTAACCTAACAAAATCCTCTATAAACTTCCTTAGATCCTTCAAAAACCAGCCACATTTCTCCTTGAACAAAGCCAATTTGGACATAGGAAATGGCACATATACTCTGATTGTTCCCCTATCTCTGCTAGCTAACTCCCGCAATGGACACAGATTCAATTTCAGGGGCTGATAGAGAGCTCCACTCCTGGTGGTTCTGGTTGGGCTTACTTCCTTGGGCAGTGGGGGATATAGGCTGGAGCTAGCTAAATAAAAGGGAGGATTTCCTGATGACATTGAGGTGGAATCCCGCACTGGAGAACTGGCAGGACCCCTCGCAGAACTGGGCAACTGAGAAGACCCTGGGGAGGGCATGGGCCTTCCAGGGGGTTCCACTAGGAAGAGAACATTAAGGATATCCCACGCAGTTTCTTGGTGCCTGGAAGTAACATGAGCTAGACACATCCTGCAGTTGACTCTTAAGTCAGAATCCTGGTAGGGGGCCATAGAAGCCTGTACGTAAGGAATTTCTCCTCACTTTCCTTCCTTTTTACTGAATAAGTCCAATTGTAAAATAGTATGATAATGTAAAGAACCAGTTTCAGGCCAAATTTCTTGTTCTCCCAAGAAAATTGTTTCTTTTTCTTTGAGCCATCTCATTTGAATTTGCTCCAATTGCCTTAAAGACACCCTAGTGGGGAGTCCTTTGGGATGCTCGCTGTTGTCCCCACGTCTAACAAGGATCTCTACTACACCCAGAAGTTTTTCTAAGTCTCGCAAAAGCTCAGTTACTTTCCCTTTCAAATTCTCACCTCCTGCAGAGAAGATGTAAGTACAGTTAGCAAAGTGTTATGAAAGTAGATTATGAAATATGAATGTGAAGTAAAATGATGGGTCTGAATTCCACAGAGAGTGAAGAAAGCATTTTAGTTTGGGCAAAGAGGGTTTAAAAGAAACAAGGTGATCATGGAAGGGCAGAAGGGAAGGCATGAACAATGTTGTTTGCTGAGGTGCCAGAAAATCTATCCAACAGCCACAGAGACTGAAGAAAAATATTTGGGCAAAATGTTTGGGTGGCTACTGCTTGCCTGCCACTAGGGGTAGTTGTCACTTGGGTCAGGGGTCCAGGAACCCCTGGTCCCTGTGACCAAGAGTTCAATATGGGCTTGAGCAAGGTCACATAGGAGGGGGCCCACAACTGGCTGTTATGGAAAATTGTAATCTTTTAATTTAAGGGCAGAGAAGATGACATCCACACTCCTCCAGGGGAGGGGCTCTAATCCACAATCCTATAGGGAATGTCAATGCTGCAAACCACAGAGCATCCAGGGAGAGGCCAACAGTGACAGTGGAACTCTCACCACAACAAAATGCCAAAAACCCAGAATACGCAAGTATCAGCCAGTGAGGGTCCCCACACTGAATGCTGAAACTGCAGGGGAGGCAATGGTGAACCCCAAAGGCCAAGTTGGGGGCCACTGAACAATGTGACTTTGGCATCTCGGGGTCAACACAGTAAGGTACTTTTCACAACCAAGTGTCCTGCCTTAAACAGTTCTTGACTCTGTCCTGTCCTGTCCTGTGTCATGTCATGTCCCGTCCCATCTGGTCTTGTCTTTGTGGTCACCAGATGATGCAAGGAAGGACAACCCCAAAATTGGGGCTTAGCCCAGGAGAGTTCTTGGCTTTGCCCAGGTAAGAATTCAAGGGCAACTCAGCAGTGAAAGAAAGCAACTTTTGTTAAACTGGTACTCCTTCTGGTGAAGAAGGGCTAACCCATGGGCAGTGTGTGGGTTGCTAACTAGCTGTATTTATACCCACTTTTAATTAGATGCTAGTTAGGAGGTGGGTTATTCATAACTTTCTGGAAAAGGGATGAGGAGTTTCCAGAACCATATAAGGTAACTTCCTGGCCATTGTTATGGCATGTTGACATGGCATTTATAAACTGTCATGGCACTGGTAGGAGTGTCTTTATGCTAATGAGCAGTGAGGGCAACTAGAGGTAGCTTTTGTCTCCATCTGCTGGTTTTGGTCAGCTTCTTTACTGCACCCTGTTTGGACCAGATCCCGCTCTGATCAACCAGGCCACAACCGCAAAATAAGTCCTGCCACTTTCCTACCTCAGTAGAATCTCTGCCAAAGAATGATCTTGAAAGTTTGCTGTTTACTCACGGTCTGGAAAAATCTTCCTGTATAGGCCAAATTCCCACCCTTGAGATTTCTGAAGGACCAACAAGTAGAAACAATATACCCCAATGGGACTCTTAGGTTTCAAATAACTTACTCTCCTTTGGATTTCTTTTTCTGAAAATAAATTCTTCATATACATTGACTTGTCTTTTGCAATCCAACGTAAAATGGGACATCTTCTTCAGAAGCTTTGAAACATACAAATTAGCCTCAAACTTACCTACCAGACTTCCAGGCTAGAAGGCTGATTCATGCAAGAAGTACTAAGACACTTCACCCATATCCTGGGTAACAAGAGGAGATCCTTTAGATAGGTTTGTACACTAGACTGGTAACCTACACTTTCTTCTAGCAGTGAGAGGTACTGAGATCCGTCACCCCCTCCTGCAAGGCTGAGACCCAGAGAGAGCCAAATTTTAGCCTAGAACTCAGCCAGCTCTTCACAGTCTCCCATGTTTTACATTTTCCTCCACAGTCATTTACTTTGAAAGATTTCAAACCTACAGAAAAGTTGAAAAAAAAAGAACAGCTCTACACCGTTCCCCGAAGTTCAACAATTAACATTCCTGTATCCTTTTTCTCTGTCTACACACACCTACACACACATTCATATTTCATAGTAAATGCAGACCAAAAAAAAAAACTTCACTTCATCCCTAAATAGTTCAGCATGTATTTCATGAGATTAAGGACGTTATCCTATATAATTATAATACAATTCAATTATCAAACCTAAGGATATTAACATTTATTCAATCATATTATCTAATATATAGTCCAGATAAAAATTTTCTAATTGTTTAGAAAATGTCACATCTATACACATATATGTGCATGTATATAGATGTTTATGCATATATAATGTGTGCATGTGTGTATGTATGTATATATATAACACACATGCACATTACATATGCATAAATGTCTTAATTTAATGATATTTATATGCAACAATATCTTAAAGATATATACATATCGTTAGCTGGAAGCTGCCTCTATCCATATATTAAAGGTTTCTCCATATGTAGTGAACTGTAACCTAACTGGATGTGTAAACAACCTGTAACCTACTCTTGAGCCAATGACTGAGTTTTAGCCAATCAAAGGTGGCCAACTGTTCAAACTGGGTTCAAATAAGACAAACTCAGAGCTGTAGCCAATCCGATTATTTTTGTACCTCACTTCTGTTTTCTGTAAGTCACTTTCCCTTTTCCATCCATAAATCTTCTTCTACCACATGGTAGCACTGGAGCCTCTATGAAACTATTCTGATTCTGGAGTTTTCTGATTCAGGAATTCTTCTTTGCTTAATTAAACTGTGTGTGTGTGTGTGTGTGTGTGTGTGTATGTGTGTATTATATATATTATATACACATGTTATATATATATGTATGTGTATGTATAACATTTCTTTAAAAGAGTGAGAGAGAAGTGACTTGTGGTACAGATGTTGCTTCCCCAGGCTCCAAGTAAAGTTCCTCAATTGCACTTTACTTACCTAGAATTGTCCCTCCATTACTTTGTTCTTGTTGCTAAGTTTTTGAAGTGGATAGGCTAGTTATCTTGTTCATTATCCTGCATTCTGGTCAAACTAAACATTTTTGGAAAGAGCAGAATGTAGGAATTTGTGCTTCTTATCACTCAAGCTGTCAGAAAGCAAGTGATGCAAGAACAAAATATTGTGAATATTTTTACATTGAAAGCATTAAAGAAAACTCAGCATCTGCCAGCAAGTTCATGGTGTGCCATGGTGGTATAATGATTGGCACTTTGTGTTGTGAATGCAGAACCTCGATTCCAATCCAAAATGGTAGTGTGTGGCATCTTTTTGGATAGAAACTGAGCTGTCTTTTGGTTTGTTTTCAATCCGTGCACTGACTGAGTCCTTTAGCAGGGTTTACCACTTACTCCTGCAATGCAGTGCAGTCAGGCAAAAAGGAGACCCCACACTGCACACACCTAGGGCCCAGGACATGCCCTATGTCTCACCATTGAGCAGAAAATATCACAAAGGGTAAAATGCCACCTTTCAATCCACCATGTTGGTAGCTTCCACTAATGCAGCGGTGTGGTCATAACTGGTTTTTACTGCTTCTCACAATGGCTGCAACCCTTATTTGTGACTAGAGAACAAGGCTTACCACTGACTTGCCAGCGTGATACAGCCAGGGCCATCAAAAACACACCTGCACCAGGTCATTGGGAACTTCGGAGGTGCCTCACATCTGGGCATGCATTGAACCACCCCACAAGGTGAAATGCCTCTTCTCAAGGAGACTTGTCTGTAGTTTCCACTAATGAAATTGTGTAGTCATAGCTGTTCTTTTGGTTGAGATATTAGGAGGGATTTTGTGGAGGGTGGGGGGGAATGAAAATGAGCTTTTACTGAGTTTAAAATAAAATCCAAACTCCTTGCCATGGTCTACACTGGCTTGTCTCCATCTTCCATCCCCCACCCCCCATGTTTATGCTAAAGAGCAGACTATTGAAATGTAATTCACACAGTGTAAAATTCAAATATATTAACTAGGACAGGTTATTAAATATTGACAAATGAAATCATCACCCAGATCAAGTTATAGAAAATTTCCAACTTCCCAAAAATGTCTGTAGAGGCCAGGCACGGTAGCTCATGCTTGTAATCCCAGCACTTGGGAGGCTGAGGTGGAAAGACTGACTGAGCCCAGCAATCTGAGACCAGCCTGGGCAACATGGCAAGACCCCCATCTCTATAAAAACTTTTTTTTCAAATTAAAAAAAAAATTTAAAAAGGTCCATAGAATCCCTTTCCAGGCAATCCCACCCTTCTCCCCTTCCCCTTCCAGGCAATCGCACCCTTCTCCCCTAGTTAATTACTATTCTGATGTTTATCACCATAGATTATGTTGCTCTCTTCTTGAAATTCACATAAATTCACTTTTGTGTTATGCGTTTTTTTCATGTCTTTGAAATGTGTCCATATTTTTATATGTATCTGGTTTATTTGGGTGTTACTGGTGAGTGTTATTCCAATATGTGAATACACCACAGTTGATGGGCAATTTGGTTATTTCTAGTTTGGACTATTATGAAGAAGGCTGCTGTGCATGAATATTCTTTTACAAATCTATTTATCAACAAATATTCTGTGTTTTCTTAGATTTTGTATTTGTCTCTATTTGGCATCTATTCATCACAGGACAATTATAACTACATTTTCTTATTTTCTTTATTTTTTCTTAAAATAATTTATAGATGTATGCTTGGTGTACTAAAAGCTGTACATATGTAATGAACACAACTTGCTGAGTTTGGACATAAGTATAGACACATTAAATCATCACCACAGGTCGGGCATGGTGGTTCACGCCTGTAATCCCAGCACTTTGGGAGGCCGAGGTGGGTGGATCACGAGATCAAGAGATTGAGACCATCCTGACTAACACGGTGAAACCCCACCTCTACTAAAAACATACAAAAAAAAAATTAGTCAGGCGTGGTGGTGGTCGCCTGTAGTCCCAGCTGCTCGGGAGGCTGAGGCAGGAGAATGGCATGAACCCGGGAGGCAGAGCTTGCAGTGAGCAGGGATCATGCCCCTGCACTCCAGCCTGGGCAACAGAGCGAGACTCCATCTCAAAAAAAAAAAAATCATCACCACAATGTATACAATACAACTATTCAGCTGGGCACAGGGGCTCACACCTAAAATCCCAGCAGTTTGGGAGGCCCAGGCTGGTGGATCACTTGAGGTCAGGAGTTTGATACAAGCCTGCCCAACATGGTGAAATGCCGTCTCTACCAAAAATACAAAAATTGGTCAGCATACTGGTGCACACCTGTAATTTCAACTACTCGGGAGGCTGAGACATGAGAATCACTTGAACCTGGGAGATAGAGGTTGCAGTGAGCTGAGATCACACCACTGCACTCCAACCTGGGCAGCAAAGGGAGACTCCATTTCAAAAAAAAACAACAACTATTTACCACCTCCAAAAGTTCTCTCCTGCCCTCTTTGCTTACTATTATTATTAAGTTGTATATTCTAATTGATACAAAATAATTATTCGTGTTTATAGGAGTACATATGATATTTTGATACATGCCTGCAATGTGTAATGATCAAATCAGGATGTTTAGGATATCCATCTTCTCAAACATTTTATCATTTCTTTGTGTTGGGAACATTTCAAATTCTTTCTTCTTAGCTCCTTTGAAATGTACAATATACTGCTGGTAGCTGTAGTCACCCTACTGTGCTGTTTCTTTTCTGAGATTCCACCTAACCCCTTGATGTTCCAACTCCTGTGGTTGTCTAAAACTTTGTCCTCTGTTCCTTTAATCTAGGAAGACAGTTTGGTTTTGTATTGTAATTTAGCTAATCCAAGTAAGGGGGAGCAAAGTTTGTTCTATAAACTAAAAATAAAATCCTAAGTCCCCCAACTGACTAAATGGACCACCCGTTGGCCAACAGGACCCTAGGCAAACCTTATAAACTGAGTCCCAGGCCAAGAAGAAACAGAAGGCCAGACAAGCCTCATTATATTCCCACCCTTTTGCAATTTAGACAAAACTGACCAACATTAATGTTATCACAGAGATCATAAGACTGGCGGAACAGACTCTTTATGGCAATAAGACACCAAATTATAATAGGACTTAGGACTATGCCAGGCAAGGATTAACTCACACACCCCATACATGCAAAGAATAAACTATGTTCTAACTGCCACAAGGTTTTTTTTCTAGCAACTAAACAAGCACTGGCCTTGAGAATAGGGAGTGCTGAAGCACTTGCTGCTCACCCCTCACCAGATACTGAACCCCGCTGTTCCACAAGCCATAACTACAGCCTTGACTGACAAGAGACTGATTTCAATAACTTTCTTCTGATGAGAAGACCAGCGACCATGGACTGGTTCTGTCAGTTTTACAGTATCTGTGCATTTGAGTGCCTTTGTGTCCTGAAAAGACCTTTGTGTATAGGGCCTAATTGTAATGCACTTAAATGCTAAGTATCCATAACAAGGTGAACAAGGTTGTATATTACGTGAATGTTTGTTCAATAAGCATGCATCAGGACCCCTTCAGAAATATTCGTGAATCCTCCTATAACTTGTTGAATATGTATTTTAGGCCAACCCATTCAACTTAAATTCCTATCTTGCCCCTCCCTCCCTCAAAATGCCTGCTTCTGGGCTTCCTGCGTTTCCCAGCCTGTCAGGATGACCACCTTACATGCTGTAACCCTTTAGAAGAAATAAATTCTCCTCTGTAACCTCACAAATTGTATGTTTTTCAGTTAACAGCCCTCTGCTGAAAGTTTGCAAAATGGGAAACTCACTACATGCCATTCTTCCACATGTCTGCCTGCTTTTTGTTCAGTCTTCCAGAACCTTCAAATTATATTTTTATATACATATATATATGAAATAAATTTTTCTAGTTTATAGCCGTTATCTGTGGGAGAGTTACTCTGAAAGCAGCAAGCAGCCATAACCAGACACAGAACTCATTCTGTCAGTAATGGCAACCCAGCAAATAGGGCAGGAGCCCCACCCAGGTGTGGATCAATACATGGCTGTATAACCTTGAGCAAGCTGCTTAGTCGACCTCTGAAGTCAGTACTGCTGTATGAGAAATGGAGATATGAAAAGAACCAGCAGTGCTAGGGTGCCCAAGGGAGAAAAGAGTAGGTAACAAGGTTTTTGGTCAGAAGCATGAGAAACAGGCAGAGGGTCACCATTAACTCCCCTTCTTCACCAGAGTTTTGTGGCACCCAAGACTACAGAAACTCTCGTGCAACTGGGCCTTGGGGCACATCGCAAGTTCCAGTAACAAGGGCTAAGATCGCCTGCTTTTGGAGACCTTACAAAACATATATTCCCTGACAGGGAATCGAAACTGGGTCATGGAGGTGAAAGGGCCGAATCCTAGCCACTAGACCACCAGGGAAACACCAGCAAGTATTTTTCATTCCTCTTGCCTTCCAAAGGTTTCTCCAAAAGGTGAACCTGCCTGCAATGCTCACGAAGACTGCCAGATGCACAAGTCAAAAGTGATCTAGAGATTCTAAAGTCTGCTGTGCTCCCTGAGAAGTGCGGAGCCACTGGAACCACAACCAGCTTCAGACAGGAGCCAGTGGGGCCATCAAAACCCTCAACAGAGGCATCTGTGAGTTCATTGTAGTGGCTGCAGATACCACGCTGCTAGAGAGCATTCTGTATCTCCCACTGCAGTGTGAAGACAAGAATGTGCTGGGCCTGCCTGGAATGTTTGTGCACTCCAGGCAGGCCCTGGGGTGGGCCTGTGGGGTCTCCAGTCCTGTCATCACCTGTTCCGACACCATCAAAGAAGGCTCACAGCTGATCCAGTCCATTCAGCAGTCCATTGAAAAGCTCCTAGTCTAAACCTGCGGCGTCTAAACCTGTGGCCTCTGCTGCACAATCTCTGCTGACTCCTCCCCCTGAGGTTATTCTCAGCTACTTTCTATTGTTATAAAATATTATAGTACTAAATCTGGTTTCTGGGGCTTTGTATAGTTTTTGTTCTGTTTTACGGGGTTGTTTTCCCCCTTCTCCCTGCCCACCCTCTCTCTGCCATCCTTCATCCTCTTATCCTCTCTATTGAAAAATGAACAAATGTTCAGAGCAGAGGAAGTTGAGTGGTGGCACCAACAAAGGCAGGAAGGGCCAGGAGAACTTGATGGGAGCGGGGATACAGACCTGGTTCTAGCTTCCAGTCACTAACTTTCTACTGTGTGCATGGTACAATGCAAGTAAACACCACCCACTATATATCCCCTGTGCCTGGCATAGAGAATCATTCATACATGTTGAAATGATAGAGGGGTTTCCTTTGCTTCTAGGGGATTATGTATCATTTGGGGAGGAAGCATGTATTCTGTGAGGCTCTTTGGTTTATGTCCAAGTGTCATTTACTAATGTAGCCCTGCTGTTTGCTTTCAGTATGTATGTTCTTCCTCCACCTGACCATTGTGCCCCCAGTGGCGGCCAGGCAGCAGCATACCAAAGAGATGTGCTGCAAGATTTCAGAGGTGGGTGAATGAGACATGGGAAAGTGGACTCAGCACTTGAAAGATCCAGGAGTGGCCAGGACAAAGAACATGAACTGGTGCTGGAATGAAGGATTCTGGGAAGGTTGTGGAGACCTGGCTGGTAGCTAGAGCAGAGATTATGCAATCCAAGGAAACAACTTCTCTCTGGTGAATCAAGATTTCTTCAGTGGACACTTAGTCCCAGCTCTGATAGTCCTTACCCCTGTTTCCTGCTACAATGCAGGTCATATGTATTCTTTATCACATGAGGAGATTGCTAATTAATGTGTCATTTATTTTGTGAGCATCCTAATAAATATATTCATATTCCAATTTAATGAAAAAAAACTGATCTAGAGATGCCCCTTTTCAAGATGACAGCATGGCTCTGGAGAGATGGCCACAGGAACCATGGCAGTGGACCAGGTTGCTGGGAGAAGGCAAAAGGGGAGGCACCCAAGCTGAGAAGGGACTAAGCACTCAGCCCCTGGGACCACCAACAGCAGGCCTGAGACCCATACAGGAAACTAGACACCCTGGATGAAATTTCTTTCAAGCAAGGCCAGTGGTCCCTGACAGAACACCAGATTTTTCCCACTAAAACCTTTCGCATCTGCACCATTTCCATCTTAGTTGGAACTCTTTGTTCTCATCCTTGCAATACACAGAGGAAAAAAAATCACAGGTTTTTGTTTGTTTTAAGATAAGGTCTTGCTCTGTACCCAGGCTGGAGTGCAGTAGCATGATCATGGCTCACTGCAGCCTCAAACACCTGGGCTCAAGTGATTCTCCCATGTTAGCCTCTGGTGTAGCTGGGACCAAAGGTGCTCCACCACAGAGACAGGGTTTTGCCATTTTGCCCAGAATGGTCTCAAACTCCTGAGCTCAAGGGATCAGCCTGCCTAGGCTTCCCAAAGTGCTGGGACTACAAGCATGAGACACCTTGCCCAGCCAACCAGAATTCTTTTTGATGCTGATATTTTACTCAGACTCCACATCTAGGTAGGAATTCATGTTTTCAAGTAGGGAGGTTGCTCTACACAATCCCGTCCTTTCCTGATCACTGAATTAGAGTAAATCACTGTCCTGAAGAAGATACCCTTGGGAGAGTGGGTTGGCCTGTCTTTCCACCCTTTCTTGACTCTGCCCTCACCTTCAAGCCTCTTTCTGGCCTGTGTTCAAGGTCCAGAGGCATGCTTAAGACCTCTCTGTGTGGCTCTTCTTGAAGAGTCAGGAACCCCATACTTCCTGTTCAGCGGGCAGAGAAGCTTCAAGCCGCACAGTTTTGGGTATGCTAGGATCCCACAAGGCACAGATGTGCAGTGGCCCACGAAGTGAGTTTGTGGGTCTCCAGATACCTGCAGCCCTTTCTGCTCCTGTAGGTTAAAGGGCAATTGCCTTTTTTTTTCTGTGCAGGAAGGACCCCAAAATGTTCTGAGTCAGAAAGACAGTGAGTCCTCTCCTCTGGGTCAGTGGGGAGGGAGAGAGAGAGAGATTTCAGAGGGAAGAAAGCAGAAAAAGATGTCACAAAATTGCCTAATCAAAAGTTACCATGATGCCTGCCTCATCTGGAACTGGGCTCCCAGTCTCTAGTGAGGGAGACATAGTCCAGTCCAGTCCCAGTCTCCAGTCTGAGCCAAAGCAGAACAAAGCTGGACACTGCAGCCTGGCATCCAGCGAACATTTTGTCACTTTCCCCAGGGTGGGAGCATTTGAACTTTGGATGTGAAGGAAACATGGTAACCACTGCAGTAAGAAAAGCAACGGCTGGAGAAAATGGCACTTTCTTCCCCAAATTTGTTTTTACACTCATGTCTAAGGAACACCTTAGAAACAACATCAACATCTTTCAGCAAAAGGAAATTCTGCCTGTTGACCGTTTGCTGTGAGACAAACTTGAAAAGTTCACAGACACTGCCTTTCTCTGAAAACTGCCCTTACCTCTTTGTTATAATTCACTTCAAGATCTGTTGAGTAGGAACATTAAAAAGGCAAACAAAAAGATTCAAGTATTATGAAAGAATACAATAAAACTGCCCTTTAAAAAAAATCTCAAGATGGAGGTGGAGATCCTGTGATCATGAAATCTGAATAGGCTGCTCCTGTGTCCTTCAGTGGTGATCGCTCTGAAACCCTTGTGTTTTATAAACCTAGTGGCCTGGTCTTCAAACGTATTCAATGCAGGCCAAGAAGCACAGTTTGGCCTGGGTTGGATGTTCTACATTTTCAAACAGGCAAATGCCTTGAGACACAGCATTTGCTACAGTACCTGCTAAAACTTGAACGTGTGAATAAATGTAGCTTAAATTGAGTCGAATAGACTAAGCGAGAGTGGCAGTGAACGATGCCCTTTGGAAGACTTCGAGGTGCTGAGGCCAAAGGGCTGGCAAGGAAAGAGCATGTGGGTCAGGCCCCTCGGCCTGGGGGAAGCGCTGGCAGGGAGGGTCCTGTGGTTCCTGGGAGGACCCGAAGCGTGATCGCCTGTCAAGAGCCAAGAGACCTGATGGCCAGCGGCGGGGAAAAGGCCCCCAAGGCTCAGTCAGCAGCCCTGCAGGGGCGGCGTCCACACTCCTGTGCGGCACAGGGCACTCAGGGCTCAGACGCTCAAAACCCACCAGCTCCCGAAACTTCTGGGAGCCGGAGAGAGTCAGCTGGGAGAATCCCACACACGGGCACTCAGTTGCTGGAAACCCTGCATAAGATGCAGGATCCCGAAGCCAGATTGGGGGTCCGTAGGGTCTATGGTTTCGGGGCTAGGCGTGGAACCATAAATGAGAGTTCAGCCTGTCTGCCTGAGGGATTGTGTTTTCTGGTGTCTTTTCCACTCAAATTTTGAAAAGCAGTCGAATTTCTTATATTGGAAATTCTAGTAGTTAAAAACGGCAGACGTTAACATTTTCAGGAATATGTCTTGTGCCAGGAACTGTGAGGGGTTTCTATAGTGTAGTGATTACATGTTCGCTTCACATGTGAAAGACCCCCAGTTTGAAGTCGAGCAGCAACACCCTTGCTTTTCTGAAGGCTGGATATCCGTAGGTGATTCTCAAGAAACTTGAAAGGAATTCCATTACTAATCAACAAATCTGCTCACAGCGAACCACACCTCATTCCTTGTCCTGCTAGTCACAGTGGTGAGGAGGGAAGGGCACATATTTCACCGGGCAATCATTTCAGCAAGGGAGGTTGAGGGCAACACAACAGTGTTAAGTTTTAGATCAGGAAATCTCACAAAGTTCTCTTCATTCTCTTCTAATGCCTGAATTTCTCCATGGGCTGACAATGAATAAGTGATTACATCTTTGATGGCTCAGGATTTATTTCCTGGGGGTCCTGCTTGGCTGCTCTCCTTCTAGGAGCACAGTTGTGGAACAGGTTGATTTGCCTGAGAAAACCAATCTGAAGCTGCATCTGGACCTCAAGCCAAGGATATGGAGTCAATATTCCATATTCACACCAATTAAGAATAGATAGATAGATATGTTTTTGTTATTGTTTTTCTTTTTTTTTTTTTTTTTTGAGAGGGAATCTCACTGTTGCCCAGGCTGGAGCACCATCTCGCCTCACTGCAACGTCTGCCTCCCAGGTTCAAGTGATTCTCCTGCCTCAGCCTCCCAAGTAGCTGGGATTACAGGTGTGCACCAACACGCTTGGCTAATTTTTGTATTTTTAGAAGAGATGGGGGTTTCACCATGTTGATCAGGCTGGTCTCAAACTCCGTACCTCAGGTGATCCACCCACTTCAGCCTCAGAAAGCACTGGGATTACAAGCCTGAGCCACTGTGCCCCACAAAAGTAATATTTTTAGGCTGGGCTCTGCAGCTCACACCTGTAATCCCCGCATTTTGGGAGATGGAGGTGGGCGGATCATCTGATGTCAACAGTTTGAGACCAGCCTGGCCAACATGGTGAAACACCGTCTTTACTAAAAATACAAAAATTAGCCAGGCATGGTGGCATGTGCGTGTAATCCCAGCTACTCCAGAGGCTGAGGCAGGAGAATCACTTGAACCCAGGAGGGAGAGGTTGCAGTGAGCTGAGATCATGCCACTGCACTCCAGCCTGGGTGACACAGTGAGACTCTGCCTCAAATATTTTTATATTAACAATGCTTACATTTCCCTACCCCCAAATAACCTTTCTCAGAAAACTGTAATTGCCCAAACCACCCTCCAGAGGCTTCAGGAACCAACAGTTTTAATAGACACAATTCCCAATGTATGGTGTACAGGTCCCGGAAGGCTCTCACCCACTTTCCCACCCTTGTCTCCTGCTTTTGCCTTCTATTCTCCTTGACAGGTTTGGGGTCACTGCATCCAGGACTTGTTTGCCTTGTCTTCTCTGGAGGGAGCGCTTAGGCACTTGGGTGCCAGACTGCTGCTTGGAACCACTGAGTGGCCAGCATTGGTGTAGCCGCAGACCAAGGCATCTGAACCCTCAGGGATCTGCCCTTTACCCAGGTCAAAGGTCCAAGGACTCTCCTCACAGCTTTCTGCCAGCCCACTCCAGATATACACATCTTCCTGGAGGTCCAGTTTCTGCCCAAGGCCCAGCACAAATGTCATGGATCAACTGTGACTTTGATTTTTTGCCAGGACTTCATGGATCCACCAGGAGTATAGACGAATGTGAAAAGGTTACTAGTTCTAAAGGTTGTAAACCCATAGAAACACACCAGAACTTACCTCCCACTCTGGAAGGTGAGTGGGGTGGGCTGGATGGGTTGTTGCTGCACTTCAGACCAAGCACTAATTCCTTCAGTATCACAACCCCGCCCCCAAGGCAGACACGTTGATGAGGAGACAATGTATTACTATCTCTTATTCCAAAAACACCAGTGGGGCTGGGTGCGGTGGCTCACGCCTGTAATCCCAGCACTTTGGGAGGCCGAGGAGGGTGGATCACCTGAGGTCAGGAGTTTGAGACCAGCCTGGCTAACATGGTGAAATCCTGTCTCTACTAAAAATACAAAAATTAGCTGGGCGTGGTGGTGGGTGCCTGTAATCCCAGCTACTGGGGAGGCTGAGTCAGGAGAATCACTTGAATCTAGGAGTCGGGGGTTGCAGTGAGCCGAGGTTTCACTCCAGCCTGAGTGATAGAGTGAGACTCCTCTAAAAAAAAAAAAAAAAGGCCAATGGGATTTTTCTTTCCCACATTTCCTCAGCTCACAGTGGCCCTGCTCCTGGCTGCTCAATCTCTATGTAGACCAGACTCACCAGGTGAGTAATAAAGACTCCAACAGATGCAACAAATGAGGTTATGTTGACAGTGAGAAAAGAAAAGAAAAGAAACTACATGTTTTGGCCAGAAACCGAACCTAGGGAAGAGGAAGAAATTCCACCTGAATCACTAATGCTGTTAGTTTAAAAAAGTCTGCTTAGCTTATAATACATTCAATACTTCTAGATCTGATTTTGTTCACCATTCACATTAGGCCTAGGGTTCATTTTCCAGACTCCTTTACAGACATGCAAATCAACTGGTTCAAACTGAATGCAATGGCTCAACTGTTTTCAGTTACACTGAACCCCTTCATTTTTCTGGAGTTCCATCTGGGATGGAAGGCAATGCCAGCCTGCTGCAGAATTGTTTCCAGGCTAGGCACAAAGAAAAGGATTGGTGGCAGACTCCCTGAATTGAGGAAGTGAAGCGAAGTGTCTGGGGAGAGCAAGACAGAGTTCATAGTACAAAGATCCAGTGAGGAGAGAGCTGAGCAGAGAGAGAATCTGGGCATATGTACAGTTTCTGCCACCAGTATTCAGCAGAGCACTAGTCAGTGCATGATTGTGAAAAGAGTAGCTGACTACTGCCAGGGAAAGAAACATCCAAGAAAATCATGGAATTGCATCTGGTACTCACATAGTGCAGAAAACAGTATCTGTTCACACCAGCCAGACTGGAATTATGCATAATTCATAATGCTTTCATAATGGGATATAATCAGCCTTGGACTGAGCACTACTCCTGAACCACATAAAAGTTCATAAAAGCAAGATCCAAAAGGATTCAACTGTTTACAGGTCACTTAAGCGCACCCCAGAAAAAATTCAAGACAATTTATAGGTATTATAAAATATAACTTCCTGCTCACAAGGGAAAAAAAAGGAATTTAAAAATAGCCAGCATGCAAGAAGGTAAACTTCACAATGTCCAGTATCCAATTAAAGAATACCAACTATGCAAAGAGCGAGGAAACGATGACCCATAAAGAGGGGAAATAATCAGTTAATCAAAATGGAACCAGAGCTAACATAATGTTAGAATTAACAGAGAGGACAGCCAAGCATGGTGGTTCATGCCTGTAACCCCAGCACTTTGAAAGGCCAAGGCAGGCAGATCACCTGAGGTCAGGAGTTTGAGACCAGCCTGGTAAACATGATGAAACCCCATCTCCAGTAAAAATACAAAAATTAGCCAGGCATGGTTGTGCATGCCTAATCCCAGCTACTCAGGAGGCAGAGGCAGGAGAATTGCTTGAACCCGGGAAGAAGATGTTGTGGTAAGCTAAGATCACGCCATTGCACTCCAGCCAGGGCAACGAGAGTGAGACTCTGTCTCAAAAAAAAAAGAAAAAAAAAATGAACACACAGGACTTTAAAACAGTTATTATGACAATATTCTATGGGTCCAAAGAATTAAGCAGAGGTATCAAATATATAAAAATGGTCAGAATCAAACTTTAGAGATTAAAAACTACAACATCTGAGATAATAAATTCACTGGATGCAATTAACAGCAGATTAGACACTGCAGGAAAAAATATTAAGAAACACAAAGCCATGAATGATTGAAATATCTAAAATACAACTCATGGTAACAATTTTTTTTTTTTTAATGAACACGGCATCAGTGAATGATAGCACAAGTTTAAGACATCTAATAGACAAGTTAAAGGAGTCCGCCAGGCAGAAGGAAACTGACACCGGATGAAAATCTGGATGTACAAAAAAAAAAAGAACACTAGAAATGACATCTACATAGGCAAATACATAATTTTAACATCTGACTGTTTAGCCGGGCGTGGTGGCTCACATGTGTAATCCTAGCACTTTGGGAGGCTGAGGCGGGCGGATCACTTGAGGTCAGGAGTTGGAGACCAGCCTGGCCAATATGGTGACCGCCCCCCCACCTCCCCGCCCCTCTACTAAAAATACAAAAATTAGTCTGGCGTGTTGGCCTATGCCTGTAATCCCTGCTACTCAGGAGTCTGAGTCAGAAGAATCGCTTGAACCCGGGAAGCAGAGGTTGCAGTGAGCTAAGATTGTGCCACTGCACTCCAGCCTGCCCGATAGAGCGAGACTCATCTTAAAAACAATAAAAACAAACAAACAAAAACACATCTGACTCCTTAAACAAAAGTAATAAAGATGGATTGTAAGGTTTATAACACATGTAAAGTAAAATGCATGACAATAGCATAAAGGCAGGGAGAGGAGTAATGTGAAGAGGTATACCAGTTGAAGGCAGACTGTGATGGGTTAATTTTTATGGAAAGCAAGGCAGAATTTTCGAAGTTTCTTTCTTCATATACTTTCAGGTTCCCAAACAACCTAGTTTATTCTGGAGGGATCTTATTTTCTAGGAGGCTCGGAGGGGGACCTTCTGCTTTGTGTCCTCGTAGGATGCACAAGACACAAGGATAAGGGAAGAGCCTTTCACTTTTAAATATAGTGATAGGCCTGAGGAGAAACAACTGCAATTTTTTTTTTTTTTTTTTTTTTTTTAATGAGATGGGATTCTCACTGGTCTCCAACTTCTGAGCTCAGGCGAGGTTTCCCCTACGTCGGCCACTTTTAATAGGCGTGAGCCACCGCGCCTGGCCACAGCTACCAACATTTAAAAATCACGTCCCTGGGTGGGCTCGAACCACCAACTTTCCGGTTAACAGCCGAACGCGCTAACCAATTGCGCCACAGAGACAACCTCAATTGGGTGCATTCATCTCAACACAGATTAAGCAATCACTAAACTCTAGGGGTTGCTATTCGCTTTCTGCAGGACAAGCGTGCAGACTACAAAGCTTCGGAAAACCGGAAAGGCTGAGTCGACTAATCCTGTTGTTGCACGTTGGAAACGCGCGCATTGCCTGACTCTGAAACCAGAAGGGCGGCCTAATGGCCTTCACCCTCCGTTAACCCTCGCCTGCTTCAGAAGCCAGTGCCTCTGGAAATGCCTGGATCTGCGACCCCAGCCTGAGCCTAGTAGGGCCCAAGGGAAGCTGAACGCCCCGACGGCTCTCATGGTAGCTCTTTCTGTTTTTTTGCGCCGCCTTCAGACAATCATCTGCTCCACTTGCTCTCCCCTCACTCAACTCGGCTTCAGTAGATGGGGTCGGTGGGGCGGGAGCGGGAAAGAGGCAGGGGAGTCAAAAGGGAAAACGTGAAAAGCAGGAGGGAGAAAGCAGGGGAGACCAGGACGAGGCAATGGGACAGCCCAGGATGCCCGTGCAGAGGGCACCGGCTGGATGCATAGAAGATGGGATACGTATCAGAATGGAGAGGGGAAACGGGGAGAAGACGTGAGAGAAAATCACAAGAACCTGTAGCTGTCCAAGAATAAAGAAGTAAAAATCGCATAAATTTTTTACATAAAAAAAATAGTAATAATCGGGGGATCCGGCGCGGTGGCTCACGCCTGTAATCCCAGAACTTTGGGAGGCCGAGGTGGGTGGATCACTCACCTGAAGTCAGAAGTTCGAGACCAGTTGGGCCAACATGGTGAAAGCCGTCTCTACTAAAAATACAAAAATTAGCTGGGCGTAGAGGCTCAAGCTTGTAGTCCCAGCTACTCGGGAGACTGAGGCAGGAGAATCGCTTGAACCTGAGAGGTGGAGGTAGCAGTGAGCCAAGATGGCGCCACTGCCCTCCAGCCTGGGCGACATAGCGAAATTCTGTCTTTCAAAAAATATATACAAATAAATAAAAGAGGGGTGGGGAATCAAAACAACTGCAGTAGGTGTGGGGCGCGTTGGGATTCTATAGTGGTTATTACTCTGCGTTGTGCCTGCAGCAACCTCTGAATGGAAAAGGGGGAGCGTGCCCAAGTGCTTGGTAGAGTGTAGACACTGTGGGATTTGACTGTGGTACCATCGCTTCGACGTCCTAGTGCTGATTTTGACATCTGCCTTTTCTGCTTAGGGCACCGACCACAGTTTTCCATTTGTGCCCACTCCACCTGCTGTCTTTGTTGGGTCAGCGAACATCGCCTCCCTCTACCGTTCAATCAGCAAACCAGACCGCCCTCGAGGACCTCACCCGCCGCTCACCCTCCTCCCAACTTCGCGGGCATAGCCTCCGGTCGCCTCTTCCGAAGGCCTAACGAGCATGTTAGCTGCGAACGAAGGTGAGGAGGCTCCGCTGACTGGCCGGTGCCCGTGTCCAGGGCACGCCCAACCGCCACGACTTGGCTTGGCCTCTCTTTTAGTTATTCCCAGCTCAGCCTGATAGGTGCCTCCGGGACGGCGGCGGGAAAGAGGGTGGGCTTATTAGGTGCAGCTCCACGGGGGCTGGCATCTCTGCACGGCTGTGTACACCTGAAGGAGATGCTCAGTAGCTCTCTAAAGCCGCTTCTGCGGATGACCGACACGGAGATAAATAGGAGCGGTGTGTCCTAAGAGGTGGTCCACCACGACTTGCCCTCCTTCGCCCCGGGTTTGCCCCTCTCTGTGGAGACCGTTCTGCATCTGGCCCTTGGAGCAGGCCGCCTGACAGCGTAGTAAAGGGAAATTCCTGCTGGAGGGCGGCCAGTGCAAAACGTTCCCTGGCCGGGAATTGAACCCGGGCCGCAGTGGTGAAAGCCCCGAACCCTAGCCACTAAACCACCAGGGAGATCAGGCTGATTACTTTCTCTCCCATCTTCAGTCTGAATGGACAGTTTCCCTGTGCTCTGGGAGGACTTGGGCCTTGTGAGGTTCGCTCTTTGCTCCTGGAGTCCTCTCACAAGGCTGTTCCCTCCCTGCTTTCTTCAAAAAAAGAGCCTGCAGGCGACACGCCGAGGGCTCCGCGAGGGACACCAAGGCCACGAGTCCCGAGTCCTGGAGCGAGTTGCAGCGACCCGGCCGCAGCTCACCACTGGCCTAAAGATGCGCCTATGCGAGGCGGCAGCAACTGACAAGATGGTCGCGGGTCGCCAGGTCGGGAGCAGCGCACCAGGTTGCCAGAAGGAGGCGGGAGCCGGGAGGCGCCCGGGGTGAAACGGAGGCACCCTCTGCATCATAAAGGAACCAGACCCTGGCACCCTCAACATCATAAGGAATCAGACGGATGCGGAAACCGAGACGGGCTGGATGGGAAACCCTTTCCAGGAAGGCTCCGGGCCCCTCAACTGATCTCCGACCTTCCCCTGCAACCTGTGACGCCTGCCATTTTCCCATCTTAGGCGATAGCAACGCCACCCTTCCGTTTGCTCCAGGCAAAACTTTGAGAGTTCCCTCTGATGCTGGAGTTTTTTCCTCAGATCCAAGATCCAATTGGTCACCAATTCGTGATTTCCCATCGGCCAAGTGCGTGGGCATTGATCTACACGCGAGTTTCTCCACCTCCGCGGAATGGCTACTTCGGGGTGGGGGAGGGGCCCTCCCGCGGTGGATCGTAAGGTGTTTAGCAGCATCCTCGCCTCCGCTGACTAAATACATGGCAGGGGGTTAACATTCTCCCTCCCCGCTTCCCCCAGTCGTGGCCTAGTGTCCCAGCGGGGATGGGAGAGGCGTGTGAAGGCGAAGTTGCCGCCTGTTGAGAACCATTGCTGAGCATAGTCCCGCTCTCTGAATTTGTGCAGAGCTCTCCAGGTGAAGGCTCTCCAGGTGCAGAGGACTCTCCAGGTGAAGGCTCAAGGGTGGATACAGCTCGAGACACCCTCGCTCCCCCTCACAGTCGGACCTTAAGATTTGAGGCTTTTAACATCTCCACATCACGAGATTCGAAACCTTTAGGTCTTTTCTTCCGTTCTGTTCTCCAAATCAGCCTCTTCCGAGCCTGTTGACAAGGGCCAGCCAGGCAGAGGGCTGGGCTCGCTCAACGAGGCTCCTCTCACCCCTCCTGGAGCTTCAGGCCTCTTTCGGTTGCAGAAAAGCTTTACGGGCCAATTCGTTCGGCATCCCCAGGGGCCGGTGCGCGGTGCACGGGGAAGAAGAGGGTTTGACTGCGGTTCTCCACCCCCGGCGCCCAACCTCCACCCCGGTGCGCGCGCTCTTCCAGGCTCCTGCTAGTCGCACTCGCCGGGAGTTAGGTCTTGGGTCAGCCTGAGCTGCCGAGACGCCCAGGCCCGGAAGGACACGTAGGGGAAACCAGCTGCTCACTTCGGTCTTGTCCGGAAGGGATCCCTTTCTGACGGGAAAGAAGGGCGGCGAGAACAGACTCCTTACCGTAGTAAGATACTGTATTATAAACAAGACCTAAGGCCATGCCTGGCAAGGTTAAGTCATGCACCCCTCAACTTATAAAAGAAACTATGTTCTAATTGCCACAGTTTTTTTTTTTCTTTTTCCTTTTTCTCTCTAGCTAAACAAGCACTGGGCTTGAGATAAGCAATGGTGAAGCACTTGCAGCTCACCCATTTACCATAAACCGACTGAGCCCTCCCTACAGAAGCCATAACTACCTCTTTGATTGGACAAGAGACTGATTTCAGTAACTTTCTCTTGGTAAGAGACCGCTGGCTGTGGATTGCTTCTGGACAGTTTACAGAGGCTATGCACTTGATTGTCTTTGTGTCCCTGCTTCACCTTTTGAAGCATAAGGCCTAATTATAAGGTATTTAAATGTTGTCTCCACCCCAAAGTGAACATGGGTTGCATGTAACAGGCATGTTTGCTCAGCATGCATGCAGCAGGATCCCTTCACGCATATTCAGAGCTCCAACTATTCCCTGTTGAATATGTATATCTGGCCAACCAGATCAACATAAATCCCTGTTCCCCCCACCACCCCTCCCTGGAAACCTACTTGTCGGGTTTCAGCAGGAGGGTATGCCTCCCAGTCTGTCAGAATGGCCACTTGCAGGCTGTAACCCTTTATAAAAAATAAAATCTCCTTTTTAAATTTATAAATTGTGTGATTTTTCAGTTGACAGCTTTCAGTTGTCAGTCAAGTCACTGACTGGGAAAAGTCATTTGCAATATATTTGTTTGAAAAATGACTCAATTCCTGAATATATAAGAGAACTTTCATAAATCAGTAATATAGAGCTAAGCCAAATAAAATTGGGCAAAATATTCAAATAGGCCTTTAAAAGGAGAATTTCTTATATGCTGGAAGCCATAAGAAAATATGCTTCATAGTATTGCTCATTAGGCAAGTACAAATTAATTCCACACTGAGATACCACTAACCACTCACCAGTGTATGGCTACTTTTTTTTTTTTTTCTGAGACAAGGTCTCACTCTGTCACCCGAGCTGGAGTGCAATGGTGCAATCTTGACTCACTGCAACCTCCCCCTCCTGAGTAGCTAGGACTACAGGTGCATGACACCATGCCTGGCTAATTTTTCTATTTTCTACAGACGGGGTTTTGCTATGTTGGCCAGACTGGTCTGAGAGCATAGCTACATTTAACAAAGTTGGTACACCAAATGCTAACAAGAATTTGGTGCCACTTCAACTGTCATTGCTGGTGAAAAACATTCTAGAAGACTGGCAATTTATACTAATGTTAAACTTATACTCAGGTCATGACCCAGCAATTGAGGTACTTCCATGAATCTCAAGTGCACAAAAAGACTTGTAGAAGAATATTCATCACAAGAATTCAATAACACCAAAATTGAGAAGTGACCTATGAAACTACATGGATATATCTCATGGGTATAATGAACATAACTGCAGAAAAAAGGCCAGATACAAAAGATATGTCCATTCACTCATGTGAACTTTAAGAACAGGCAATTGTAACCTATGGGAGTAGACATCAGAATAGTGATTAACTAAGAGGACACAGGGTGGGAATTGCCTGGAAAGGGGCTCTAACAGGCCTTTCTCAGATGATGGTAATTTTCTATAACTTGAACTGGGTGGTGATTACATTTATCAAAATTAAACAAATTGTACTAAAGATTTGTGCACTTTATGTGAACTGTAGTTTATTTACTGTTCTCATTGCTTGAACCCGGGAGACAGAGGTTGCAGTGAGCCAAGATTGAGCCATGGCACTCCAGCCTGGGTGACAGAACAAGACTACATCTCAAAAACAAGAATAATAGTAATAATTTACTGTTCTCATAAAAATTAATGGATGGGGAATGGAGGCAAGCTGGTGTAGACCATGACAACTAGTTTAGATTTTATTGTAAACTCATTAAAAGCTCGTTCTCATTTTGTGTTTTTAAAAAATCCAACTGATACAGCCGTTTTCTCTACCAAAAAAGACTATAACCGCATTATTTCATCAGTGGAAGCTACAGACAAAGGGCCCTTGAGAGGCGGCATCTTCACCTATGGGAATTTTTTCTCCTCCACTGTGAGACAAAGAGCATGTCCAAGTTTTCATTTTGGCCAGGCCACCCCCTAGTTTACGCACTGTGGGCTAAACTCCAGAAGCTGGCCCCCTTCTGGGCCAGCGGTTTACTCTGCTCTCTGGAGGCTGCTAGGATTAAAGGCAAAGCAAATGACAGGTCTTGTAGCTACAATTGCAGGATAGAAAACACTACTGTGACTCAGATTAGAACCCAGGTTGCGGCAACCACAGCTACAAGTATTAACCACTACACGACCACAAAGCCTGCTGACAACCATTGTACTTCTTATTTTTTTTTAATGTAAAAACACTCACACTATTTTCTCTGCTTTATTCTTGGATGTCTGCAGATTTTCGTGCTTTTCTCTCTTTCATGTGTTTCTCCTTTTCTCTCTCCTCATTCTGCTACATAATTTTAAAAAATCTCATCTCTCAGGATCCTGCCACTGCCTCTACAACAAGCCTCCTGGGAGGTCTCGTTGTCCCATCAACACTGCCTTCTTTTGCTCCCCCCCCGCTTTTTTTTTTTTTTTTTTTTTGACAGAGTATCGCTCTGTCGCCCAGGCTGGAGTGCAGTAGCCTGATCTTGGCTCACTGCAACCTCCGCCTCCCGGGTTCAAGCTATTCTCCTGCCTCAGCCTTCCAAGTAGCTGGAATAGCAGGTGCATGCCACCACATTCGGCGAATTTTTGTATTTTTAGTAGAGACGGGATTTCTCCATGTTAGCCAGACTGGTCTTGAACTCTTGACCTCAAGCGATCTATCTGCCTCGGCCTCACAAAATGCTGGGATTACAGGCGTGAGCCGCCGTGCCCGGCCAAATTTCAGGCCAACACCTGTTGACACACATTGCCAGACACACGGAATCCCTCGCGGAACACCGATGGACCCACAAAACACGCGGAGGCTGAGGTTGCTGACGATGCTAGCAAATTCGGTTCGCGGTGTCTGGGGTACAGCCCCGAGGGTCCACTGGCCACCTCTGCACAAGGACCAGTCTCCGCCGCTCCCCTCATCTCCACGCAGATTCTTCCCCACACACCTCCCTTTTCTTTGGGCCGCTGAGGCCTCTTGGACCTCTGAGGTGACTGCCCCGTCCCCAGCTTCTCTCCTTCCAGGAGCTTCATTTCTTGATCCTCTCCATAGTGGCTCAGCGATAAGCCCAAGGTCCAGCACGCGAATCAGAAACCTGATGGTTCTTTGGGTTTGCAGGGATCCGCCCAGAGAATAGATGAAAGTTAACAGGTACCAATATCAAAACTGCAGTGACTCATCAGAAACACTACGTGCTTGCCACTTTGCTGAGCGGTTTGCTGAGTCCAACGACTGCACAGGTCCTGGGTTAGTCTCCTGAATGTCTTTTGCCCCTACTTTGGGGAGTGTTGTCCTCACTTTACCTTGTGGTAGCCAAGCCTCTAAGTGCACTATTAGCTTACGCAGTATAATTTTGCAGGGAAGACGGGTAAAGAGCCACAGTGAAGTGAAAAAATCCTCTTTCATTGGCCGGGAATTGAACCCGGCTCTCCCACG
This sequence comes from Pan paniscus, assembly GCF_029289425.2. NCBI lineage: Eukaryota > Metazoa > Chordata > Mammalia > Primates > Hominidae > Pan > Pan paniscus. Next base: position 100,393,174 of record NC_073249.2, on the reverse strand, counting down.
TCGGAGGCGAGAATTCTACTACTGAACAACCAATGCCTCTCTCTAGCAACTCGCTGGAGGATTACTGAAAAGAGTATCCAGAAAGACTTAGAAACTTCCAAGCGGCCTTTTCAAGTGTCGACTCAAAGCTAACAAAGACATCCAAGCCAAATGTTTTTATAGGAAACTTTTACTAAACAAAGTTATAAATATCAAAATAGCTCATTTGTCGGATCAAACTCTTAACTCTGAAAAAGGTCTTTCTACCTGCATTACAAACCCCTATAATAAAACATCACAAATTCATTCATGTTTTTTTTTCTTCTAATTCTAAATCTTCAATTGTCAATCTCAAACTGCTGCCTTAGTGGTTCTGAGAAGGTAACCTAACTGGTAGTTTAGGTAAGTAAAGTTCAAATCCAGGGAGCAAATAAGCAGAAGCAGAATTAGAAGAAAGAGGAAATAAAAGGACAGAATCAAGGTAGAGATGATGAAGAAACAAAGGTTGGTCCACTGAGTTAGTATTTTGTCGCTGGTTTTTTTGGCAAAAGAGTAATGATCGGTCTTGTAATCATTATAATACTATTATTTGTCTGCTTGAAGATATATAAAGCATTTGAAGGAAATGTGATATAAAAAAGATTAATAATGCCTGCAGTCAATATTTCATTGTTAGGGAGAATCCAATTTCCTAAGTTAATATGCTTTGATGTATTAGCTATGTAAGGAGTAGACTAATTTAAGGAAATATTGATGGTCAAAATATTAACATATTAGTCTTTTGATGAAGTTCAAATAGTAGAGAGATTTATTTCCTCAGTTCCCTGGAGAGGTTAAACTGAAGAGAAAAATCCAGAGTTTGCCCCACGTGTTGGTACTGGGAGTCATTATGACTTTTTCCAAGACAGGAGCTGTGAGTGACATGGAATCATGCTTCTTCTCTAGCTGAGAAGCCAAGCTAGGTCCAGGCTGAGTCATAAACTTGAACCCAACAAGGAAATCACCCTTCACATTGACCTCACAGCACAGAATCTCCCAAAGAGTAGTGCACTGTCCTGGGTGTTTCAACGATCACTAAAACCTGTTTCTAGCCCTGCCTAGCACACTTAGGCTTGCAGACAGCTACGTTCTCCTTCTGTCCTCACGTGGTGGAGAGAGAGAGAGAGCACTTTGGTCTTTCTTCCATTTCTTATAATGACACTGATCTCATCATGGAGATCCCATGGTCATGACCTCATCTAAATGGTGAGGACCACCATCCATCCTATTGTCCAAGCCAGATCTTTCTTTGGATAAACTCTCTCATTTTCACAACACAACAATTTCAGTTCAATTCAAAAAATAGTGTTTAAGTTTATTGGATACTCCACCAGCTTACTGCCAGTTTATTACCACACTTTTCCATCTATCACCTCTTGTGTCCACTAACATAAACAGACAGAAAACTGGACTCCCAGCCAGGTGCGGTGGCTCACGCCTGTAATCCCAGCACTTTGGGAGGCTGAGGCGGGTGGATCACAAGGTCAGGAGATTGAGACCATCCTAACACGGTGAAACCCCGTCTCTACTAAGACTACAAAAAAAAAAAAAATCCCCTGTGGAACTTAAGTAAAATGTGGATTCATAGGCCTTAGCTCTACAGCTTTTTAAACAAGCACCTTATGGGATTCTGCTGTTGGTATTTCTCAGGTCTGCAGCTAGTACAGCAGGGATTGAATGACTTCCCTGTTAGACCCTGAGCTAGCCTTACCATATATGCAATTTCATTTAAGCATCTGCTAACTCCACTAGGTAAATGTTATCATCCTTATTTTATATAAAAGGAAACTGAGGCTCAAAGAAGTGAATAGACTTGCTACAGCCATGTTTGCTTTCACTCAACCCTGGTATGAGTTTGCTGTTGTGGAAAGAATTTATCTGCAATGTCTTGGTGAAAATTAGCTGTTTGGTCAATTTTATTTCTTCAACAAATATGAATGATTTATGTGGCAGGCACTTGTGTAGGCACTGGGGATATGGGTGAATAGGACAGACACAGTTCTGCTCTTAAGAAGGTTATCTCTATTATGTGAGCCAGACATAAAGCAAACAATTATCTAAGTACATTTTGATTGTATTAGTAGTTCTGATTAGTGTTATTTATTTATTCTGTGTTCCTAAGTCCCAATGGTTTGAAACTGACTGATGATAAATAATAGAACTGCAAAATTTATAACAATAAATTTGTTACAAAAAAGGTCTTATTTTTTAACAGGGTAAGTACTCTTGTTTATTCCAGAGGCTACTAAAAATTAGAACATATGAGGCTGTGTGGCACAAGTAAAGAAAACTAGCCTGCATGTCTTGAGACCAAGGTTTCTAGTGATGGTGCTGCCACCAAGAAGCTGTGGAAGTTTGGGCAAGTCTCTTACTCTTCCTGAGCCTTGGCTTTCTTGTATATAAAATTAAGGAGCTGTTGTAGGTCTCAGGTTGCTTCATGCTCTGGGGTATGTCTGAGTTTATCATGGGCTGAGATGTGGGTAAGAGATACTATTAGGAACTGTTGTCAGGACCAAACCTAGCCCTCAATTATGTGTTTCCTGCAGGAACACCATGCTGAGCCTTTGCCTTGAGAATGCAGAGCTGAAAGAGCATATGGGAGAAGCAATGTCTGATGGATGGGAGATCAAGGAAGACAAGGAGAAGGGCGAGGTGTTGGTTGAGACTGTGGTAGCCAAAGATGGTCTGAGTGAGAGTAGCCTTCAGGCTGAGTTCAGAAAGCTCCAGGGAAAACTGAAGAATGCCCACAATATCATCAACCTCCTCAAAGAACAACTTGTGCTGAGTAGCAAGGAAGGGAATAGTAAACTTACTCCAGAGCTCCTTCTGAATCTGAGCAGCACCATCGACAGAATAAACACAGAACTGGCTGGTTCTCCTGGGAAGCACCAACACCAAGAGGAGGGGAATGTGACCGTGAGGCCTTGCCCCAGACCCCAGAGCCTTGACCTTGGGGCTACCTTCCCAGTGGATGCCCACCAAGTAAGTGTGGGCTTAGGTGGAATGGAAAACAACTGGAGAAGGGCTCAATATGTCAGTGTTTACCATAAAAGTTTCCCCCATGTGAATCAGGAGGTACCAAGAGAAGGGTCTCTTTGTACCACAAACTATAGTAATAATATTCTGCCTACATTCAGCTTTTAGAAAGACTTTTATAACATAATATTTCTTGAGTACTTAATTTTTCAGATAACACACTAGGCATTGGCATGAGGCAATAAAACCAATGGCTGCCCTTGAGATACTTAATATGGTAAGGAAAGATGGCACGCAAACAGGTAACTTTAACAGGATGTTGTAACTGCTGTAACATAGGGATGCATCAGTTTATGAGGCAGCCCAGACAAGTGGTATGTAATAACATCACTTCCTTATCACTGCCATTTCTTTGTCAAATCTCATCACAAGCGTCTGTTCCTGGGCCTCAGATGGATTATTGGGATCCTCTCTAGGCAAGGAGCCATGCTGAAGATTCAGTAAAATGGTGAATACAGGGATTCTGAGAGAATCATTGGGACACAATGCGAGGGGAGATGAGTGGAGGGTTCCACCCCTTCTCTTTTTGACCACTGAGAAAACATTTCCTGAGAGATCCTCTGTAGACTTGATTGGTGCTGTGCTGTGTGCTGTGGATACAGACATGAAGAAAATATTATCCCAGTGCTCCAGGAGCTCCATCTGGAAAGCAAGTCACTGCCAAATGGCATGAGAAGTGCTGTGACAGACTTGAGTAAAGTACACAGGGTTCAGAAGGGGCAGTGTTCATCACTGCATGGGGTTGACCTCAGACTGTCCTGATCCCTTTCACAGTTGGATAACCGGTCCCAGCCTCATGACCCTGGGCCTCAGTCAGCGTTTAGCCTACCAGGGTCCACCCAGCACCTGCGCTCCCAGCTGTCACAATGCAAACAATGCTATCAAGATCTCCAGGAGAAGCTGTTGCTATCAGAAGCCACTGTCTTTGCTCAGGCTAATGAGCTGGAGAAATACAGAGTTATACTTAGTAAGTAACTATGACTTACTAGTAAAGAACTAGCCTGTGTGTCTTATAAGTTCTGTATGTTCTATACAGACATAACGTGGTTATTGAGCACATGAAGTGTGGCTAGTGCAACTTGGACATTTGGTTTTATTTAATTTTAGTTAATTTAATATAAAGTGGCCCTATGTGGCTACTAAGTACCTTATTGGACAGTATAGGTCTAGGGTCTTGGGACTCTAAATTAGTTTAGCTCCATTCAACATTTATTGAACCCCTGCAGATAAAGCACTTGCCAGCTTCAATGGGGCTGCTGGAGATGATAGTGTACAATCCCTGACTTACAGATTATCTGGTCCCAACTAAAGCCTGGGTTATCAGAAGGGGAGATTATCAATGCCAAATGGAGGCTCCTCCTGTGGAAAGAAATTCTGCTTCCTGGAGCTGGTGGTCCCTTCTCCCACCAGTTCAGAGAAGCTTCTCTCCCACTGTGGATCTGCCCTCCCTGCCCCAAAAGGTTAGGGTATGTGCCATTGAGGCTGAGGGCATATGTGGGAAATTCAGACATTCTCTAACACCTGCTGTCTCTTCCCAAGCAGGTGAATCCTTGGTGAAGCAGGACAGCAAGCAGGTCCATGTGGACATCCAGTACCTGGGCTATGAGACTTGTGGCTGAAGCAAGAATGAGGCTGAACGGGAGGAAACCACCAGTCCTGGTAAGAGCACAGGATGTGGGGCTCACCCCTCCCTGGAGTCAGCTGTCACATTTGGGTTCTGTTGGCCAGTTCCACACCTGACAAGTAGCGGGGAAGAGGAGGACAGGAGGTTAATAAGAGAATTCTTACCCAAAATGAGGCTGAGTATAAGCTTGAATTTCTACAATTAGTTTTTGGCATACTGCTAATAACAATAATAATAATATAAAGTTCCATCCAACTGATTATTATAGAAATACTAAGGCCTACTAAGAGACCAGAAGAGGTTTTGGAAACATGCAAACCCTGAGTTAAAAATAATTTTGTTTTGCATTATAAAAAGACTACAACTATAGGGCCACCCACCACACTGAAAACCAGAAGAGAAGAAAAACACAATCTCTCTCATTCTTGAGGCAGTGTAGTGTGGCAGTTAAGAGAAAAGATCCTGGGGCCAGACTGGTTGGTTCAAATCCCAATTTGTAAACTTTCCTATGCCCCAGTTTCTTCATATGTTAAAATAGTAATAAAGGAACTACCTACCCCATCAGGTACTAATGTCAATTAAATGAGTAAATTCTTATAAAATGCTTTAGAACAGTGCCTGGCATCTGGTAAAATGCCATGGATTAGTTCTCATTCTGACTACCACTGCCCTAATACACTGATGTTAACATGCTGATATATTTATTCAAAGTCTTATTTTCCTATGCCTATTTTTCACACAGTTGTAACCCAATACACTTTTAAATTATAGTAAAATTTAGAGAGCATTTAACTTTCAGCATGTAGGAATAGCTTGTCCTACATACTTGTGGCCATCCTAAATAGATAAGGCCATGTGAATGTCTTAAGAAACATCAGTGTGTGTGGAAGGAACACAGGACATTGGAGGATTTGAATTCTGGCTTTGCCATGTGCTAGTTTGAGTGATCTAGAACAAGCTAGTTTACCACCTCCCTTTAAGTTTTGGTTTCCCTGGTCAGTAAAACAGAAAGTGATGAAATCTAACTTGTAGGTATAAGGAGGATAAGAAAATTTGTATTTGAATGCCTAGTACAGTGTCAGGGTTGAATAAAGTACTACTTCAACTTTTCCCTAGCGATTATTATCCGCATGACCAAACCTGCCTCCTCTCAAAGGCAGTGGCCACAACAGCACATCCAACTTTCATTTAGGAAGACATCTTTGTCTTTTTTCGGAGTGTGAGGAGCACAACAGCCTCAAGGAAATTGTCCTGATGGAGGGGCTGTGCTCTGAGCAGGGGTGCCAGGGTTTAACGCTGGCTAATTCCTCTGAGAGGAAGCCCTTGGAGAACAAGCTAAGGAAGCAGGAAGACTTCTGGGTATATGGAAAGTCAGAAAACATCTGGGTCCTATGAAATGACATCAAAGATCTGAAGGTCCAGCTGCAGAATGCCAACAAGGTCATTCAAAACCTCAAGGGCTGGGTCCGGTCTCTCTTGGTTACAAGTGATTATTCATCTAGTCTGGAAAGACCTCAGAAGCTGAGAGTTGTTGGCACCCTGGAGGGGTCTTCACTTCATAGTGTCCCTGATGAGGATGAGGTATGGCTGTCTGATGGCACTGGGGCTTTCTACTCGCCAGGGCTTCAGGCCAAAAAGGACCTGGAGAATCTCATCCAGAGAGTATCTCAGCTGTAGGCCCAGCTCCCAAAAAATGGACTAGAAGGGAAGCTGGCTGAGGAGCTGAGATCAGCCTTGTGGCCTGGGTAAGGATGGCACTGTTTGGGCACTTTCTTGATTGAAAATGTGTAAGTTCATGCTTGGCGTAGGGTAGCTCAGGCAGTTGGAAAAAAGAACATGTCTGGGTATTCACAAGGACACTGATTTAAATGGTAGATATAGGTCTGCAGAAAAGACAGGTAGGCAACCAGGAGGGCATAGGATGATGTCCCAGTATCTGGGAGATACCGGGTCTCCGGGATTTCCTCTTAGGGATATATTAGTAAAGTAATAGTATATATGGTATAGTATAGTAGTAATACTGGAATCAGACTGCCTAGCTCTCATGCTTACTGCCCAGGCAACCTTCTTAACCTTTCTGAGCCTTTGTCTTTACCTATTAAATGAGGATGATAAGAGAACTCATCTCAAAGGGTGGATATTTGGTTTACATGAATTAATACAAGTGCTGGCCAGGCGTGGTGGCTCGTGCCTGTAATCCCAGCACTTTGGGAGGCGAAGGCCGGAAGAACACCTGAGGTCAGGAGTTCAAGACCAGCATACCCAACATGGTGAAATACTGTCTCTACTAAAAATACAAAAATTAGCTGGATGTGGTGGTGCATGCCTGTAATCCCAGCCATTCAGGAGGCTGAGGTAGGAGAATCGCTTGAACCTGGGAGGTGAAAGTTGCAGTGAGCCAAGATGGCATCACTGCATTTCAGCCTGGGTGACAGAGCAAGACTCTGTCTCAAAAAAAAAAAAAAAAACTTAATACAAGTGCTTAGAATAGTGCCTAGCATGTATTAAGCTCTCAATGCTATTTGCCATAGTTATAAGTGTTATTGATACTTTGTGTTGAAAACACAGACATTCATCTTGCTGTGTCCTGGTTACCATTGCTAAGTAATAACCACTCTAAAACTTAGTGACTTCAAACAACACCTTATTATGCTTCATGGTTCTATGGTTTGACTGGGCTCAGCTGGGTGGTTCTCACTTAGGTTCTCTTGTTTTGGGTCCCATCAGTTGATGGTATGAGAATTTATGTGATGGCCATCATTGCAAAATACAGTCAGCCACAGTATCATAACATAAAAGAAATTCAGGCATCAGGTGGTGGTTAAAACAGAAGACATGAAAGGTTCTATCTAGACTTAGGATGAAATGATTCTAATTATTCATTGAGTAACAGCTGTGAATCTACGTGATACTGGTGCTGTAAGGGATGTAAAATGAAGAACTATCTTTATTCTCACAGACTTTATGATTTATCTAGGGACACATAATTAATATATATATTATTAATATATAATATATATTAATAATATATATTATATATTATTAATATATATTATATATTATTAATATATATTATACATTATTAACATATTATTAATTTATATTATACATTGTTAATATATATTATACATTATTAATTTATATTATACATTGTTAATATATATTATACATTATTAATTTATATTATACATTGTTAATATATATTATACATTATTAATTTATATTATACATTGTTAATATATATTATACATTATTAATTTATATTATACATTGTTAATATATATTATACATTATTAATTTATATTATACATTGTTAATATATATTATACATTATTAATTGATATTATACATTGTTAATATATATTATACATTATTAATTTATATTATACATTGTTAATATATATTATACACTATTAATTTATATTATACATTGTTAATATATATTATACATTATTAATTTATATTATACATTGTTAATATATATTATACATTATTAATTTATATTATACATTGTTAACATATATTATACATTATTAATATATATTATACATTGTTAACATATATTATACATTATTAATATATATTATACATTATTAACATATATTATACATTATTAATATATATTATACATTGTTAACATATATTATACATTATTAATATATATTATACATTATTAACATATATTATACATTATTAATATATATTATACATTATTAACATATATTATACATTATTAATATATATTATACATTATTAACATATATTATACATTATTAACATATATTATACATTATTAATATATATTATACATTATTAACATATATTATATATTATTAATATATTATATATTATTTATATTATACATTATTAATATATATTATATATTATTTATATTCTATATTATTAATATATATTATATATTATTTATATTATATATTATTAATATATATTATATATTATTTATATTCTATATTATTAATATATATTATATATTATTTATATTATATATTATTAATATATATTATATATTATTTATATTATATATTATTAATATATATTATATATTATTAATATATATTATATATTATTTATATTATATATTATTAATATATATTATATATTATTAATATTATATATTATTAATATATATTATATATTATTTATATTATATATTATTAATATATATTATATATTATTTATATTATATATTATTAATATTACATATTATTAATATATATTATATATTATTTCTATTATATATTATTAATATATATTATATATTATTTATATTATATATTCTTCATATATATTATATATTATTTATATTATATATTATTAATATATATTATATATTATTTATATTATATATTATTAATATATATTATATATTATATATATTATATATTATTAAGTTATATTATATATTATTAATTTATATTATATATTATTAATTTATATTATATATTATTAATATATATTATATATTATTAATATATATTATATATTATTAATATATATTATATATAATATATATTATATATTATTAATATATATTATATATAATATATATTATATATTATTAATATATATTATATATAATATATATTATATAATATTAATATATATTATCTATTATTAATATATATTATATATAATATATATTATATATTATTAATATATATTATCTATTATTTATATATTATATATAATATATATTATATATTATTAATATATATTATCTATTATTAATACATATTATATATAATATATATTATATATTATTAATATATATTATCTATTATTAATATATATTATATATAATATATATTATATATTATTAATATATATTATCTATTATTAATATATATTATATATAATATATATTATCTATTATTAATATATATTATATATAATATATATTATCTATTATTAATATATATTATATATAATATATATTATATATTATTAATATATATTATATATGATATATATTATATATTATTAATATATATTATATATAATATATATTATATATTATATATTATATATAATATATATTATTAATGTATATTATATATAATATAATATATATTATTAATATATATTATATATAATATAATATATATCATTTATATATTATATATAATATAATATATATTATTAATATATATTATATATAATATAATATATATTATTAATATATATTATATATAATATAATATATATTATTAATATATATAATATAATATAATATATATTATTAATATATATTATATATAATATAATATATATTATTAATATATATTATATATAATATAATATATATTATTAAGATATATTATATATAATATATATTATTAATATATATTATATATAATATATAATATTAATATATATTATATATAATATATTATATATGTTATTAATATATATTATATATAATATATTATATATATTATTAATATATATTATATATAATATATTATATATATTATTAATATATATTATATGTAATATATATTATATATATTATTAATATATATTATATATAATATATATTATATATTATTAATATATATTATATATAATATATAATATATTTTATTAATATATATTATATATAATATATAATATATATTATATATTATTAATATATATAATATATAATATATATTATATATTATTAATATATATAATATATAATATATATTATATATTATTAATATATATTATATATAATATATATTATATATTATTAATATATATTATATATAATATATATTATATATTATTAATATATATTATATATAATATATATTATATATTATTAATATATATTATATATAATATATATTATATATTATTAATATATATTATATATAATATATATTATATATTATTAATATATATTATATATAATATATATTATATATAATATATGATATATAATATATATTATATATTATATATAATATATATTATATATTATTAATATATGATATATAATATATATTATATATTATTAATATATGATATATAATATATATTATATATTATTAATATATATTATATATTATTTATATATATCATATATTATATATTATATATTATTAATATATATCATATATAATATATATTATATATTATTAATATATATCATATATAATATATATTATATATTATTAATATATATCATATATAATATATATTATATATTATTAATATATATTATATATAATATATATTATATATTATTAATATATATTATATATAATATATATTATATATTATTAATATATATTATATATAATATATATTATATATTATAATATATATTATATATTATTATATATTATATATTAATAATATATATTATATATAATATATATTATATATTAATAATATATATTATATATAATATATATTATATATTAATAATACATATTATATATAATATATATTATATATTAATAATATATATTATATATAATATATGTTATATATTATTAACATATATTATATATTATTAATATATATTATATATGATATATATTACATATTATTAATATATATTATATATGATATATATTATATATTATTAATGTATATCATATATGATATATATTATATATTATTAATATATACCATATATAATATATATTATATATTATTAATATATATCATATATAATATATATTATATATTATTAATATATATCATATATAATATATATTATATATTATTAATATATATCATATATAATATATATTATATATTATTAATATATATCATATATAATATATATTATATATTATTAATATAGATAATATATAATATACATTATATATTATTAATATATATAATATATAATATATATTATATATTATTACTATATATTATATATAATATATATTATATATTATTAATATATATTATATATAATCTATATTATATATTATTAATATATATTATATATAATATATATTATATATTATATATAATATATATTATATATAATATATAAATAATATATAATATATATTATTAATATATATATTATTAATATAATAATATTAATATAATATTAATATAATATTAATATATAATATTAATATATAATATATATTAATAATATATAATATATATTATATATAATATATTATATATTATTAATATATATTATATATTATTTATATATTATATATTATTAATATATATTATATATAATATATATTATATATTATTAATATATATTATATATAATATATATTATATATTATTAATATATATTATATATAATATATATTATATATTATTAATATATATTATATATAATATATATTATATATTATTAATATATATTATATATAATATATATTATATATTATTAATATATATTATATATAATATATATTATATATTATTAATATATATTATATATAATATATATTATATATTATTAATATATATTATATATTATTAATATATATTATATATAATATATATTATATATTATTAATATATATTATATATTATTAATATATATTATATATAATATATATTATATATTATTAATATATATGATATATTATTAATATATATTATATATTATATATATTATATATTATTAACATATATTATATATTATTTATATATTATATATAATATATATTATATGTTATTAATATATATTATATATTATTAATATATATTATATATAATATATATTATATATGTTATTAATATATATTATATATTATTAATATATATTATATATAATATATATTATATATTATTAATATATATTATATATAATATATATTATATATTATTAATATATATTATATATAATATATATTATATATTATTAATATATATTATATATTATTTATATATATTATATATTATTAATATATATTATATATTATTAATATGTATTATATATTATTTATATATATTATATATAATTAATATATATTATATATAATATATATAGTATATATTATTTATATATTATATATAATATATATTATATATTATTAATATATATTATATATAAATATATATTATATATTATTAATATATATTATATATAAATATATATTATATATTAATAATATATATTATATATAAATATATATTATATATTATTAATATATATTATATATAATATACATTATATATAAATATATATTATATATAAATATATATTATATATAAATATATATTATATATTATTAATATATTATATATAAATATATATTATATATTATTAATATATATTATATATAAATATATATTATATATTATTAATATATTATAAATATTATTAATATATATAATATATATTATAATTAATTAATTAATATATATAAAATATGTCCCTAGATAAATCATAACAGTTGAAGAACGGAGGCATGGTAAATTTTTTTGCTGTTGTTTTGTTTTGTTTTGTTTTGATACAGAGTCTCACTCTGTCACCCAGGCTGGAGTGCAGTGGCGCCATCTCAGCTCACTACAAATTCTACCTCCCAGGTTCAAGCAATTCTCCTGCCTCAGCCTCCCCAGTAGCTGGGATTACAGGCATGCTCCACCATGCCCAGCTAATTTTTGTGTGTTTTTAGTAGAGGAGGGGTTTCACCATATTGGCCAGGCTGGTCTCGAACTCCTGACCTTGAGATCTGCCTGCCTCAGCCTCTCAAAGTGCTGGGATTACAGGCGTGAGCCACCACACCTGGCCCATACTAAGTTTTTTAATGCAATACTTTATCAAGGTAGAATTTACTCTTAAATACCTCCTATGGCTTATGTGCCAGAATTCAGCTTGGGGGAGTTCCTTAGAGATGTTCTCATAGAAATCTGTACAGAAGCCCCCATAACTCCATAACTTAGCATCCATTCTTTCCATACTTACTCTTTCCTCTTCTGTCCTGCATTAGGAAATATGATTCCCTGATTCAGGATCAGGCCTGGGAACTGTCTCACCTACGGCAAAAAACATGAGAAGGGAGAGGTATTTGTTATCTTATCACCCGGCATGCAAAAGATACAGTGAAATCTTCTGAGGATCTCCTAAGGAGCAATGACATTGACTACTACTTGGGACAGAGCTTCTGGGAGCAACTCGCCCAGGGAAGCCAGCTGACAGAGAGGCTCACCAGCAAACTCAGCACCAGTAAGTTGGCCACAGGGCTTTGGAATACTCTCAGTCACCCCCATAGTTCCAGCCCCTGGTGGCCACCACATCTCCACTGCAACTTTTTAACCTAGGATCCTGTTTCTATTTCATTTCCTGGGGCTAATACAGAATGAAGACTGCTCAGTGGGGAGCATGGAGAGGAACACACAGGGCTGGAGATGCCATGGTTACAACTATAGAAACTTCACCACTCATGGAATGTGACCTGTGGGGCAGGGGCAGCATCTATCTGATGCTAAGAGGGAGTAGGGGACATGAGATGGAAGGGCCTTGTTATAGGAGGAAGAGCCCCGAGCTAAGAATTGCAAGACTCAAGCTCTAGCCTGGATGCTGCCTCCAACTTGCTAAATGCCTTATCCTTGTGGTGCCTCCATTTATGGCATAGCAATGTACGTGAAGGTACTCCATATATGGATAAAGCGCCATGCTCTTTTATACATGGTTTAGGCACTGGCTGCAGTAGTTCAAGGGCTACATTGGTTATTATTGGGGTCCTCTACTCAGAATTTCCAGAGAATATCCAAAGGAGTAAAGTAGGATCAGATTTGGGAGCCACCTAGCCCACCTCCTGGTGGCAGATGCAGAGGTGGGGCAGGGCTTCTTGTCATCTCCTCAGAGACCAGTGCAGGTTCTGCATGAAAGCTGTGGTGGGACATATGCATTGGGGAGCTAGTCTGCACCAGGACTCGGAGGCTGGAGTGTCCCACAGGGCATCTGGGCAAGGGCCTCATGGTTAATGGAACAAAAGACATTTTAAATGTTTTACCCTGATTTAGGGCAGAGGAAGTCATGATGGTGACCAGCAGGTCAGGGACAGTGAGGTCACTTCTCTAGAGACACAAGCTGAGGTCTCCCAGAATAACTGTTCTGGATGCACACATGAAATGCTCACTACTCTGTCTCCAGATAGGCTCCTGCATTTGTAATGCGGGAAGTGGGACCAGCCTAATTTCTTATTGTTTCTTTCTAAATTTGGTTTGCTGAGGATCAAAAAAGTGAGAAAGATCAAGCTGGACTTGAGCCACTGGTCCTCAGGTAATTCAGAGGGGAATCTGGGAAAGAGATTGGGACTAAGGCCCAAAGGGTCAAGGGTGGCGGCAACTCCACAAATCAAGGGGAATAAAGGAAGGTGCTAAATGTATTGAATTCATGCATTCATTGAACACCTCACTGTTGTTTTTAACTAAATTATCCCTTCCCTTTTGGTTTAATCACATTGGCACATTAATTCTCCAGGCTTAGTAACCTAGAAACAGTCTGAGCTAAAAGTGAACTAACTAGGTTTCAAGAGTCTTCTGCCCCACTAAGGGTCCCGCTTTCCTGATGTGTGTTTAATAAGCAGAATGAGCTTTTTGCAAAGTTGGCCTGCCCCAAGTTGGGTTGACAGCTAGTTTAATAGTCACTCAATTGCCCTGGGGGAAAAAAGGAATCATATAACAGGACCTGGTGAAAGAGGCCTAGATGGTGTAGATCACAAGAAGGCTGCAGTGCCTCAGGACCCAGTTCTCAGTGAGTTGCTTCATATAATGATCAATGAAATATGGGCTCAGAGTCCATTGTAGCCACTAGTTGGGGTTCTTTGTGTCATGCTTGTGTCTCAGACTACATAAATGCTTCTGAAAATATCTGTAGTGAAGGACACAGTGTTGTTTTTTGTTTTGTTTTGTTTTTATTTCTAATCCATCATAGAAACATACATGGTCTGAATTCAGTTAACTATATGATTCCATTTATCATGCTCTTGGATGCTGGAACAATGGTTTGCTCTGCGTTTCTCAATGCTTGCTTTCAATTTTTATAATTGTCTTGTTGGAGATGGTAACAAACAGTTCGCAGGCTGCAACTGTTCCAGGGATCATACATTAAGCAGCAGTGCCTTAAAAGGAGGGCTAGCTATGTCTTTGCTTGTCTTCAGCATATTATGTGGCCAGAGCACTGGGTAGCTATTCTTTCTCCATCTACACCCCACCTACGCTCCATCCCTAAGCAGAGGTGGGTTATTTTTATTATTCTCTGCAGGCATGGTCCCCTTGGCTTACTTGGCTTTTCCTATGAGCCACAGTCAGGTCAGGTTGGTTTGGGCGACCCTGGTTTTACCTGTTGTCCCCCTTCTCCCCACCAGGCTCAGCAGGGAGCCGCAGGAGAAGGAGAAAGTGATTGAAGTCCTGCAGGCCAAGGTGGATGCTCGGTCCCTCACACCCTCCAGCAGCCATGCTTTGTCTGACTCCCACTGCTTTCCCAGCAGCACCTTTTTCCTGTCTGATGAGCTGGAAGCCTGCTCTGACATGGACATAGCCAGCGAGTACACACACTATGAAGAGAAGAAAGCTTCTCCCGCTCACTCAGGTAGCCTCCACTTTCTGGGTGGTACCATCTTTGTCTAGACTGAGTGGAGAACTCAGGAAACAGGTCTTATAGCTCCATCATGGTGTGTATCAGGCTGAACATGGCTGTGGGGCCAAGTGTCATGCACAAGCACCAGTGGATCAGGATCTTTGCTCTAATCCTGACTCTATAAGTTACCTCTGTCACCCTGGCCTCCATGGGCATGTACATGCTGTTGGGCACAAGGTGAGCCATTGTGGGGAGAGTGAGAAGATCACAGCCGACTCTTCTTCCTCGGTGACTCTGTCAGACAGATCTTCTTTAAGATGGAAAACCTCCTTCATCTCTCCTACAATGATCTTGCTACTTATTCCTGAGCAGTGTTCCCTAAACATATGTGGGTGTACACAAATGCTGCTAGTCTTGCCTGATAATTTTGGAGTTGTCGTTTTCATGTTCCAGAGCTCAGAGCACCACTATCGTCCCTAAGGTGGTTTACCTCACTATAGGATCTGTCTGCAAGAAGGAAAATGAACACTGCTAACATTGCTTGTGCTTGGTTCTTTCCCTGAAAGCAAGACTCTAGCCCTGGTACCCCTGGCTAAATATAAGGCCAGGATTCCAGTTCTCTGTAGAACATCAAACGTTTTCTTTCATTCATGGGTTTTATAGATTCCATCCATCATTTGAGTCATTCTGCTGTATTGTCTTCTAAACCGTCATCAACCAGTGCATCTCTGGGGGCTAAGGCCAAATCCAGCAGCAACCCCATCAGCTTGCCAACTCCCCAGAATCCCCCCAAGGAGGCCGACCAGGCCCATTCAGGTATGCAACAGCCAATGGGGCAGAAGCTTCATCTCCTTTCTCTGCTGCCTGTTTGATTTTTCTTCAAGGACAGAGGTTTGGACTGTCAGGGGCCTAAATGCATCAAAACCTAGACAGAATCAAGAAACCACCCTCATTCACCAATTGTGTCTGATTTAAGAAAATATTTTAGAAAATAAGTAATCCACATCAGGTTTTGATCCTCACACCAGCTTTGACCAGTAGTTGGCTGACCATTTAAAAAGAAACATTTTTATTGGTTTTCTCTCATTTTATCCTGGGAGGAAAGAGGAAAAATGTTTCTCCCAGGATTACAACAGCCATAGGATGAAAAGAAATTCACATCTACTGATCCACTGTATGTGTTACCCATTAAATCTGCATGGAGATCCTCTCCAAGAGACAGTGCTACTTATTTCATAGCCAAGGACGCTGAGAACAGCCTCAGACAAGGTTCTGTTCATAGTACATTACCATTAATGGATGTATGAATGGATTGGCAGTCCTTGATATGTACATAGTGCATATCTTGGGGGCAGTTAAAAGGGTGCATTTCATTTACAAGTCCAGCTTAGTTGCCAGAGGGTACACTGCTCATTCACAGCCCTGTACCAGGGGTGGCAAGGAAAAGGCAAACCTTGTCTTCACTTCCTACCTCCCACCATAGCTGGCTGGCTGCCTTCAGTGTGGTTTGTTGTGAGGTTGCTCCCAGAAAGCACAGTGCTTTCTTCTGCTGCCCTCATTTCCCTGAAGGCAATTCAACCAAAATCTTAAGGAAGAGGAAGTGTTCCAATGCTTCCTGAGCCTGGTTTCAAAGTTTCTAGGCCAGAGTGGGCAGCAGCTGGACCAGAATCATGAAGAAAACCTTTGCTTCCAGAATTGTAGACATCTGCTTAAATGTTTTGGGTTCAAACAGAGCAGAAGATGAAGAATGGAGGATTTAAAAATCAGAATGCCTCCTCAAAGAATGTCTTGGCTGTGTTACCTGGCAATTTGAGTGTATTTGCAGTTTTGATCTGAAATGGTGTCAGCACTGTTGGGTTGTGTTTTAGGATGTAATCATTGTCTTCTACATTAGACATTCTCTATGGGTCAGCCTTGGTTTCTGCCCCCCACCATTGGCTACCTGCCCTTTAATTGCTTTTAGGGAAGAGGAAACAATTTTAAACATTGAAACTTGACAGGGATTCTAAAGATCTATCTGACAGAGTAACCAAGGAAGAAGTCTGCTGTGATCTTCTCACTCTCCCCACAATGGCTCACCTTGTGCCCCACAGCATGTACATGCCCATGGAGGCCAGGGTGACAGAGGTAACTTGTAGAGTCAGGAGCAGAGCAAAGATCCTGATCCACTGGTGCTTGTGCATGGCACTTGGACCCACAAGGTCTCTAAAAACTTGTCTGTAGGTGGGCTGCCTAAAGATCACCAGGGAAGACTTTTTTTAATACAAATTTCCTTTTCCAAGAATTTATAATTCTGTAAGTCTACATTAATGCCTAGACAGAATCAAGAAGGCCTAAAGAATCTACATATATTAAGAGTTTTTGCTATGTGATTTAAATGCCCAGAAGGGTTTGCAAGCCATTTTGTCTAAGCCACTCTACCAAGGCATCTATTTTTAATTTGGTGATTGAACACGTTGATTTGGAATTCTGAAGTTTGTTTCCATCAGAGTCCTCAACTGCATGCACTAGTAATGAAAATTTCCCCACAGCCTTTGTTCATCTCTCTCTTACTCAGGATGGGACCTGATGCCATCAGAGAGGAGTTCTAGGTGGAGAAAGAGTCTTGTCCCAAGGCCAAGGACTGATACATGCTGGGAGTAGAGCCCCAGGGGCCCTTGAGAGCATTCAGGCTCTCTGACTTTTCCATGCCCAGGATTGCTGGCGTGGGGCTCAATAATGCCACCTGACCTTGTTTAGCCAATTGCATTCAAGATGAACACAGAGGTTGTATGCAGGATTGCCCTGGCAGGGGAAAAGAGGGAAGGTCAGCCAGGCCAGCTTCTCTGGTAGCAATGGTCACTCTTGGCTGTCTCATCCTGTACCACACTAGGTAATAGCCACTCTGCAGGGTGATGTCTGGTTCTCAATCTTTTGCTCATTCTTTTCTCTCATTTTGATGATGTGTCTCTTTTCTCCCTAACTTTCTGTTTCTAGGCATTTTCACTCCATACCCAAGCTGACTAGACTTCCTCAGGCACCATTGCCCTCAGCTCCATCCAGTTTCCTGCCTTTCAGCCCCACTGGCCCTCCCCTCCTTTGCTGCTGTGAGACACCAGTGGTCTCCTTGGCTGAGGCTCAGCAGGAGCTGCAGATGCTGCAGAAGCAGTTGGGAGAAAGTGAGCACTTCTGCATTTGTGTGCTTGTGAATGGCAGCCCCACACTGTGTTGCTCTGCATGGATCAGGCTGGATGGCAGAGTTTAAAAAAACAATATGGGGACATGTTACAAATGGAAGACTGAGGGAAAGCTCTGCTTGCTTATTTTTTGGAAATGTATTTCCTGTTATTTCTCTGATGTGTGTCTCATCAGTTAACAGGTAGATATGTTCAAGAGGCTCTAGACCTGGTGCTTTCACACTGTAGACAGTGTAGGATACCACCAAGTATGCTGAATCCCTGACAGACTGGTGGACTGCTCATTGGTAGGGGATAGGAGGAGATGTTATGCTTTGCCTATGCAGGATGAAGTGGCCAAGAAAAAGAGGCCACATTCAGTGGGCTCCTTTGTGTGGCTATTACACTTTTCTGCTGTGAAATGCTGTTAATCAAGTTCAGTTCCTGACATCATTAGGTTGGAGCAAAAAGGGTAATGGTACCACAGTGCCAACTATGGCATCTGACTGTGAATCCTATCTTCTGACTCCCAAAGATAATTGACCTTATATAGTTATGTAGACTGTGGACAGTCACCTTTTAGAAAACGCTTGATATATTTGTAGGCTGGATGCTCATCATAAATTTAGTATGCTGGTGGTCATTGATAGCTTAAAAAAAATGACAAACCTTCACATGAATTTGCTCTCTCGTAGCACCTTAAGCACAACAGTTAGAAAGCAGTTTGAATGAACTTAAACTCATTTGTCAGGCACTTTCTGTGCCTGCAAAGAAGCTTAGGTGAGCCAGAGACTGATAGGGTCACCATGCCAGCAGTTTCTAGTGATGCAAGACAACAGCCAAGAATTTGCATCCCCCTCCCTGTAGCCCCAAATGTCATGTGGACCAACCTATTTCTTTCCTTCTTCCTTTTTTTTTTTTTTTTTTTTTTTTTGAGACAGGTTCTCACTTTGTCACCCAGACTGAAGTGCAGCGGCATGATCTCGGCTCATTGCAGCCTTGACCTCCTGGGCTCAAGTGACTCTCCCACTTCAGCCCCCCAAGTAGCTGGGATTACAGGTGTGTGTCACCATGCCTGGCTAATTTTTGTATTTTTTGTAGAGATGGGGTTTTGCCATGTTGCCAAGACTGGTCTAGAGCTCCTGAGCTCAAGTGATTGGCCCACCTCAGTTTCCAAAATTGCTGGGATTACAGGCATGAGCCACTGCACCCAGCCTAGCCTATTTATTTTGTCAACCCAGCAAATGGATACTTTGTCTAGTGCAGGGAACTCTAAAGCTCAGGGAAGTGAAGTTACTTGTTCAAGGTCACTAGGTGGGAGAGATGGGCTTGAATCTGGTCTTCTGCTCCAGGTTTCACGTTTCTGTTATACCTTTTCTACTTAGGATGGCTTTGTCACCATCCTGCTTAGAGTATGGGGCTGAGATCAGCTGATCAAACTCTGGGGAATCCTTGCAACAATTTTTTCCCTCTCTTTAGAGACCAGTAGGAGGTGCTGGTGTTTCTGACCTAAAACTTGTTACTTTAGCAGTCGTGGCACCAGTAATGGGTGGGCAAAAATGTCCCCCAAGACAAATGGCAAGAGTATTTTCTAGTTTCCATTTCTTCCCCTTGCCTCCTTTCCCTTTATCTATCCACATTTGTCCATTTGTTTTTGCCCAAAGGGAAGGATGGAAGGAGAGCACTGTCCATGAAAAAGGGTCTATTGTTTTGGGTTAAATTGGAATTACATCAAGTCTGAGGCCATTGACTGGAGATCAAATGGTCCCAGCCTAGATGAGGAAGATTGTAGCCCTTTCTTTCTCCACCTGAAGTCAAGGTCCTCTCCAAGGGCCATTGCTTATCCAAGCTCACTGTTTGCGTTGAGCCAATTTTCCATGTGGACAGTGGTGCGTGGTGGCCTCTCAGGTCCCTGGGTTAAAATCTTGTGCAAGAGTCTGTATGGTATCTTTGCATGGTTTAGAGCATGTACTGTGTATTGTGTGGCCAATGGACTGGAACATGAGAATACTGATCATTGTTACTGATAGACTTAAAACCTCACATGGCCTTGATTAAAAAGTAAGCTGACTATCTACAACCACTGATTTCTCCCTTTGCCTTCTGTTTGGATGGGGTTGAAGGCAGTTTGAAAGAGGCAGGAAATCATGTATTTGTTGCATCCCTTCAAAAATGTAGGTGCTTAAATTTTTAATCTTCTTCCTTAACTAAGTGATCCTGATGAATATCTAGTATTTTGCAAATTGGAGGAGAGACTCATCACAAGACTTCTCAAACTTCTGCCTGTTAGAATCACCTCAGTATATGTTTCCATACTTTCTCAGATGATTCCAATATGTACCAAAATTTGAGAACCAGCTACAAATGGGGCTAAAAGCTGGCAACTGGCAATTACACTAACCCCTCCGAGGAGTTTGGCTTGGTTGGAAGAAACAATGACTTCACTCCTGTTGCTTAGGAGGAGCTACCTGTCTATTCTGCTGCCCATGTTCATAATCCCTGAAAGAAAGCAGGCTTCTGAATTTTCTCCTAAATTGCACTTCTGCCCACCTCTTTCCCTATCTCCTCTATGCTGGGCTTCTTTTTACAGAGAAGTGGAGATGAAGGGGCTCAAGGGAAAGGCCTATGATTTCAAAGGGTCTATGAAAGTATCAGCCTATGAAATGAAAGTCCTACCTGCCTCTGTGGAATAGTATTCAATGATTCTTTAGACAGGAGTGATGACATTTTGAAGCTCTTTGAGTCATGTTGGATGGGATCCAAATAAATACTTGCCTTACATAGGCCCTTCCCCAGCCTCAGCAAAGAGTTCTTCATTCTGGAGGAATTAGGGCCATCATATCCAGCTTGACTTCATGTCCCCTTTCTCTTCTGAAAAACTCCAAGGTGGAATTGACATATTGACCAGTTAGTTTCAGGGGAAGGCAAGTACATGTAGACAAACAAACATTCATGTTCACAGGTAAGCTCAATCCTGTATGCCGCTGCACTCACAACTTGTAACTGTGGGAGTGAATCCTACTTTTAGAACTTTCCTTGGAGTCTGTCATGAAGGATTGTAGTAGGAGCCAGGAGCAGGGCCACTGGACTTTTCCATTGTGTATACTGATGACTTTAAGATACTTTATTCTCTACCTCTTGTGTCTCCTGCTAGGAAATACAAAGGGTGAGAATTTCAACTTCTAGGTTACAAGCCTTAGTCTAATTGGTATACCACAGTGAACTGGGATCTCTGACATTCCACAGGTCTCCTTTTAGTCTCTATTCTTAGTAATCACACACTTCCTTGAAAATTCTTCCCTTCTGACACCCCATTTGCTTCTTACTCATGTTTCTTTCTGCCCAGGTGCCAGCACTATTCCTCCTGCTTCCACAGCTACATTGCTGAGCAAAGACTTGGAAGATGGCTCTTCCCACTACCTCAACTCTGCCCAGCCTGACTCTCCTCCAAGAGGCACCATAGAACTGGGAAGAATCCTGGAGCCTGGGTACCAGGGCAGCAGTGGCCAGTGGGACATGATGAGTCCTCAGAAAGGGAGTGTATCCGGGGACCTATCCTCAGGCTCCTCTGTGTACCAGCTTAACTCCAAACCCACAGGTAAAGCACAAAGTGGAGATGGCAGCCTTTGAAAAGAAGTCTCATTCAGAGTCTATTCTTTTCCTACCTAGGCAGGACTGTTTCATTCCTCCTCCATCCCTGGCTCACAGAGTGGGGGGTAAAAAATGCAAGACCTGTATCAGGGCTCAATCCTTTCCAAGTACATTTCTTCATTCTCCTGCCCAGGGCCTCAGAGCTCTGTAGGGATATCAGAAAGTCAGGGACCCACCTCTTGTGCTCTCATACTCATGTCCTTCCATCTCTCTGCAGCCTGGACTCTTTGCAGCCCAGCCTCTTCGCAGCCCACTCTCTTAGACCCCTCTAGAATGCCAGGCATAGATGGGACTTTCTTCCATCAGTCAGGAGTTGTCACAGGAAAGGGTGCAAGGGTGCAGCTCCCCAACCCTGCACATATATCCTGTGAACAAAATTCAGTCACAGCAAGTGGAGAGGTATAGCTAAGCTCATAAATGCTGGGATGCTACTCAGTTCCAACAGTAAGACAATCGTAATTTTCAGGAAAAGACTGAGCCCAAAGCAAAATGGTTCAGTTAATATCCGACGTAAGCATCCCTCTGACTTTTCTGCATCTTTTTCCTTTGTTTGGCTGGGGGAGGGGGGTGGTGTCATCCCCTCTCTAATCTGCCTTCAGATCTCTAGATCCTTCCAGGCTATTCTTTCATCTTCCATATTAAAAGTGATTTCAGGGAAGCATTCAGTGTCAGTCATTAACTGCATAGGGTGAGTGTAAGATCACATACTTTTACTTTAGGCCTTCTTTCTAAGGGTGGGAGGAAGGGCTTTGTCCCTTGCTAAAGAATGCTCACTCATGTGTCAGTAAGAAGAAAGGTAGAGTGAGGTCTCACCTATCATCCTCATAGTCACACCCAGGAGGTGGCCATACCTTTCCAGATGCTAGGCAGGCCTTGTCCAGAGCCCCCAGTTATTTTTCTAAAACATGTGGAACTCTCACAAGACCCCTGTGTGGGAGGAGGCCCATGGAGATTTTTTTAGCAAGTGACTGTTATGTGTTTGAAAGCACATTGACTGTTTAAACAAACTACCATTCCTTTGGGTGTCCGTGTGACAGCACACAGTTGGCAGAAGACTAGTGATATTTACAGGTCTTGCTGCAAGGCCCCTGGCTAGGCCCTACACCCACCAGTAACCAGGACTCTCCATCTCCCACCTCTCTCCATGTCCTGTTGGTTTGGCTACAGGGGCTGCCCTGCTGGAAGAGCATCTTGGTGAAATCCAGAACTTGCGCCAGCACCTAGAGGAATCCATCTGCATCAATGACCACCTACGGGAGCAACTGGAACACCAGCTGGGCTCTACTGCCCATGGAAGTGGTAGGAGAGGCCCAGACCTTCCTGTTTCTGGCTCTATTTAGGGACCTTTAGGCAGAGCTTCACAGATATTCTTTACTTCACTTGCTCCTTATAAATAGTCCAGCAAGGGAGGTGGGCAAGTACTGTTATCCCTACTTTCTGAATATATCTGAGTTTAGAGAGTAACTCTCTTTAAGGCAGAACTAGATCTGGTCCCCAGAATCACCTGACTTCTCACCCCATACTTAATCTGCTTATATACTGCCTGCTGATGTATGTGCCTTTGTTGCGTGATTGATAAGTGGTGGAGCCAGGTCTGTAAGGGTCCTCCCAACTCCACCCCTGGCCACTTTACCAAGGTGGCCTTTCTCCTTACACTCTCCTTCCAAGCTACTGTCACATGGAGGCCAGTCTTTCCATATGTTTTTATCTTGCCTATACCATAGCAGCAGCTGTTTAGGGAGACTGAGACTCTTGCACCATTGCAGTTACAGCAAGTGATGATGCACGCAAAGAATTCACTGAGAAGAGGCACACAGAAAACATGTACCCAGACCCCCATGCTTCATTCAGGGCCAGGCCTTGAGTCCTTGGGGTTTTCTGCTGGGTTGGGGCAGTATCTTTGAGAGATAAAGAATGGGAAACTTTTGGAAGCCTCTGTTACCCAAAAGTATACTTTCTGGGACAGGATCCACTTCTAACTTCTACAGTCAGGGCCTGGAGTCCATACCTCAGCTCTGCAATGAGAGCAGAGTCCTCAGGGAAGAAAATTGAAGACTTCAGGCTCAGCTGAGTCATATTTCCAAAGGTACATGGTCAAAACCCACAAACTGTGGTCACTCTTAAGTTTCGTTCTTCCCTGGCCACACTAATCACCAACTGGAGAAGCAAATAGAAGAAGGTAGAGATAACAGAGCTACTCAGATCCACCAACCCAAACTCACAGCTATTCTCAGTCTAGAGAATGCTGCTTTCTAAGATGTGCCAACTATGGGCCCCTCAGGCTCCTAGTCCCCAGGAGTGAAGAGCTCTAGGAAATCCATCATTTCTGTACAACCCACCTGCATATATCCAGAGTCACCAGCTATCAATCTGGATACCAGTCTGGTATCTGTTCTACCTCCCTTCACTCACAACTGATTTGGAACCAATAAAGGAGGGAGTGCAAATGCCTATCTTCCCTCTCAAGTTTCTCCAGACTTTATTGCAGCAGCGTGTGTTGCTCCTGGCCCTGCTCTGCCATACCTCTGCCTCCTCACCACATCCCTCACTCATAGACTCAGGGCTCCTCTCTGGTCAGTACTCCTATGACTCCATGCCAAGTGGCACCAGCAAATGACCCCCAGCACTTTCCCAGCCCTAGCCAGGGGGCACTCACAGGTGGGCATCATTTCTCGTGTGGCTGGGAGACAGCTGACCTTGGTGTTCGTCTACTTGATCAAATCAATGTATTATCGATAACAAAGTATTTTTATTCACAAATATTTATTGAACTGCCATAAAAAGACTGAGAGTAGTATCCAAAAGGATTAAGCCCAGAATGAAGGAATGCTTGTGGAAAAGGAAAACGCCACCAAGAGATATTTCTAAATTAGCCACCTAAATTAATTAATTAATTTAATTAATTGATTTCTATATTAGCAAGAAAATTTGAGAGGAAATGTCACTGCTGGGGGACGATAACAAAAGTTAACAGATAAGAAAGAGGGCAGAACTACTAAGCTACCATTGCATGCTTGGAGAGAATAGAAGAGACCTCACAGGTGAGAAGACAGTAAGAGATTTAAATGAATACAATTTGTCAGGCTCAGGTGAATCCTTACCCAGAGGACTTACTGAGCCCGCAGCTGTATTTTTAGAGTGTCTTCAATAATCTTTGAAAACTTGTGAAGATCAGAGAAGTGCTGCAAGTTCAAAAAAGAACAAATATCCCAGTTTTCAAAATAATGAAAGTGATATATTCCAAAAAGAAATCTTGATGCTGATCTTTGTCAAAATTCAAGAATGGATTATTGAACAGATGGTATGTGAGCACTTGGAAAATGGTGAACATTAGAAACCAGAATTTCTCTAAAAGCAAGGTAGGACAGATTAAGTGGGATGAAAGGTTTTGCAAAGAGAGAGATGCACCATTCTCCAGGCTGCAGTGGATGTTGAGCCAGCATGCTCTTCCCCACCAACATAGGGCCTTCCTTCCCTGCTCCTTAGCTGTTTGTCAGGGCAGATGTGCTTGGGGTCATCTTCCTGCTGAGCTCTGACCCCATGATAATAAATCAGTCCTCCGTGTTCCTCTCACCAGAGCACTCCCAGGAAACGGAAAGCCTGAGGGAGGCTCTGCTATCCTCTCAATCCCACCTTCAAGAGCTGGAAAAGGAGCTGGAGCACCAGAAGATAGAAAGGCAGCAACTTTTGGAAGACTTGAGGGAGAAGCAGCAAGAGTTCTTACATTTCAGGGAGGATCGTCTTTCCCTCCAGGAAAATGACTCCAGGTAAGAGGGGACCCATTGACACAGAAGGTAGCATTCTTCATTCTTACATTCATTCTTACATTAGAAGAAGGGATATTGGCAAGACAATTGGTGTCCTCTTTTGGAAACCTCAATGTTCCCTCTGCTATTCCTGATTTTTGTGTGTCAGTTGTTGGATAGGAAGGCGCTTTGAGCAGAAGAAAGTACTTCTCTGGGAATGCCTTGTCACTCCCAAGTTGAGAGAGTAAAACTCTGTTATAGAAATCTTCAGTATATCAGAGACATGACAAAGAAGGGTTCCCATGCTTCCAATTAGGTATAGGACATTAGTCTCACCATCGCCTAGGAAGCTTCTATACTGGCTGTGATGCTAGGTCCCATCATAAGCCCTGTAACTGCTTGTCAGAATGAAAAGAGCACTGTAGGAGCAGTAAGGAGACTGTGCTGGTGTATCTGTTCTGCTCTGAACTAATGTAGGTAATGGTGTGTTTTCAAGCAAAGTTACTTGACCTCCCTCAGCCACCATTTCCACATCTGCAAAATAAAAGTGATGGTCTTCATGACCCCCTGAGTTGACATCTGGGGCTCAGATGTAACCCTACCCATAACCCTTTATGAACCCCTGGGTTGACATCTGGCTCTCAGCTTATTGCTGTGGTGTGACTGAGTGGCCCTGCCATTTCAGTTGGCCTTGCTGCTCCCTGGTCAGACTGTAGCACAAGCTGGTCCTCCTGCAGCAACAGTGTGAAGAGAAACAGCAGCTCTTTGAGTCCCTCCAGTCAGAGCTACAAATCTACAAGGCACTTTATGGCAATTCCAAGAAGGGGCTGAAAGGTTTGTGTTCTTCTCCCCTTACCCCATGAACTTTTTGCTCTTGCATAGGTTGCTAGTGAGGTCTTTCCTTTGGGAGTTGTGGAGATCATGGTAAGCTACAGAGTTCTCTCTCAGAAACCCCCACCCAAGCCTGGGGCTCCCAGTAGGAACTCTCATGCACAAAGCCCAAGGTGACAGGTTGGTAGCACGAGCAAGATCCAGCCTGATCATTCTTAATTACTTTAAGAAAATCTGGACATTCCCATTCTAGACATTCCTATCAATGTCTAGATTATAACTTTTTTTTTTTTTTTGAGATGGAGTCTCGCTCTGTCACCCAGGCTGGAGTGCAGTGGCATGACCTCGGCTCACTGCAAGCTCTGCCTCCCAGGTTCTGGCCATTCTCCTGCCTCAGACTCCCGAGTAGCTGGGACTACAGGCACCTGCCACCACGCCCAGCTAATTTTTTGTATTTTTAGTAGAGACAGGGTTTCACCATGTTAGCTAGGATGGTCTTGATCTCCTGATGTCATGATCTGCCCACCTCGGCCTCCCAAAGTGCTGGGATTACAGGTGTGAGCCACCGCACCTGGTGATTATAACATTTTTTAAAGCAAAAGAACAGTCCTAATGATATCATTTGAAAAGGCCTCTAATATTGTCAGTGATACATACTGACAACCCATTCAGCCCAATGTAGCAGGCAGTCTGCTCCCACCCTGACCCTTTCCCTAGTGACATCTGGCTCTCAGCTTATTGCCCTTTCATTTAATTTTCATAAATCCTGATTTAGTTTCCTGATTTTCTAAAGAGAAGGTGAACTGGAATTTGAAGAAATACAGGGGCTTACCAGGCTCGGTGAATAGCTTAAGTTCAAAGTTATGGTGAGTGTTGAGTCAGTGGGGACCAGCCTGCCCACAGGAGAAAATTAAAAGACATGAAAACAAAAAAACTTCATAGAAATACCACTAATAAGACCTAAATTTCAATCCTGGATTTAAATATTAAGGACATTTATTGAAGACTTTGCTTCCTGCTGAAATAATAATCTAATATTTGAGAATTTTGATATATTTCTTCATTCTTCTTTAAATGGAGGAGAGTACTCAAAACATAACATTAATAAGTCACAGCAGGCTGGGACAGAGGGCTGACATCAATGTCATGAAATTTAGCAAAGATTAAAAGCAAAATCCTGAGCTCGATTAAAAATATCAGTAGTAGAAATATAGGATGAGCGTAGAAATATAGGACAGGCAGCCATTCATGGACTCCAGGGTTTGGGGTTTGGTAGAAACATGTTCACACAAGAATGGCATAGGCAAAAGGATGCTAGAAATACCAGCTCAAAATAACACTACAGTAGTGTAAGTGTGATGTTCACCTGTGGAGACCATGTCTAAAATATTGTTAGATTATGGGGCACCATCTTTGAAAAGGGCATTGACACACTAGGGAACATAATGAAGACAGGGTGCACAATGGTGTGTACCAGAAATCTTGAACTGGTCAAAGAAAGTAAAGAAATTTAGGCTTTCAAAAGATCTTGAGGACATGAGAACTGGCTTCAGATATTTGAAGAACTGTCAGGTGAAAAAGAACTCATGTATTTTATGTCCCTCCAGAGGGCTAAACAAAGAGTGAAGGGCAGTGGAATTTAGATTGGAATTATCATAAATCCTGATTTAGTTTCCTGATTTTCTAAAGAGAAGGTGAACTGGAACTTGAAGAAATACAGAGGGGCTCACCAGGCTGGGAGAATAGCTTAAGTACAAAGTCATGGTGAGTGTTGGGTCAGAGGGACCAGCCTGCCCACAGGAGAAGCTTGGGGTTTGGGGAGTGAGAAGTCAGGATGGTGGAGCAGAGTCATCAAATCTTGAAAGCCCACAGGTCAGGGGGAAAGTTGACATTCTGTACAGTAGATAATGAAACTAAGTCTGTTCTTTTTCAAAGAAGATAAGTATATGATGAAAACAGAGCTTTCAGATGCTAAGTCTCAGGGGATGTCCTGGAGTTGGGAGACGTTAGAATCTGGGAAACCTATTGGATGGGTCTAGTGATATTCTGGCACATTAAGAGATGACAGTCTAATATAAGGTGCTATTGGGAAGATGAAAGGGTATAGATAGATTTAAAAACATCTCTTTAAAGAATAAGCAAAATTTAATGAGAACTTGGATTGAGAAAGAGAGAGAGCAACATCACAAAACTTTGGGCAAAATTCAAGAGTAGATTATTTACCAAAGTCTCTAAAACTAATTCATCCTGAGCTACCTTTCCTTTCATGCTTTTCTCCCTGCCTTTTAGGACTCATTTCAGAGCTACAACCACTAAAGCTCCATAATCTCTTATCTGTAATTTCAAAATCCAGTAAGATCTCCAAATTAAATTTTTCAAATAGTCATTTAGTGACAAAATCTAGATGAACTGACAAGAAGATATTCATAAGTCTTTATTTATCTACTTAGAATATTCACATAGCTCATTGCAGAAATAGTTACATGTTTGATTAAGGATTGTGGCTCACCTGCAACTGGGTACA
This sequence comes from Pan paniscus, assembly GCF_029289425.2. Classification (NCBI taxonomy): domain Eukaryota; kingdom Metazoa; phylum Chordata; class Mammalia; order Primates; family Hominidae; genus Pan; species Pan paniscus. The sequence continues at coordinate 100,363,056 of NC_073249.2, read as the reverse complement.
TGTTATATACAATATATGCACCCTGTTGCCTTGCTAAAAACTAAAACAAAATTTACTTTTCGAGATACATTTGGCCTTAAGGTTTTCAGATAAGGGATTGTGGACTTGTAGAATATTTCTTAGATCTCTTCATCCCCAGTACAAAGAAATAAACTACATGTGGTGAATGGAGGTAAATATATATACACGTATATATTTTTATATATGCATATATATTTATATATACGCATATATATTCATATATACATGTATGTATTTATATACACATGTGTGTATATGTGTGTACATATATGTACATATATTACATATATACACATATATAGTATGTATATGCACACAACATATATACACACTATATATAGGTGTATATATGTACACACGTACATATATACATATATACATGTATACACATATACATATATACTGTATACATATATACACATATACATGTATACATGTATATGTGTATACATATATACGTATATATACACAGAGAGAGAGAGAGAGAGAGAAGTTGAAAAACTCACTTAGTTATAATCCCTCGTCTAAGTTGCCCAACTCATATCCTCACATGCTACCAAAAGGCCTCCTCCTTCTCCTCTTTCATTTTTGAGAGTGAAGACTGTCAAATCTCTTTCTCCTTCATCCCCTACCCTTCTCTAGCTCAGTGCTGACCTTCTACCTTGGAGGATCCTATACTTTAGCCTACAGGACTAAGGTTACTATGGAGATGAAATATGGACTTATCCTCATCTGCCAATCAAATGCTCTATAGGTGCATGTGTGTAACTTAAACCACAGAGAAGTTTCAGACTGGATGTGTGCCAGCTCAGTGCCATCCCCAGGCCACACACAGAAATGGTGACATGTCCATCATAGATGGGTTGCATGAGACTCAGATGATAGTGGGGTCCTTGGCAGAAAAGAGTGTCACAGAGGAGGGTTCTGACAAGTGCTTGGAAATACTTGGGTCAATGTTACCAGACTCCTCTTCTCTCTTAGCTTACAGCCTGGATGCTTGTCACCAAATCCCTTTGAGCAGTGTCCTGAGCCACCTGGTGAGAGAGGTATGAGGTCTGACAGGGCAGCTGGAGCAAAGCATTCAGGGGAACAATTTTCTGTGACTGCAGCTGCGACAGCAGCTGGATAGCGGTGCTGGCAAAGCCAGCCTCAGCCCCTTCTCCGTTAACCAGAACTTCCCAGCCAGCACTGACCCTGGAAACAAACAGCTGCTCCTCCAAGGTAGGAAGGAAAAGGGACTTAGAAAGCCCTCAGCCAGTGGGGAGATCACCAGGATGTCTGCAGCAGAAGGTGCAATCTGCCTGGTCTATGCTCCTTAGGGTCAGGTTGAAATCAAAGATGCTCTAGTCTAGCAGCCTGAGTGAAAGTGTGGGATTTAGGCCAGGCCAGGCTCCAGATTCTGAGTTTACCACTTAAAGATCATTTGATTTGGGCAAGGTGTTTAAAGTCTCAGAGGTTTAGGCCTTAGTTTCCTTATATTTAAGATGAGGATAATAATAATATATACCTTATATGATTTTGAGCATTAAATGAAATCATTTACAAATGCTTGGCACACTAAGAATTGCTCAATAATTAGTAGCTGTATATGTTCATATCTTTTTCTTGGATTTGCTTAGTGCTTTAGTATTAGCGAAGTGTTTTCACATATAGAATTTCATCTGTAGTAAAGCAAGTTTTGCTGTCTCTATTTCACACAAGAAAACTTAGGTCTTGAGATATTAACAGACAAGCAAGTGTTTAGAGAAGTTATAGACAAAGCTAGGATCAGAACCAGATGTTGTGATTTTCAGTCTGTGTTCCTTCCAGCTCATTGTGTTCTGTCTCAGTATTGCTGACCTTCCCAGATTCTCTAGTCCCCCTTTCCCTCACAGGTGGGGAACTCAGTGTGTGGCAAAATGTTCCTGCCCTTAAGGAAACAGGGCTCTGGGGAAGTTCTGGATGGTGGGCAATTTATTTCGGGTGGCCATCATTCACTCTCTACCCCTCCCCTTGCCTGCCTTTTCAGATAGGTGTGTTTGACCAGGACCCCCTTCTCTTCTCGATATCCCCCATCAATCTCACTTCTCCCAGTTTTAACTGAAATGTCAATGGTGTCCCCCTAGTCTTAAATCATTCAATTTCTACTTCCTCTGTCTTTTTTTCCTTTTGATACACCATTTAGTACACCATCTCCACTCACCTCCATGGCCATACCTTCAATTTTATTCAAATCAGGAACCACTGTTCGGTTTCGCTAAAGCTGAGCTTTCACTCTCCTGCCAGCTATTTCTGGGTCATGTTAATGTTCATTTTTCTCTGGTTCTTGTAGATGCTTGTTTATCTGACAGTAACCTTATTTGTCAAATGAAGGTGACAATAACATGATTATGCTGTTTTGGCAATTCAGTGAAAAAACACATGTGGGCCGCCATGCAAACCGCATGGCTGCCAGGAACTTCTCAGCTTACATTAGGTGGATGCCTTGCCCTCCTCTGGGCTGCGCTGATGGTTGTGGTGTTCAGTTATGTCTCCAACTCTTCCTTCTGAACAGGCCTTCCCCTCTCACTGGCTTCCCATACAGCAGCCAAGAAGCCCCACTGGCACAGTCCCTGCCTCTCTTTCTCTAGCACTCCCGAGGCCTGAGCCAGAAAGCAGGCACTGGGCAACACTTGCCTGAGCAGGACCTTTTCTACCTTCTTTGTGGTATTTTCCTATTCCTCTACCATAGGGTTGCTTTTTAGTCTCCAGCAAGACAACGTTAACCCACCAAGACTTCCATCTCCGTTCTTCTCACACAAGTACATTTTTTTCAGTATTACCTCATCAGAATGATGGCTAGAAAGTTGAGTTTAGTCCCCCATGAATCCTTTTATTATTTGATTCTACATTTTAATATGTACTATGTATATTTATACATATTACATTTAGTTACAGGGCATCGTATTAGATACCACACAGAGATTATACTCAAGACTTGGTTTATAAAAATACACCTAATAATTTTTCAAACTAGAGGTTACTTTCTCACGGAACATCCCTCAATTAAAGGAATATCTTTTTGTTCTGAAGAATGGAAACATTCTGAACTCAGTGACTCGTGGGATTTTGCTTTTCTTTTGCTTGTGGCATACGCATAATTCTGTAAGAGGAGAGTCCTGCCACCTTAGGCCTCAGTGGGGATGGCTAGGTGTGCATGTGCTTCATGTGCAGTGTGTTCCAGGGCTCCTGAAAACTGTGGTTGCCTTTATTCCCCAGATTCAGCTGTGTCCCCTCCAGTCTGGGATGTTGGTATGAATTCCCCAGCTCTGGTCCTCCCCAGCTCTGCTTCCTCTACTCCTGGCTCAGAAACAGCCATAATCAACAGAACAAATGCTAAATATGGCAACTAAAGGGCCCAGGGACTGATGATGGAAAGTGATTAACACAAACAACCTTTTTTTGTCTCTAAACATATTATCTGTATTTAGAGAGTTTTCTCTGCATGCCCCAAGGCCTTTAGCCCTACTCCCTGCACCTTCTGTGGCTGCCTTTCTTGCCATTATTCATCCTCCAATAGTTTTCCTATTGCTGTTTTTGCTTCATTGCACCATAATCTCTCCATTCTTGAAAATGTTCTCTGTATCCAGCTTGATTTCCTTGTCTGTGTCTTCTCTACCCAGAAACTTATTATTTATTATGATTTGTCCTATTTCATTAGCCAATAAGGAAAAAATTGTCTCCTGGAAAATTTATCATTAAGAGATAATGTAAGAAAGATTATAAAAATATAGAAGCCAGAAGATCTCTATGGACTTTGCCCCACCCTTGCACATTCCAAGGCTTCCTTTCTTGCTCCAAGCCTCTTCCTTTTCTTGTTCCCTACCTCTTTTGAGTTGGAGCAAACTGAGGATATCATTATGAATAACAGAAGATTCCATTGTGTTGTCATTTTCTTTTTCAGGCTTGGGTTTGGATACTTCTCCAGTAATGAAGACCGCTCCCAAGCTGGAGGGTGATGCTACTGATGGCTCCTTTGCCAATAAGCATGGCCGCCATGTCATTGGCCACATTGATGACTACAGTGCCCTAAGACAGCAGGTTGCAGAAGGCAAGCTGCTGGTCAAAAAGATAGTGTCTCTTGTGAGATCAGCGTGCAGCTTCCCTGGCCTTGAAGCCCAAGGCACAGAGGTAATCACACCTGTAGCTTTAGGTGCACTCCTTTCTTGTGCTCTTTATTCCTTTGATGTTAACTCCTTCACCCACAATTTTTGTTTTTTTTCTTTTTTTCATGCTTTGCCTTCCTCTTCCATGTATAGCAGCCAGGCCCTTTCTTCTCTATCTCCTATTTTCACTCTGAGTTCTGCTCTGTTCCAGATGTAGCTGACTGGATATTTCCCCTCAGCCCCGCAGAAACATGTGGCATTGCCTAGCAGCCTTTGGTAGCTTATTATCTACTGCAGTCATGCAGGCACATGACCATGTGTGGGCACAGTCGACTCAATGGGATGGACAGAAACTGAAGGATTTGCAGGTGTATGGCCCCCATATGTGGAAGGGGTGAGAAGTCTGGCAGCCATGGCATTTCCTTGTGCAGACTGCATAGGGAGAGGGAAGGCAGGCAGCAAAGCTTGTCAGAGCACCTTGCCAGTGAGAGAGACCAAGCACCATGGCTGTGCTGTCTGAGCTGCTGGAGACCCATGAATGCATAGGAGCAGCCCTGTCTCCAAGGAACCCCCACACTAGAGGGCAAGACACACACCCAAGTAGATAAGCACAGTAAGGGGCTACAGGCACAGTATGAGAAGTCATCCCTATGCTGTGAGAGCGCCGATGCAAATGTGGTCATTTATCTCAGGCAAGGAAGGTAACAGGTTCATAGAGGACATAGCAAGTGGGGTGAGTTTTGAAAGCCTTGTGGGTTCTGCAGGTGGAGAAAGGCATACCTGGTAAAGGGAGCAGCACCTTAGTTCTGAGAGCTGCAAATGGTTGTGAGAGGGCTTCACAGGTTCAAGCAGGCCCATGTTCTGTGCCTCACTCACAAAGGAAACTTAAGCCCATGCAGGGGGAAGAAAGTAATCTCTCCACTTCTGTGGTGTTACCTTTCCCCAGGAGCTTGGCAGCAAAGGCATTCATGAGCTTCAGAGCAGCACCAGTGCCCTGCACCATGCCCTAGAGGAGTTGGCTTCCCTCCTCACCATGTTCTGGAGAGCAGCCCTGCCAAGCACCCACATCCCTGTGCTGCCTGGCAAAGTGGAAAGATGCCAGTGTCCTTTCTTAGTTCAAACCCAGTTCTCCTGCCCTCTAATACTGTTCTTTCTCCTCAATGTCACAGCTTTTCCAGAAAATCAGGAGCCACATAGTGAGTTGGCATAGACAGAAACTTAGAGGAATGTCCCTGGAGGGACATCTCTGGCCCATGGTGGCTGCTTTCATTGTAGCTCTAAATACATCCCATTCCCTGCCAGCCCCCTGGCCCCTGGATAAGAAATCAAAGAAGAATAGGAAGGGGTGTGGAGAAGGCAGAGACATCATAACCCTGGCAATCCATAAATGTTCAGTTTCTTTACCTCTCTGAAATTTGGCTGAGATGAAATTAAGTGAAAGCTTCAGCACCCATCTCCCACCCCTCAGGTCCCATGGTCAAATGATCACAGAACGCCCCCATGAGACTGAGCCTTTTTAGCCACTGCCTGGAATCCCTGCATATCACTTAAGCTGGCCTCTCTGGACCAGGCCTGGGGAAAGTCAGCCACCCCTCAGGATCTGCTCAGAGCTCAGGCTAACTCTGATTGGCAGACCCTCATGTAGGCAGGTTTCAGGATCCCCTCCCCAGGGATTCTAACTCCAGATCAATGTCACCAATACCTTTTGGATCCAACTATGCTAATTCCAGGGAGACGGTGTTTTGCCATCTTCATGTTGGCACAAATATTTACAAACTTGCAAACTTGCCTGAGTCCAGATCTCTCTCTCCAGCATAACATTTCCGAACTCTCAATCTTACCTGTGAAGAGACAGTGACAGAACTGATATCAGGACTAAAGCAAGGTCCTCTTCAGATTTGGGAGCTTTATACCAGCCTGAAGTGAGGTTCTCTTAAGCTACAGGTGTGTAGGCCTGTGCTAGTCTGCATGGGGAATTCCAGAGTCTCAATACTCCTGCCTAATGGCCTCATCCGAAACTGTCCTCAGCTGGAAGTATTCGAGGCTGTGAAGGAGGAAATCCATTTCAGGAGAGTGGAGAAGATTTTAGAATCCTTCTTTGAATTGGAAAGAGCCACAAAGCACAGGGTGCTTTAGGCCTTCTGCCTGTTCAGTAAGAGTCTGTACCTCTTATCAAGGGAGAATTGACAGAAAGGGAACTTCTGGAACTGAGAACCAAAGTATCCAAACAGGAGTGGCTCCTTCAAAGCATAGCTGAGCATCTGAAGACCGCCAACCAGCAGAAGGAGAGCATGGAGCAGTTCATCATCAGCCAGCGTAGGTTCCCTGAGAGGGAATGGGGGAAGAAACAGGCAGTCTTCCCGATGCCCCACTTGTGCTGCAGATGAGCAGTGACCAGGGGGGCTTGGAGATGTTGGGAGTGGAGACTGATTTGATGTCCCCAAACCTCCTGTGCCATGAGCAATTGTGGATGCAGAGGAGGGGAGGATGGGGTGGATAGCAGGAGACTCCAAGCTGAATGGCCAGAAAGAAATAAATGCTTTAGAATTCTCATGCTAAGCAAGGAGGGTTAATTTCTGCTGGTGATTTCTACTCTGTGGTGCTCTTTTGTTGTTTCAGTAACCAGAACACATGATGTTTTAAAGAAGGCAAGCACTAACTTAGAGGTAAGGAAACTACTGCACCAGTCAGAGGCACCAAGCCTGTCCCCAACCCATTGCCATCCGTTAGCATATCTTGTAGGTGACCCTTGGCCTGCTTTGGCCTTCCAGGAGAAGATTTTGGGTCCACTTGCAAGATCACAGGTCCTCAGTGAGCATCCTGCTAGTTTCTGTTCCCATCACTCTCCCACCCCGTCAGCTCCTGCCCCAGTATCTTGGTTCACTCTCACATTGTCGTCATCTCTCCTTTTTAATCCAGTTTTTCTTCTTTGATGCCAAGTCAGGAGACTGGAGAAATGCAATTCAGCTCAGTCTCAAAGTCATTAGACATCCGGAAGTCTACCTCTGAATGAGCTTTTGGTAGAGGGATCTTGAGGCCAGTTATGTGGTCTACTCTTCATGAAAAAGTAAAAGCAATTTGCAACCTAATAAACTGATTTCACTGCACACTCCTGTGTTAAGAACAGCAATTTGATTTTGATATATCTTTAAGAAACATGACAAAAGAGATCTGTTGGGTCTCATTGGTCTAAAAGAGAATTTGTTAATAAATAACAACTGAATCTTAAGGGGAAAAATGTTATATATGTACCACATATTATCTACATTTACTTAAAACACTAAGTGTTAACCGTTCCCTAGGAAGTGCTTTGAAGAAAAACTTGAGGTATATGAATGGTTTAAAAATCAGAAACTAAACCTTTTAACGTGGACTTCAAAGCTTTGCCATAAGCAATTGAGCATATTCCTAGAAATATTTCTAAACTGTAACCTGAGAGAATGTTGATCTCCATAGTGTGAAAATGACTTGGGCCAGTTTAACTTGCTCTTTTTTTTTTTTTTTTTTTTTTCACTAACTCCCTTTTGTTTTTCTCTGATAATTCTTCTCTTTCCTAGGCCTCTTTAGAGCAACATTTACAGGATTGCCTCTGTAAAGCCTTATTCCTGTCCCAGGAAAGGTAACCCAAAAAGTCTCTCGTATCCACTAAAAGGTAACCCAAAAGTCTCTAGTATCCACTGGCTTTCTCCATTGTGGAAGCTTTCCCCTCCACCTCCCATAGATCACTGGAAAGGACCTGAGGCCTCGGTTCTAATCCCTGGCTTATCACTAACTGCTGTGTGGCTTTGGCTTGTCCTTTAATCTCTGTGAGACTGCTGCACCCTCATCTGTCGAAGATGGAACTGGACTTAGTTGAGCTCTGAGGTGCTTGTGGACTTGGCCCCTCCACACCCTCATTGTGGCAACTGGACATAAACTTAACAGAGGACTTCCCTGCAAAATGTCCTCTTCTTCCTACAACAGGCTGTTTCTATATGTGCATGTTTCACGCTAAGCACTTCTTTCTTGGTTGGAGATGGCAAAGCCCTCTTTCTGCTGAGACAGTGATTTGGAGAGTCACCTGGCCCCTGAAGAGGGAGTGGTAGGATCCAGCCACCCAGTGTGCAGTGAATTGGAGCAGGGATCTCAGCACACAGGGAGGTGGGGAGGCTCCCCCTAACCTCAGGCACCTGTTGTTCTTCGAGACTGCAGCGCATGCTCTTAGCTCATCCTCTTAACTGGTTCTCACCGTGCTCCTGTCTTTGGTCACCCCATAGCTCTCACTCCAGCTTCAGGCAACCATCAGTAGGGCCTGGCAATATACACTGATTTGGTTTGTTTTATTTTTGTCTGCAGGTGAAATCCCTAAGAGCTCTGCCATGTACTCCTTGTGACCCTTGCCTTCCAGGAACCATGCAAGAAGCGCAGCCACCAGAAGTCCTTAAAACAGCAGGAAATGTGGGCCTGTCCCCCTTTTGTGCAGCTACCTATCTGCTGAGGAGCTTCTGGGCCTCATTCCTCCAAGTCCACGGGAGGGTCCAGAAGAGGGGGTCAGAGATGTATCCTGGTGGAGCTGGGAGAAAACCAGAAAGCCTTTCTGACAGCTATGGAATACCGTTAGCCAAGGTCCACTTGGCCCAGCACTAAGCAAAAGATGCGTAGTTTGCATAGAAGGTTTTGTGATACTGCTTCCCAACAGCCCCAGCAGCTTGGGAACTAGCAACAGCACATTTCTTGCCTCGTCAGCTGTCCTGAGATGGAAAACTCAGTGGATATAGGACCCTGATTACGATGAATGGGGCACATGGTCCCAATGCTGGAGCTCCTCTGGCAGGTTCTAAAAGCACACTACTGAGCAGCTGTGCCCTGCTGGACACTGCTGGCAGGGGCTCAGTGAGCACTACTCACAGATCCACACCTGACCCTGTTGGGTCCAGTTAGACTGGGCCTTGGTCTGCACTGTAGCACCTGTGTTATTTGAGTTAACATCATGAATGTGACTTCCCAGATACCATCTCAGGCTTAACTTAGCACATCCTATTTCTTTTCTTCTATGATATCCAAATTGGACTGACCTCACTTCAAATACTCTGTCCCATTTTGTCACCCTGTCTTACCTCAGGGAAATTGGGGACTGATGGCCAGACCAATTCTGTTGAAATTCTTGCATAGAGCAAACCTGTGCTGATTTTTAAGTGGCATGGGAGAGGCCCCCAGCCACAGTAAAGCCTAGTCTGTGTCTTCACAGTGCTGATAGAATCTGCTTGTGTGTATAAATGTATGATATAGATTTATACATGTTGCTATCGCCATATATTGAAGGCCAACATAACTGGTGGACAGGGTAGGTGAGAGAAAATGAAAGTCTTTTTGGTGATTATTAAAGCAAAATGTGTATAAAGAAATAAATAGTTTTTCTTTCACTGCTTTGTTTCCCATTTCTGCACCAATCCCTTGACAGTATAAAGAACTGGAAAGAGAAAATGGGAAAGACAAACTGTGTTTAAGAAGTGCATAGTCTAATGCTTGAACTCTGACTTTAAAAGATTAAGGTTTTCCTTCCTTGTCATTTTGTAAGAATCCCCAGTCTGAAAATATGAAAGAATGGTTCTTAAACTTGGTGTACCTTAGAAGCAGCTGTGAAGATTACAGGAACTACCTCCTGGTCTCCAATCCCAGGAGACTTAGTTGGTGTGAGCCCTAGAATCTGCATTTTTTAAATATAAGCACCCCAGGTGATTCCATTATATGTGGGCTGCAGATCACAGTTTAAAAAAACAGTGTTCTATAACATTGAATCAAAACTAAAACTACATTTAAGGACCTTGAATCAAAAAGTATGTCATTCCATTAATATTTGTATAAAAATTTTAAAATATTCCTTGGGAAAAGTTCCTAGCTACATGCTTTTGATCCCCAAGATTAAAATAAAGCTATCACTTCACAATTATTTACTAGAAGCATTTAAAAAATAAACAGGTAGAAGGTGGAGTAAGATGGTAGAATAGAATTCTCCAGCAATGGTGTCTTTGAAGGAACATCAAATTGAACAACTATCTATGTAAGAAAACAATTTCACAAAGGCTAATCAGGTGAGAGATCATAGCAGCTGGTTTTAACATGATAACAAGAAAAGATGCATTGAAGAAGGGAGGACGGACAGTTTTGCTTTGCCTATGACACCTCTCCCCCAACCACAGGAAATGCATCTCCGAGAGAGAATCTAATGGCTTGGGGACAAGGAGGAAAGTGTGGGACTTTATATTGAAACTTAGTACCAGTCTTGCCATAGTGACACATGGCACTGGACAGAACCCCACAGCACTTGATTCCAGGCTGGTGCCCACAAAAGAAGCATTTAGACCCACTCTGGGCCACAAGGGAATCAGATGCCCCAGCAGGAAGAACCCACCAAAGTTCTGGCTGGCTTTATCTCTGGAAATTTATTGGGCTACAAATAAATTTCAGTGGCAGCCAGGCTGTAGTTCAGAGGTGACAGCATGCTGGCAGCCCTCACAGCCCTCGCTCGCTCTTGGTGCCTCCTCGGCCTCGGTGCCCATTCTGGCCGCACTTGAGGAGCCCTTCGGCCCGCCACTACACCACGGGAGCCCTTCTCTGGGTTGGCTGAGGCAGGAGCCGGCTCCGTCGGCTTGTGGGGAGGTGTGAAGGGAGAGGCATGGGTGGAAACCGGGCTGCGTGAGGCACTTGGGGCCTAGCTGGAGTTCCGGGTGGGCGTGGGCTTGGCGGCCCCGCAATCGGAGCGGGGCTTAGCACCCTGGGCAGCAGCTGCGGAGGGTGCACCGGGTGCCCCAGCAGTGCTGGGCCACCAGCGCTGTGCTCGATTTCTCCCTGGGCCTTAGCTGCCTCCCCACGGGGCAGGGCTCTGGACCTGCAGCCCGCCATGCCTCAGTCCCCCACAATGGGCTCCTGCACGGCCTGAACCTCCCCAAGGAGCGCCGCCTCCTGCTCCATGGCTCCAGGTCCCATCAACCGCCCAAGGGCTGAGGAGTGCGGGTGCACGGCGTAGGACTGGCAGGCAGCTCCACCTGCGGCCCTGGTGCGAGATCCACTGGGCGAAGCCAGCTGGGCTCCTGAGTCTAGTGGGGACTTGGGAGAACCTTTATGTCTAGCTAAGGGATTATGAATACACCAGTCAGCACTCTGTATCTAGCTCAAGGTTTGTAAATGCACCAATCAGCATCCTGTGTCTAGTTCAGGGTTTGTGGATGCACTCTGTATCTAGCTAATCTGGTGGGGACTTGGAGAATCTTTATGTCTAGCTAAGGGATTGTGAATGCACCAACTGGCACTCTGTATCTAGCTCAAGGTTTGTAAATGCACCAATCAGCACTCTGTGTCTAGCTCAGGGTTTGTAAATACACCAATCGACACTCTGTATCTAGCTTATCTAGTGGGGACGTGGATAACTTTTGTGTCTAGCTCAGGGATTGTAAAGGCACCAGTCAGCACCCTGTCAAAACGAACCAATCAGCTCTCTGTAAAACAGACCAATCGGCTCTCTGTAAAATGGACCAATCAGCAGGATGTGGGTGGGGCCAGATAAGGGACTAAAAGCAGGCTGCCCAGCCAGAAGCGGCAACCCGCTCGGGTCCCCTTCCATGCTGTGGAAAGTTTGTTCTTTTGCTCTTTGCAATAAATCTAGCTGCTGCTCACTCTTTCGGTCCACACTGCCTTTATGAGCTGTGACACTCACTGTGAAGGTCTGCAGCTTCACTTCTGAGCCAGCGAGACCACCAACCCACGAGAAGGAAGAAACCCCGAACACATCCGAACATCAGAAGGAAAAAACTCTGGACACGCCACCTTTAAGAACTGTAATACCCACCGTGAGGGTCCATGGCTTCATTCTTGAAGTCAGTGAGACCAAGAACCCACCAATTCCAGACACATAGTGACTGCAGTCCTTGGGCAAGCCCTGATGCTGCATAGGTCTGGAAGACCCTAGACTTGAAGTGTAAGCCAGTATGACAGCAGCAGGGCAGCAGCTATGGGAATGTCTGTATCACCCCTCCTCACACTCCAGGCAGTGCAGCCTGAAGAGAGATTCCTTTTGCTTGGGGGAAAGAAAGGGAAGTAAGCTAGAGGCTTTACCTGGGAATGTAGAGAACAATCCCTGAACTTCCCCAAGTCCACAGGGCTGGGGACCTAGGAATCTATAAGAATTGCAGTGTACCTGGGCTTTGAATGCCCTGTAGTACAAGAATGGCTGCAGTGATCACTGGCTTAGGGAACTCGTCAGCCCACTTTGAATTCCTGGAAGGTCCTCTGAAGGACAGGTACAAACAAGACCTGACTGCAAAGGCTGGAATAAATACCATATTCTCCAATGCCCAGATATTGACCAACATCTACAGTATCAATAACATTTAAGTCAATATGACCTCAACAAATGGACCAAGTAAGGCACCCAGTGACCAACCCTGGAGAGGTGGAGATGTGTAACCTCTCAGGGGATTCAGAATAGCTATTTTGAGAAAGCTCAATGAACTTCAGGGAAACACAGAGAAGCAATTCAGAAATATATCAGAAATTTAACAAGGATACTGAAGTAATAGAAAAAAATCAAACAAATCCTGGAGCTGGAAAATGCATTAGTGGGTCTCAGTAGAACTGATCAAGCAGCAGAAAGAATTAGTGAGCATGAAAACAAGCTATTTGAAAATACAGTCAGAGGAGAAAAAAGAAAAGAAGAATGAGAAGGAACACAGAATGCTTAAGAGATCTAGAAGAGGGCCTCAAAAGAGAAAATCAAAGATTCATTGGCCTTAAAGAGATGGTTGAGAAGGAGCAAAGAGTAGAACCCTTATTCAAAGAAATAATCTTTTTTAAAAAAATACTTTAAGTTCTAGGGTACATGTGCACAACGTGCAGGTTTGTTACATAGGTATACATGTGCCATGTTGGTTTGCTGCACACATCAACTCGTCATTTACATTAGGTATTTCTGCTAACGCTATCCCTCCCCCAGCCCCCCACCCCACAACAGGCCCCAGTGTGTGATGTTCCCCTCCCTGTGTCCATGTGTTCTCATTGGTCAATTCCCACTTAAGAGTGAGAACATGCGGAGTTTGGTTTTCTGCCCTTGTGATATTTTGCTGAGAGTGATGGTTTCCAGCTTCATCCATGTCCCTGGGAAGGACACGAACTCATCCTTTTTATTGCTGCATAGTATTCCTTGGTGTACATGTGCCACATTTTCTTTATCTAGTCTATTACTGATGGACATTTGGGTTGGTTCCAAGTCTTTGCTATTATGAATAGTGCCACAATGAACATAGGTATCCATGTGTCTTTATAGTAGCATGATTTATAATCTTTAGGGTATATACCCAGTAATGGGATTGCTGGGTCAAATGGTATTTCTAGTTCTAGGCCCTTGAGGAATCACCACACTGTCTTCCACACCGGTTGAACTAATTTATACTCCCACCAACAGTGTAAAAGCGTTCCTATTTCTCCACGTCCTCTCCAGCATCTGTTGTTTCCTGACTTTTTAATGATCGTCACTCTAACTGGCATGAGTGGTATCTCATTGTGGTTTTGATTTGCATTTCTTAAGTGACCAGTGATGATGAGCCTTTTTTCCTATGTCTGTTGGCTGCATAAGTGTCTTCTTTTGAGAAGTGTCTGTTCATATCCTTTGCCCACTTTTTGATGGGGTTGTTTTTTTCTTGTAAATTTGTTTAAGTTCTTTCTAGATTCTGGATATTAGCCCTTTGTCAGATGGATAGATTGCAAAAATTTTCTCCCATTCTGTAGGTTGCCTGTTCACTCTGATGACAGTTTCTTTTGCTGTGCAGAATCTCTTTAGTTTAATTGGATCCCATTTGTCTATTTTGACTTTCGTTGCCATTGCTTTTGGTGTTTTAATCATGAAGTCTTTGCCCATGCCTGTGTCCTGAATGGTGTTGCCTAGGTTTTCTTCTAGGGTTTTTATGGTGTTACATCTTACATTTAAGTCTTTAATCCACCTTCAGTTAATTTTTGTGTAAGGTGTAAGGAAGGTATCCAGTTTCAGCTTTCTACATATGGCTAGCCAGTTTCCCCAGCACCATTCATTCAATAGGGAATCCTTTCCCCATTGCTTGTTTTTGTCAGGTTTGTCAAAGATCAGATGGTTGTAGATGTGTGGTGTTATTTCTGAGGGCTCTGTTCTGTTCCATTGGTTTATATCTCTGTTTTGGTACCAGTACCATGCTGTTTTGGTTACTGTAGCCTTGTAGTATAGTTTGAAGTCAGGTAGCATGATGCCTCCAGCTTTGTTCTTTTGGCTTAGGGTTGTCTTGGCTATGGGAGCTCTTTTTTGGCTCCATATGAAGTTTAAAGTATTTTTTTCCAATTCTGTGAAGAAAGTCAGTGGTAGCTTGATGGGGATAGCAATGAATCTATAAATTACCTTGGGTAGTATGGCCATTTTCATGATATTGATTCTTCCTATCCATGAGCATGGAATGTTCTTCCATTTGTTTGTGTCTTCTTTTATTTCGTTGAGCAGTGGTTTGTAGTTCTCCTTGAAGAGGTCCTTCACATCCTTTGTAAGTTGGATTCCTAGATATTTTATTCTCTTTGAAGCAATTGTGAATGGGAGTTCACTCATAATTTGGCTCTCTGTTTGTCTGTTCTTGGTGTATAGGAATGCTTGTAATTTTTGCACATTGATTTTGTATCCTGAGATTTTGCTGAAGTTGCTTATCAGCTTAAGGAGATTTTGGGCTGAGATGATGGGGTTTTCTAAATACACAATCATGTCATGTGCAAACAGAGACAATTTGACTTCCTCTTTTCCTAATTGAATACGCTTTATTTCTTTCTCTTGCCTGATTGGCCTGGCCAGAACTTCCAATGCTACATTGAATAGGAGTGGTGAGAGAGGGCATTGTTGTCTTGTGCTGGTTTTCAAAAGGAATGCATCCAGTTTTTGCCCTTTCAGTATGATATTGGCTGTGGGTTTGTCATAAATAGCGCTTATTATTTTCAGATATATTCAATCAATACCTAGTTTATTGAGAGTTTTTAGCATGAAAGGCTGTTGAATTTTGTTGAAGGCATTTTCTGTATCATTTGAGATAATCTCGTGGTTTTTGTCATTGGTTCTGTTTATGTGATGGATTACGTTTATTGATTTGTGTGTGTTGAACCAGCCTTGCATCCCAGGGATGAAGCCAACTTGATCATGGTGGATAAGCTTTTTGATGTGCTGCTGGATTCAGTTTGCCAGTATTTTATTGAGGATTTTCACATCCATGTTCATTAGGGATATTGGCCTAAAATTATCTTTTTTTGTTTTGTCTCTGCCAGGCTTTGGTATCAGGATGATGCTGCCCTCACAAAATGAGTTAGGGAGGATTCCTTCTTTTTCTATTGATTGGAATACTTTCAGAAGGAATGGTTCCAGCTCCTCTTTGTACCTCTGGCAGAATTTGGCTGTGAATCTATCTGGTCCTGGAATGTTTTTGCTTGGTAGGCTATTAATTATTGCCTCAATTACAGAACCTGTTATTGGTCTATTCCAGGATTTGAGTTCTTCCTGGTTTAGTCTTGTGAGGGTGTATGAGTCCAGGAATTTATCCATTTCTTCTAGGTTTTCTAGTTTTTTTGCACAGAGGTGTTTATCCTCTGATGGTAGCTTGTATTTCTGTGGGATCAGTGGTGATATCCCCTTTTTCATTTTTTATTGCGTCTATTTGATTCTTGTCTCTTTTCTCTTTTATGAGTCTTGCTAGGGGTCTATTTTGTTGATCTTTTCAAAAAACCAGCTCCTGGATTCATTGATTTTTTGAAGGGTTTTTTGTGTCTCTATCTCCTTCAGTTCTGCTCTGATCTTAGTTATTTCTGTTTTCTGCTAGCTTTTGAATGTGTTTGCTCTTGCTTCTCTAGTTCTTTTAATTGTGATGTTAGTGTGCTGATTTTAGATCTTTCCTGCTTTCTCTTGTGGGCATTTAGTGCTATAAATTTCCCTCTACACACTGCTTCAAATGTGTCCCAGAGATTCTGGTATGTTGTGTCTTTGTTCTCATTGGTTCCAAAAAAATCTTTATTTCTCCCTTCATTTCGCTATTTACCCAGTAGTCATTCAGGAGCAGGTTGTTCAGTTTCCATGTAGTTGTGCAGTTTTGAGTGAGTTTCTTAATCCTGAGTTCTAATTTGATTGTGCTGTGGTCTGAGAGACACATTGTTGTGATTTCTATTCTTTTACATTCACTGAGGAGTGTTTTACTTCCAATTATGTGGTCAATTTTAGAATAAGTGTGATGTGGTGCTGAGAAGAATTTATATTCTGCTGATTAGGGGTGGAGAGTTCTGTAGATGTCTATTAGGTACACTTGGTCCAGAGCTGAGTTCAAGTCCTGGATATCCTTGTTAAGCTTCTGTCTCATTGATCTGTCTAACATTGTCAGTGGGGTGTTAAAATCTCCCATTATGATTGTGTGGGAGTCTAAGTCTCTTTTTAGGTCTCTAAGAACTTGCTTTATGAATCTGGGTGCTCCTGTATTGGGTGCATATATATTTAGGATAGTTAGCTCTCCTTGTTGAATTGATCCCTTTACCATTATGTAATGGCCTTCTTTGTCTCTTTTGATCTTTGTTTTTTAAAGTCTATTTTATCAGAGACCAGGATTGCAACCCCTGCTTTGCTTTTTGCTTTCCATTTGCTTGGTAGATCTTCCTCCATCCCTTTATTTTGAGGCTATGTGTGTCTTTGCACGTGAGATGGGTCTCCTGAATACAGCACACTGATGGGTCTTGACTCTTTATCCAATTTGCCAGTCTGTGCCTTTTAATTGGGGCATTTAGCCCATTTACATTTCAGGTTAATATTGTTATGGGTGAATTTGATCCTGTCATTATGATGCTAGCTGTTTATTTCACCCATTAGTTGATGCACTTTCTTCCTAGCATTGATGGTCTTTACAATTTGGCATGTTTTTGCAGTGGCTGGTACTGGTTGTTCCTTTCCATGTTTAGTGCTCCCTTCAGGAGCTCTTGTAAGGCAGGCCTGGTGGTGACAAAATCTCTTAGCATTTGCTTGTCTGTAAAGTATCTTATTTTTCCTTCATTTATGAAGCTTCGTTTGGCTGGATATGAAATTCTGGATTGAAAATTCTTTTCTTTAAGAATGTTGAATATTGGCCCCCACTTTCTTCTGGCTTGTACAGTTTCTGCTGAGAGATCCGCTGTTAGTCTGATGAGCTTCCCTTTGTGGGTAACCCTACATTTCTCTCTGGCTGCCCTTAACATTCTTTTTTTTGTTGTTCATTTCAACCTTGGTGAATCTGACAATTATGTGTCTTGGGGTTGCTTTTCTCAGTGAGTATCTTTGTGGTGTTCTCTGTATTTCCTGAATTTGAATGTTGGCCTGCCTTGCTAGGTTTGGGAAGTACTCCTGAATAATATCCTGAAGAGTGTTTTCTAACTTGGTTCCATTCTCCCGATCACTTTCAGGTACACCAATCAAATGTAGATTTGGTCTTTTCATATAGTCCCATATTTCTTGGAGGCTTTGTTCATTTCTTTGTACTCTTTTTCTTGAATCTTGTCTTCTGGCTTTATTTCATTAATTTGATCTTCAATCACTGATATCCTTTATTCTGCTTGATCGAATTGGCTATTGAAACTTGTGTATGCTTCACTAGGTTCTTGTACTGTGGTTTTCAGCTCCTTCAGGTCATTTAAGCTCTTCTCTACACTGTTTATTCTAGTTAGCCATTCATCTAACCTTTTTTCATGTTTTCAGCTTCCTTGCAATGGATTAGAACATGCTCCTTTAGCCCAGAGAAGTTTGTTAATACCGACCTTCTGAAGCCTACTTCTGTCACCTTGTCAAACTCATTCTCCATCCAGTTTTGCTCCCTTGCTGGTGAGGATTTGTGTTCCTTTGGAGAAGAGGTATTCTGATTTTTGGAATTTTCAGCCTTTCTGCTCTGGTTTCTCCCCATCTTTATGGTTTTATCTACTACTTTGGTCTTTGATGTTGGTGACCTATCGATGGGGTTTTGGTGTGGATGTCCTTTTTGTTGATGTTGATGCTATTCCTTTCTATTGCTTAATTTTTCTTCTAACAGGCAGGCCCCTCAGCTGCAGGTCTGTTGGAGTTTGCTGGAGGTCCACTCCAGACCCTGTTTGCCTGGTCGTCACCAGCAGAGGCTGCAGAATAGCAAATATTGCTGCCTGATCCTTCCTCTAGAAGCTTCATCTCAGAGGGACACCCACCTGTGTGGGGTGTCTGTTGGCCCCTACTGGGAGGTGTCTCCCAGTCAGGCTATATGGTGGTCAGGGACTCACTTGAGGAGGCTGTCTGTCTGTTATCAGAGCTCGAATGTCATGCTGGGATAACCACTGCTCTCTTCAGAGCTGTCAGGCAAGGATGTTTACGTCTGTAGAAGCTGTCTGCTACCTTTTATTCAGATATGCTTTGCCCCCAGAGGTGGAATCTAAAGAGGCAGTATGCCTTGCTGAGCTGTGGTGGGCTCCGCCCAGTTCAAGCTTCCCTACCACTTTGTTTACACTGTGACCATACAACCACTTACTCAAGCCTCAGCAGTGGCAGAACCCCTCCCCCTGCCATGCTTCAGTGTATCAGGTTGATCTCAGACTTCTGCACTAGCAGTAGGCAAGGCTCCATGGGTGCGGGACCCACCGAGCCAGGCATGGGAGGGAATCTCCTGGTCTGTCAGTTGTGAAGACAGTAGAAAATGTGCAGTATTTGGGCAGAAATGTACTGCTCCTCCAGGTACAGTCACTCACAGTTTCCTTTGGCTAGGAAGAAGAAATCTGCCAATCCCTTGTGCTTCCCAGGTGAGGCAATGCCCCACCCTACTTTGGTTTGTCCTCCATGGGCTGCACCCACTGTCCAACCAGTCCCAATGAGATGAACCTGGTACCTCAGTTGGAAATGCAGAAATCACCCATCTTCAGCGTCACTCTCACTGGAAGCTGTAGACTGGAGCTGTTCCTATTCCACCATCTTTGAAGCAACCATTTTTTTTTTTTTTTTGTATTTTTGGTAGTGACAGGGTTTCACCATATTGCCCAGGCTGCGTTTCAAACTCCTGAGGTCAAGACATTCATTAAAACAAACCTATATTTGTTTTATCTGAGTTACTTCCTCAGGAAAGGACTCTCAGGCCTCTCAGAAAGCATCATAGACCTGAAACTCAGCTGATCACAGCCTCTAGACAACGAGAAGCCAGAACCCTCACTCATCATGAGTGCTTCCTCACCACTCCCTAGTTCCTCTTTTCCCACACACAGTTACATTTCTTCCCTGCTATATAAGCCCCTAACTTTAGTCAATCAGGGAGATAGATTTGAGACTAACCTCCCATCTCCGCAGCCACAGCACCGATTAAAGCCTTCTTCCTCAGCAATACTCAATGTCTCAATGATTGGCTTTCTGTGTGCTGAGCAGCAGGGCCTATACTGAACCCCTGGGGTTTTGGTAAAAATACATGTACCCTTTCAAAAACCGCAATTAATGGGTTGTGGCATATTGAGAAATTGGAATGGCGTCAACTTGGCCGATTCTGAGAAAACACACTGTGCTTAAGTGTCAGGGCCCTGCCTCCTGACCTTGGCAGTTTATGGTTGATTTTGAGGCACAGCAGGGGTGTGTGGCCTGGTTTGAGTGTTTTATAGAAATGTAAAATATGACTGATTTATTTGTATTTTAAATTCAACAAATCTCCATTTCTGGTGAGGAAATCTTGCCAAAACCAACTAAACAAAGGCATAGACGTATATGAAGAAGAAAATAAAAGACTCCTTGCCTCCCAATCCCACTTGCTTGGTGTCAGCCATTATTTATTACATGGAGGAAGGGGACAAGGCACCCAGGAAGTCCCAAGTCCTGTTCTGACAATCATCTGGCCTCACTGGACAAAGGGAAAAGAGGGAAGGCAAAAAGAATGTAACACTACAGTTTGCAGAAATTTCCCCTTGGTACAGGAAACACTGGTAAACTGAGAGAGTATGTTTTCCAGGAGGGAGGCCTCAAAGGGCTCTTCTGTGGCCCTAAGCCCAAACTGGATTTTGCCTCATTTTCTGAGGTGCAAATGAAATGATAAAAGTTGATCAAAGGAGAGGGCAGAGAGAAAGAAAGAGGACAACTCCTCTCTCGCAGGTCCACCTTCCTTGGTGCTGCTTGAGGGATCAGAAGAAATGCCTTAACATAGGTGCATGAGAACTATGGGTGCTAAATATAAACTTAGTTACCTCCAGTTACAAGCTAGTGTGAGGTTCCATGGTGTAATGGTGAGGGCTTTGGACTCTGACTACAGTGATCAGAGTTCAAGTCTCAGTGGGACCTTTCTGTATAATTCCAGTGAGGTTCCTCTCTATTGCTCCCTAAGTGGAATGGGGGAAATTGCCCCAATCGTGGTCATGGACCCTCCAGGCCAGTGGCTATATGCAATTGGAGTCCTGGACCCAGTGACCCAGCAGGTCAGAGGTCTCCTCCACTAAAAAGGCTGCCTTCCCTCAATCCTAGACCCCGAGTTTTCTTTTACTCATGTCATCGGGCCACTGCCCTGTGTCTCTTTGGAAGAAATTACTTACGTGAAAAACTTTACTTTCAGGATTCCCTAATTCCTTCATCCCAAAGGATGGTGAAGTTTTTAATTCCTGATATTGGGTCAAGTTCTAATGCGCACATTGCTTTCTGTTTTCATGGGATCCCTTCCAACCAGCTACCAGTGGATTTCTGTCTTGGGGTCTCTGTGGATTGCAACTAGATGCTGCTCTTGTCTGAACTCCTGACACCTCTCTGCAGGGAATTGCCTCCCTTAGCCTCCTAAATCAGTCAACATTTAGATTTGAGCCTGGAATCCTAGCATCTGTGGAGAACAGAGTTTCCTGATCCCTGGCCAGCTCTCCCTCAGTGAAGGGGGGAGGAGGAGAGCAGCTGTAAGGTGCAAGTCTGGGGCCCTGGGAGACCCCCTTCTTCCTGCCCAGACTCTGCTCCAAGGAGACGTTGCCTTAGGACCAGATCAGATGGAAACTCTTTTGTTCTCTTCTCATCAATAGAAAAATTTAGACAAGAACTCTGGAGGACCTTCCTAGCTTATACAAATGGTGTGGCCAAATCTCTCCAGTTTTGGAAATGTCCAAGTTTACCAAGTGTTTTGAGGGCTCACTTTGGAGCCTCTGAAAAGGAGGGGTGAGGGCCCACAGAAGTACCTGAGGGATGCAGGGGAGAGAGGGGAAAAAGCAGACAGAAGGGAGGAGAGAAGGATGGAGGGGGAGAAAGGGTGTGTGAGGGCCAGGAGCCAGGATTCACCCTGACAGTTCAGTGACTGCTCCCTGCCCCCAAGGTTCCCACTGTGGCACCTTCCAGCAGGTGGTTTCCATCTCTTATTGATATCCTAAGAACTTGGTCCTACGGAACAGTCCCACCCTATTTGTCTGGCATGAGTCCTGGCAAAGTTTCTTTTCATCTTTTGGGGGATCAGATGGGGGTATATAGGTTTGCAAGTGACAAGGAGCTAAGTCAGGACCTTGTGAAGCTGCTCAGAGTTAACTGTCAAGTAGCCTCCTTTCCCCCTTCCCCTGCAGGATAATTGCCTGCAAGACAGGGCCTGGAGGAGGTCAGGGCACCCAAGGCCACAGAAATGCCCTGGGATGAGTCCCAGCAGGAGATGCCTTGGCTGAGCTGACTGTGCACTTCCAGGGCTCACAGGGGTCTGTCCAGGAGACTGAGCAAGGGGACCAGGGAGGTTATGCAGAGGCTTCTGCACAGCAAAGCAGACATTCTTCTTGGAGCCCCCAACCCAAATCAGGTCTTCCACCTCCTCTTCCTAAAGACCCTTTACTTCAGCTATTCTTTTACTAGAACTACAAGTTTATAGGACATAGATTTCAGTGCCCTCATCTGGCCAACTATCTTCAGCTGCCAATGCCCAGGGTAACCTCCCTCCCTACCAAGACCTGACTCAGGACCTTACCTTAAGGAGAAGATGTCCTGTTCTTTCTTTCCCACAAGAACTGCCCTAGCTCAGACCCCATTACTGTCTGGTGACCAGGACAGTCCCCTCACCAGTCTTGCAGGTTGGGGAGGGCAGATTCTCCTCAGCTCCCTGCCCCTGAGAGACCCCAAGAGTCTTGTGTGGCTCCAGCCCACAGAAAGATATCCATGGCCCATATCTCTCAAAACTCTCCCCTCCAACTCTGAATCAACCCTCTACTGCATGCTCCCCTCACAGAACAGACACTTTTTTTGTTGTTTTTTGTTTTTTGTGTTTTTTTTTTTTGGCCTGTCCTTGTTTTGCCTACCCGCATCCCAGATTGACTTTTCTGTCTTAGAACTAACTTTCCCTCTTTGGACAGTGTTTTTCTGGTACTACACATGAAGATGTCCCACTCTCCCCTGCTCAAGAAGAGAGTGCCTGACCTAAGCTGGGCCCATCAGATCCAGTACTTACCTGGAATAGGAAAAAGACGGGGAGGGTGACCAAAGATTACAAAAATCTCTGAAGCTTATCCACTTGAGAAAGAGTCCCTGAAGATACTGGCCTTTCATTCCTGCTATGTATATCCAATGTGACTGAACTCTGAATAAAATATACAAGTTATAACAATGTAGTAATTGACCCAGCAAACTAGGACATAAACATGTTAGAGGGTAAGGTAGTGAGAGGCATGTTTGGGGGTGGTGGTGATGAGCAAGTATCTGAAGGAGAGATAGTGCCTAAACTTGAAAATCAAAAAGTAATAATATATATTCAGACATAAGGAGATAAATAACTAATAATTGTTTCTATGTGATGAAACTCTGGGAGTATACAAAGGGACTGCTGTTGTACTAAACAAATTTTCTAGTATAAATAACTTTGACAAAGTATCCAAATAAAAAAAATCCTTTCTCATATATGTATGTGTATATATATATATACACACACACACACACACACACACACATATATTTGCATTCTTTGCATTTTGAATATAAATTTTTATACAGTCATGTTAATCCCTCTTTTCATTTAAGGATTTGAGTTTGATGTCATGCATACAATGTGATCCCACTGTATGACTACAGAAATGTTGGCAAAGTTCAGAAGACATGGTAGGAAAATACTTCCCAGTTTTG
Organism: Pan paniscus; assembly: GCF_029289425.2. Taxonomy (NCBI): domain Eukaryota; kingdom Metazoa; phylum Chordata; class Mammalia; order Primates; family Hominidae; genus Pan; species Pan paniscus. The sequence continues at coordinate 100,339,827 of NC_073249.2, read as the reverse complement.
GCCAGAAGATGGAGAAAAAAAGAATTCTCATAAAATGTTAAAAGTATGACTTGTTATATCTTCTTTTCACAGTAATTTAGACAGAAATTAGCAAAATCAGAAAGGTATACATACTTTGGTCTGACAGTTCCATCTCCAGGTGTCTACGGAGAAATAGACAAGCGATGCATGACAGATACATGTGTCAGTCTGGTCCCTGCAGTTGTATTTGTAATAATACACATTGGAGCAATTTCATGGCCATTGGTTACAGAATGTTTGAAGAATTATCCATTCATATCAAGAAGGATATTTCAAAGATCTAAGCCTGATGGAAATGCTGAAGGCCATGACACTGATAGGAGCTCATGCGTGTTGACCAATTACTATGTGACAGGCATTGGCTCCACGCTCATTTAAATTTTGGACAACCTACGTGTTCTGATTTAGCCTATTGGACAGCAAATTTGACAGAAATGGAGGCACAGAAAATTAATGTGTTTAACTTCAAACTCTGGCAGATTAGGTTTTTCACCCAGAGCCTGTGGCTTCACCATAGTTGTGATTCAGGTTCTGTCATTTTCCACTTCAGGAATTTCCAGTATTCCAAATATGAGAAGCTGAGAAAACAAACAAACCAACTCAAAACCCTAAAAACCAGGATAAGTAAGGGTAGATGTTTGTTGGGTGTGGATTAAAAATGGACTTTTTTTTGCCTCAAGCAACAAAGAGGCACCTCGGAAAATAGACAAGAGACAAGAAGAAGAGATTTAAGAGATATTTGGTCCAAGGAAGAGACTCTTCAGATGGAAGGTCATGTCAGCTAGAAACATTAATGTGACTGGATGGGCTCAAACCACTGACTTTTCAGTCAACATCTGACAGCACTAACCTAATGTTTCAGAGACACTGCTTGTTAAACAGTGAAAGCTGTTGCTCAATTGTGTCATCCATAATTGTCAAATATTGCCATTTAGTAGCATAAGGAAGTATTCTCTGTTGCCAGGCTAGAGTACCCGTAACTCTTCTGTTTTGTTGAACATTCTTCCCCACCACAAACCCTCTTTAGAAGACTGGGGGCTCCTAAAACATTGAGGCTAAGAGTCCTGTCCTTGTGCATGTTTGGGCATTGACCCAGGGCCAAATCAGTGGTAGACTCCTCCACGCATATGCCAGGTCCCCAGGTGACAACTGCAGTCTCTGGATCTGAGGTCATCCACTTTCCCATTCCTAGCTCACCTCGCCCATTGTGAAGCCTGGTTAGTATTGCCAGAGACCCGAGTGGACAGGTGCCCCCACCAAAGACAGAACCTGCCATGTGCCCATCTTGCTGATCCCTCCATCCTTCTAGACAAAGGCTTCATGAGCCAGGGACCTTGGGTTTGCTCACAAGACAGCCCCTCACCTAGTATGCATTAGCTCATTATGTGTATGTATGTGTATGTGTATATGTATATGTATATGTATATGTATATGTATATATGTGTATGTGTGTATGTATATGTCCTCAGGTTGTATTCCTTAAATATATATATATGTAATTCCTTAAATATATAATTTTAATACGAAATTTTAAAAAGAATCCTTTAATAAACATTTACAATAACATCAAGAAATATAAACTATATAGCAAAGATGTGAAAGCCAGCCAGGCTCTCAATAGCATCAAGAAATATAAACTACATAGGAAAGACGTGAAAGCCAGCCAGGCTTGGCTTCAAATCCCAACACTTTGGAAGGCTGTGGCAGGAGGGTCACTTGAGCTCAGAAGCTTGAAACTATCCTAGGCAACATAGTGAGAACTCATTTGTACTGAAAATCAGAAAAATTATCCCGGTGTGGTGGTGTGAGCCTGTAGTCCCAGGAACTCAGTGGATGAGGCCCTAGGATGTCATAGGCCTGAGAATTCCATGCTACAGTGAGCTGTGATCGTGCCACTGTACTCCAGCCTGAGTGAGTAAGATCGTGTCTAGAAACAAAAGAAGAAAAAAAAAAGATGTGAAAGCCTATATATTGAAGACTACCAAGTATTGCTGAGAGCAGTTAAAGACATTTGGAATAGAGAATGCTCCTTCTTACATTTCAAGATTGCTTTTGTTTTGGGGGGACACTTGCTATTTTTTGAGAATATGAAGTTCTTCTTAGGCATTCCTGTAAAAAAGGCCACTTTTTGATAGGATTGCACTGAATCTGTGGATTGCTTTTAGTTGTATTTTTATCTTAACCATGTTACAACTTCCAACCCATGGACACAAGATATCTTTCCATTTATTTAGCTCTTCCTTAATCTCCATGAGCAGTGTTCTGTAGCTGTCTGTGTACAAGTACTGCACCTCCTTGATAAAAATTATTCCCAGGCTTATTATCCTTACAGGTGCTATTACAAATGAAATAATTGTGTCAATTTTCTTCTCAGATTGTTCATTGCTAACACAACTGATTGTTTGCTGAAAGTTTGCTGAATTCACTTACTAACTCTAGTAGTGTGTGTGTGTGTGTGTGGTCTCTGTGTGCATGTATGTGTGTTTACATTTGTATGTATTATTTGGGATTTTCTATATATAGGATCACACCATCTGCAAATTGAGATCATTTTGTTTTCTGTTCAAAAATATTTTTCTCATGTTTATTTTTGAAAGATAATTTGGCCAAGTGTAGAACTGTAGACTTCAGTTTTTCTTTTTTTAAGTACTTTATTGCAAACTTCTTGTTTGTAAAGTTTCCTATGAGAAATCTTATGCCATCCTTATATTTAGTGCTCTGTATGTAACATGTTCTTTCCCTTTTTATTCCTTTTAAGATTTCCTTTTTATCACTGGTTTTGATGGATTTGATTAAAGTGTTCCTTGGTGAAGTTTTCTTCGTGTTTCTTCTTCTTAGAATAATCGTATTTCTGTAATATTTGAAGTTTATAGTTTCCATGGAGCTTCTAAATCTTTCATCGAGTATGTTTTAAATATCTTTGTTTCCCTTCTCCACTATACGTCCTTCAGGGCTTCCATTTATCCTTATACCAAGATGTTTAACGTTTTTATGCTGATGGTCTTTTTATGTGTTCAAGTCATTTGTTACAGTGTGTTTCACTTATGTTAGTTTCAACTTCTATTCCATCTAGTTCAATAATCTTCTCTTCTGCAATGTTTAATCCAGTGCCTTCTTCCATTTCAGACTGTAAATCATAGTTTTTATCTATAGAATTTAATATTTAAAAAATCTTCAACCTCTCCATTTAATTAAAATACAATTATACTAACTGCTCTAATGTCCTTTTCTTCTATTTCCAATGTTTGTCAATTTCAACTAGATTATTAGATTCTTCATTGTGTGTTAACTTTTCCTGCTTCTTTGGCTGCTTGATATTCTTTTATTTTTGTTTATTTTTTTGGGGGGGGGATGGAGTTTCACTCTCATTGCCCAGGCTGGAGTGCAATGGTGTGATCTTGGCTCACAGCAACCTCTGCCTCCCAGGTACACAAGCGATTCTCCTGTCTCAGTCTCCCAAGTAGCTCAGATTACAGGCACGCACCACCATGCCCGGCTAATTTTTTTGATTTAGTAGACATGGGGTTTCACCATGCTAGTAAGGCTGGTCGTGAACTCCTGACCTCAGGTGATCCACCTGGCTGCTTGATATTCTAACATTTGATGCTGCAGCTTTGGTGTCAATGCTCAAAAGTGCCCAAAGACACCACTCACTTGACCTCAGTGTCTATGCACACCCAAGCTTTTGCAACAGGACAGGTAGAGAGGGCAGAGATGAGTGTGCTACAACATGCTGGTAGAGGACACCTCAATTTTGCTTGGGGCTTTCCTATGCTTCATAGAAAAATGTGTTTTCCTTAATTTTTCCCATAAGAACCACCCTACTTCATGCCCTGTCTCTCTGTCCAAACACCAGGACAGTCCCCTCACCAGTCTCAACCACCCAATGGATTGACAAATGTCCAAATATGATTCAGTGGAGAAGGCATTCTCTTGTCAACAAATTGTGTAGAAACAACTGGACATGCATATCCCCAAAGGAAAAAAATTCACCTGAACCTCAATACTGACTCAAAAACTAACTCAAAAAGGATTATGCAACTAAATATAAACTATAAAACTAGAAAAAGTATAGCAGAAAATGTAAGACAAAATCTTCATGACACAGAGTTAGGCAAAGTGTTCTTTGTTATCAATAAACACAAACCATTAAAGAAAACATTGATAACTTCAACTTTATAAAAATTAAAAGTTTTTGCTCAACACGAGACAGTAATAAGAGAACAAATATAAGCTGCAGATTGGGAGAAAAACAGTGGAAATCACAAATATGACAAACGGCATGTGTGATAGTTACTTGTACTTGTCACTGTGACCGAGCACCATGGTACTGGGACATTTGGCCAAACATGATTCTGGTTGTGTTCCAGAGAGTGTTTCGGATACAATTAACATTGGGATGGGCAGACTAAGTGAAGCAGATTGCCCTCCTTAATGGGGGTGGGACTCATACATACATATCAAATGCCAGGAGACAATTAAGAGGCCTAATGGAAAACAAATGCTTTCCTGGGTATCCAGCTTTCCTTCCATCTTCGGAATTTCAGCCTCTATAACCTTAGAAGTAAATTCACATATATATATATATATATATATATATATATATATATATATACACACACACACACACACACACATATACATTTCATAGTTATGTGGCTAAGATTGTATTTTTAAAAGTTCAGCCATGAGATGATTGGTGAAGCCAGTCAATGAATAAGGGTGTGTTCTATTATATGATTCAGTCTTCTTTGGACACGATTTAAGTTCTGCATTTGAAGTAGGAGGATGGGAGAGAGTAAGTCCACCTAGGATGATAACAGCTGAATTTCTCAACATACACTTCAAAGCCCTAGAGGTTAACTTAGAGAGTCAAAAATTCCACCCATAATCCTGCCCCTACACACTAGGGCTAGGGAACACTGTGGCTCTCAGGTGATTTTATTTAGCCAGGTCTGGGAGCCACACAACAGCAGACGGAGCAGGAAACACTATGCAAATAGAAGCCAGGACAGCAGGGAGGGCCTGTTAATGACAGAACACAGGTAAAACTATCCTCAGAAGCAAGTGTGGAGAAACACAGATGATGCCTGAGACCTGGTGGATTAAAGCACTGGCTACTGGGGAATTGAAAGGAAGGGGCTTCACCATGCAGAGGACCAGAAGTGCCAATCTTGGAAACGCAGAATTCCTGGGAGATGGGGAGGCGTGGACCATGGAAGTATCCTCTGGAGACTCGTGGTGAAGAGAACAAATGAATGAAGTAACTGGCAGAAATTAGAGTTCCTGGTAGAACAAAATACAATCCCACAATGAGAACATACACCATGTATGTCCCCCAAGGAAGACAATGTCTCCTAAAAACTCCAGAAAAATCATTTTGGGCAAGCACCTTATATCCAGTAATGCGATCCATGTTTTAAGACTGTGAGAAAAGAGTATTAAACATGCTAAACTCAGTGAGATCCAATTCCCTCAGGAGGACTCTGTTAAGGATGAGTACCACTCAGCAAGTGATGACTGTGACATTCACTTTTGGACAGCTCATGAGCATTAATATATTTAATTGTGGATCTAAACTAAAAACCAAGGTGGGGACAAGATGACAATCACAGAATGTCACTGGTATCTGTTTAGGTTCAAATACTATTATGAGAAGTAGCAGGTAAAGGAGGTGGGAAAAAGAAAACACATTATGTAACTGACTGTCATATGGAAATATTTGATGCTGAAAGTTATAATTTAAAACGTATAAACCAAATATTAGAAGTGTGTCTAGTTCAAAGGGGGGAAACTATCAAAAACATTTTTAGTGCAATATTAAACATGAGCTCTACAACCCTTTCTAAATGCCAGAGGCACACACAGGCACACACACACACACACACACTCACAAAGAATACAAATAATTGGAACCAAGAAAAGTAGTAAATACATTCTGCTACATACGGTAAACATAGCCTACAATGTGGAAGAGATTAGAAAATAAACAGGGAAATGAAAATGTTTTTATTAATTCGCATCAGTACCCATGAAAAACAGTCAGCATAATAAAAGATTATAACACTGAATGTAAAAAACAATCCAGCAGTTCAGAGTGATAGGCAAAAGTTTTTAATTGTATAGATTCAAATTAACTTTGGACAAAAGTTAAAACTCAGGCAGAGAATTTTTTTTTTTCAACAACAGACACTAACAAAAACAAAGGCACGGTAAAAATTGAGACAGAAAATTTGCAGTGTAGAGGTATGAATCTAATGATAGACACAGGCATGGATGATTAATAAATGATAAAATGTTTAGAGGATGATCATTAGAATACAGGACATTTATACTTTTAAAAACCACTTTCCCAAATACTTCATTATAAGTAAGGTGTCTCTAAAAGGGACAGATCTCCTAGACCCCTCCTTAACCAAGTAACTAGTCCTGATGTCATGATAATGGTGATGGACAAACTAGACCTTCTCTGCCCGCAGATGGGCTGAGGTTGGAAGCTCACAGCATTGACTCTGCAGTGTTCCTGGCAAAACGTTTAGGCTGAATTTAATCATGAAGACATTTTCAGGCAACTTCAGAATATAGATCATTGAACCAGACAGCTGACCTGTCCTCTACAAACAAGTCCATATCACCACAATCAATGACAACAACAAAAAGATGAGGAAATATTTGGGGTTCAAAATAACTAAAGAAATGTAGCTACATTATCTTTTTACATTTTTTTGAACCCAAAATGTCTCTTCTCCTTTTTGTTGAGTGATTCGTGGTGACATGGACTGTGTGAAGGAGACAGGTCAGCTGTCCTGCTCAGTGCTCTACATTATGCAGTTGTCTGGTGATTAACCTCCTATGAAACTCAGGCCAAGCACTTTCTGCAAGAACATGGCATTGTTCACATTCTGCACCGGCAGATTCCGAGGTGACATGCTGTCTCCTGCCAGTGGCTCCTGACTCCTGTTCTCTACAGGATAGGAATTGAGAGGAGCATGGCTACAGCCTCTCAATGCTGTTTGTCCATCTAGATGTGTCTTCCTAAGTATTGATATCAATTGGAGGCTGAAGGACTGTAGCTTCTGTCACCAAAGGAGCCTAGTGGGTTACAACTGTCAAGAGCAGTCAGTGGTTCTGAAATACAATTCTCAGCCAAGGATCCCTCCTGGGTTACAGATGGATCAGCTAAAACAAACCAACACTGAAGATACAAAGAATGGGGTTAGGTTCACTGAAACTAGGGTAACACCTTTGCATGAGCTAAACACAAAGATGACACTGACCTTGAGCAGGCATAGAAGGTCAGAGATATGCCTGCAAAATGAAATCCCTGCGGAACTTTGTAGCTACCCAGAGATATGTGGTTCAATTTAGAATGTCTGACAGATCACTCCTGGCATGTGCTGCATAGTTATGTGAATGTGTCACACCTAACTTTGGTCCAATGTCTTCAGACTTAGCACAGGTTGCCACTGGCATGGTCTGAGAATAGGAATAGAGCTATGCCCACTGACCCATCCTATGCCTGGGCTTCGAAATGGAACTATAGTTTCATTCAAACTTACATGTGCCTATAGGTCCTGCCTGCAGCAATGACATCTCTCAGTTTATTAAGGGCTGCTTAGTGTGGGAATATGACTCCCATCTGGAAGACCAGGTGGAGACTTATCACCATCAAAGTAAAAAACCTATTGTCCACTTCAAGGGCCAAGCTGCTGTGCTGTTCCTTAAATGAGTAAAAGGCACTTCTGTAGTGCTGGAATGAGTCAGGCAGTTCAAAGTAAGTTGGAGGAGTCGAATAACATCTATCCAGTGAATCCTGCAAGACTTCAGGCTCTTCCACTTCCATCGGCACCCCGTTGAGCCTGGAAAAGGAGACTAAACTAAAGAAGCAGCCAGGGAAAATCAGACACCACAGAGCCCCAACTAGATTTCCGGGGTAAAATAAGGAAGTGGTTAAAAAAGAAAAAGGATAGATCCATTAATGAGGTAAAAAATTATTGCCTTTATGTTGGGATAGAACAGGGCCAGGTAGAAAACAATGAAAGAGAAAGACAGAGAGAGAGAGAGACAGACAGAGAGAGAGAGAGGAGAGAAAGTGAGCTCGGTGAATTGGCCAGGTGACACACTGATAAAGGAGTAAAAGGACATTCTGAGTTAGTGCCCTCATGACACACAGCAAAAGAGTGAGCTCTTCAGTTTTCCATAAAACGTGCTCAAAATTCGATGCAGTCACCATGAAAGTACAGCTTTTGAGGTACAGTCAACCCATGGTACATTAGTAAATGATAAGGGGAGGAATAAATGAAAACCTAAATGTCTACTACAATGAAAACCAACAGCAATGTCAGTAGGAGTAATTCAGCCTTCATTGAAAACATGAAATTAAACACACCCTGTTTTCCCTGGATCTGTCATCTCCAGGTGTTAACACAGAATTAAGCATCCACAATTGCTGAAAGTTACCTGGGGCACGGTGGGTTCTGATCTTCTTCCCCTTCTTGGTACTTTTCAATTTCTGAAATAAATTCAGACATGGACAGACACAATAAGCTGATTCCCCTACACACATAACAATCCACTGTCTAATCCTCACACAGGGACCTCAGGCTCCTCAGCATAAGAATAGGACACTGTGGGAGATATATTTCAGGAGGCCTGAAGGCTGCTCATGATAGAGATTCCTTGGTTTTTGTCCCAGAAACTAAGGGTAAAATGTCCCTATTATGGTAGATTGTTATCCCAATATCATTTGTCCCAAGTTTGTGCAAATGGTTATGCCATATTTTTCCGATCAATTTAAAGCAAATGCCCTCAAATGATTTCTAGGAGAAAAACTGCAATAATCAGCCCTGTTTCATCAAATACTCAGGTTGTTCATGGTTGTGAGGATTTTGACTGAAAAAGGAAAACTACAAACCCTTGAGTCAAAATCATAGTTCTCTGAATTTGTCACATCTACCCAGGTCCAAAGTCTTGAGAGTAGAATCTGAGTGCCACAGGCATGGCCTGAGATGAGGAAGAGAGCCACGCTCACTGACCCATCCCATGTCTGGCCTTCCAGGTAGAACTAGAATTTCATTCAACCTATGTGCCTATAGGTCCTCACTGCAGCAATGACATCTCTCAGCTCAGCAACGGCCACTTGGAGCAGGAATATGATCTCTATATGGAAGACTCAGTGGATCCTTATTGCCTTCATAGAAATATACTCACCATCCACATCAAGAGAAAAGCCAACGTGTTGTTCCTCCAATGAGGAAAAGGAACTTCCATAGGGCTGGCGTGAGTCAGGCAGTTCAAGATAACTGGAAGGAATCAAATAACATCTATCCAGTGAGTCCTGCAAAACTTCAGACTCTACTACCTCCAGCAGCTCTCTGCTGAGCCTGCAAAAGTAGAAAAAGTAAAGAATAAGCCAGGGGAAATCAGACTCAACACAGCCCCAACTAGATGTCATGGGTTGCATAAGGAAGTGGTTAAAAAAGAAGAAGGATAGATCCATTAATGAGGTAACAAATTATTGCCTTCATGGTGGGTCAGAACAGGGCCAAATGGAAAAGAATGAAAGAGAAAGACAGACAGAGAGATAGACACAGAGAAAGAGAGAGAGAGAGCTCAGTGAATTGTCCAGGTGACACACTGATGAGGGAGTAACAGGACACTCTGAGTTAGTGCCCTCAGAACACACAGCGTACAGTGATCATGAAAAGACTGTGCTCAATAATTTTCCATAAAATGTGATCAAGATTCCATGCAGTTGCCATAAGAATACAACTTTTGAAGTCTGGTCAACCTACAGTAGGTTAGTAAATGATAAGGGGAGGAAGAAGTGGAAACCTAAACATCTACTGTAATGAAAACCAACAGCAATGTCAGTAGGAGTAATTCAACCTTCGTTGAAAACATGAAATCGAACACACTCTTGTTTTCCCTGGACCTGTCATCTCCAGGTGTTAACACAGAATTAAGCATCTATAATTGCTCAAAGTTACCTGGGGCATGATGGGTTTTGGTCTTCTTCTACTTCTTGGTACTTTTCAATTTCTGTAATAAGTTCAGATATGGACAGACACATTAAGCTGATTCCCCTACACACATAACAATCCACTGTCTAATCCTCACACAGGGACCTCAGGCTCCTCAGCATGAGAATAGGACACTGTGAGAGATATTCTTCAGGAGGTCCGAAGGCTGATCATGATAGAGATTCCTTGGTTTTTGTCCCAGAAACTGTGGGCAAAATGTCCCTATTCTGGTAGATTGTTATCCCAATGTCATTTGTCCCAAGTTTGTGCAAATGATTATGCCGTATTTTTCCAATCAATTTAAAGCAAATGCCCCCAACTGGTTTCTAGGAGAAAAACTGCACTATTCAGCCCTGTCTCATCAAATATTCAGATTGTTCATGGTTGTGAGGATATTAGACACTGAAATTAGAGTGAAGGAGGAAATCTACAAAATCTACAAAACTGAGACAAAATCAGAGTTGTGTGAATTTGTCACATCTGCCCGAATCCAATGTATTGAGAGTAAGATCAGGGTGCCACAAGCATGGCCTGAGACTACAAAGAGAGCCACGCTCACTGATCCATCCCGTGTCTGGGCTTCCAAGTAGAACTAGAGTTTCGTTTAAATCTACATGTGCTTATAGGTCCTCCCTGTGGCAATGATATCTCTCAGCTCAGTAATGGCCACTTGCAGCAGGAATATGACCCTATCCAGAAGACTCAGTGGATCCTTATCACCTTCATAGAAAGGTACTCACCACCCACGTCAAGAGCCAAGCTAACATGCTGTTGCTCCAATGAGTAAAATGCACTTCTGTAGGGCTGGCATGAGTCAGGCAGTTCAAGATAACTAGAAGGAGTCAAATATCTATCCAGTGAGTCCTGCAAGACTTCAGGCTCTTCCCCTTCCAGCAGCTCCCTGCTGAGCCTGGAAGAGTAGAAAAAGTAAAGAATAAGCCAGGGAAAATCAGAAACCTCAGAGCCCCAGCTAGATTTCATGGGTAGCATAAGGAAGTGGTTAACAAAGAAAAAGGATAGATCCATTAATGAGGTAACAAACTATTGCCTTCATGTTGGGACTGAACAGGGCCAAATGGAAAAGGATGAAAGAGAAAGACAGACAGAGAGACAGAGAGAGAGAGAGAGAGAGAGAGCGCTCAATGAATTGTCCAGGTGACACACTGATGAGGGAGTAACAGGACACTCTGAGTTAGTGTCCTCAGGACACACAGCATACAGTGATCATGAAAAGAATGCGCTCAATAATTTTCCATAAAATGTACTCAACTTTCCATGCAGTCACCATGAGAATACAGCTTTTGAAATATGGTCGATGTACTGTAGGTTCATAAATGATAAGGGGAGGAAGAAATGGAAACCTAAATATCTACTGCAATGAAAACAAACAGCAATGTTAGTAGGAATAATTCAGGCTTGGTTGAAAAGATGTAATCGATATTGTCGGCCCACTCTGTTTTCCCTGAACCAAGAGTCTCCAGGTGTCAACACAGAAGTAGCTGTTCACAATTGTTCAAAGTTACCTAGGGCATGATGGGCCTTGGTCTTCTTCCTCTTCTTGGTCCTTTTTAATTCCTACAATAAATTCAGACAGGGACAGACAAAATAAGCCAATTCACCTACACCCATAACAGTCCACTGTCTAATCCCCACATGAGGACTTCAGGCTCCTCAGCATGAGAACAGGACAATGGGAGAGATATACTTCAGGAGGCCTGAAAGCCGGTCATGATAGAGATTCTTTAGTTGCATCTCAGAACCAAGGGTGAAATGCCACTATTCTGGTAGATCGTTATCCTAAAATCATTTATCCCAAGTTTGTGGAAATAGTTATGCCTTATTGTTCCCATCAATTCAAAGAAAATGCCCCAGATGATTTCTAGGAGGAAAACTGCAGTATTCAGCCCTGTTTCCTCAAATGCCCAGCTCGTTCATGGTTGCAAGATACTGAAACTAGAATGAAGGAGGAAATCTACAAACCCTTGAGTCCAAATAATAGTTCTGTGAATTTTTCACATCTGCCTGGGTCCAATGTGCTGAGAGTGGGCTGAGGTTGTCACAGGCATGGCTGGAGACTAGGAATAGAGCCATGCTCACTGACCCATTTCATGTCTGGGCTTCCAACTGAAACTACAGTCTCATTACAAGCTATATGCACCCATAGGTCCTGCCTGTGGCAATGACATCTCTCGGGTCAGTAAGGGCCACTTGGAACAGGAATATCATCACCCCTATCTGGAAGACCAGGTGGAGGCTTATCACTTTCATAGTAAGGTACTCACTATCCACATCAAGAGCCAAGCCAAGGTGCTGTTCCTCCAATGAGTAAAAGGCACTTATGTAGGGCTGGCATGAGTCAGACAGTTCAAGATAACTGGAAGGAGTTGAATAACATCTATCCAGTGAGTCCCGCAAGACTTCAGGCTCCTTCTTGTCCAGCAGCTCCCTGCTGAGCCTGGAAAAGTGGGAGAAAGTAAAGAATAAGGCAGGGGAAATCAGAAACCACACAACCCCAGCTAGATTTCATGGGTAACATAAGGAAGTGTTTTAAAAGAAAAAGAACAGATCCAGTAATGAGGTAACAAATTATTGCCTTTATGTTGGGATAGACCAGGGTCAGGTATAAATGGATGAAAGAGGAAGAGAGAGACACACACACACGCACACACATGCACACACACACGCACACACAGAGACAGAGAGATAGTGAGCTCAGTGAATTGGCCAGGTGACACACTGATGAGGGAATCAAAGGACACTCTGTATTTGTGCTGTCAGGACACACAGCAAACAGTGATCATGAAAAGAGTGGGCTTAATAACTTTGCACAAAATGTGCTCAAGTTTAACTGCAGTCACTATGAGAATACAGCTTTTGAGGTATGGTCAACCTTCACTAGGTTAGTAAATGATAAGGTAGGAAGAAATGAAAACCTAAACATTTAATGTAATGAGAACCAAAAGCAATGTTAGTAGGCATAATTCAGACTTGTCTGACAAGATGAAATCATTATTTTCAGCATGTACTCTTTTCCCTGGACTTGGCGTCTCCAGGTGTCAACACCAAATTAACTGTCCACAATTTCTCAGACTCACCTGGGATCTGTTGCCTCTTGGTCCTCCTTTTTCACTTGATCACATCAATGTCCTGCATGCAAATAAATTCAGATGGGGCCTCTTACATTAAGCAGTTCTTCCTTGCACACAGAAACCTTCCTCTGTCCAATCCGAACACAGGGACATCAGTCTTCTCAGTGTGAGAACAGGAGACTTTGAGAGAAATATACCAGGAGGCCTGAGGTTAAGTCTTGAGAGAACTGACTTGGTTCCTTTCTTGAGCTTTGGGCAAAATTCCCCTGTTTTGGAATGTTATCTTCCCAATATGCTCTGTGCTAGGTTTGTGTACACAAATGAGCAATATTTCTCCCAATAGAGTTTAAGCAAATAGTTCTAACACCTTGTAGGAGAGATACTGCAATATTCAGGCTTCTTTCATCAAATACCCAGGATTTGATAGCTTATGAGATTGTGGACACTGAGATTTGGTGGAGGGGTGCAAAGTACCAGCTCTTGAGTCAAAATGAGACTTGGTTCTACACAGAAGCATCAGCTACTATGGCTTTTGTGGGTGAAAAGTCAGCCATTTATCTAGAAAACATGCCAGCAAGATGATGGACAGATGAGCTAAAACAAGCCAACTTAGAAGACACAGAAAATGGGGATAAATTCAGTGAAACCTGGGTCACATCTTCCACTGAGGGGTAGACAAGGGTGACACTGGCCTTAGGCAGGTAAAGAACTGCACAGACATGCTTTGGGAACAAAACTCATAATGAACTTCGTAGCTGGCAAGAGACATTTAATTCAGATTAGCTGATCTGACAGACAACTCCTGGGCATGTGCTGCATAGCTTGGTGTGAGTTTGCCACACCTGCCTTGAGTTCAATGTCCTGACAGTTGAACCAGCGTGTCATGGGCATGGCCTGAGACTAGGAAGAAAGCCAAGCTCACTGACCCACCCCATGCCTGTGCTTCAGACTCGACTCCAGAGTGATTGAAATCTCATTGATATATAGGTTCAGCCCACAGTGATGGCAACTCTCAGCCCAACCAGGGGCACAAGGCCCAAAGATTATGGGGTCTACCTGGGACATGAACTGGAGCTTTATCACCTTCACAATGGAGTATTCACTGCCTATGACAAGAGCCAAGCCGACTTGCTGTTCCTCTAATGAGTGAAAGGTGCTCCTGTAAGACTGGTACGAGGCTGACTTGTCAGGAGGAATTGAGAGAGTCGAATAACCTTCATCCCAGAACTCCTGAGGGGCTTCCTCCTCTTCAGACTCCTGCAAATTCCTGACGAGGCAGGCAGGACAGTGATGACAGAAGATTTAACCAACAGAGATTAGACAACAAAATCTCCCAGATGTTCTGATGGGAGACAGAATGGAGTGGTCACAGAAACCAAAGGCATTTTTCCTTCAAGAGAAATAAAATTATCCTTCTAAATGCAAGGTAGAGGGTGTCTGCTCTGGGGACAGAGCAAAAATGGGCAGCACGTGCTCAGTACATTTGCCACAGATGAGCCAATGTAGGGCACCAAGACTCTCCCTGTAAACTACCATCATGACTTGCAGCACAGAGAACTAACACTGGGCTTCAACTACTTTGCATAAATTAAATTGAATTTTACATGCAGCATTCAAGTGAACAGAGCTCTTGAGGCAGTGCAGACACAGATCTTGGGTATTAAGGGCCCCATTTTTCCAATATTTTGATATAATACGTTTATTTTTTCAATTTCTTTTCTTGCACAAATACTAGCAAACATACTAACAAAAAATGGGCAGAAAGCATATATACATCTCTCCCTGGATTTAAACACATGGGAGAGAACAGGCAACACCAAGAAATCCCTGTTTGAGGGTCTGGAGTGGACTCCCAGGAAACTCCAACAGACCTGCAGCTGAGGGACCTGACTGTTAGAAGGAAAACTAACAAACAGAAAGGAATAGTATCAACATCAACAAAAAGAACATCCACACCAAAACCCCATCTGTAGGTCAACATCATCAAAGACCAAAGGTAGATAAAATGACAAAGATCTGGAGAAACCAGAGCAGAAAAGCTGAAAATTCTAAAAACCAGAGCACCACTTCTCCTCCAAAGGATTGCAGCTCTTTGCCAGCAATGGAACAAAGCAGGATGGAGAATGACTTTGACTAGTGACGGAAGTAGGATTCAAAAAGTCAGTAATAACAAACCTCTCTGAGCTAAAGGAGGATGTGCGAATGCATTGCAAGGTAGTTAAAACCTTGAAAAAAAAATTAGACAGATGGCTAACTAGAATAAACAGTGTAGAGAAGACCTTAAATGACCTGATGGAGCTGGTCATCAAACCATAGCATGAGAACTACGTGATGCATGCACAGGATCGGTAGCCAATTCGATGAAGTGGAAGAAAGGGCATCAGTGATTGAAGATCAAATTAATGAAATGAAATGAGAAGAGAATTTTAGAGAAAAAAAGAGTAAAAAGAAATGAACAAAACCTCCAAGAAATATGGGACTATGTGAAAAGACCAAATCTATGTTTGATTGGTATACCTGAAAGTGACAGGGAGAATGGAACCAAGCTGGAAAACACTTTTCAGGATATTATCCAGGAGAACTTCTCCAACCTAGCAAGGCAGGCCAACATTCAAATTCAGGAAAAACAGAGAAAACCACAAAGATACTCCTCGAGAAAAGCAACTCCAAGACACATAATTGTCAGATTCACCAAAGTTGAAATGAAGGAAAAAATGTTAAGGGCAGCCAGAGAGAAAGGTCGGGTTACCCACAAAGGAAGCCCATCAGACTAACAGCAGATCTCTTGGCAGAAACCCTACATGCTAGAAGAGAGTAAGGGGCCAATATTCAACATTCTTAAAGAAAAGAATTTTCAACCCAGAATTTCATATCCAGCCAAAGGAAGCTTCATAAGTGAAGGAGAAATAAAATCCTTTACAGACAAGCAAATGCTGAGAGATTTTGTCACCACCAGGCCTGCCTTACAAGAGCTCCTGAAGGAAGTACTAAACATGGAAAAGAACAACCAGTACCAGCCACTGCAAAAACATGCCAAATTGTAAAGAACATCAATGCTAGGAAGAAAGTGCATCAACTAACAGGCAAAATAACCAGCTAACATCAAAATGACAGGATCAGATTCACACATAACAATATTAACCTGAAATGTAAATGGGCTAAATGCCCCAATTAAAAAACACAGACTGGCAAATTGGATAAAGAGTCAAGACCCATCAGTGTGCTGTATTCAGGAGACCCATCGCATGTGCAAAGACACACATAGGCTCAAAATAAAAGGATGGAGGAAGATCTACCAAGCAAATAGAAAGCAAAGAAAAGCAGGGGTTGCAATCCTAGTCTCTGATAAAACAGACTTTAAACCAACAAAGATCAAAAGAGACAAAGAAGGCCATTACATAATGGTAAAGGGATCAATTCAACAAGAAGAGCTAACTATCCTAAATACATATGTACCCAATACAGGAGCACCCAGATTCATAAAGCAAGTTCTTAGAGACCTAAAAAGAGACTTAGACTCCCATACAATCATAATGGGAGACTTTAACACCCCACTGTCAATATTAGACAGATCAATGAGACAGAAGCTTAAAAAAGATATCCAGGACTTGAACTCAGCTCTGCACCAAGCAGACCTAATTGACACCTACAGAATTCTCCACCCCACATCAACAGAATATACATTCTTCTCAGCACCACATCACACTTATTCCAAAATTGACCACATAGATGGAAGTAAAGCACTCCTCAGCAAATGTAAAAGACTAGAAATCACAATAAACTGTCTCTCAGACCACAGTGCAATCAAATTAGAACTCAGGATTAAGAAACTCACTCAAAACTGTGCAACTACATGGAAACTGAACAATCTGCTCCTGAATGACTACTGGGTAAATAACGAAATGAAGGTGGAAACAAAGATGTTCTTTGAAACCAAAGAGAACAAAGACACAACGTATCAGAATCTCTGGGACACATTTAAAGCAGTGTGTAGAGGGAAATGTATCACACTAAATACCCATAAGAGAAAGCAGGAAAGATCTAAAATTGACACCCTAACATCACAATTAAAAGAACTAGAGAAGCAAGAGCAAACAAATTCAAAAACTGGCAGAAGACAAGAAATAACTAAGATCAGAGCAGAACTGAAGGTGATAGAGATACAAAAAACCCTTCAAAAAATCAGTGAATCCAGGAGCTTGTTTTGTGAAAAGATCAGCAAGAAATCCCTGTTTAGCTAGTTCACCTGGCTCATCTGATTGCAAGTTCCTATCTTGACAGGACTACAAAACTAAAACCAATACAAGGGCCACAAATAATGCACAACATTGTTAATAAGGACAATTTGTAGTTGGGTGAAAAGAAGAAATAGTTCTATACATCACTTCCCCTTTTTCCCTAAATCTACAATCTCCCGGTGTCACTACTGAATTAACAGCCCACAATTCCACAGCATTACCTGGGAAACACTGGCCCTTTTTCTTCCTCTTCCTCTTCCTCATCATCACTTTCATTTTCTGTAAATAAATTCAGAGAAGCAGGTCACATTAAGCAATTCACACTTCACATATGACCAAATCAGTGTTCAGTCATAGCACAAGGACATAACTATTCTCAGTGCAAGAATATGGATTCTGATAGGAATATCCTAGGGTGCCCTAGATTAAGTCTGTTGAGAAGTAGATGACCCTGCTTTCCAGACCCACAGGCCAAAATCTCCCTCTATGGGTAGACCATAATGCCATATTCCCTGCCTGAGTCTATGCAAAGTTAAACAAAATTTTTCCCCAAAAAGTCTCCAAAAATTGCTCAAACAATTTTCCAGGAGTGTTGCTGCAATACTGACTTATATCCCCAGGTAACACGGACATTAAATGTTTAGAGGCATATATACATGAAACTTGACTGATAGATAAATTTGAACAGCTCTTGCTTTAAAAAGGATCTGTGATTTGGGAGGCTGAGGCAGGTGAATCATTTGAGGTCATGAGTTCAAGACCAGCCTGGCCAATATGGGAAAACCCCATCTCTACTAAAAATACAAAAACTAGCCATATGTGGTGGTGTGCACCTGCGGTCCCAGCTACTCAGGAGGCTGAGACAGGAGAATCACTTGAATCTGGGAGGCGGAGTTTGCACCAAGCCAAGATGGTGCCACTGCACTCCAGCCTGGGTGACAGAGCAAGACTCCAACGCAAAAAAAAAAAAAGAATCTATGATGCTACAAAGAAACATTGGATCAGCCATTGCATTGATGGGGGGGAGAACCAGGGTCCAGCCTTGCTTTATGGAAATATATCAGCAAAGTAAAGAAGAAAGTTTCCTTCCCGATTTCAAGGTGACTGTGCAAAGTAGCTAGGTAAGCTGACTTAAAGGAGATCGAGATTAAAGCTGAGAGCAGTGAAGCCTGGGGAACAATATTTCCAAATACACAGGAAAAGCTGCCAGCTTCCTTTAAAAGGCTTAGAAACTCCATGGACATTGTTTAGGGACAGATGACCTAATCACAGGGGACAAGAGATACTGAGTCAAAGCTAGGAGGCCTGACAGATACTTCCTGTGCACCTCCTGCACTCAGGTGACTATGAGATTGTCACACTTGCTTGGGGTCCAGTAACTTGATACTGGGGACTGGCAGACAAAGGCATGACATGAGATGAGAAGGACACAAAAACTCCCTGATATCTGTGTTTAGAATCCAATCGTAGTTTTTTATTCAAACCAATTTGTGTATATAGAGCCTGTCTTCAGAGTTTATCTTCCTCAGCCTAGAAAGAGGTATGAGACACAAGGAAAATAGAGGCTACCTGGGATAATGTGTACAGCATCCTCTCATTCATCATGAGAGGATGAGTCAATGAGAGTTGGATCGACTTTATCTTCCTCAAATGTGATTTTGGTGTTCCTGTGAGGCTGGTTGGAGTCACAAGGGCCGTGGCTATTTGAACAAGTGACGGCACATTCCTCCAGTGAGTCCTCAGGGACTTCCTTTTCTTCAGCCTTCTGCACCTCCCTGATGAGCCAGGTGGGATCGAGATGACAGAAGATTAAACACAGAGGGATTGGACCCCAGGGAGTCCTAGCTGGTTTTGACAGGAGGCATGAGAGTGGTCCCAGAAAGCAACCAGGAGGTTCCCTTTAAGAGGGAACAGGCAATCCTCTTCTCTCTGCAAGAGAACATGGCCGCCAAAGGAGCCAGAGAGGAAGAGAGCAGCTGGTGTTCATTGCACTGGACAGATAGGAGCTGAGGTGGATGAAGACTCAGCTATCCCTGTATGGTACAGACATGACACTTGGCACACATAGAGAAACACGACAGATGCCACACTCTGTGTCTCAGCTGGGTTGAATTTCACATACTGTGGCCAAAGGAATGCAGGCTTTTGGCCCACTGTAGATGCCAGAGAGGGTGTGCCTTTTAAACCTTTTTCATGTGTTAACACCCATTACTTACTCCTGAGTATTCAGTGTTACCTGGGGGCACATGATTCCTGTACTTTCTCAGCCTCCTCAACTTCAACATCTTTATCCTCATCTTCATCATTTTCTGTAAATACAGAAGTGTTTGTTCAGCTATTTCCCACTTCACACTCTGCAAGACAGTCAGCCCAATGTACACAGAGACATGAACATCTAGGCATGGGTTAC
This sequence comes from Pan paniscus, assembly GCF_029289425.2. Classification (NCBI taxonomy): domain Eukaryota; kingdom Metazoa; phylum Chordata; class Mammalia; order Primates; family Hominidae; genus Pan; species Pan paniscus. The sequence goes on along the minus strand of NC_073249.2, from coordinate 100,320,047 downwards.
CGTTAAACTGAAAGCTCTCATGTTTTGTCTTTAACAAAATGCCCTGGAACGGTTTTCTGATCCATCAGGCAATGCATTTCTGATCTGGAGGGCCACCATCAAGATGTGGCCAAATATTGAAAAGACTTTTTATGCCCCATATCACTGGAGGATTGTGCAGCCTCTCTTTGGACTTTGGCAACTGTCTCCCCGATCCCACCACAGATCTGATTCCCAGGCACAGGCTTGGTGTCCTGTCACAGTTCACATTTTGAATCTAATTCTTTCTCTTAGGAGAGGACAAGCTTGTCCCACAGTGCTCTATGAATCAGGAGACTTCACAGGCCCTCCATGTGGCTTCTGCTGTGTGACATTCTCTCCATGGGGAGTGCTCCAGTCTGAAGCACTTCTTACCACCAAAAGCCCCTACATCAAGTGCCTTCTCCAATATGACAAGGCGAGGAGCTTCATCTCATTTTGAAAAGCAGTAGTAAGTGTTCCCACATTTGGATACTTCAGTCCCTTGCAAGAGATAATCTGTCTGCCTTTGCAGATGGTGAGAGACAAACTCAGGAAGGATAAATCACTCACTTACCGACAGTTACTAAGAACATTGCTGAAGAGACAGCATGGGAACCTTCATTCTTAGTCCAGAGCTCTTTTCACTCTAACAAGCACCCTCCAGTCACAGCCTCCTTCCTGTCCTTTAAAACTAGACAGATGTTGCCTCTTGCTCCAAAGATCACCTTCCATCAAGGAAGGAGGGACACTTGCAATACTGTGACCTCCAACCCCATGGGTTTCCCATCTCTGTTCTTACCCAGGAAGTCCTGGTCATGTCATGGCCACATATGTTTGGTGGAAAAAAACACCACCGATACAACTGTCATTGAAAGTATGGAGGTCTGGAGCCTCTCATAAGCCTGGGGTTTTGGGTCATCAGGGCCTACGGCCACCTTACCTGGGCTGAGCTTTTGGACAAGGGGCTGTGCCAGCCTACACCCCTCAGCCAGCTGTTCTTGGAGGTCCTGCCCCTGGGACTTGTCCCGCTCATCCAGAGTGAGGAGGGCCTGGAGATGCTGATTCAATGAGTGGGAGGCATCTCTCCCTTCCTGTAACTTCTCCTGTAACTGGGTCAGCTCTCATTCCTGAGAGTGGACTGGGACTTTATATCACCTAAGGTTAGATAGTAGAGAAAATTTAACAGTGGAACTGGATGAGTGATCAGTTCTAATATTATGACAGATTTCTGAGAGAATGTCCAAGCAGAAGGTCAACATATGTTTAAAGAAATGTCTGTGGCCAAGAGAAAGAATAAAAAATGGTTTACAGGCTTCCTCTATATCAGAGAGGGCTCCTGTAAGATCCTCGATGATGTTCCATTCATCTTTCTCTTCTGTAAACAAAAGTAGGTGTCTTCCTAATTCAGTTTCAAAACAACATCCTTTCAGTTCCTCACTCTGACCAGGGAAATCTCCATGTGAAAATACACATAGTGTATCTTGCGGCGACTAGATACAAAGCCATGTACAGAAATGAGGCCAGGTGCAGATGGGGAGAATTGAAAAGACAAAAGAAGTAAAGAATGACAGGGTCGAGAAGGCAACATTGATTGAGTGAAAGAATGAGAAGCAGCAGTCAGGAGGTGATTCTCACTTAGGGTAAGTGGGGAGGTGATGGCACACCATTTTGAGTATACTGAATGCTGCTGGGTGGTTCCCACTCCTTTGGTTAATTTTGTATTATTCAAATTTCACCTCAACAATTACTTGCTTGAAAAAGAGAAAACAAGGCTCTGAGAAACAACTGCAACCCATAATTTATTATTATCCTTGTTCTCTGTTTGATAAATATTTGTGTGTCAAGAGGCTACCATGGCAATTCCTGCCTTTCCCCTGGCCCAGCTTAGCTCTTACTTCTCCCCACCGAGCTGCTGTAGTTCAGAGCCTGCCTGCCCCCATGGGGCCTGCCTGCCCCCACTTGCCTGCCCCCACGGGGCCCCCTCACCTGAGCTCCTCAGCTTGCCTGAGCTGCTCTGCAAGCTTCTCCTTGAACTGCAGCTCATTCCTCAGCAAAGATTTTATGAGGTCTTTGCACTCTTCACACTCTGAGAAAAGACAGACATGCCTGCCTCAGTGGAAGGCTGGACATGCTGCTGTGGTCACTGCCTACAGGGCAGGAGCCAGGTCCATCCCAAGGACAAAACTGTCCCCAGGACCAGGCCCTAGGCAGGGATTTCCACATCTTTATTCTTCAGTCTCCTGACTTTCTGGCATCTGATCCTCCAAAATTTAGGGACGAAGAAAGAGAAACTCAAGGGCACATCAAGAAAGTTGACAAGATGATTCAACCACAATGAAGTGGAGTCAGAATTCACAGCCCCAGAGGTTTGACTCTGAAAGCGGGGCCACTTTCCCAAGCCTTGCAGCCTCTCCTCTAAAACACTGCACTGGGGCATGAAGTAGTGATTTCTTGTACAGTCAGGAAGGCCCCCCAGGACTATGGGAATGATGGTTTCCCTTTTACTGGGAATTTCAAGGACAAATATGTCAAAGATTTTTAAATCATATCTTCAGATATGATTTTAAGAATCATATCTGAAGCATAAAGTATGAGGCATAAGACCATAAGGCCATGAAGGGAATAAGCCCAAATGCTAATAAAGTTTGTGTTAATTTAGAAACAATAGAATGAAGAAGTAATTGATAGTGTTTACTCTGTGCCAATAAATGTTCTAGGAGATTGGCAAGAAATAGCTCATGTAATTCATTGCAGCAATTTACAGAGGTAGGTATTATTGTCGTACCCTGTGAACAGATGAGGAAACTGAGGAACAGACTGAGGGACAGACAAGACAAGCAACTTGGATGGAGCCCAGGAGACAGACCCAGGGTCCCTGCTCTGCACGCTGTACTTCTACTTCCACACATTCTCGGGTGCGACCTTTCTTCCTCTTTGAGAACAAGAGCCTGTGCCTCAGGAAGAAGGACTTCCCTCTCAACAGGGTACTCTCTACTTTTTTTTAATTATTTATTTATTTCGACGAGTCTTGCCTTGTCACCCAGGCTCAAGTGCAATGGTGTGATCTTGGCTCATTGCAACTTCTGTCTCCTAGGTTCAAAGAATTCTCCTGCCTCAGCCTCCCGAGTAGCGGGGATTACAGGCGCCGCCACCACGCCCAGCTAATTTTTGAATTTTTAGTAGAGACGGGGTTTCTCCATCTTGCCTAGGCTAGTCTCAAACTCCTGACCTCGTGATCTGCCCAAGTCAGCCTCCGAAAATGCTGGGATTACAGGAGTGAGCCACAGTGCATGGCCCCTACTCCCTGCTCTTGATGCTGTCACTTATATATACCACATGTTCTATTAGGAGCAGACTGCTCTTGAAGCCCTTCAGAGCGGGTACTGGGCACTATCACCAAGTTTCCCTCAGGGTCACTAGAACAGAGCTTTGCCTATTGGGCCTCAACAGAAGCTTGAACTGAATAAAAATTCACTTGTCCAGACATTTAGAACAACAGACTAGATGTTATTTTTCTGCAGGATCTTATATAGTACAGAGAGGATTCTTGAAAACATGATTTAGCCTCTTGGAGAAAACAGGTCATTCTGTGCCTGTGTCAGAAATCAATAACTGGGATTTTAACTCTAGTCCTACCCCCAGCTGACTGCTAACATGGAAAGTTGCTAAATACTTTGGTACCTCTGTCTTCCAAATTTAACAAAATGTTAAAATACCCATTTCTATTTTCTTAGATGTACGGGAAGGATGAAATTATTTTTGTTGGAGACAGCATTTAGTTTCTCAGAGAGAAGATAGGGCATTATTCATCACTTTTGTGATGGTGAGCTTATAGAACTTATGGTATTTGTTCTGCCGGTTGGCCAGGAGTAGGCCACTTGAGTTACAAGAAATTTCTCTTTGATGATTCTGAACTGCTGTTTGTTCTCTGCCAGCTAGGGGCGCAATTTCTCATTGATTTCTAGAATGTTCTTTTCTGCCTTCTCACTGGATCAAGGGCTGGCAGACAACACCATGCTGACGTTTGTGGCAGAAGAGGTGGAGCCAGGGACTGGGGAGAAGAAACCCAAACACATGATGGGTTAAAAACTGGTGAAATCCAATAGGTTTAATCAGGACTGAGGGATGTCAGTAACTGAAATTGAGAAAAATGTGATCACTCCCCACAGCACTTTAGGATCCTTCACCACAAAAACAAGGTTTGAGGTGCCTGAACTCAGAGCTGAAGGCACTGCCAGTAGCTCAGACTCTGACAAAAGTAAGGAATATTGTGGCCAGCGTGCCAGGTAACCGTCTGCAGTTGCAATAACAGAATTAGAAGATAGGGGTGTCATGGAATCTTAGGAGCTCTGCGTTGCAATTGCCCAGGCTTTGCTGAAACTCAGGCACCCTGGTCTTACCTGAGGGTCACCACCAATGGGGATTATTCCTTCAGCATTCACTCTCAGTATTCGTGTACCCCTGTGACAATGCCACAGACCCATCTCTTTCCCAATACATCTAAGCATATTCCTCACTGTTTATCTCTTGTCTGTACAACATCATCAAGGCAGAAACAGTTTCCCAACAGGTTACATTTTCTTAATGGTAGTCATGAAGTCACCCCACCTGCTCTAAGTTAAAACAGAACTTAAGGCTTTTCCACAAGTCTAAGGTATCAAACTTTTAGCTTGCCCTGATGTCCTCTGGGTCTTCTGCAGTTTTTTCTGTATCCACTAGAAAGTGAATGAATAATTCATTTTTTAAAAATGTTTTCTTTCCTGTCTCGGTATTCTTCTTGCAGCATCCCATTGTTATGTTGATTCCTTTTTTTCTTACTGGGGCACCATCTTGGCTTTTCATTACACTCTAGACAAGTATGACATCCCTACATCCAAAACTCTTCCTCTGTGTGGGTTGATTTGTTTTTTAATGTCACTGAACACTACATTTTATACTTGTCACTTATGGATGTCTTTCTAGTGCCACAAGAGCTCTTTTCAAGGTATCAAGTGATCAAAATCATTTACATAGGGATCTCCTGAAAACATGTGTGACCATCTATCTTGGGAATTTTTGTAAACTGATGCTATTTTGTTGTTTCCATTTTGTTTTCCCATATACTGAAAAGAACAGGGCCACGAGCAGTTCTTATGGAATATGGTTTGATATATTTTGTTGAGTTGGACTAATACCATTGATTTTTGGTTGCATTCCACTAACAGAACATGGCAAGATCAAGGTTATGGTCAGGGTTGCTTGCTGATCCTCACTGTTGCTGTGCAGTAGAAGGTGAGTTTGAGGTGAAAGGCGTGAGTAGGAAAGAGTGATCCCCTGAACCACCTCCTCACTTTCTCAGCTTTCATCCCACCTAGGTTTTGTGAGCCTGGAACTTGGGAAAATGTTCTGTAGCCCAGGTCTCCTAAGATTGGCTGCTGGACTTGCCTGAGTTGAGGATGCAGTGGGTGTGAACCTGGGCTGCCCAGCATTCATGTGGAAGTGAAGGAAGGAGGACTGGATCAATCCCATTTGAAAGCATCCCTCCCTGCAGCCCGCACCATCCTCCAATGACACTGTGAGGACACTGCTTTGAGATGTATCAAAGGCATTAAGTCAATGTATTTTCTGGGGTCTGGGAGACCTGACATTCTGTTTCAGAATGAAAATCTGTCAGGTTTATTCATTTTACAAATGATAAAACTTCAAGTTCACAAAGTTACATGGCTTACATGAGGTCACACAAAGATGAGTTTTCAGCACTGCCAATAAAAGCAATCACAATAATTATTCAGTAATTATTCATAGAATCCATATAATTCGTAAACATTCACATAATTATTTAGTAATTATTCATTGACCAATTCATACAAGGCATTTTGCTCAAAACTGTGCTCATATTTGGACATTGTATCTTCATCATAATCCTTAAGGTAATGCTATTATCCGTAAGTAACAGGTAAGAAACCTGAAGAAGAGGAATAGCAAATCATGTATTTGGCTGTATTTCCATTTTTTGGTTTTTGTGATGCTGGAAGAATGACCAGAATGAGTCACGGGAAGAGTATTCATTCCTGTATTATTTTCCAGGACAGAGGTGTGCCCTCCTAGAGTACTGGGGCCAAAATTCAGAAGTGTCTGCAACCTTGCTTTAACAGTATGGGAAATAACCTCTATCACCTGGAATTTCCCTGGAACTTTGGAATATACAAGAGAAGTATGAGATTTGGGTCTTCCTTTGGCTGTGTTTAATTCACTCTTCTATGGAATACCAATGATTCTCACTAAGACTTCTGCCTTTTTATAACCACAATGTCTGTTATGGAGAAGATTTTATACTTTGCTCTATTTAGAAAGAATAAATATGAGCAATGGTTTAGGTTTTAGGTCCTGGACTTAATATTTTTCTGATTTCTGTTTTGAGATTAAATTCTCATGTAAATAGAAAAATACTTATTATTTCTTTTAAGGCCAAGTTTGTTATTAGTTCAAGTTTTCAAAAATGAAGCACAAACTTTTGATTTTATCTTTGTCTGTCCCCATCAGCGCCACTCATTGTCTATCAGTATGACCTGGACTTGCCCCTGCACTTAACCTCATCCTGCTGAGCCATCTCCAAGCACTGTCCAATTCCATCAGTGATTCTGGCTCCTCCCAAGGCTCCCTGAAATGGATGCAGGGATCAGGACATCAGACACATTCCAGACACAAAGGCAACCCAGACTGTAGAGCAGGCAGCTGTGTTCCCACTACCCTAATGTTCCAGTGATGTCCTAAAACTGAAAGGAACACTTTCCCTTTTTAGGGGTCTGTTCTTCATGTCTCAATGCCTCTGGTCTAGTGAACACAACTGTTCTGTAAGTGAAAGAACTTGCTAAATTTCTGGTTTCTTGTTAGGTGGCTAGAATAGGTTTATAAGACTTCCTTACTTACCCATGACTGCTGAAGTTTGAATTCTTAGCAGTATGATTCTTTTTCTTGCAAGATGAGCAGTTTAGGAAACATAGGCCATGTTGCTGTGCAAAAAGAGGTAAACTTAATTTCTACTCAAAGCATGCTTGAATTTGAAGCTAGGGCTTCCATTCTTCCAAAGTTGGACTGTCACTGCCTCAGGCATGTGTCCCGAAGGGCTTGTGTCTCTGCTGTACTCAAAATAAAGTTTAAATGGAGCCCAGCAAGCCAGATCTCCTTTAGTTCTAGGTTCCCACAACAGTTTCTCCTCTGCTTTAGAGACTGCATTGAAAATATTCTTGTTCTGCTGTTGTGTTTTGGCTTTGGAATGATGTGATGCAGCTCAGTGGGTCCTACGTCCAAGTTGATCAGAGTAAGGAACACCTGGGAAAGTCAGTGCACATACAAGTTCATTGTCCTCCTTGCAGGGATTTGGATTCAGAGGGCTCAGGTGAGGCCTGGAATGTGTCTGTTAACAGGACTCAGATGTGCAGTCAATTTGGGGACCCACTGATAGCATCGACCTTACAGTTTATGGGATGATTCTTTCTGTTTTGCTGATGAAAAAACTGAGGCACAGAGAGTCTGTAACTTTCCCAAGTTCCCCTTGCTGTAAGTCCTGGAGCCAGATCTCAGGTGGAGCAGCCTCTTCCCCATCACCTTCCCACATTTTCAGCTGGGTCAGTTCTTTCCAAGTACGTGTTTCTCTCCCCTATACCTCATTTCTGAAAAAAGGAAAACTTCTAGAATGTAACTTCTTTCATCTAATACATTTCCTCACAACTTGCTGCCAGCATCATATTCTGGCCACTTATTATTAAAGTGAGATGCCTTTTTTTTTTTTTTTTTTGAGACAGGGTCTTGCTCTGTCATCCAGGTTGGAGTTGGTGATTATAGATCACTGCAACCTCGAACTCCTGGGCTCAAGCAATCCTCCTGCCTCAGCTTTCCAAGTAGTTGGAACTCTAGGCACACACCACCATTTCTGGCTAATTTTTTATTTTTCATAGAGACAAGGTCTTGCTATGTTGCTCAGGCTGGTTTTGAACTTCTGGCCTCAAGTGATCCTCCCACCTAGGCCTCCAAAAGTGCTGGGATTACAGGAGTGAGTCACCAAGCCTGGCCCCTGAAATGCTTTTTTTTTTTTTTTTTTTTTAATGAAAATACAGGACATGGAGATGTGGAAAGACACCTTGCTTTATTACTGTTGTTATTATTATTATTTCTACAGTATAATTCATATATCACAAAATTCACCATTTTTAAGCATACATTTCAGTGTCTTTTACCATATTTCAAAGTCTCACAACCATCACCACTACCTAATTCCAGAATATTTTCATAATGCCAAAAGCATGCCTGTATGGGCAGTCACTCTCCAATTCCCCCCTTCTTGCAGTCTCAGACAACCACTAATCTACTTTTTCAATATACAGATGCACTTGTTCTGGGCACTTCCTCTATATGGAATAACAAAGTGTGGCATTTTGCATCTGGTTCTTAGCATATTGTTCTCAAGCTTCATCCTGTTTAGCCTGCATTAGTACTTTAACTTTTTTATGGCCAAATAATATTCCACTATATGGTTATACGACATTTTGTTTATTCATCAACTGATAGTGCTTTAAGATGTTTCCCCTTTTTAACTCTTATGAATAATGCTGCCATCAACACCTTTGTACATGTTTTTGAGGGAACACCTGTTTTTCATTTTCTTGGTTGTAAACCTAGGAGTGCAATTGCTACATCATATGTCACTTTATGTTTAACTTTTTTTATGTTTAACCTTTTGAGGAACTCACACACTGTTTACCAACTTCAGTAGCTATGCCATTTTACATTCCCAATAGTAATATATGAGAATTCCATATTCTCCATAACTTTCCAAACATGTGTTTTCTTTATTTTTTTCCTAAGTCATACTAGTGGGTGTGAAGTGGTATCTCATTTTGGTTTAAAATTACATTTTCCTAATGAAAAACATTGAACATCTTTGCACGTGCTTCTTGGCCATTTGTGTGTTTCCTTTAGAGAAACCTCTACTCACAGCTTTTTTCCCATTGTTAAATTTGGTTGTCATTTATTGCTCAGTTATATGAATTTCTTATATACTCTAGGTACTAGACCCGTGTTAAATACATAATTTGGAAATAGTTCTCCCATTGTGTGGATTATCTTTTCACTTCCTTGACAGTGTCCTTTGAAGCATATAAGATTTTTATTTTAATGAAGTCCATTCATCTATTTTTGGGTTGTTTGTGCCTACTTAAAAAATGTCTAATCCAAAGTCACAAAGATTTGTACCTATGTTTTCTTACAAGACATCATTTTTAGAATGAGAAATTTCCTTGGTTTTAGTGGAGGGCAGACATTGTTTATGCCTCCTGTCCATTACCGATGTTTCTCCTGATTGTTATTCATATGCTCACCACCCCTCCATGGAGCATCCCACGGCCTGTAACAGAGCTCTGGGGACTGATATCCTTCCACTGACTTTGGAGCTGGTGAGAGCCCTGGTCATGTGATTCAGCTTAGCCTTAACCCGACCCAGTTGCACATATTCCTCAGGGCCTTCAGAGTTGAAGTCGAGAGGCTCTCTGAGAACGCTTGCCAGCCCATGCTGTTTTAAGGCTGGAGCAAACTTCCTCCATCTATTCCAGACAGAGGGGACTGCAGGGGTAGGAGTCAGTCAAGACATCTCTGGTGTTAGAAAGTAGAGCTGTTTCAGGGTTTGGGGAAGATTGTTCAATTAAACTAGGTCCTCTTTGTTTTTACTGTATGTGTGACTTCTTTCTACAAACAAAGGAAGAATATTTATGTTAGAACATTTTATCTATTCTTTGTCAATTGTTTGTCTACAATTTTAACGTGGATAAAGGAGAGCTCAGTGTAAATATATTCTTAAAAACTAATTATGGTTCATGTCCACTACCATGCGATCATATTTAAATCTATGAACTATCCTGTTACTTAGGTATTATCCTGCTCCTGATGAGAAAACAAACTCAGAAAGATTGCAAAATTTCCCTAGGTCACAAAACCAGTGAGGAGAGGAATAAGAATTAGAAACCAGTTCCTTTTGGCCTTCAAAGCTAACCATATACCATTAGATCAAACTGATTTACATACTTTTGCTGGAATTAGTCTCAGAGTTCATGGTTCTCGCTTGATTTTCCAAAGGAAACTGTGCCACTTTAATATCATTTCAAACTTTGAAATTTAAACTCTTTTTTATTATACTTTTTTGTCTTTGTTCTGTTCCATTTCTTTTGATTTCTTCTCAACGGATCCCTCTTATTTATATGCTAAATATTTGTTACCTATTTTCTGTCAATTTTCACATTTTTGAATGTTTGTTTTCTCTCTGTTGTATGCTAACAGTTCTTCATTGAGATATAATTTGCATAGAGAATACTGCAAAAAACCTAAAGGTACAGCTTTATAAATTTTAATATAATTATACATTGTATAATAACACCCAGTTAAAGACAGAGAACATTTTCCCCCATGCCACAAGGCTCTTATGTGGTCCTTGCCAGTCAATACTCATCCCCCAAATGAAGAATATATTCTGAATGTTGTCACTGCCTTAGTCCCTTTGTGTTGCTGGAAAGGAACACCAGTGACTGGGTAATTTATAAAGAAAAGAGGTACATTTTGCTCATGGCTCTACAGGCTGCACAAGAAGCATGGCACCTGCATCTGCTCCTGATGAGGGCCTGAGGCTGCTTCCACTTGCAGCAGGTGAAAAGGAACCAGTGTGTGCAGAGATCATATGGTGAGAGAGGAAGCAAAAGAAAGTGAATAAGGTGAGAGGCACTTTTTAATAACCAGCTCCTACAGGAACTAAGAGAGTGAGAATTCACTCACTACCTTCTCCCAGGGTGGGGATTAATCTATTCATGAGGGATCCACTCCCGTGACCTAAACACCTCCCATTAACCCCCACCTCCAACACTGGGGACCACATTTAAACATGTGATTTGGAAGGGACCAATATTTAAACTATAGAAGCCGCCAGAGATTAATTTTGCTTATTCATGTGCTTCATGAAAATGAATCATTTTGGCCAGTCCTGGTGGTTCACGCCTGTAATTCCAAGACTGCGAGGCTGAGGCGGGCAGATCACCTGAGGTCAGGAGTTCAAGACCAGCATGGCCAACATGGCAAAACCCTGTCTCTACTGAAAATACAAAAATTAGCCAGGCGTGGTGGCAGGTATCTTTAATCCCTGCTACTTGGGAGGCTGAGGCAGGGAAAGTTTGTTGAACCTGGGAGGCGGAGCCAAGATCGTGACACTGCACTCCAGCCTGGGGGACAGAGTGAGACTCCATCTCAAAAAAATTAAAAAATGGAATCGTTTAGTATGTTCTCTTGTTTTGACTTCTCTTACTCAGGTGGTTATATATGCCACTAGTTTGTTTGATTGTGTTTTTCCCTCGTTTCATTTTGTTTTGGCCAAGTAATATCCTATTGATTGTATGATTGTCACACAATTTGATATCCATTTTTCTGATGGGAGCCAGGTTTACTTGTTGGCTGCTGTGCATAAGTAACTATGAATATTCTCATACAATTATTTCTGTGAAGACACATACTTATTTTCCAGGGTATCTATAGCTAGGGATAGAGTTGCTTGGTGAATGTGTAGAAAATGGGCACAGAGTTTTGCAAAGTAATTGTATTATTTTACATTTCTATGAAAGATGTAGGCCATTTCCCGTTGCTCTACATTCCCACACACTTAATATTTTCAGCCTTTTATATATAGCCATTCTACAATTGTGTAGTGATATCCTGTTTTGGTTTTCTCAGGCCTAATGTTCATTTAGATATCTTCTTATGGAAAATATCTTCTCAAATTTTTATGTTCGTTGATATACTGGGGTGTTTGTCATTTTCTTTGTATTCTATAGCCGTTCTTTATATATTTTGAATGAGTCCATTTATATATACTTTTTTTTTGCTATATTACATTGCAAATAATTATTCCTGGTCTACAGATAGCTTTTAAGTTGTTAATCAACAACATAATAAGTAGAAGGTTTTTAAAAATGAAGTGCAATTCACTTGATTTCTTATTGTGGTGAGTGCTACAGTATCTAGTCTAAGAAATATTTTCCTATGTCAAGTTCATGAAACTATTTCCTATTTTTCCTTTACAGGATTTCTAATTTTAACTTTCACATCTTAAGTTAATTTCAATGTATGATGGAGAATGGTTGTTAATATTAACTTTTTAAAACAACAAATATTATTTCACTCAAAACCATTTTACTTAAAAGTCTTTCATTTCCCCCAATGAAGGGCATTGGTGTCTTTGTTTTTAAAACATTTAGAAGTGGCAGTGCGAGCATGCTCTCACTCATGAGTGGGAATTGAACAATGAGAACACTCGGACACAGGGCGGGGAACATCACACACCAGGGCCTGTCATGGGATGTGGGGCTGGAGGAGGGATAGCATTAGGAGAAATATTTAATGTAAATGATGAGTTAATGGGTGCAGCAAACTAACATGGCAAATGTACACCTATGTAACAAACCTGCACGTTGTGCACATGTACCCTAGAACTTAAAGTATAATAAATAAATGAATAAATATATATATATTTTTAAAAGAGTGGCAGTGCGAGGGCTGCTGCACAGCTAGCAGAGCCGTGGTGAGGACGGCAGCGCCTGCCCCGAGCTCTCCGCCTCCGCTGCCCGCCAGCCCAGGCGGCCCCAGCAGCAGTGACCAGAGGAGCCCCTGCAGCAACGCAATGGCCAGGTGGATGCCTCCATCTACAGCCTTGTGGCGGATGGGACCTGTTAGGACATCACCATCATGGGCAACAAGGACTTGAACTGGGCTGCCGTCTCAGGGAAAACCTTCGCCAACATCACCCCAGCTGAGGTTGGTGTCCTGGTTGGCAAAGACTGGTCAAGCTTTTTCGTGAATGGGCTGACACTTGGGGGCCAGAAATATACTGTTGTCCCGGACTCACTGCTGCAGGATGGGGAATCGACCGTGGGTCTTCATATGAAGAGCATCAGTGGAGCCCCACCTTCAGTGTCACCATCACCATGACTGCCAAGATGCCAGGACTGCTGATGGGCAAAGGAGTCCACGGTAGTTTCACCATTTCATAACAAATAAATGTTATGAAATGGCCTCCCACCTTCAGCGTTCCCAATACTGACCTCCTTTGTTCCTTCCCCTCCACTGCTTCCCACAGCTTTGCCCCACTTTCCTTCTCATACATACACCATTTTAATTTTGGGGACCATTACCCCACACACCTTATTGCTGCCAAAACAACATGGGCTGGGGGCCAGGGATAGATGGGCAGACACCTTCCCCTACCTATATCCCTCTTGTGTGTGGTTGGAAAACTTTTTTCTTTTGAGGAATTTTTTAGGAATAAAAAAGATTCTACTAAAAAAATAAATAACTATACATATGTTTGAATGTATAGTTTGAATCTGTATTCTTTTACTTTGATATATTTATGAATACTTACAACAGTACTACCATTTTTAAATTACTTTAAAATCAGGTTTGAAATCTAGCAGAGAAAGTGCTCCAACTTATTGCTTCTTTAAGACCAACTTGCCTATTATAGGTTCTTTGATTTTCAAATACATTTTGAAATTAGCTTTTAAATTTCTCTAAAATCTCCTACTAGAAATATTAATCAGAATTGTGTTGATGTAATATGCTAACAAAACTGAGTCTTCCAATCAATGAACATGATATCCATTTCTCTATTTAGTCTTCTTTAATTTTTCTAACCAATTGCTTTTAGGGGCCTTGTGCCTGCTTCATTGCATGTATTCTTAAGCATGGAATGATTCCGGCTATTAATCTCTATTTAATGTTTTATTGAATTTCATTTTCTAGCTGCTAATTGCTAGTATGGAGAAATTAAGATGATGAAATCAACTTTATAAAGGTTTAATTTAGGTACAACAGACTGCACCACTTTAAAATGCATAATTCAATGCATGTTTACAAATGTATACACTAATGGAACTACTGCCACAACCAAGATAGAGGAATTTATGCCCCAAAGTTTCTTGTACCCCTCTGCAGTTCATCAGTCTTTCAACCCTCGTGCCCAAGGAACCGCTGTCACTTCAGGTCCGTTTCCATTTTTTACCATTTTCTATAAATGAAATAATACCTGCGTTCTTTTGTATCTGCCTTCTTTCATGCATCAACGTAATTTTAAAATCCATCCAGATGAGTATTTTCATCAATAGTTAATGCCTTGTAATTGCTGAGTAGTATTCCTTCATGTGGCTGTACCATGTTTGTTTATACTTTCACTTGTTATTGGACATTTCTATCATTCCATGTTTGGGCTATTATGAAGAAACTATCATGAGCATCCATACGTGGCAGGCCAGGTCTCACTAACACAGGCCTCCCTAACAATTGTTTCCGTACCGACTGAGTGGTTCAGTTAAATATTAAGAGGAAGGAGAAAAAAAAAGCCAGTGCCCTTATACAAAGGCTGGAATGTAACAAAAGCCCACCAAGAGTTTTGCCTAGGCTTTTCCTGGACCTTAAAGCATGACAAAATAATGAAGGCATTCTTAACAGGAGTCGTTTAGTATGAAACAAGTTTTATTGGGGGTCTGAAGAAACTCCCCAGGCCTCCAGAAACAAGTTTATTGGAGGTCTGAAGAAACTCCCCAAACCTCTGTGATTTAGCAGGAGACAAGATAAGGGTCCCCAGCACCTAGACCCATTTAGATTAAGTGAATTTACTGAGGCTCCAGAGGAAGGTCTTCAGGACTCAGACCTTAGTTATAGATTAAAAGAAGTTAATCACTTATGTATTTACAGGAATGCACACTTCCACATACACATATAGCTTAGAAGGTATATAAGCTCAGGAAAACTTTGTAATTTTGAGTTGGTCTGGTGATAATTTCCAGGCCTTTTCCCTGTAACCAGTTGCAGAAGTAAAAATTCTCTTCCTCCCCAGTTCATCAGCATCTTGTTACTGGGACACAAGAAATAGCAGCCCGCCCCTCAGTTTGGTCTGGAAACAGACATACAGATCATTGTGCAGACACAGTGTGTAAATTCCTAGGAATGGAATGACTGTCCATCTCATTGGTATATGTTTAACCTTTAAGAAACTGTTAGATTTTCAGTCATACCATTTTTCATTCTTACAAGTATAAGACTTCCAAGTGCTTTAATCCTCACCAATATGTGCTATTTTCAGCATTTTTAATTTTAGCCATTCTCATGGATATGTACTGGTATCTCATTGTTGTATTGATTGATCTCCCTGATGACTAAACAGTAGAGCATCTTTTTCTATGTTAATTGACCATTCATGTATCCTCTTTTCTGAAGTATCTATTCAAGTCTTTTGAGAAATTGTTTCATTGTGCTGTTTATCTTATCAGACTGCAATATATATAGTATATATGTATAGCATATATATAGTATATATATCGTGTATATATATACTATATATAGTGTATATAGTATATATATAGTGTATATATATAGTATACATATAGTGTATATATATAGTATATATAGTGTATATATATAGTATATATATGTGTGTGTATATTATATATATACACTTTTAAAAAAACCTTTGTTGGAGATATATATATCTCCTATATTGTGGCTTCTTTTTATGTTCTCTTAATGTTCCCTATTAGGAGAACAATAGATAATCTTCAAAAAGGTGAATATATATATATATATATACACACACACACATATATGTGTGAGTGTGGGTGGGTGGGTGGGTATGTACACATATATATATGTCCTAAGAATCATTAATTAGACATATATGTGAGTATCTATTTCTGGATTCTCTCTTC
The DNA here is from genome assembly GCF_029289425.2 of Pan paniscus. Lineage (NCBI taxonomy): Eukaryota > Metazoa > Chordata > Mammalia > Primates > Hominidae > Pan > Pan paniscus. The sequence continues at coordinate 100,304,277 of NC_073249.2, read as the reverse complement.
TCTTCCACTGGTATATATTGTATTTTTTTTTTCAACAAAACACATGATCTTGATTTTCATAGCTGTAGAGTAATTCTGGAAATAGGTAGTGAATTCATTCACCATTATTCTTTTATAATATTGCTCTTTTATTACTCTTGATCATTGACATTACCATATAAATGCTAGAATCAGCTTGTAAATTTCTACCAAAATGCTGCTTGGAATTTTTACTAGAATTGCATTGGATCTGGAGATCAATTCATGAAGAACTGACTTTTTAAACATAACAACTCTTCTGATCCATGACAAGGTTTATCTCCCCACTAATTTAGTTCTTTCATAATTTCTCAAAGCAATTTTTTTGTAGTTTTTGGTGTACTGGCCTTACATAGATTTTGTTGACTTTCTTTTTTTTTTTTTTTTGAGACAGAATCTCACTCTGTTACCCAAGCTGGAGTGCAGTGATGTGATCTTGGTTCACCGTAACCTCTGTCTCCCAGGTTCAAGTGATCCTCCTGCCTCAGCCTCCCAAGTAGCTGGGACTACAGGCACATGCCACCATGCCCAGCTAATTTTTTGTAGTTTTAGTAGAGACAGGGTTTCACTGTGTTAGGCAAGATGGTCTCAATCTCCTGACCTCATGATCTGCCCACCTCAGCTTCCCAAAGTGCTGAGATTACAGGTGTGAGCCACCACACCCAGCCTGTTGAATTTATTTATAACCACAACATGTATTTAGATGTTACTTTAAATGAAATTGTATTTTTATTTCATTTTCCAAATGCTCACTGCTAATATACAGAAATACAAAAGACTACTTATATTGAGCTTATATTTTGCAACACTACCAAACTCACTAATTAGTTTTGGTAGATTTTTGTAGATTTCTAGGATTGTTAACACATATAGACATTATCCGTGAATAAAGACAGCTTCAATTCTTTATTTTCAACCTTTTCAATACTTTTATTTATTTTTCTTACTTTATTGCATTGATTTAGAGCTCCAGTATAATGCTGAATTGAAAGAGTAACAACAGATATTCTACTTTTTTCTCTGATTTAATGGAAAAGCATTCAATCTTATGCCATTTAATATAATGTTACCTGTGGGTTTTTCAAATCTGCCCTTAATGGGGTTGGAAGTGTTGCCTTCTGTTCTTATCATGCTGAGAGTTTTCTGGGGTTTGTTTTTATAAATCATGAAAAAAGTTTTCAATTTTGCCAAATGCTTTTACTGTGTATGATGAGGCAATCATACAGTTTTTCTCTTTTGCCCTGATAATATATAAAATTATACTTTTTAAATATAAAAAAGATTTCTTGAATCAAGCTAGGACAGTTTTTTTAATTATAAACTTTTAACAAATATATTGAAATATAACTTACATGCAATTGAGATGCATTAAAGTGTATAATCACTGAAGTGTATAATTAAAGTGTATAATTTTAAGAGTTTGAGCACAGTATGCATGAGCCAAAAAGAAAGGACAGAAAATACTAAGTATGTCTCAGCATATGTGGTCTATCTTGGTGAATGTTCTATGTGAGTTTGAGAAGAGTTATTTGTTAGCTGTTCTTAGATGTATTTTGCTTAAATGTCGACTTGGCTAACTTGTGTCATTGATTGTGTGAATTAATTTTGTTCTAGTGGGCATTAAAATTACTGTCTGATCACATTGGACTTATGTGGACTTGGTTTATGTTTTATTACAGTGGATTCATGGAAAGCCAACAGCATTTCCCAAGACTCTCTAATTTGGTAGGACTCAATCACCAATCCATCCCTTTGTGGATGTTGTCAGGGTTTGGTTTTAGGCTTTACTAGGGCTGGTCTAGAATAGGCCTTATTGTAAAGTGTGACACTTATTCCTAAAGCACAGCCTTTCTAGTGTCTCAATTGGATACCTGGATGCTAATGAGGTGTGCATGAGTTCTTCCCACCCTGGATGGCAGGAACTCCATCATCCATTCCCCAACCCTCTTCCACCACAAGTACTTCTGGTCCAAACTCAACTTTATAGCAGCCACTCCTATGTTAAATCTGTTAGTCTTTTTCTTGTGCAGGTACAGTCCAGTCCTTGATAAGTATGCACATGGAACCCCACATGGACTTCGAGAGCTGCCCCTCTGAACAGCTGTCTCCTATTGGTGCCCTGCCCTGCAGATTGGAATTTCTTCAGTGGCCTTGAACTCTGATCTCTGCCTTCTCAGCTCAGTGGGGATGCCCTGCTCTGAGAGGACTCTAGCCTACTGTGCAGCTGCTGAGAAATTCTCCCCAGACAAAAACTAGGAAATCATGGGGCTTCCACCTTAAGTTTCCTGTTGTACTGCCTGTTGTCCACTGTCTGAAAACAATTTTATGTTTGTTTATGGAGGCAGTCTGATATGATTTATTCTAACAGATAGAAGTAGAAATCTGTTATAGTCTTTTAATTACTGTGTCTTTATAGTATTATGGTAGACAGAATCCTAAGATGAGCTGCAGTGATCTTTGCTCTTATATAATCACTTCTTCCTGAGTGTAGACAAAGCCAGCGATGAGATATCACTCCTGTGATTGTGTTACAATTTATGGCAAAAACGTTAGCAGATGTAATCGAGATCCCAAATCAGTCGAATCTAAGACAGGGAGATATCTTATGAGCTTGACCTAAAGAAGGTGAGTTCCTTGGAGGGACTGAGGTCTTCCTGGAGAAATGTGAAGTGCAGGAGGGTTTCCAGGCAGGGTGATTCTCCTCTGCTGGATGGAGAAAGCATGCAGTGGGAACGTGGGAGGCCTCTAGGAGCAGCAAGAGGCCCCTGGCTGACAGCCAGCAAGAAAACAGAGATCTCAGTCCTGCAGTCACAAGGAACTGAACTCAGCTGACAACCTGAGGAAACTTGAGAGGAAGTTCTTCCCCAGACCCTCCAGAAAGAAACCCAGCCTAATTTCAGCCTGTGAGGCCCTGAGAAGAAGACTCAGCTAATCCAGGCCTGAACTTCTGATCTGTGGACACTGCAAGAAAGTAAATCATTGTTATTGTAACCCTCTAAAGCTTGCAGTAATTTGGTATGCAGCAATAGAAAATTAATAAAAGTAAAATGGAGAAGACTTTGGAGTGGGGACAAGAATGAAATGGTGGGAGAGGGATGCCTGTATGCTGAGATGGTTGATGCCTGTATGGTTGAATTGGGTCTACCATTCCTCATCTAATTAGCTATGGTCTATTAAGGTGCATAGCTATACATGAATATTGGTACTAGGTGAATCCAGAGGAATAAGATATTGCATTCTTGAGAGTAGATGAGAACACCCTGAATTGGTGGTCACCGTATCATATGTCATATATCAGGTCCCTCTGGGAAGACCAGAGGAAGATTTACAGGATACACTAGTGACAACATTGAAGGCTTCTTTCTTCCCCAAAGGGACCCAACCTCCCCTCAGTCAAGACGTTCCAAGTCTCTGAACTGGATGCCAGGTTATAAATTCCCACTATACCGACTCCATCAAGCTTCTGTCCTCAGAACTAGAGTTTATCAGTAAAAGATAGACTCATGGGAGTCTAGGCATTTATTCTCTTATTTTATATAAATCAGCTAATGCGCATGAACAAAACAGACTTTGAAGAAAGAAAGTCACAGTTACCACAGGAAAACAGCTTCGACATCCTCATGAGTCATCATGGGTATTCCATTGGGAGGACTTGATATGAGGCTTTCCTCCTCATGGGTTAGTACAGATCTGGGGGAAATGTCATCAAGTACTCGATTCAGAGTGTAGCAGCTGGGGCTGTTGATTCGTTAGGCCTCCTGCAGCTGGAGATGCAAGTAGTGCATTTTCAGGGCCACCACAGGTGCCCTTAGGCTAGCATTCTTCAGAGCCAGAATCCAAAAAGCCACAGAAGCTCTGAGTATTTCCCTTTCCTCGGTCACCCACATAAACGGCTTCAGGTCCTTCTGGGGAAGGCCTGGAGGAAGATTTACAGCATACACTTGTGGCAGCATTGAAGGCTTCACTCTTCCTCAAGGGATCCAATCTCCTCTCTGTCAAGAATCTCCAGGTATCTGAACTGGATGCCAGGTCATAAATTCCTACTATGGTCTCTGTCCTCAGAACTAGAGCTTTTCTAATTATTACATACATTGATTTCTTAGTAGATTTCCCATCCATTACATTCCCAGACACCTCACGATGATTAGTAATCACCACAGATCCCTGCCTCTCAAGGAAATTCCTCCCACCTTGTTTCTAGATGGCCGAGTACCACTGCCTGTCCTCTACTCTTCCAGAACCCTATTGTTCTCCCTGACAGCAGGGAGGGCAAATCCATGCAGCATCTCCCGCCATGACCTCCAGCCTGCAGAGGTGAGGTGCCATAGGACCTTTACACACACGCCGCTGTTCCCATCACCTGTGCATTTCTTAATGCCTTGGCGAGGAGAATGTCCCTGGATCTTCATTGGTGGGAGCTAAAGGAACAAAGGTAAATAATGCTATGGGACCCACTGAGAATTGGGGCTGTGGAAAAGTGGCCACTGAAGTAAGACAGATGAAGCTATTGTCAGATACTCAGTGCCAGAGCAGGGAGGGAGAGGAAAGAAATACAGACCTCACCTGCCTCTCACTTCCAGGCTCCATCAGGTGCCCCTCATTGCTAAACCTAACTAGAAGTGTGCATGCAGGGGAGCCAGGGATGCATTTTAGAAGGGTAAGCCCTGAGTGGCATAAGACAGGATGGAAATGAGTGGAGAGTGGATCTGTGGGAAGGAGGAGGGGATGTTATTGGGAAACAAAAGGAGAATACTAGCTAATAATGCTAGGTGACACTAATATTCCAAAGTCTGTGCTCATATTCAGAAAAGAAAGTTCAGCAGAAAGCACTAAACTAGGAGTCAAGATATTATATTTTCAACTGTTGTTCCAACAGCCATATTATAAAGGACCAGTTTATTTCGTGCCTTTCTAATTTGACCTAAAGTGCCAGGTGGCATTGGGGCTGGCACAGCCTTGCTCAATTATGTGTTGAAGAGTACACAGAGACTGCCAGGCTGAGGGAAGATGAAAAAGAATAGAAGAGATGCTCTCAGGGAACAAGAGACCACACAGCCCCAGAGTCAGGGGCAGCATCAGCCACTGTTGGCTGCTCATTTCCCGGACAGAGCCCACAAGCCTCAGCCATGCTTTGCTTCTGCAAGATGCTACTTCACCTTTTCAATAAACCTGCCTGAATTTAAGCTGATAGGGGTTTATTTCTCCTTCATCATAAATGAAATTTTTCACCACAACAATCTCCAGTGAATTGTGGGCACAGCAGGCAGGTGCATCCCTGCTTCTGTTCCACTATCTCCCCTGTAGGTTGAAAAGGAGGAGGTATTGAATTACCTCCAAATGTTCCTCTCACTCTGATATTCTGTGATTCTGGTTTCTTTTCAGCTACTTTGTTTTTGGAAGCATGTATCCTAAGGCATCCAGCTGAACAACCTTTGTCTACTGTGTCCAGGCATTCCTGGTGGTATTTCAGACAAGACTCTCTGGGATTGCTGCACTCACCACCACTGAAACAATTCTATGACCATCCATTTCATGGCTACATGTTTGCTCATTTTGTGTGTTCATAAAGGGAGGGGACAGACAGCAAACTTGCATGTTACAAATTGTATCATCTTAAAAAGGAAACAAGGCAACACTTTGCAATAAAACCTTAAGATGCATTAAATTTAAGCCTAATGCAATAAAGAATGCCCATAAAATTCTTATCTAAAGAATGCTTAGAAAATTGTTGAACAAGGGACATCATCATTTAAAGTGATATGAAGAAACCTTCTTAGCTAAGCATATGGGCTAGATTAGAGAGAAAATAAAGGGCCCATCTCTTCCCTGGAAAAACTACTGATAGCATCTTTCAAAAAGCTCTCTGTGATTGAGGATGCACCTTGATCTATAGGCTCACATTTGGTCGCAACTGGCAGCTACTTCTTGGCATTGACATTGCATTCCCAACTAGTAAATCTTTCCAAGATCTGAGTTTCTGCAGATATGATATTATTTTTTTTGACCATCCTTATCTTCAAAGGCTACCAAAAAGGAACAAAGATTTTATTTACCTCCCCAAGGGAAAAGGTTTTACCAATGAGACACTTTCTTACCATGACCCCAGGGCCCCCTATGCCCTGTTCACTTGAGTGCCCTGTGTGGCCTGACAGAAGCTCATGCTGGTCACAGGATTTGTTACATAATTAACCTCCTTCCTGAATCCCAACTTCATGGTGGTGGTGATGACAGGTGTCCTGTATCCCAGGCTCATGTCCCTGAAGTCACCAGCCTGTCTCCAGTTAGAAAAAATTACATGTATATAGCGAGGTCTCTTTGGAAGTAGCAAAAGCTTTCTCACCTTCATACATTAATGGTTGGAATGTACAATAGTATAAACACTTTGGGAAAAAATGTCTGGCATATTCTTACAGAACTAAACAACTACCTATTCTATGACTCAGTAATTCCTAAGCATTTATCCAAGAGAAATTAAAACATATGCCCAGAAAATGATTTATACAAGAATGTTCATAGCAGTTTTATTCACAATAGGAAAAACTGGAAACATTCAAGTATCTGTCAATACAAGAATGGATCAATAAACTTTGACACATTCATTCCATGGAATGGCTAAAGGAACAAACTGTTGACACACAAAACAACATGGATGAATCTCAAAAACATTTTGAGTGCAACAGGAGCCACACACAAAAGAGTGTGAGAAAAAAGATAAACAATAATCGTTTCAAGAAATGCAGAGCAGAGAGCCCAGAGGCAAAGACCCACAGGATGGCAGGTCAGTCCCAGGCTGTGGATCCTAATTAAGAAACTCCTGCTGGATTTTGTCCAGCTCCATTTGCAAACTATTTTAGGTCAGTGACTTCTTTATCCCCTCCATGTTCCCTCATTTTGAACTAGAATCACTGTAGTTGTTATTCTATGTCTGTCCCATCATTTCAAATGAGGGGCAGATAAGCTGTTTGTTCAGTTTCACAGGTCAAAGGAGGTAAGGGAATTATGTCAAGGATCTGTACTCAGAGAAGGTAGGAGCTTGAGAAGGACTCCATGAGTTATTATTGGTTGATGATGGAAAAGAGAGGTAAGGAGGAAAGCAGGTGGCCTCTGGAGTCAGAGTGTCTCCCAGCTGACAGTCAGCAAAGACAAAGGGCCCTCAGTCCCCCAGAAACAAGAATAGGAAGGCCTTCAGTATCTGTAGTGAACTTGGAAAAATAGCTTGAGCTCTAGAAAAAAATACAGCCAGCCCATTCCTGGATTTTAGCTTCACATGACTCTCATCAGAGAATCCAGCTGCTTCATTCCAGACTTCTGTGGTTTCAAACCACTGGTTTGTGGTAATGTGATAATAGGCAGCAAGAGAAAACTAGTACAGGTGCCTGTCTCTCCTCTTGAATTTCAATTTTAGATACATGGATGCTAACCCCTCTAAGAGAAAAAAATTCAATCAATCAATCAATCAATGAAAGAACTACAGTAAAAATATTGCCCTCACCTTTATGTGGCTGTTCCAGAGCCCTTGCCACCTGAAGAAGACAATGAGGGCTATTTCAGGCATGCGAAGAGTGTGGCTTTACTGTTATCAATCACATTTCTGAAAGAATAAAAATGGTTCAGTTCAAGCCATGGCTCATGTCTGTAATCCTAGCACTTTGGGAGGCCAAGGCAAGTGAATCACTTGAGGTCTAGAGTTAGAGACCAACTTGGCCAATTGGAGAAACCTTGTCTCTACAAAAAGACAAAAATTGCCCAGGTGTGGTGGCAGGTGCCTGTAATCCCAGCTACTCAAGAGGCTGAGGCAGGAGAATCACTTGAACCCAGGAGGTGGAGGTTGCAGTGAGCTGAGATCGCGCCATTGTATTCCATCCTGAGGAACAGAGCAAAAACTCCATCTCAAAATAAATAAATGAATAAATAAAAAATAAAGATGGTTCATTACTTAACTCCACATATTATTATATGAAAATGTATCACCTCAATTTTAATAGCAGATTTTTTAAAATTCCTTTTCTTGTGCTCACCAGACAAGGTTTGGTAGCAAATACCAGTCACCAGCACAGATGAACCAATTCAAGGAGAGCCATAAACATGACTAATATTATGTTCCCCCAAAAATCATCCTTAGAATGCAATCTCTTCTCTACTTGTCCCAAAACGAACATAATAGTCCACTATATAAAGTCCCAAACACAGGAAAATGTAAATACAATGAAGTCTGTTTTCCAAATATTTATTCTATTCAGACCCAGTCATGGGTACCAGGGATTAGGAAATGACTACAAAGAGGTTCAAAGGAATTTGGGAAGTGACAAAATGTGCTAAAGTAGAACTCTGCTGATGGCTGCACAATTCGATAAATCAACTTAAATCATTGAGTTGTACATTGACAATGGGTGACTTTTATAACAAGTAATTCTTTAAATGAACTTTTGGGTTTCTATTCCAACATGGAAAGAGCTAGGCAGTCATGACTTGTCCTCACAGCTAGAAAAAAGCTGAATGAACTGAAAGTCAACCCTTCTAGGGTGGACCAGAGAATTGAGGTCACAGGGAAAACTGCCACCTGAAAAATGAGAAAGACAGGCTAACACACAAGGAGTCACAGCTCACAGGGAAGAGAAGCTACTGGGGACAGCAAGTGGGAGGAGCACTTAAATGGTATTGACAGATTACTAGAAGCTCAGGGTGGCCTGGCTAGAGCACTGAAAACTCCTTGAAAACCAACTAAGGGGGAATATCACACATTTCCAAGTTTTACTACAATGATCTCAACTAGGTTCTCATCATGAAGTTCAGAAAAACTCCCTGAAGTTTGGCACTACCAACTTCAGGGCTTATATTAAGCTACAGTAGCCCAAATAGGGTGAAGTTGGTGAAAAGAGAAAACACACACAAATAGATCCATGGAAAAGAATACAGAGCCCAGAAACAGACCTACACACAGTCCACTGATCTTCCATGAAGGTTTAGAGACAATTTAAAACAGCAAAGATAGCCTTTCCAACTAGTGGTGCTAGAACAGCTGGACAACCACATGCAAATGTATATATATAGATAGATCCAGGTATGCATGTTCTACCCTTTATAAAATAAATCTTACATGTAAATGTAAGGTGCAAAACCATAAGAATCCTAGGAGATAACATAGGAGAAAAATCTCGGGGATCTTGGGTTTGATGATGGCTTCTTAGATACAAAACCAAAAGCACAATCTACTAATGAAAAAAAATTAAGTTGAGCCTCATTAAAATTAAAAACTTCTGCTCTGTGAAAGACACTGTTAAGAGAATGCAAAAAGCAAGTCACAGACTGGCAGAAAATATTTACAAAATAATCTGATGGAAAAACTGCTGTCCAAAATATATGAAGAATTCTGAGAACTAAACAACACAAAGCAAAAAAAAAAAAAAAGTAGGTGAAAGATCTGAACACCTCATTAATAAGATATACAGATGGCAAATAAGCATATGAAAAAGATGCTCAAAATCATTTGTCGTGAGGGAATTGCACATTAAAACAGCAATGAGATATCACTGTAAACCTATTAGAATGGCTAAAATGCAAAAAAGTGAACACACCAAATGCTGTCAAAGATGAGGAGCAACCAGAACTCTCCATAGCTAGTGGAAATCAAAAGAGTACAGTCACTCTGGAAAAGTTAAGTTCCCTCAAAATCCTGCACATAAGTACTTAGAGCAATTTTACTCATAATTGCCAAAACTTGGAAGTACCCAAGATGTCTTCCACCAAGTGAATTAATAAACAAACTGTGTTGTAGCCATACAATGAAATCTGATTCAGTGATTTTTAAAACACAAGCTATCAAGCCATGAAAAGACATGGAGGAACTTAAAGTACATAATGCTAGAAAGAAGTCAGTCTGGAAACCTGCATACTGTATGATTCCAACTCTAGGACAGTCTTGGAAAATCAAAAAGATAGAAATAGTAAAATGATGAGTGGTTGTCAGGGATGGAGGAGAGGAGGAGGCATGAAATGGTGAAGCACAGGGAATTTTCAGCAGTGAAACTATTTTGCATGATGCTGTATTGGGGATTTAGGACATTATGTAATTGCCAAAACCCATAATCTGTGAAACTCAAAGAATTAACTCTAACGTAAACTATGGACTTTAGTTGATAATGATGTATCAACAGTGGTTCATAAATTGTAACGAATGGGCTACACTAATACAACATACTAATAGGGGAAATTGTGTGCTGGAGGACAGGGGAGCCTAGGAGAACTCTCTGTACTATCCACTCCATCTTTCTGTAAACCTAGAACTGTTCTAAAAAATAATGTCTATTAATTTTTTTAATTAGGATGCAGCAGCCCCATATCAAGGTTTTGGTGGCATCCTGTTATTGTGTGGTTAGTACTTGGCATTGAAGTGCACCAACCTGGAGTCAGAGCAGTTGGAGATTTCAATGCCTGTGCCATTTACCTCTAACCCTGGGGAGCCCCCAGAATACAGCTAGCAGATCAGTTAGGTAGAAGCAGCCTCAGCAATCTAGACAGTGCAGGCTTCTGGTAAGGACAGGTACAAACCATCTGGGTGGGCAGAACTTGATGAAGACTAGGAACCACTGAGACTCAGCAGCTGCCCCAGTGGCACCCACAAATCAAAGGAGGGGGCTGGAAAGAGCTCAGGGCTACACAATGAGCTCCCTGCCTGCAAGACAGAAGCAGCTCCAGAGATTTTGGTAAATAATGTAGGTTTCAGTACAGTGTGGTCTATTCAAAAAAGTAGAACAAAAAGGAAAGAAAAAGAGACAGCATGAGAGAGAGAGAAAGAAAGAGGAAAGAAGAAAGGAAGAAAGGAAAGAATAGAGGGAGGGAGGAAAGGAAGAAGGAAGGAAGGGAGGGAGGGAGGGTGGGTGGGCAGGAGGGAGGGAAAGAATAAAGAGAGAGAGAGTTGGAGGGAAGTAGGGAAGGAAGGAAGGAAGGAAGGAAATTAACAAATTTACATGAAGATGAGAACATCCAGGGGAACTTACACCACCAATATTTTCCATTAACAGGAACACGCTAACTAGTTATTAGAGAGAGACACACTACTGTGAAACCATATACTGTTTCCATGGGGTACAACACCTTCCTCCTCCTCTGAAACACATTCTGTCTCTGGCCCACTGTTGCCAGAGACACTGAGTCTTATCTTTGGATAAGTTCTGGTGCCCACAGGAATGAGATGAGATGGTGGACTCCAGAACACCAGGCCATGACCTTTCCTGCTGCTCCTTGTCCACTCCAGAAGCTATCCAGCTGCAGTTGGGGGCCTCAGCCCCTGGGTCTGACATAATCCATTTGCCATTCTCACTGGACTTCTCTCCTTGCACTGGTTCCCACTCCTCCAGGACCCAGTGGGTGACCACGTGAGAAGGACATAAACAGGCCATGTCCCTTTCTTTCTCCCCCTCTCAATGCCTGCAGTGGTGGGTTCCATTGGGTAGTGACCTGAGATTTACTCATTATGGGGCCTCTAGCCCAGACCAGGGCCTGGTACCTAATAGTCACCCCATGAATGCCCAGTGAAAGAAGGTGTCCACCACAAGGTCCTGGGGAACCAAGAATTCCACCGTGGCCCATAAATTCTAAGTCCTACAGGATTCTGGAATTGGAGATGGGAAAGGCCTTCAAAAGTGGCCACTCTTTTAACCTGTTATACTGGCAACTGAGCCATGTTTCCCCATCCTGGACACATCCAGAGGGCACTGCCTAAAACCAGACACATCTCCCCACCCAGGACAGAGCAGGGGCCTTAGTCTGGGGGATGTGGGTGGACAGGGAGGGGGTGAGCCACAAAAGCTGAAGAGGAGAAAGCAGGTGAAAGGGTACAGCAGGGTGGAAACACAGAGGAATGGAGGCAGAGAATGGGGGTTGAGAGGGGAAGAGACAGGAGAGGGATGCAGATCTAGCTACTAAGGAAAAGTCCTGGAGAGAACACTGTCCTCTCCTGAAGTAAAATCACTTTCACCTGACCACAGCACTGCAGGTTGAGGGCGGCACAGGCTGTGAATATTTGTTCATTCATTTAACAAATATTTATTTAATATCAGTTTCATGCCAGGCAAGGCCCTGAGATGTTTAGGGACCTTGGCATCTTTCCTTTACGTCTGAGTCATAATAGAAAGAGGGCCCTCTGACCCCATCAAGCTGGCAATGCCTCAGGATTTTTACCTGTTGGATCTAGCAGCTCTTCATGTCGGCCCACACCATGTGAGGCTGCTCTTGGTGCACTGAATGGGGAAGTTTCTACGTCAGTGCCTCGGAGAGTCCACTGGAAGCCCTGGACAGTGGGAGTCGGTGGCACCCCAAGGGTGGCGGCCAAGAGCACACAGCACTGAAGCTCCAGACACCCTCAGGAGGACGGTAAGGGACAATCAGCTGGTGAGAGCCTGGGTCACCAGGAACCTTTGCCTGGGTCTAAATAGGATTTGCCTTCAGATTGCCTATGAAATAAAAGAAAGAAATCAAGGTTAACATTGAGATTTGGGGCTTCAGCAACTTGAAGGATGGAGCTGCCATTTACAGAGACTGGGAAGACCCAGGGAGGAGCAGGTTGAAAGGTGGTGGGGAACTAGAGTTGGTTGGGTTTCTGTCATATGTAATCAACAGTCCTGACCACCTGTAATCCTAGCACTTTGGGAAGCCAAGACGGGTGGATCATGAAGTCAGGAGATCGAGACCATCCTGCCTAACACAGTGAAACCCCGTCTCTACTAAAAATATAAAAAATTAGCCGGGTGTGTTGGCAGGTGCCTGTAGTCCCACCTACTTGGGAGGCTAAGGCAGGAGAATGGCATGAACCCAGGAGGCGGAGGTTGCAGTGAGCCGAGATCTCTTGTCACTGCACTCCAGGCTGGGTGACAGAGTGAGATTCCATCTCAAAAAAAAAAAAAAAAAAAAGTCCTGACCAGCCTGGGCAACATAGTAAGACCCCGTCTCTGAAAATAAAAAATGAAAAATTAGCCGAGCATGGTGGTGCACACTTGTAGTCTCAGCTACTCCGGAGTCTGAGGCAGGAGGATTCCCTGAGCCTTGAGTTAGAGGTTACTGAGCTATGATGACACCACTGCACTCCAGCCTGCGGGGAAAAAATAGAGTCCTGACTAAATACTTGAGTAGCCAGGGAAGTTTTCACAAAGTATTTGAGGCAGATCTTAGTGAACAAGAATTTGATTATTTCTGTTAGGGAATTAAGAGAGTGTGGGTGTAGTTGCTTAATGCTTATTGAACTATCTTTGGAATCTCATCTATTGGTCTATCTGGTCTATCTGTACATGTATATTCTATACACTGTCTCACTGAGCTTTCACTAGGTTATGCTACAGTAACAAAAGCCCCAAAATCTTAGCAGCTACACATACAAAGGTTTATTTTTCATTGACATATACCTTTTTGGCAGGTTGACTATGATTCTGCTCTATACAAGCTATTTTATTTGTTAGACGGTGAAAACTGTCATACTTGGAGATTGTTGAATACGGTATTAGTATGTTATTCATTCATTCATTTAACAGATATTTATTCGATATCTGTTTCATGCCAGGCAAGGTCAAATACTGAGAATACAGTGGTGAATAAAAGAGACAAAATCTCTAATTTCCAGGAGCTTATGTTGAAAATGAGATTGAACACATACAAAATAATCATAATAACAATAATGAATACTATATTTACAAATAATAGCTGTAAGACATTTTAGCACCTGTTTTAAATTAGAAAAAATATAAAAATTATTAAAACTAAAATGGCCAGATATGATGGCTCACACCTGTAATCCCAACACTTTAGGATGCCAAGGTGGGAGAATCAACTGAGCCCAGGAGTTTGAATCTAGTCTGGGCACGATAGGAAGACCACGTCTACAAAAAATAAAAAATTAGCTGGGCACGGTTGTGCATGCCTATAATCCCAGCACTCTGGGAGGCTGAAGCAAGCAGACTACTTGAGCCCAAGAGTTCAAGACCAACCTGGGAAACATGTTGAATCCCCATCTCTACAAAAAATACAAAAATTAGCCAGGCATGACAGCACATGCCTATAGTCACAGCTACTCAGGAGGCTGAGGTGGGAGGATTGCTTAAGCCAGGAGGTGGAGGTTGCAGTGAGCTGAGATTATGCCACCACATTCCAGCCTGGGCAATAGAGTGAGACCCTGTCTCAAAAAAAAATGCAAAAACTAAAATAAAATTGCTACAAGATTAATATATAAAAATAAGTTCATATTCTTAGGCTGGGCATTGATTTCTTTTTTCTTTCTTTTTCTTTCTTTCTTTCTTTCTGTCTGTCTGTCTCTTTTTTTGTATAAGACAGAGTCTTGCTCTGTCAACCAGGCCAGAGTGCAGTAGCGCAATCTTGGCTCACTGCAAACTCCGCTTCCCGGGTTCAAGCAATTCTCCTGCCTCAAGCCTCCTGAGCAGCTGGGATTACAGGTGCCCACCACCACACCCGGCTAATTATTGTATTTTTAGTAGAGACGGGGTTTCACCATGTTGGCCAGGCTGGTTTCATACTCCTGACCTCGTGATCCACCTGCCTAGGCCTCCCAAAGTGCTGGGATTACAGGTGTGAGCCACCGCGCCTGGCCAGGCATTGATTTCTTAAACAGGACACAATAAGCAGTAACCATAAAGGAAAAGATCAATAAGAGTATATTTCATTAAGCCTAACAGAAAAATGTGTTCATACTCTTAGACTAGGCACTGATTTCTTAAACAGGACACAAAAAGCAGTAACCGTAAAGGAAAATATTGATAAAGCATAATTTCATTAAAATTAAGAAACTCCGCCAGGTGCAGTGGCTCATTCCTGTAATCTCAACACTTTGGGAGGCCGAGCCAGGTGTATCACTTGAGCCCAGGAATTCCAGACCAGCCTATGCAACATGGCAAAACCCCATGTCTACTAAAAATACAAAAAACAGCTAAGCATGGTGGTGGTCTCCTGTAGGTCCCAGCTACTTAGGGCCTGAGGCAGGAGGATCACCTGAGCCTTGGGAGGTCGAGGTTGCACTGAGCTGTGATTGTACCACTGCACTCCAGCCTGGGCAATAGAGTGAGATCTTGTCTCAAAAAGAAAAACAATTTAGAGAATCTCCATTCATGAAAAAACACCATTAAAAGAGTGAAAACACAAGCTGCAGTTTGAAAAAAGAGAAATGCAATTCATATATATCCTAGAAAGGAGGCATATCCAGAATAAAGTATTACAAATCAACAGAAAATCATATCAATGAAAACTGGATAAAAAGATTAAACAGTCACTTCATAAAAGAGGACATATAAATGGCAATAAAAGATACTCAATCTCAATACCAGGAAAATGGAAGTTGAACCCACATTGATATATTACTGTACCTCTACTAGAATAACAAAATAATTTTTAACTGACAAGCATCAGCAAGGATGTGGGGTAACTGGAATATTCCCTGCTAATTGGTAAAACCACTTTGGGAAAATGTTCGGCAATACGTAATACTAAAGTTTTATCATTCATATAGCTCTAAAACCAACAATGCCACTCCTACATATATACCCCAATACAGTAATGTTCTATTTCTTAATCTGTGGTGGTTCATTTAGTAAAAACTCATGACCTGTACTTTTTTTTTTTCTTTTTTTTTTTTTTTTTTTGAGACAGGGTGCACTGACGTGATCACCGCTCACTGCAATCTCAACCTCCCGGGTTCTTTTGACCACGCAGTTAATTTTTGTATATTTAGTAGAGATGGCATTTTGCCCAGGCTGGTCTGGAACTCCTGGGCTCAAGTCATCCGCCCACCTTGGCCTCCCGAAATGCTGGAATTACAGGTGTGATCTACCACACCCAGACCACCTGCACATTTAAAATTGTGAACTTCCTCTGTATTCTTCAGTAACTTTTCGAAGATTTCTTTGACACGAAGTTCTCAGAAATCTTAAAGCTAGGATTTTAGAATAGAAAAAAAAGCTTTTGGTTCACTGGTGAAATTTTACTAATTAAATTTAAAAACAAAAAGTTATTAATGCATATCACCTCAGAACAAAGATTAAAAACTACGAGCACATCAGTTTTCTTTAACTTCGTGAAGCAGTGGGATTCATTCTTTCGGCAAAGAAAGGATGAACAACACTGTAACTCAAAGAAAAGATACCACTGCAAGAAAAGGCCTTTTTTTTTTCTTTTTTTTTTTTTAGAGGGAGTCTCGCTCTGTCGCCCAGGCTGGAGTGCAGTGACAAGATACCTCGGCTCACTGCAACCTCCGCCTCCCGGGTTCAAGCGATTCTTGTGCTTCAGCCTCCGGAGTAGCTGGGACTACACGCGCTCGCCACCACGCCTTGCTAATTTTTCGTATTTTTAGCAGAGACGGGTTTTCACTGTGTTAGCCAGGATGGTCTCAATCTCCTGACCTCATGATCCGCCACGTCAGCCTCTTAAAGTGCTTCTTTTCGAAAGCAGCTCCACCAGCAAAAGGTAGGAGGAAAGCGAGGAAACCATTCCAAAAGTCTTGGTTAACTCTTGGGTGAAAGGACGCCAAATCAGATGATCTAAGAAGCCTCAAGGAAAGAAAGACAGACAGACAGGCACAGGAAAATCACAGCAACTCTCTGGACTGCAAACACCAACACCTCAGTCCAACCTACCAGAAATCCTGCTGTGAATTTGAGGCTTGTCCCGCTAGTCATGAGGTGATTCAGTGATGGCTACAAACGCTCCTTACGTGCATCCTGGACCTGGTACACCTGGCTTGCCCATCACCAGCCTGGAGACACCGCCAGGAGCACAATCCCTGAGGCCAATAAAGACCCCAGCTTTGCAAGTCAGGGGCGCGAGCACTCTTGCCCCTCAGGTTCCCAGAAGAAACCGCCACGAGGGTGGGGTGCGGGGTCAGTGTGCTCCACAGGACTTCCGAGGACGTGCCCCCCAAGCTGCTCCGTTCCTCCACCCCCTGGGATGCCACAGAACACCCGCCAGCGAGTTTCTTCCCCAGCGCCCATGAGAGGAGGCTGCGGGCGGCAGCCGCAAGCGAGGAATCCAGCGCAGGGAAAGTAGCCCCGGTGGGGCCCGGTGCGTCAGCCCCACTCGCGTGGCAAAACTTGCGGGGGCCCCCGCGCGCCGCGCCTCAGCCCAGCTGTGCGCCCGCAGGTCCCAGACTCGCCGCCCGCCTGACCTGGCGCGGCGCCCTCACCTCGGAACGCTGGGTGGACTTCGCAGTAAACCTTAACTTCCCATCCAGGCGGCAGCGGCGCGGTGCCTCGGCCTCGCTCCTGGCACCGCAGGTCGTCCGTCCCGCGTTCCCAAAAGCATCAGGCTCACTTAGAAGCTCAGGCAGCCTCGCGACCCTCACCTACCCCTCCCAGCACCGCCGCTGTCTCTACCGCCGCCCAGCGCAGGCGTAGCAGAGACTTAAAAGGACACGGCCGCCTCTACCGCACAACGGGTTGGAGCAGGTTAGGGGCCGCAAGGGCTGAGAAAACGAGTAACGGAGGACGGAGTGCAGCGGGAACGGGGAAATCCCTCTCCTCCGCCTCTTTTTCAAAGCACCAGCCCTTGACCCTGCAATTCGCTGATTTCCCCGGCCACTGGAACCGCCCCTGCCAGGTTAAAGAGGCGGGAGACACACCCCCTCCGGAGCCGGGAGCTACCGGGCGTTTAGGACTCCAGGCCTCGCCCTTCCGCACCGCCCCAAAGTCTGACTTGCAGGCTCGGGCCGCAGACCCGCAGGCTTCAGAAGGCAGCCCCAGCTCCCCCGAGAGGTGGCCTTAGGTCACTCGCAAAAACAGTAACCAACGTGTCGATGGCACTTGTATTTTCTAATTTAAATTTATAACACATTTCGCAGATGGGCTTCCACTGAAATAAGCCTTTGAGAAAAAGAAAAACTTTTTTTTTCAACAAGATTAGGAAATACCAAGACATACGAAGTAAAGCCATGCCGTCCACCCAGCTAAAAACTTTGAAAACTTGAAATTTTATCTAAGGCAAATGTTTGCATAACTTTAGGTCGTGCCATTATTTAAAGTAAATTTCAATTAACAATATCATTTGCAATTGAATCCATCTTCTATAAGAAAACTAAGATACATCCCTGATAATCTACCTCTCCCCTCCTGTATTCCATCCATCAGCAAATCCTACTGGTTTTTACCTTCCAAATTTTCCTTGAATCTGTCCTCTTCTGTCTCCTCCATCACCACCCTAGTCTAGGCTAGCTTCACCTGGGGAGTGGGGGTGGAGGGACTACTGACCTAGTCTCCCTGTGGTTTACCCATATCCCCTTTATCGCCTCTCTAATCTCAACACAACAGGCAGAGTGGCTTTTTCAAAATATAATGTGAACCCTGTCACTTCCCAGCCCAAACCACTTAAACACCTTCCCATTCTCTTAGACAAAACCTCCTAACTAACCAAGCCCTGAATGGCCAGGCGCCTTGCCCACCTCTCCATCTCTTCTCACAGGTCAGACCAATTCCATTCTTTTCTCTCTGCTCCAGCCAAACTGGCCTCTTTTATTCCCTATTTACCCAGCTTCCTGGACTCCACAGAGCTTTTGCTCATGCTTTGCTCTGTGCCTGAAGGTTCTTCCAACCCTCATCATTCTGACAACAGCTGTAGTCTCCACCTCTGAGAGGCAACTTCTGACCTCCCTACGGTGGTCCCTTACTCTTATCACATTGCATAAAACTGTAATCGAGTGGTTATGTTGGGGAATTTTTTACCATCAGCTCCATAAGTCCAGGATTTGGTTTTGTTTGGCTCATGCTTGTATTTCCACATTTGTGAAATACATGTTTGTTCATAAATGAGAACGATAGATGTTAGAAGTTGAAGTAAATTTGGCATAAAGTCAGAGAAAGGTAAAATGTCACAATCTAATATTTAGAGTCAGAATCTAAAAACTTCAGTTATATTAAAACTGATTTTCTATCATTTTAGGCTGGGTTGTTGCAGGGATTCTTTGGGTAATCTTTAAAACTGAGTTCTCAGAGAGCATTGTATAAACACCTGAATTAATAATGATAGCCATGGGATGGTCCACATAAAACTAATAATATTGGTTGCTTCAAGAGAGGAAGACCAAGCCAGGAACAGTGGCTCATGCCTGTAATCCAAGCACTTTGGGAGGCCAAGGCCGACAGATCATTTGAGCTCAGGAGTTTGACATTAGCCTGGGCAACTTCGTGAGTCCCTGTCTCTACACAAAATATAAGCAAAATTAGCTGGGCTTGGTGGACACCTGTAGTCCCAGCTATTTGGGAGGTTGAGGTGGGAGGATTGCTTGAGCCCAGAAGGTTGAGAGGCTGCAGTGAGCCATGATCATGCCACTGCACTCCAGCCTGGATGACAGAGCAAGATCCTGTCAAAAAAAAAAGAGAGAGAGGGAAAGAATCTTGACTGGTGGCTACTGGTGGGAAGGAGGTTTTTACTACATCCCCAATTGGACCTTTTTATTTTAAAGTATCTGAAGATAAATAAATGACACAAAAGAGTGCATACCATCCCATTTATTTGAAATTCCAGAAAAGGCAAAATTAATCTGTGGTGAAAAAATCATAACAGCAGTTCCTTCTAGCAGGGGATTCACTGGGAAGGTACACAAGAGAAATTTCTGGGTGCTAAAAATGGTCTGTCTTGATAGGGGTATGAATTACATAAGTGTATTCATTCATCAAAAACATTCAGTTAACATTCAATGAATGTAAATGTTACCTTAAAAACTATAAACATAATTAAAAATTTAAAATCTGGTCGCTAACACCTGGTTGAGCGCTCAGTGTGTATGGGGATTGGCCAAAGCTATAAATACACAATTTTGTTTAGTCCTCATACTGTCCTCTCAGGGTAAGTATTATTATCATAATCCCCTTGCATATGAAGAAGCCCAAATTTAGTAAATACTAAATAACTTGCCTTACTTTATGCCACCTGGAAAATGGGGAAAGAGCTTTGAAAACCATCAGTCAAATGCCAGAAGTTATTAAACATTAGACCCTATAACACTTCTCTGAAATTGTAATATTTTTGGCATATATATATGTATATATATATATATAAAACTCATCTACTAGATCAAGAGCTTCAGAATGATTGAAATCATAGTTTGTGTTTTGTTTGAGGTTTATGTGTTTATTTTATGTCATTATTTTAAAGACTGGGTCTTGGCTGGGCATGGTGGCTCATGCCTGTAATCCCGGCACTTTGGGAGGCCAAAGTGGGTGGATCACTTGAGGTCAGGAGTTCGAGACCAGCCTGGCCAACATGGTGAAACCCCATCTCTACTAAAAATACGAAATCAGCTGAATGTGGTGGCGCATACCTGTAATCCTAGTTACTCAGGAGGATGAGGCAGGAGAATCATTTGAACCCAGGAGGTGGAGGTTGCAGTGAGGCAAGATTGTGCCACTGCCCTCCAGCCTGGGCCACAGAGTGAGACTCCATTTCAGAAAAAAA
The DNA here is from genome assembly GCF_029289425.2 of Pan paniscus. Taxonomy (NCBI): domain Eukaryota; kingdom Metazoa; phylum Chordata; class Mammalia; order Primates; family Hominidae; genus Pan; species Pan paniscus. The sequence goes on along the minus strand of NC_073249.2, from coordinate 100,283,823 downwards.
AAAAAAAAAGACTGAATCTCACTATGTTGCCCAGGATGCACTTGGACTCTTGAATTCAAGCCATCCTCCTGCCTAGGCGTCTTGAGTAGCTGGGACTACAGGCACACACTATCACGCCCAGTATTTTGTCTTAAGTTTCTAAGAAGTCCCAACACTGCACAGTAGCTGTTCAATGTATTTTGAGTGAATGATTAAAAACAAGCTTGGTGTTGATTTTATTGCTACAATTTATATTTACATATGTAATATTTATATTATATGCTTTCTATATATTTATATGTGTGTATGTATATAATTGGCACCAACTTAGCATTGCTGTGCTTAAGTGCCTGAGATGTATCTCAAATGAATAGGCCTGAGGAGAGAAGCTTGTGTCATTAGCTCTGACCCTGCAGCACTAATCCTTATTTACCCCTTTCTTTCACTCACCCTGAGCACATAAATATTTATTTGGTGAAAGAGCTTACACTTTAACATCTCACTGAAATAGCTCATTCCAAAGAAAGAGCTAATTCTAACCTCTCACAAGTGCTTGAGCATTTGCATAAGTGAAATTTCACTGTGTGAGTTTCACCCAACACCACCTCTGCTCCAGCTCCTGCTACTCTACTGCTCATACCATGGAACTCCACAGGTGGAGTAGAAGATGGAGGATGCATGATGCAGTACGCAGCAGCATCCTCCTCAGAGAGAGTTTTATTTGCAGTAAATTCGATGTGCAATAGGCAAAGCAACGAAGAGTCAAGGTGAGGCAGGAGAGCAGCAGAGGGAAGTAGAAGTTGGATAAAGAGTGAACTGAGTAGGAGCAGAAGCAGGTTAAAAAGGTGGGTGAGCCTAGAAGAAAACCTAGGCAATACCATTCAGGACATAGGCATGGGCAAGGACTTCATGTCTAAAACACCAAAAGCAATGGCAACAAAAGCCAAAATAGACAACTGAAATCTAATGAAACCAAAGACTTTCTGCACAGCAAAAAAAAAAAAAAAAAAAAAAAAAAAAAACTATCATCAGAGTGAACAGGCAACCTACAGAATGGGAGAAAATTTTTGCAATCTACTCATCTGACAAAGGGCTAATATCCAGAATCTAGAAAGAACTCAACAAACTTACAAGAAAAAAACAAACAACCCCATCAAAAACTGGGCAAAGGATATGAACAGACACTTCTCAAAAGAAGACATTTATGCAGCCAACAGACACATGAAAAAATGCTCATCATCACTTGTCATCAGAGAAACACAAATCAAAACCACAATGAGATACCATCTCACACCAGTTAGAATGGCAATCATTAAAAAGTCAGGAAACAACAGGTGCCGGAGAGGATGTGGAGAAATAGGAATACTTTTACACTGTTGGTGGGACTGTAAACTAGTTCAACCATTGTGAAAGACAGTGTGGCAATTCCTCAAGGATCTAGAACTAGAAATACTATTTGACCCAGCCAACCCATTACTGGGTATATACCCAAAGGATTATAAATCATCCTGCTATAAAGACACATGCACACGTATGTTTATTGTGGTACTATTCACAATAGCAAAGACTTGGAACCAACCTAAATGTCCATCAATGATAGACTGGATTAAGAAAATGTGGCACATATACACCATGGAATACTATGCAGCCATAAAAAAGGATGATTTCATGTCCTTTGTAGGGACATGGATGAAGCTGGAAACCATCATTCTCACAAAAAACCAAACACCACATGTTCTCACTCACAGGTGGGAATTGAGCACTGAGAACCCTTGGACACAGGAAGGGGAACATCACACGCCGGGGCCTGTCGTGGGGTGGGGGGAGGGGGGAGGGATAGCATTAGGAGATATACCTAATGTAAATGACGAGTTAATGGGTGCAGCACACGAACATGGCACATGTATACATATGTGACAAACCTGTACATTGTGAACATGTACCCTAGAACTTCATTAAAAAAAAAAGGTGGGTGAGCAAGAAGCAAGATAAGCAGAAGTTGAGCAGCGAAAACAAAAGTGAGATGGAGTAGTGAGTAAAAGCTTATGGCTGGCAGGATCCAGAGCAAACCAGTAAGAGGCAGCTCCTCAGAGATAGGCATGGGTATGGGAGAGAAAAAGTAGGCTTAAAATGACCCCGTATGATAATCAGCTCATTAAAGCTAATGCATATGGACTGCATATCATGGATGTACTTAAAATTATGGGATGGAGGTGACCGGGAAGCACACAGGGGCCAAATAACTAAGGAACCCACCTATCAATCAGAAGGCACATGCTGGGTAGAGATTAGGCAGCCCCAGGAAAAGGAGAAAAAAAAAAACATATAAAAAGACCCAAAGCCCAAAGTTCACCAAACTGATGCTGATCTCATTTTGCAGAAGTTAGCCAGTTCTCCCCTCTCTGAGAGTTTTACTGTGCTTAATAAGTCTTTTGCTGCTTTGCTACATGTGTGTTTGTGTGTCACATCCAATTCTTTGTTTGAGACACCAAGAAACTGGGACTTCACAACACCAGCCAGTAACAAAGATATGTAAGCTTGGGAGGGAGGAAAGAAAGAAGGGAGCAGGAGGAGATTCAGACATGAGATGCATTCACCCTATGAGTTGAACCCCAGTCTCCAGCGTGGGAGTTGGCAATTCTATTACTGAACCATCAATGCTCCATGTGGTATAACCTCTCATGTTTTTTGTTTGTTTGTTTTGTTTTGTTTTGTTTTTTCAAAAAGAGAATCTCTGGTGGTATAGGCAGGCATGAGGGGGCAGGGAGGATGGAGGTGGGAAAGTTCTATAATAGGCTGACACAGATATTTTTGGGAAACAGAGCTAACAAAGCAACAGGCACTTGAAGCAAAGGCTTGCCCTAAACCTTCCACTGTTTGCCAAGGGAAGAAATTTTGGAGTCAAATTTTCACTTTCTCTCTTGTGTAGATCTCTGTAAGACACAAAAGTTTGGATGACAGTCATTTTGATTCTTGGACTTTACTAGAGACTCCAAAGACGCATCTGAGGAGAAAAGCTCTGGGTCCCTGGGATGACTGTGCCACTCGACATAGCCTCCTGGAGTGGCCAAAGAGAGTGTGGTTGAAAAAAGAAATATTGGAGTGAACTTTCACTCACTCCCACTTTTGTAGGTTTCTTAAAAACATGAGTTTAGAAACAAGATACTGGGCTTTTTCAAATGACTCAAAAGAGGTGTAGATGAAGAGAAGCTCGATCATCCCACAGATCTTTTGGAGTAACCTGGACACATCCCTAAGTCTCCAGCTCCTGGGTCTTTGAAAGCCAGTTTGTCTCAGGGTTGGGAGGCAAGTGTTTGGAAAGCACCAAGGCAGGAGTTGGCAAAAAGGTTACCTCATCGGTGAAGAAATGAAATTTCCAGAAGTTTTCACCAGATCTGGGACCAGAGACAAAGGCCTGGATGAATTTCCTATGCAAACCTTTTTTAGAACCTCCGCTTCAGAGTTCTTCCAGAGACTCTTCAAAATTAGATCTGGTGAAACCGCTGCTGGTGGTGGATTGGTAGTTCAGCAGCAGAATTTTTTTCTCCCACGCGGGAGACTCGGTCCGACTCGCGGCCATGCAGGCCTTCTTACCCTTCAGGCAGGAAGGGCTACTACCTTTCTACCCAACAAAGTTATTATATTACCCAGGCTGTACTGTATTTATGGACCTTGGTCGTGGCAGCTACAAGTTAACCTGAGGGGCGTGCCACCTCTGGAGCATTCTCTGTGCTCGAACTAATCCCGGGATTTACAGTTCCTGTGCTCGAAGCCTGTCCTTGAAAATGAGGAGTGTTTCCAGTAGGTTGCTGTAGTTTTGAATACTGGGAATTAAAACCTTTGCTACTTTCATCTAGTCTCCGGGGCAAACCCCTGGGTAACCCAAAGGCCATCAGACGGATTCGCGTGCTGGGCTTTCCACTACCTTAGGCCACGTGTCACTATGGAGGGAAGATCAAGAAGGTCCCGGAAGGAGAGAAGCTGCGGGGTCCAGGGAGACTTTTTGGTGGTTGGTCGGAGAGGCTTCAGCTGCCCAAGGAAAAGGGAAGCGTGTGGGGAGGTATCCGCATAGAGATGAGGGCCTCGGCGGAGACAGTCTCACGCAGAGGTATGCCACCTTGGCATCCGCGCCTTCCATGGGCCCGTGGGTCTTCCGGGAGGGATTCTGTGTCCCTGGTATTGTGTATCAACAGGTGTTAGCCTGATATTTGTATTTTTAATGAGAAAACGAACTACAGAATTTGTGAGTTTTGCTTTTTTTCTGGTTTTGCTTTATACCTCTTGGACACTCCTTTCAAAGGATTCCGATCTGAGGGACATTGGGGTGTGACTATGGTAGACAAGGAGTGGTGAATTTTCATTCAAAAATCTTTGGCGGATTCCCTTGCTCTCCCGCTCCCCAGTCTAACAGTAGTTTAAAACAGAAGATCAGCAACATTTGGAGAGGTTTTTTTTTCTCTGCGTTCTGATGATAAACTTGATTTATTCCATTCCAAAAATTTCTTTATTCTGAGGTTGTCTTTCTATATTTTGAGTATAAAACCATGGCCATACAATGTTGGACCCACCAAGGTTCTTCTCTTCACTTGTTTATTTGTACAGTCTCCTTGTAATCTCAGAATTTCTTGAGTAAACTGGGAACTGTTATACATAATTCTGTGTTTTTGAGCATTCTTTGTAAACAGGAATCAGGATTGGGGGTGGGGAAGGAGGGAGGAGTGGGAGTGCTGATTTGTGTAACGGAAAAATCATAGATTACTTATGTGATGGGGCAAAGGTTTTAAAAACTCTTAGTGTCCTCAGATTTCCCCTTATACTATTTGCTGAAGAAAATTATGTCCTTGACTCCCTTCTTTACCCTCTCCTGGCAAGGGAAGGGGACCCCTCCTGCCTCAGGGTCTCTGTCCTCCTGGGGTTAGGAGAAGCGCATCCAACTCCCTCTCCAAGTGCTGGAGAGGAGGCTAAGTCTTTCCCATGGGCCGGGGGCTTTGCTGTCCCAAGGACGGCTGGGGAGGAAGAGGAGGCAGAGGCGGAAGAGGAAGTCGGCTGAGATTTGTGAAGCAGCTCTTGCTACCGCGGGTAGGAGAGGGCGCGCGGGACCCAAGAGCCTCCGTGCGGAGCCAGGCCTCAGGAGCAGCCGCCTTGGTCCTGGAAGGGATGCCTCCATCCATCTTGTCTCCAAAGAATGTAGGGAGACCTTCTCACCCGGTGGGAAAGCGACGTCTCCCATGCTTTCCCACCACGGACGCCTTATGTCCCTTTTCCTGCTAGTGTCTGACCGCCAGCCTGCGGGGGCTGCGGCTGCAACGGTTCCAAGCTGGGTGGAGGCTGCCTGCCCGCGAGCCAAGAGCCGCGCTAGGAGGCAGGAGTCGGGAAGTCGTGTGCAGGCCCGGAGGAGACCCAAGCTACGGGTCAGGCTTTTTTGCCAATTGCCAAATTCAGCGTGTAAAACAGAGAGCTCACATCTGTCTGTTTGTAAGCTTCGGTGAGAACAACAAGGAAGGCCCTCAAGATCCCTAGGAGGGCGGCGAAGGGTCTCTGGCGGCGATATCCGCGTCGGCGGTGAGCCAAGGTATGTCAGGAGAGAGTGCGAACCCAGCCCCCGGGTAGCACGAACACCACCGCAGACAAGGGCCCCGCTTGTGGGGAAATCGCAGGGCCAGTGCAGCCGCAGTGCGGTGGACTAGCCTCATCCAGGGAGAACCCCCTTCCTGACCACGGTCTGTCCCCCGCCAGGTAAGAGGAGAGGAGGGACAGTACAGCCTCCTGTCCCGCAGCCGCAGGCTCAGGGTCACCACCTTCCCCTCTGCTTGTCCGGCGCCATTCTACCAAACCACTCTCCGCCAAAGATTCCACCGACAGTCACCCACAGGACAACCCAGCCGTCATTTCCGTCCTTTCAGCAGCGGATCCCGCCCCGCAGCCACCGCGCCCTCTCACCCCAGCGCTTCTACCCACCGCCTCTGCCCAGTCTGTGCACTTCACCTCCCTCGCCCCGGCTCCCCTCTGAGCTTACAGTGGACAGGGGGTTCGTCCCCAACCCTTCTTGGGAATACTGAATAGAAAAGGGAGGAGCTTGCGCAGTTCCTTGGTAGTGTGTAGACGGACATTGTGGGATTTGGCTGTGGTACCATCGCTTTGACGTCCTAGTGATTTTTACACCTGCCTTCTGCTTAGAACACCGGCCACAGTTTTCCATTTGTGTCTACTCCACCTGCTGTCTTTGTTGGATAAGCGAACATCGTCCCCCTCTACCACTCAATCAACAAAAGGGCGGTCCTGGAGGACCTCACCCGCCGCTCACCCGCCGCTCACCCCCCTCCCAACCTTGCGGACATCGCCTCCGGTCGCCTCTTCCGAAGGCCTAAGAAGCACGTTAGCTGCGAACGGAGGTGAGGAGGCTCAGCTGACCGCCTGTGTCAGCTGACAACGTGTGACACGCACAAACGCCAGGACTTGGCTTGGCCTCTCTCTTAGTTATTTGCAGCTCTGCCCAATCGGCGCCTCCGGGACGGCGGAGACGGCAAAGACGGTGGGCTTCTTGGGTGCAGCTCCACGAAGGCTGGCATCCCTGCACGGCGGTGAACACCTGAGGAAGACGCTCAGTCTCTCTCTAAAGCCACTTCTGCGGATGACACGGAGATAAATAAGAGCAGTGTGTCATGAGAGGCCGTTCACCAGGACTTGCCCTCCTTTGCCAGGGTTTGCACCTAGCAGAGAGACTGTTCTGCCTCTGGCCCTTGGAGCAGGCTGGCTGACAGCGGAGTAAAGAAAAATTACTGCGGGTGGGCAGTCAGTGCAAAACAATTCTCTGACCGATAATTGAACCCGGGATGCGGTGGTGAAAGAGCTGAATCATAGCCACTAGACCAGCACGGGGGCACGGGAGGGTCTTTCTCAACCTTCTTGCCATATAAGTGACTGTTTCCCTGTGCGCTGGGAGGACTTGGGCCTTGTGGGGGTCGTTGGTCGCTCCTGGAGTCGTCTCACAAGGCCTTTCCCTCCCTCCTTTCTCCAAAAGAGGAGCCCGGAGGCGACGCACCCAGTACTCTGCGAGGCCCACCAAGGCCACGAGTCCCGAGTCCTGGAGCGAGTTGCAGCGTCCAGGCTGCACCTGACCACTGACCTAGAAATGTGCCTTTGCGAAGCGGCAGCGCGTGGAGAAACAGTCGCTGGTGGCCGGGGCCAGAGTCGCGCACCGGGTAGCCAGAGCAGGCAGGAGCGAGGAGGCTCCCGGGGTGAGAACGGGGCACCCCGCACATCATAAAGGACTCAGACCTTGGCAACCCCGACATCATAAAGGACTCACACGGATGTGGAAACCGAGACGAGCTGGATGGAAAACTTTCCAGGGGGGGTCCGGGGCCCTCAACTGCTCTCTGACCTTCCCCTGCAACCTGCGACACCTGCCATTTTCCCATCTTAGGCGACGGCAACGCTACCCTTCCTTATGCTCCGGGCAAAACTCCTAGAGTTCCCTCTGACGCTGGAGTTTTTTCCTCAAATCCAAAATCCAATTGGTCACCAATTCGTGATTTCCCGTCGGCCAAGTGCGTGGGCATTGATCTACACGCGAATTTCTCCACCTCGGCGGAATGGCCACTTAGGGGTGGGGGAGGGGCCCTCCGGTGGATTGTAAGGTGTTTAGCAGCATCCCTCGCGTCCGCTGACTAGATGGATGCCAGGGGTTAACATTCTCCCTCCGGGCTTCCCCTAGTCTGGCCTAGTGTCCCAGCGGGGATGGGGGAGTAGTCTGAGGGTGAAGTTGCCGCCTATTGAGAACCACTGGTGCTCATAGTCCTGCCCTCTGAGCTTGTGCAGAGGACTCTCCAGATGAAGTCTCAGGGATCGATCCAGCTCGAGACCCCCTCGCTCCCCCGCACAGTCGGACCTTAAAATTGGAGGGTTTTAACATCTCGACATCATGAGATTCTACCTTTAGGTCTTTTCTTCCGTTCTGTCCGCCAAGTCGGCCTCTTCCGAGTTTGTTGACCAGGGCCAGCCAGGCAGAAGGCTGGTTTCGCTCAAAGAGGATCCCCTCGCCCTCCTGGAGCTTCAGGCCTGTTTCCGTTGGGTCTGCAGAGAAGCCTTAGGGGCCACTTCCTTCGGCATGGGGAGGGGGAGCAGGTGCGCGCTGCGCGGGGAAGAAGAGGGTTTGACTGCTGTTCTCGACCCCCGGCGCCAAACCTCCACCCCGGTGCGCGCCCCTCCAGGCTCCTGCTGGTCCCACTCGCCGGTAATTAGGTCTCCGGTCAGCCTCAGCTCCCGAGACACCCAGGCCCAGAAGGACACGTAGGGGAAAGCAGCTACTCACTTCGGTCCTGTCCGCAAGGGATCCCTTTCTGACGGGAAAGAAAGGTGGCGAGTCCCGTTCTGTTGAGTAAGCGGAAGAGAGATCAAAGGGAAGAGAAGAAAAATCCTGTGAGGTTTCAGGATCTAAAGTTACCATGAAGTCGACCTAACCTCGTCTGGAGGTCCTCCCGTGGCTGGCGAAGGTGAGTCGAGTCTCCGTCTTCAGTTTGTCAAAGTGGACAAAGCCTACGACAACTGCCAGTACCAGCTACTAGGCATCCGCAGTCTTTCCAGTTGGTGGTACTGGAGCCTCCCTACCCAGGATTTCCGTGGATTCCAAGGGTACAACTAAACAGCTTTTGTTGTTCCAACTGCTCTTATTTGAAGAAAGGGCCGATCTGTTGAGAAGCACATAGGAAAACCACTTCCATAAGAGTGTAGCTACTGTTGTTGAGACTGTCACATTCTCCCTCCTCCTCCTCCCTCTTCCTAGAAATGTGCAATGAAAATTAATCCCCATGATCGGCCTGTTGTACTTTCAATGTACAGTTGGCAGAACCTAAGGTAACTCTAGGAGGTTCCGGGATGAATATTTGAAGTATGACACAGTCATTTTTATTTGCACGTGCATTCCAAAAACACATTGGACAAACACATCCAGTTCACCTGTGCCACACTTACAAAGACGCGAAAAGAGGGACTACATACAAACAAGTGAAAGATGTAATCAAACGGCTTTTAAATGTCTGCTGTTTCCACTGAAGGTCTTCTTCTCTGGATACACCTACCAGTGTCTTCTCTTTCTCCAAAACCAGACATTCAAGTGCCAGACCCTGAAATCAGTTTTCTGGTTCCAACTTGTTCTTCCCCATTCTGTATCTCTGCCCCTCCACTCTCTTCTTTCATATGCAGGAAAGTTCAGCTCTCCCTCAGTTTCCAATTTGCAACATCCCATTCGAAGAATGCAATGACCAGCATCAAAAATTAGACACCTTCCATGGGACTCCGTCTGTCTCTTAGTTGGAGCTTCTATAACAATGTACCATAAATTGGGTGACTCATCCTAAACAGACATTTCTCACAGTTCTGGAGTTTGCAAGTCTAAGATCAAGGTGCCAGCATGGTAGGGTTATGGTGAGGAACCTCTTCCTGGTCATAGACTGCCATCTTCCCACTGTGTCTTCAGGTGGCTGAAAGAGGGGGAAAGAGCTCTCTAGTGTCCCTTTTATAGGGGCACTAATCCCACTCAGGAGGACTCCACTCTCTGGATCTAATTACCTCCCAAAGGCCCCTCCTAATAATTTTAACACATTTCCTGGGGTGGGCAGGGGAAGGTTAGGGTTCCAATCAAGGTATTTTGGGGGGACACAAACATTAGGTCTCCTGTGATCTTTCTAGAAGAAGAAATTATACATGACCCAAAGTTTTGTACATTTCACAGTTAGAAATAAAGAAAACTTTTTCTAAGATTTTGAAAGGCCTGAAATGTGAGGCCAACCAACCCCATCACTAAAATCTGGACTCTGTGCTGAGTGTTGTGGACTTTTTGCGTGTTCATCCTCCCTGCAGACAACTGAAGATTTATTCTCTCCAGAGGGTAGAAGAGAAGATGTATTGGGAGAACCCACCCCCAATATTTCAAAGTAGGTTCTTTCTATTTTCCGTAAGTGTCAGCTGGCTGAAAAATAAAGAGACAGTACAAAGAGAGGAATTTTGCAGCTGGGCCACCAGGGGTGGCATCACATATCAGTAGGACCATGATGCCTGCCTGAGTCTCAGACCACCAAGTTTTCATTAAGGGTTTCAAAAGGGGAGGGGGTGTAAGAACAGAGAGTAGGTACAAAGATCACATGCTTCAAAGAGCAAAAAGCAGAACCACTGATAAGGGTCTAACAAAGATCACGTGCTTCTGAGGGAACAGGGCAAAGGGCAAAAGCAGAACCACTGATAAGGGTCTGTGTTCAGCAATGCACATATTGTCTTGATAAACATCTTAAACAACAGAAAAAAGGGTTCCAGAGCAGAGAACCGGTCTGACCACAAATTTACCAGAGCCGAGTTTTCCTAACCCTAGTAAGCCTGAGGGTTCTGCAGGAGACCAGGGCTTATCTCAGTCCTTATCTCACTGCACAAGACAGACATTCCCAGAGTGGCTGTTCATAGACCTCCCCCCAGGGATGCATTCTTTTCCCAGGGTATTAATATTAATATTCCTTGCTAGGAAAAGAATTTAGCAATAAGTTTCCTACTTGCACGTCCATTTATAGGCCCCCTGCAAGAAGAAAATTATGGCTCTTTTTGCCCGACCCCACAGGCAGTCAGACCTTATGGTTGTCTTCCCTTGTTCCATAAAAATTGTTATTATTCTGTTCTTTTTCAAGGTGCACTGATTTCATATTGTTCAAACACACACGTTTTACAATCAATTTGTACAATTAACACAATTATCACAGTGGTCCTGATGTGACATACATCCTCAGCTTATGAAGATAACAGGATTAAGAGATTAAAGACAGGCATAAGAAATTATAAAAGTATTATTTGAGAACTGATAAATGTCTATATTAAGATGAAATCTTCACAATGTACTTTCCTCTGCTGCAGCTGCAGCTTGTCCCTCTGTTTGGGTTCCCTTACTTCCTGTAACAAGGATCCTTGGTCCCAAGGGGGCAATCAGCATAGATGAGCAAAGACTTGTGTCCCACACTGAAATGAGAGGGATGAAGTGACAGCATATCTTGATCTATGTGATGGTTACATAAGTTATGACCTATTTCAAAGCTTATTATGCTGTGTGAAAAAGAACAAAACCAGAGGACTTGCACAACCTGACATTCAGACTCACTCTAAGCTGTTATAAACAAGGCAGTGTGCAAGCGGCATTGGGAGACACAAATACATCAACAGACTGACTTGGGAGACCTGAAACTGACCACAGCTGTAAGGTCCATAGGTTTTTTGTTTGTTTGTTAATTTCTTTTTGTTTTCTGAGACAGGGTCTCACTCTGTCACCCAGGCTGGAGTGCAGTGGCCTAATCTCAGCTCACTGCAAACTCTGCTTCCCATGCTAATGCAATCCTCCTGCCTCAGCCTCCCAGGTAGTTCATACTACATGTGCATTTTAGTAGACATGAGGTTTCGCCATGTTGTCCAGACTGGTCTCCAACTCCTGGGCTCAAGTGATCCACCAGCCTCTGTCTCTCACAGTGCTGGGATTACAGGCATGAACCACCATGACTGGTCACAGGTTTTCAATAAAAGCAGTTCAATGGGGCAAAGGAAATAGTTTCAATTAATTGACTTTCACAAAGAAGAAAGGGGAGATGAACAAGGTTATTTCTCCCTCACACTACACTTGAAAGTAACTTGAGGCACATTATAGACCAAAACTTAAAAGCTAAAGATATAAAGCATTTCAAGGATACTTTGTGACTTGTTGGTAGACAGAGATTTATTAAACAAGGCACAGAAAAAAACATGTATAAAGGAAAGACTTGATAAATTAGACTTCATCAATATTAGCCACATCTTCTCATCAAAAGATGCCACAAAGAACTTGAAGAAATGAGTCAGCCTCAGACAGGGAGAAAATAGTCACAAAACCTATCTGACCCCCAAACCCTGTAACTATAATGTATGGTGAGATCTTCTTACCTGGTAATGAAAACAACAACAACAAAACAAAAACAAAAAATAATCAACCCAAGTATGCTAGAAGGGTAAAAGACTTGAACAGATACATAAGAATAAAAGGTACACACATGGTCAATAAAGCACATACAATATGTTTAGTTATCAGGAAAATGGAAATCAAGACCACACTGAGACACCACTATAACTCCCAGTAGCATGGCTAAATTTATAAGGAGAGGAAACACCCAATCTTGGAGAAGATGAAGAACAACCACAACTCTCACACGTCATTGGTGGAAATGTAAAATGACACAACTACTTTGGGACAAGTTTTGTCATTTTTTATGAACTTGCCCATATCCCACTCTTTGGTACCAGCAATTCGGCACCCAGGTTTTCCCAAGAGACACGAAAACAGATGCCCTCAAAATCTCTTGTGAGAAGAAAGTTCAAAGCAGGCTTATTCAGAATAGCCAATACCAGTTTATTCAGAATAGCCAATATCCAGACTCTCATTATCAGGGTGGGGGTGGGGCGGGAATGGCAAAAAAACTGTGCTGTTTCTTTGCAATGGAATACTACTCAGCAATGAAAGAGGAATGAACTTCTGCTACACTCAGCAATGGATAGAGCCAGAGACATTATGCAGAGAGAAAGAAGCATGTAGAACAGAGTAGATGCACCGTGATTCCATCTGCGTGAAGTTCTAGAAGCAAAGGTAAAGTGAAAACAATCTGGAGAGTGATTGTTCACAAATAAGGCAGAGGACAACGACAATGATTTTTATAATTCTGGTGATTACGTTGTTGATTGAGTAGTCACTAAATCCAGGCACATCTGACAACAACGGTGTAAGGTAGAGTTTGTGAAGTGGCCCAACCTTCCACAGAAAAATGTTGAGGCACATAAAATGTAAGATACTTAACCAAGGTCAGGCAAGGACTGACACAGATTTCCAACACAGAACCTGGGTTCTTGGACATAGATTAGACTGGACCTGTCCACTTCTCTGTTTCAGGTGTCTCTGGGATTCTCAGCTGCACCGGAGGAGAGAGAGAAGGACAGAGAAGGAGACAGAGGGAGAGAGGAGTAGGGAAGAAATGGAGGGAGGCACAGGGCCTGTAGCTGTTGAAGAGCAGAGAAGTAACTCTTGCCAGTGTATTTACAGTATAGAAAAGTTTTCTGGCAATCAGGACATTAGCAGATGCTAAGCTTGCTGTGGTCAGGAGATGAATTTGATATGCCATAGATTTAGAAATTAAAACGAAACCCTAAAGTTATTGGAAGAGAATGTAGCAGAATACATTTCTGCCTTAAGAGATAACAGGAAAAAATAAAGCAAAGTAGAATTTAACCAAAGTTATCAACTTCTGCTCATCAAGAATCACCATGAAAAGGGAGAAGGTGAGCCACAGACTGGGAGAAGATAATTGCCCCGTGTTTACCTGAAAAAAAAAAAAAAAACTCAAATCTTGAATATAGAGAGTACTTTTTACAAATCAGTAATAAAAAGCAAAGCCAATTGAATTAGGGAAAATGCTTCAATAGCCTCTCTTCTCAAAGGATTGCTAAATGGTGAAAACGCATTAGTAAATATGCTCAACAGCATTACTCATTAAAGGAAACACAAATTGAAGCCATGATGTGGTACCGTTTTACATCCACCAGAATGGGTTTATTTAAAAGACAGTAAACATCACGTGCTGTCAAGGATGTTCAGCCAGTGGAACTCTCCTTGCTGGTGAGAAAGCATTCTGGAAGAAACCATTTGGCCGTTTCTAATAAAGTTAACATTACACCTACCGTATGATTGAACAATTCCAGTACTTGGTATTCCTCAAAGGAAATGAATGCACGTGTCCACAAAAAGACCCCACACAAGAAGAATCTTCATTCGCCTTGTCCAGCTAGTGGAATCTGTTTCTTACCAGCAGGAGTAGAAGTCTGAACATTTCTGGCCCTAGCCTCTTGGTATCAGAGTCGCCAAGGAAAATACAACGCAGTCAAGCACTGGACGGAAAAACAACACATTATTCACACAGAGAGGAGACACAGCCGGGTGTGGGCTCCGCTTCAGTAGTGGGCGTTGGTCCCCCATGGCCATCTGGTCCCTCCATTTGGCCTGCACACACAGCCTCTTGAGAAGCAGAAGAAAGGGCCCCTCCCCCTCCCCTCAGCGGGGAGCAGATACAGCAGCTGGCCAGGTGCCAGTTGATGCACATGTTTAAGTGGAACAAAGGGGTACACAGTCTGATCGGGGGAAAGATACTCCCACACAAGGAGGTGAGTCCAGCACAGGCTCTGAGGACTCCTTATCTCTTGGGAAGGAAGTGCTCCAGGCCCAAGGCCCATTCCTACCCGGCAGAGTGGAGGTGGAAAGACCCCTGGCACGAGATTGCCTTTCCCCACACTTTCCTGTTGGCATACAAACTTGGCGACGAGCTGGGAGACAAGCCATTGTAGGCCACAACAAACAGTTTGAAGTTTAAAGTCATTAAAAGCTTGTCGTTTCGTGTGTAACAGCCCCAGTGACTGGAAAACAGGTTCTGAGGGCACCATTGCCTTCGTGTAAGCCACCAACAGGGCTGACTTGGTTATTTGCTGTGTGAGGCTCGGAAACGGACGGAGCACGTCCAGGGCTTCCCTTGGATTCCTCGCCAGGTTAGTGGGCTGTGAGGTCTCTTTTCCTTTCCCTGAGGCGCCTGGTTGCAGGGAGCAAAAGTGGATAGCTGACGGCCTGGACAAACGACATTGCCGTGACTCGGATTCGAACCGAGATTGCTGCGGCCACAGCGCAGAGTACTAACCACTATACCATCATGGCGAGCCACAGGCCAAGCGATGATACCTGGGCTTGCTCTAGTAATTTTGACATCAATAGATTTCGATTATTAGGCGGCTTTGTTCCCAGACAGCCACAGGGGGATCGCGCTATTCTTTCATACCCGCTCTGCTTTTCCCTCCCTTCCTCCCAATCCTCATGCGTGATGAGAAAAATTCTTATCTCCTCCACTCCAGCCTGGGCCTCTCTCGCGAGGTCTCTCTGTCCTCGTCCGCACCTCCTCTACTTCTCTCCCGCCTCTCCGTATTTCTGCTTTTCACCCTTCCTCTCTCCCGCCGGACCGACCGAAGCAGAGGTGAGCGAGGGTAGCGCAAGCAGCGTAGCGAGTCAGGTGAAGGCGGAGCCAAGAACTGCGAGAGCTATCACTAGAGCCCACGGGGCGTTCTGCTTGCTTCCCTTCGGACCCACGCGATTCAGGCTCAGGGAGTCGCGGACCCGGGCGTTTCCAGGATGCTGGGTCTGATGCCTGCGAGGGGCAGGACGAGGCGAAGGCCATTCCGCTGCCCTTCCAGCTTCGGTATCACCCAATGCACGGGTTTCAACCGTAGCCGGCAAGCTGCCCCTCTCCGGTTTTCCGAGGCTTTGGAGCCTGCACAATTGTTCTACAAAAGGCGGTGGCTCCGCCTAACGTTAGATGGACGCTTGCTCTGCGTGGTGATACCAGAGCGAGAGTCGACTGTTCCTGTGTCGCAGTCGGGTGGTGTGCTTGCTTCCAAGTCTGGAGGCGGGTGGTTCGAGCTCGTTCTATGGAACGTTTCCTGCATTTTAAAAATGCTTAAACCGCTGGCAACTTTCTTCTATCCAGCACATGCACTCATGGAAAGGCAGAGCGAGACCAACTTTACCCTCCTCTCATCCCTCTCCCTCTCCCCCTCCCCCTCCCCCTCCCCCTCCCTCTCCCTCTCCCTCTCGAGACGGAGTCTCGCTCTGTTGCCAGGATGGAGTGCAGTGGCGCGATCTCGGCTCACTGCAACCTCCGACTCTCTGGTTCAAGCAAGTCTCCTTCCTCAGCCTCCAGAGTAGCTGGGCTTATAGGCACAAGCCACCACGCCCAGCTAATTTTTGTATTTTTTAGTAGAGACGGGGTTTCACCATGTTGGCCAGGGTGGTGTGGATCTCCTGACCTGGTGATCCGCCCGCTTAGCCTCCCAGAGTGCTGGGATTACAGGCGTGAACCACCGCGCCTGACACTCTCTGTCATTCATTTAGCCCTTTCCATACGCTTTTGAGGTTAAATTGGTTCTGTGATTTTACTATTACATATAATGCTCTAGTCATTCTTGTTTGGGCATTTTCAGCCACTGGTGTAAGTATTTCTATAGCGTAGAGGTGCAATTACTATGTGAAAAGCAATTACTCTATCATAGTGTTCACACGGTTTTTATATCATTCCATTCTCTCTCCTCTGTTTGCTTATTAGATATAACTCTTTCTTTTGTTATTTTAGTAATTGCCTTAGGGCTTATAGCAAACCATTTTAACTTATCACAGTCAACCTTCAAGTGATATGATACCTCGCCTTCTGGCCTTGATGCTGATGCTGTAGCTGACATGCACTTTGCTTTTACGCATGTTACAAACCCCACAACCCATTGTTATTGCTTTTGTTTAAATGGTCAAATTTTTACAAAAGAAATTTACAGAATTAAAAAAACTAGTATAGTTACCCATTTCTGGTGTTCTTCATTTCCTCGTGTAGATCTGGATTTTCATCTGGTATTGGATTCCTTCTGCCTGGAGGACTCCTTTGACGTTTCTTGTAGTGTGAGTCGGCTGGTAGTGAATTCGTTCAGCTTTTGTACATCTCTAAATGCCCTTATTTTACTTCCAGTTTTGAGAATTTATTTTTTCTGGTATAGTATTCTAGGTTAACTTCCCCTGCCCTCAGTACCTTAAAGATGTTGCTTCTATGTCTGCTCATGTGCATTGCTGCTCCTGGTAGAGGCCGGCAAGAGCAGAAAGGAAGCTGATGCAATCCTCATCTTTGTTCCTGTGTATGTACAATGTATTTTTCTTCTGGCCGGATTTGAGCAATATTATTATGAGGTATCTAGGAGTGGTTTTCTTCATGTTTCTTGTGCTTTGGTTTCCTCAGCTCCTTGGGTCACTGGATTTATAATTTTTGTTATGATTGGGGACTTTTCAGCTATTGTTTCTTCAAAAATTGGCCGGACACAGTGGCTCACAACTTTGGGAGGCCAAGTCGGGAGGTGTTGAGTGAGGCCTGAAATTCAAGACCAGCCTGGGCAATGTACTGAGACCCCATTCCTAATAAAAGTAACAAAGAAAGAAATAAATGTTTCCTTTCCCCCCTGCTCCTTCTCAGGGACTTCCATTACTCATAATTTAGACCTCTTAAGTCTGCCCTACAGTTCACTGATAATCTTTTATTTTAAAAAAATCTCTTTTGTCTGTGAGTTTCATTTTGCATATTTTCAATTATTCATGGTTCCATGTTCCCTGATCATTTCTTCTGCAACGTCTAATCTGCTGTTGATCCCATCCAGTGAATTTATCATCTCTGATATTGTGGTTTTGGCATGATATCGGCTCACTGCAACCTCCTCCTCCCAGGTTCAAGTGATCCTCCGGCTTCAGCCTCCCAAGTAGCTGGGACTACAGGCATGTACCACGATACCAGGCTAACTTTTTGTATTTTGAGTAGAGATGGAGGTTTCACCGTGTTAGCCAGGATCGTCTTCATCTCCTGACTTTGTGATCCACCTGACTCAGACTCCCAAAGTGCTGGGATTATAGTCGTAAGCCACCGCACCCGGCCCCCTCCCTTCCTTCCTTCCTTCCCTCCTTCCTTCCTTCCTTGAGACAGGGTCTCACCCTGTAGCCCAAGCTGGACTTCAGTGGTGTAATCTTGGCTCACTGCAACTTCTGCCTCCCAGGCTCAAACAATCCTCCCACTGCAACCTCCTGAGTAGCCGGGACTACAGGCACATACCACCATGCCTGGCTAATTATTTGAATTTTTTTGGTAGAGATGAGGTTTCCTTATGTTGCCCAGTCTGGTCTGAAACTCCTGAGCTCAAGGGATCAGCCCACCTCAGCCTCCCAAACTGCTGGGATTACAGGTGCCTGTTTGTTTGCAGAGAGGAGCAGTGAGCAGATTTCAGGCAGGAGAGTAAATTGGGCATCCGTTACTCAAACTTTGCCGGGAGCCTAAGGCATCTCTTTACATGTTCTTAGTTTGACTTCAACAGGAGGTGTGTCAGTTTATCTTCCAACATATTTTTCCAACTCAATGAGAGAGACTTTTCCTTCGTGCTCTTGCCAGCACAGCAGTTTCCATATATCAGTCTGATGTACCAGTGAGGGGGTGGTGCCCTGCCTGACTTACCTAAGCAGGAGGTGCAGCAGAAAGACATGGTGGACAGTTCCCAGAGATACTCTCTGGCACGTGTTCCACAGCTAAACCTCCAAGATGTTTAGAAAGTCTTCCAATAATTGTAATTGTTTTCTCTGGTGATCTACCTAAGCCCAGAGAAAACTGGCTGGAGAGACCCTGAACTGCTTCCTGTCAAGAGGCTTATCAAATAGGAGGGGAAAGAATGGCTCCTTCTAGAAATTTGTTCCTTTTCTCTTTTCTTTATGAATTGCATTCTGCTTTTGTTGAATGCAAATGATCTCCGGACTGTTCTCCCTCCTAGATAAGGGTGAATTGGCATGCTAATAACTACCTCTGTGTTATTCCTTCCTTGATGGTGTTTGTTTTGTTTTGTTTTTCTGTAAAACTCATCTCACTGGAGACAAATCTCTGGATCCTGCACCTGACCATGCTTCTTATGCAGACCTGGATCCTTGGAGTTATTGGCTCCCTTTGCCTTGTTTATTTTGTTGACTCTCTTCAGCAAAACTGAACTCCAAATTTTACACCCTAAATCTGGCTCTTGGACATATAGGTCCTTTTGCTTTCCGACTCCTCCTCGACCCAGCCCTGCCTTTCCAACCTCTCCATCTGTATCTGTGTGCCTGTGTCTGTCTGTCTGTCTCTCATACCCCAGGCTGCCCGCAGTATTACCCACTTTCTTCTCCTCCTCTTCAGTGTTCAGGGTTCACCTTCTTCTCTGCCTACAGAGTCCCACAGGCTGAGGGTGTGTCCCCTTACAGAGAGGGGAGCTCATTCCAGAAGGTGCCCTCTAGACTTGGAATTAACCTTACAAACAACACCCAGGTTTGAAAAGCTTTTTCTGTCTTCCCATTACCTGCATTATTCAAAGGACTAAAAGTGGGGAGTCCAGTAGAATTCTTGATGTCTCTCAGAAGCCTGCATTGGAATGCCTTCATTCACCGAGCATATGTTGGGTGCTCACAAGGTGTGAAGCCTTGCTCTAGGTGAGTAGCTGCATGGTGAGCAAGTCCTGCCCCACCGAGCCCACATCTGGAGGAATCAAAAGGGACCGGGCAGTGGGAACACAACCAGCTCGTGTCCTCCCCACAAGTGTTTCCCCATTCGGGCACAGGGAACACAAGCGGTAAGCATGACAGATAAAGCATAGCGAAGGATGGGGAAGTGGGTGACTTCAGACCAAGAGGCTACTGTGGTCATGTGCAATGGGGCCACTTCCGACAGGAGAAGTGCAGGGGGACAGTGTGGGCCAGGGAGAATATCGTGGATCTGGCATTCCTGCATCTTGCCCTCACTCACACGGCCTGGTGTCAACTCGGAAATGTGCCCAACCACACAACTTCTGGCCTCCGTGTCACCTAGAAGGCATCTAGAACCCGTGCAATAGCACAAAGAAGTGAGGATGTGCAGCCTGGGGATGGGGACATTTAATAACAGACAGGTGTCTGAGGCAGATGTCCTCAGATTTCCAGGCACCACTTGCCTCTTTGTGGAGCAATCAGGGCAATCATCGGCAAAAAACTAAAGACTACTCGTCCTGTTCCACGCAGAGGCGTAGTTAACCTTGTAACTATTCTTTTCTGACCTTCGTTCTTCCACGTCCAGATATATGGGGGTCTTTGTTGCCCATCTGCTTCAAGTTAGATGAAGAAAATCCTGCCTGAAGGCTTAAGGGTTTGTTAGAAAAATAAATGCTGTTCAGAAAAGGTGCATTTTAGGCAAAAGCTCAGTTCTGAAGCTCCAGAACCTACCTATCCCAAGCCCAATACACACCTCCTTTCTCTCCCTCCCTGCTCATCGCACCTGCCTTCACTGATTCTTCAGGCTGCACATCTCTGAGAAGATGACAATCCCTAGCAGAAGAACAAGAGAACCTTGGACACTTCTGTCCATGAAGCCATAGACGCGAGCAGATAGCCTCATTCCATGGTGGTGTGACTCTGAAGTCACTCAGGTTTTCTGTGCCTCCATTTCCACATTGTAAAATGGGCCCAATAGGAATGCGTTTCTGAATGGGTTGTTCCAAGTTTAAATAAGACACGGCAGTAAAACATTGAACGCACACCCTGATGCATAGTAAACGCTCCAAGAGCAGTAGCCATTATTACTATCATTATCATCGGTGGCCTCATGACGGCTATTATCGTTATCTACATCCATCTTTGAAATAATTGCATATCCTTTTAGGGTATGGAGGGATTGCAACATATAACAAATCCTAACTGATGAACATTTCTTATTACAAATATTGCTGCTGGGAACATATTTCTGTATTTTAATCATCACCTGTGTGTTTCTCTATCAAATCTTCGCACACAATTTGGGGATGTTGCAAAAGTCATTCCCTGACCGGGAATCGAACGCCGGCCGCGGCGGTGAAAGCGCCAAATCCTAGCCACTAGACCACCGGGGAAGCCAACAGACACAGAAATCTCCTTGTCAGAGGAAACAAGAGAAGGTAAAGATTAACTTTCTAAGAGGAGGAGAGCCCCACTGAAAGTGGCTCTCTGTGACCCAAGCGGGCTGCAGGACTGCAGGGCTCCAAGCAGTCACTGCCCAGCTGCTCAACACCTCTCACCTCTGCTAGCCTGGCCACTGCTTTGGGCTGTATTGAGGACAGGCCACAAGGAAACTGAGCGGTGTTCCATTCTAGCCTTGCTGTAGCATGGTGTGAGGCAGAGCCAGGCACTTGCTCTCTTTCCGAGCCTCAGTTTCCTTGCCACCAAAGTGCGGACGTGGCTCTCAGAGGGTGATGAGCCGAGTCCTTCTAGTTCCTGATCTCTGAACTGGCTCAAGGGGCTCTACCGATAAAG
The DNA here is from genome assembly GCF_029289425.2 of Pan paniscus. Lineage (NCBI taxonomy): Eukaryota > Metazoa > Chordata > Mammalia > Primates > Hominidae > Pan > Pan paniscus. The sequence goes on along the minus strand of NC_073249.2, from coordinate 100,262,906 downwards.
ACATGTGTAGGGGTCCCCTTTCGCCCCCAACTAGCTCAATTAGTAGAGCATGAAACTCTGAATGGATGGGTCTTTGGCTCGAGCTCCAGGTGCAGATTTGGGTTCATTTTCTTTTGTTCCGCCACACAATTCGACCGGTTCCGCAACTGAGCTCGGGTCGCGAGGAAGCCAAGTGGGCTTCACAGGAAAGACCTCCTTGGTTTCAGAGACATTGTAGCTGTCAGCTTGAAATCTTCAGAAAGAAGATTTCGGCGATAGATGAGAAGACTGGAAATTTCTGGATCTAAAGCTAACATGAAGTCACCCTCATCCGGCGCCCTCGTCTCCCGATCCAATTCACGGCGGGCAAACCAGGCCTGGTTCCTAATGCTCAGCGAAGGGTTTCAGGTAGTAATGGAACTCCTCCCGTGCTTCCAGAAGCTGCTGCAGCCGGCGGGGTTTGAGCGCCGGAGTTCCGGGCGGCAGTAGTGTGGACCCCGCCCCTCCAGGGCTGTGGGCCCCGCCTCGGGACCTTATCCCTGGTGTCCGGCCTTCAGGGCTCTTGGCTTTGACAGGGTACGGACTTTGGCGGTCCTTCCAGGAGCTGCAGGACCCTGCCTGCCCGCCCTTCACTCAAGTCAAGGGGCCTCATCCCTGCGCTCTTTCCTCGCTTTGGGCTCTCCACTCAGGGTGTCAACAGAGGTAGGTCAGGTGAGAAACCTGGATTTCCACACACACCTGGCTACAAGGAGATGGCACCACTCCCCTTCTCCTGCAGAAGCAGACTCAGAAAAAAGGTTATTAAAACAGAAGGTTTCAATAAAATCGAGAGTCTGATAACATAATACCCAAAAGTCCAAGTTTCTATTGAAAATCATTCATTACACTAAGAACCAGAAAATCTTATTCTGAATGAAAATAGACAGCAAATACACACCGGCAATAAGATGAGAGAGGGGTCTGGATTGTCTGACAAAGATTTTAAAGCAAGCAAGCCTGATGAAAATGATGTAGTAATTATGAGCACATTCGAAACAAATGGACAAATAGAAAGCCTTAGCAAATAAATACAAGACTTAAAGGAGAAACAAATGGAAGTATTAGAAGTGGAAAATACAACAACCAAAATAAAAAGTCCGGCACATAGGCTCAACAGCAGAATGGATGGTGCAGAGCAAAGAAATCCATCCACTGCAGATGAAAAAATAGAAATTACACAATCTTAACAAGCAAAAAATAGACTGGGTGAGAAAGTGAACAGAACCTCAGGGACTTGTGAAACTGCCTCACAAGGTCTCACTTTCATGTTGTTATCTATGTCTGGAAGGGGAAGAAGAAGAGGACAAGGCTGAAAACATAAAGAAGTCAATGACTAAACGCTTGCCAGAGTTGGCAAGAGACAGAAACCTACAGGTTCAAGAAGCTGTGAAGACCCCAAATAGGAGAAAACCCAAAGACGTCTATGGCAAGATACATGAAAAAATAAAATGTAGGAAATGAAAGACAAAGAAAATATCTTGAAAGCAACAGAGAAAGGTGACACTTTACCTAGAAAGGAAAAACAATTCTGGTGATGATGGATTTCTCATCAGAAACCATGGAGGCAGAAAGAAGTTGTGCAGTGCTTTTCAAGCCATGAAAGAAAACAATTGTCAGCCCAGACTCCTCTGTCCAGCAGAAACATCTTTCAGGGATTAAGGGGAAGATCAAAACCGTTTCAGATTAAGAAGAGCTAAGGGAATCTCTGACCAGCAGTTCTACCTTAAAACAAAAGGCTAAAGGGAGTTCTCCAGACAGAAAGGAAGTGATTAAAGAAGGAACCTTGGGACATCAGGAAGAAAATTAAAAAAAAAAAAAAGTAAGCAAAATAGGCCTTCCTTCTTCTCTTGAGTTTTCTAAACTATGATTGACGGCTTCAGAAAAAAATCATAGCATCATTCAATGTGGTTCTAACTCTCCAAAAAGAAAATGTTTGAAACAATTATAAACTGGGAGGGTGAAGAGACCGGTAAGGAAGGTAACTCTTCTATCATTCACTCATACTGGTACAACAATGACACCAGTATACTGTGTGGTAAGACATAGATGCACAGACATATGAATATCTGGGAAAACCAAGAGGGCTATCCAAACAGATATACGCAAAAATACTATGGATAAGGCAAAACACCATTCTCAAAGACGTTCAAGTCACCACAGGAAGGTAAGAAAAAGAAAGCATATCCGGAAAACGACACCAGAGAGAACAAACACAAAAAGAAAAATATAATGGCAGACTTAAGCCCTAGCATATCAATCATCATATTAAATATAAATGGCCTAAGTACACCAATTACAACACAGAGATTGGCAGAGTAGGTTAATGGACATGACCCAACTACATCCTGGCTGCAAAGAGACTACCTTCAAATATGATGATACAGGAAAGTTGAAATCAAAAGGATGGAAAAAGATACATCATGCAAACCTTAGACAAAGGAAAGCAAGACTGGCTATATTAATGCCAGATATAGTATATTTCAGAACAAAGAAACTAATCAGAGACAGAGAGGGACATTATATAATGAGGAAACAACCAATCCACGAATTCCTCTCCTGACAAAAGTCATAAATGTCTATGCAACAACAACTGAAAGTACTGAACAGAGAACTAGGCAAATCCACAAATATAGCTATATGCTTCGAAGTTCCCCTTTCTTAACAATTTATACAAAAACCAGACAGAAAATCAACAAGAATATAGAAGAACCCAACAGCATGATCAACCAGCGGGGCTTAAATTGACAATTTTAGAACACCCAACCACGTCAGAATACACATTGTTAAGGGATGCATTGTGCCCAGCCCCCCCAAATTCATATGTTGAAATCAGAACATTAGTGGCAACTAGTAATATACTAGTTAAAATCACAATGAGAAATTGCTAATATACCTATCAGAATGGCCAAAAGAAAAGCGTGACCACATCAAGTGCTGTCAAGGATTCAGAGAAAGCTGGATCACTCATACATTGCTGGTGGAAATGTAAAAAGTTACAGCCCACTCTGGAGAATATCTGTATAGTTTTTACTTTTTAAACTATATGTGCAACTACCACACCACCTAGGAATTGCATTCTCTGCATTTATCACAGAGAAATAGAATCTTATGTTCACACAAAATCCATGTACTTAAAGTTTATAGCAGCCTTGTTTTTAATAGCCAAAACTGGGGAAAAAATGTATAGACGACTTTCATGAGGTGAATGGTTAAACAAACTGTGACATATATCCATAGCACTGAAGAGTCCTCAATAATTTTTTAAAAAACAACAAACTATTGATACCCACAATAACCTGGATGAATCTCCACAGAATTATGCTGAGTGGACAAAGGGTAATCCCAAAGGTGACATGTAGGATTCCATTTATGCAACATTCTTGAAATAAATAAATTATAAAAATGGGGAATAGATTAGTAGTTGCCAGGGGTTAAGGAGGGAAGGAGGAGCAGCACTGAAGAGACAGGGTCATGGCTATAAAAAGGCAACATGATGAATCCTAGTGTTGATGGAAATGTTCTGTACCTTGCTTGTATCAATGTCAATCTCCTGGTACAGTGGCATTTGCAATACATTTGCAATATTTGCAAATATTACCATTTTGGAAATATTACCAAGATGTTACCATTGGAGGAAACTGAGTAAAGGATACAAGGGACCTCTCTTTTTCTCTCTGAGTTCCTAAGATTGTATGTGAATTATTAAAATGTAAAAATTAACTTAAGAAAACCTAAGTATATTTCTCCTTTACTGATCATGCCTTTGCTTAAAAACATTAAGGCAACAATATTTTTCCCAACACCCTTTATTTTCTTGAAGACAGTTTTAACAAAAGCTGTTCTTAGGGCTTTTCCTAAAAGTTTAAAACTTCCAGTAATCCTTACTGTTCTTCTTTGAGAACCCTCCAGGGTTTTGTTTTCCAAAAGAATAAAGACAAAAACTGGCAACTGGCATATAATACTATATTAGTCTTAGTTCTCCAGAGAAAGAAAATGAGCAGGATACACACACACACACACACACACGCATGCACACACACACACACAGAAGCAGAGAAGCCCAAGTTCTACTCTGAGTAAGCTCTAGACCTAGGAGAGTCAAATATAGTTCAAGACAAAGTCCAAGGCTTAAGGCAGAAGACTGATGTCCCAGCTCAAAGACAGTGCAGCAGAAAAACTTCTTTCTTAACCCTTCATCCTATTCAAGCCGTCCATGGGTTGGATGAGGCCCACTCACACTCAGGAGGGAAATCTGCTTCAATCAGTTTACTGATTCAAATGTCAATCTCTTCCAGAAACACCCTCAGAGACACAGTGAGAAATCATGTCTAACCAAACATCTGGGCACTCCCTGGCCCAGTCAAATTGACACAAAAATTAACCTTCACAAATGCTCTCAATAGAAGTGACTAATAAATGCAGCATCATGTACTGCCTGTTTATCCCGTGACAATTAATATATTCCAGCATAACATTGGCTTCTGTTCCCTTACTGTAGGAACACATAGGAGTTTCATTTAAAGTGAGGATAATTTTTGCCTTATGGAGTCTCTCCCTACCCGTACCTACCATTGCCACTTGTGGATTGTCATTTTGCCATGGCTTTCTTATTCATAATATCAATAAGCTGTATACTTTGCTAATGTAAGTTTGAATTTCATCCTGGTTGCATAAGTCACTTTCCATTTTGACAAAGCCTAGAAATATTTTTGTTTATCTCCTGTATATTGGTAACACATACCTATTGTGGGGCCCACTCTCAATCTCATGGTTTTCTTTATTTTCATTCAGATCTCAATAGATATGCCTAGGCTGCTTGAACATCACTGAAAATGGCCCGTGGTCTTGTCCATCTATCAGAGTCCAGTAAAATCCTGGCCATGGAATGGGGGGATGGAAAGTGAGAACCACCAAACTCAGCACACAAAGACTCAGTTTAAACCTCTGCGCTAAGAGATGACCAGACTCTATCATGGCTCCTAATAGCATAAGACCATGTCCCATGGATGACCCTAGGCTCCCATGACAATGCCTACCTAAGAAAGCTCAAGGCTACCAGGGGAACTTACTTTAGTTCTAGCCAATACCTGCTGATGATGGTAGGTTCTTTCTTATAGCATTTACTAAGAAGGTAATCCCTCCTCCATCCCTTTGAGATATGTATGTATCTCCTAGGGACTCCAGTGTGTCTTTCCACAGGATTTGAAAGCCATTCCTTTTAGGTGTAGTCCTCAGGAAGGACAGAATCTCTGTCTTCCGGTCTCTGTGGGAGATTAGGATCCTAGCATCTAATATTGCCAGCTGTCAGAAACAGCTGTCCTGATGAGGCAGAAGCTTACAATGACCAATCTTTCATAATGTTTCACTTGTGCCCTGACCCTGCCCTCTCCCCTGCCTCACTCTCTCATTAGAATGCCATCACCTCTGCACAAACGGGATGGAATTCAGCCCCCTCTGCTTTGGTCAGTAGTTACTGAATAAAATCTGTTTTCACAGCTTTGACTAATGTCTGACTTTATCTTTGACAAAATAAGTGCAAGCAATTGTTTTGAGCAACACAGCAGCCACAAAGAGAGGCACAGACATGTCGGGAGAGGGAGGAATCATCTGACCCTTCTCATTTCACAGGCATCTATTCCTGCCTGGTGTTTATCAGCCTGAGACTTGGCTGGGCTGCCCTGGTGTATCACTCCATGGCTCTGGGGCAAGACTTGAGTAGGCTGGTGGTGACACTTGGTGTGACCACAGCCACCTTCAAAGATGCCATTAAGGGTTCACAAGAAAATGAAAGGAAACATAGAGAAACTGATTTTGAAAGTTGTTGCCTCTCCTGCTTCCTCATTAAGAGTGTGTATGATATTGCTGTGTGATGTTAGTTGGACTGCAATTTAGCACAACAGCTGTTCTAATAATTGGCAGTTTCTCATCGAGTTAAGCCTACCTGAAAAGGCAGCACACTTACCTTTATTGATTACCCCCATTAAATGAACAATACATCCAACAAGGCTTCTACCAAAAATGTTCTTATTAACCTCATTTGTATACTGAGGAAAAACTGGGAACAACACAAACCTTCATCAACAGAAGAATTTAATACGGACTGTTATATAGTCATAAAACGATCCCAGAAGTTCGCTGCATAACATCAAACCCAGGAACCCACACTGATGCCACTGACGGCAGAAAATCTTGATACAAAAATAAGAGAGACGAGAGACAGAAAATGTGCTATAACCATAGTAGTGGGTAAAAGCCAAAGAGCTCAGTTTCTATTCATGATATTCGATAGAAGAACAGAAGGAACATGAGCCAATAGCTCTAAGGGTCCAGGTCTGCACAAGGTGCCTGTTGGGTGCAGGGTTCTGTTGGCTCCAATGATGTATCTCAAATGGGCTGATTTTTATGGACATAGCCACTGCAGAAATCTATCAAAGAATAATAAAGGGATAGATATTTGCATGTTAATTTACCATTGTATAGGAGGGAGAACGGGCCTTAGATTGGTTTGGTCAAATAAAAGCAAAATCAAGATTTATGAAGAAAAGAGGAAAGGGGAGAGGAAAAAAGTCATCTGGGAACTTTGTGATTTTGCTCCCCTTGGATAAGCGACTTGACAGAAAGCTGTCAAAGAGGTCATTGTGACCCATCTTCTCCAGACCCACATGACTTGGTCACCACAGAAAACAATTACAGATGTTGGAGGACTTTAAAACACCCTAGAAGTTTAGCAGCTCATCCTATGCCACAGAATATCTGTGAGTAATGTCCACCATTTCCTTCGGTTGTACACCTCCTCAGTTAAGCCAGGAGGACGCCTCTTCCCTCAGTGGAATATCATACATCGATGTGTAGAAAGTTGGTTGTGCCAGCAAGTAAATGACAAAAGGGACATTGATAGAATTGGGAAACACATTGGAGTATGATTTGCTACTGCTCCCACGGAAGATAAATTTGCAGAATGTACTCAAATTAGAAGCATTAAATAAATGCTGCAATGTAAAAATGGCACATCCTGTTCTCTACACTATAGAAATATCTGCAGGAGTGACCAAAGATATGTGTACAAGAATGGTGGAGATTGCAGCATCATTTGTAATCCTAAAGTCATGAAACCCACCTCATTTCAAAAACATCTTGAAAAGGGTTAAATCATGCACAAACAGAGGAAGAAATGCTGTTTTCACAAACAATGGCGAGGATCACCATGAGGATGACTGATTCCACTGGTCACATTATTGATAGAGCAATCAGTAAACCCAGGAACATCCTGAGAATAGGATACTACTGTAATAGCTCTCCTATTATTAAACATGAAAAACTCGAGGCACTTTACTCCCACAAGCCTTCCATGGGAGCAAAGAACATTTTTATCACACTAGAAGTGAGTTCCTCTCTAAGGTCTCTGGGATTCCTGAGTTTGACAGATACAAGGCATCATGGGCCTTGCCAAGCCTCAGCCCTAAGAAGGTGGGGAGGAGGACATGTGTGTCTCCTGATTAGGCTGGAGTTGATTGTATATCAACAGAAACAACAAAAATCAAATCATGTACTATTTTTCTATGGGGAAGTTTTGTTTTGTTTTGTTTTGCGACAGGGTCTCACTTGGTCTCCCAGGCTGGAGTGTACTGGTGCAAACAAGGCTCACTGCAGCCTCGACCTCCCGGGGCCAAGTGATGTTCTTGCCTCAGCCCCCAAGTAGCTGAGACGACAGGCGCGCGCCACCACGCCCGGCTAATTTTTGTATTTTTTGTAGAGACAAGATTTCGACATGTTGCTGAGGCTCGTCGCGAAGGGGAAGTAAGTTCTTTTTAAAAAGCATTTATTCCGATTGATTTCTCCGCATCCTGTGGGGCGCGCAAGCGGCAAGGCCTCCCGTGGCCTCTCTTGCCACTCTGAACCAGGGAGCTGTGGGGGCTCAGCTGCGTTGTTTTTGGGTGCGTGTCTGGGGCAGGAGGCCGGGGCCGGGCAAGGGGTGAATCCAACAGGGAACTGCGAGGAGGAGGGCAAGGAAGTCGGTAGAGGCGTGCACCAGGGAAACTTCCCAGTAGCTTTGTGCAGCGATAAGGACTGCACAAGGGAGAAATGAGAAGTGTTTTCTTATTGTATCAGAATGGGGAAGAAAGGGGGGAAAAACGGAGAGACACCAAGAAAGAACGAAATCTACGCGGACCCTTGGGTCTCCAAAAGGGAAGCAGTCCTGCATTAAGTTTAAAGAAGGAGCGCGGCGCGCTTCAGCTCCTGTGGCTTGCCGTGATCTTATTGTGGTTAGTACTTTACGCGGTGGCCGCAGCAGCCTGGGCTCGAATCCCAGTCGTGGCAACGTCCATTCTAGGGTGAAGCGCTCTTCTTTCCCTTTAGCCTCTAACCTCAGCCTAGGCTGCGCCGTTGACCTGCGGCTAGAGAGGTCACAACTTCCCTGTGACTTCGGAACTCTCTGTAGTGTCGAGAATAGAAGGAAACCCTACCCTGAATGCCTAGGGGTCCGGTTATCTTGAAAGACTTTTCCTCCTCTCTGAGCAAGTACAACACCCAAAAGATGAGGTGCCCCCTCTCAGTCAGCCTTATTGGAATCTTTAATGTTAACATGATGTGGCCGTACCCGTTTTTCTGGCTCAGATATTTCAAAAATCCGTGGGGCCTTTTTCAGGCCAAATCAGAAATGAACAAGAGAAGATGAGAGTTCGCACTCCAACTGGGTATTTTAAGTAAAACCTAAAGAATACAATAAAATCTAAAGTTTGTGACTTTCTCCAACCCCAATTTTTAATTTTGTTTTTATTTATTTATTTATTTATTTTGCTATCAGTAAATGATTGAAGTATAATCCACAGAGACCAAAGTGCACCAATCTTAAGTGTGTGAGCCAGTGCATTTTGACAAAAGAAACCATCACCTATGTCAAGTTATGGTACATTTTCAACAGACCAAGAAGTCATTAGAGCCCCTTTCCAGTCAATCCTCACCCCATCCCCATTTAGGCAATCACCATTCTGACTTCTATCTCCGTGATTTACTCTTGCTTCTTGTAGAAATCACGTAAAGGACTACATTGATTTTATCTGTTTTCTTTTAATGCAACAATGGTATGTGATGCTTCCATTTTATGACATGTATCTCAGCTCTTTGGTGTTATTGATGAGTGTTATTCCAACATGTGAATATACTACAGTTGATGGACAATTGGGCTATTTCTAGTTTTGGCTATTGTGAATAAGGTGTTTACAAATATTCTACTATGGGCCTTTTTATGGACCTGTGCCTTCATTTCTATTGAGTATAAATCTAGTAATGGAATGGCTGGGTCATAAGTAGGTGTATTTTTAACTGTATTAGAAACTATCAGACAGTATTTTAGAATGGTGGCACTATTGTATTTTCTCTCTCTCTTTTTTTCTTTTTTTTTTTTTTGAGACAGAGTCTCGCTTTGTCACCCAGGCTGGAGTGCAATTGCAGGATCTCCACTCACTACAACCTCCACCTCACGGGTTCAAGCAATTCTCCTGCCTCAGCCTCCTCCTGAGTACTTGGGATTACAGGAGTGCACCACCATGCCTGGCTAATTTTTGTATTTTTAGTAGAGACAGGGTTTCACCATGTTGGCCAGGCTGGTCTCGAAATCCTGACCTCATGATCTGCCCACCTCAGCCTACCAAAGTGCTGGGATTACAGACATGAGCCATCACACCTGGCCTATATGCAAACTTTTGTATCAGAATAGAAAAGTTGAGAAGATAGTACACAGAATGGAGTAAAGAGGATGGAATAGGTTTTTGGAAACCAATTCACAATTTAAAGTTGTTTTAACACCCTTAATCCCCAAAGAAAAATGTATATTCTCCAAAGACATCCCTTTCTTAAAATATGCAGAGAAAGTGTGGGATAAAAGAGCATGTAGTAAACTTCTCAGAACGTGTGTCTGGAAGTGGACAGGGGAATGGGAGAGGGATGAACAGAGAAAAGAAGGAAAGACAGTAAGGGCCTTGCTGAGAGCAGCCACCATAATGTGCCCTGAGCTAAGGTACATGATTACCTTCTTCCTGTGCACCTGAGATCTAACAGAATGTATTGACTTATCAGGGATATGGAATTTCAAAAACACTACAGGAAATCAAAAAATTTACCAAAACAGAACAGTCTAGTTAAGAAAGGCAGGAAGAGATTTTATAAACAAAGCAAAAACACAGAAATCATACAATGAGGTGGTGGGAATGAGACTATGCGCATCGTCTCCAATATAACACTAATTACTGCTAATTATAATGGATTTAAGTATCTCATATTGGATAGAAAAGGAAATGCCAGCTCTAATGGTTTAATGGCGGAAAAGGGTTAAATATTCAAAGCAGTGCACATTATTATTGTTAGTAGTAGTAGTAGTATTTTGAGATAGAGTCTCACTCTTGCCAGACTGGAGTGCAGTGGCTCGATCTCGGCTCACTGCAACCTCTACCTCCTGTGTTCAAGCGATTCTTCTGCCTCAGGCTCCCGAGTAGCTGGGACTATAGGTCGCGCGCCACTATGCCCAGCTAATTTTTGTATTTTTAGTAGAGACGGGGTTTCATATCGGCCAGGCTGGTCTCAAACTCCTGACCTGGTGACCCACCCGCCTCGACCTCCCAAAGTGCTGAGATTACAGATGTGAACCACCGCACCAGGTCAAAAGCAGTGCACATTATCATTAGCAAGCTAGCCCAGAAACAGAAAACCAAACACCGTGTGTTCTGACTTATAAGTTGGAGCCGAATATGAGAATGCTTGGATACATGGGGTTCGGGGGTGAGGACAACACACACTGGAGCCTGTTGGAAGGTGGGGGTTGGGAGGAGGGAGAGCATCAGGAAGAGTAGCTAATGGATGCTGGGCTTAGTACCTGGGTGATGGGAAGATCGGTGCAGCAAACCACCATGGCACACATTTAGCTATGAGACAAACCTGCACATACTGCACATGTACCCCTGAACTTAAAGTAAAAGTTGGAAATAAAAAAATTTTTTAAAGTCAAGAAAACAAACAACAAAAAGAGTAGTGCAAATCTGTACCACGCTCATTTGTACCATTCTTTTGTTTGTACCACCAAACAAAAGAATGAGAGTGAAAACATGAATATCTGACAAAAGTAAACAGCAAAAGAACACTTTATGTTAGGAGTAATACCCTAGCATCTACCTAGAATGAAATGAAACTGTTTTTCCCTGAACTGGCCTCCCAAGCTGAACTCTTGGGACTGTGCCTGGGATGCTCCAGGAGACCAGGGTGATAATTGAACTTCCCTCCTCCTACACCTCTATCGAGTTCCTGGAAAACGCCAGCGATCAGATCTTGCTTTTAACTTCTTATACTTTACAGAGACCTAAACAAGAGGGAAGAAATGGACATTTCATGCCAAGATTTCTTCCCTTCACCTCACACTCGAGTTCCTGGGTTCTGACGGCCTTTTTTGAGGAAAGTGCTGATGTTTGTGTCAAGGTTGGGAAGAAAGGGTTTGGGAGGTACCAAGCAATGGGGAGGCAAAGAGAAGACATCAACAAGCGAGGCAAGAACTTTCCACAGGCTCACACTGGATACAGGACCAGAGACAAAAAGCTGGGTGAATTTCTGATGTTTTCCTACAGAGGTTTTTTATCCAGTTGCACACAGCCTACTCAGAATAAGGCTTTTTCAAGTCAACTCTTTTAATGTGAAGCCATAACTTTGTGGTGTTGCCTGATGCAAATCTCCACTGTGAGCCTTTGCTCTGGGTGTCTTTTTTGTTAGTCACATCTTCCAAAGAGAACATGGTGAAAATCTTGACTCCTTTCCCCAAGTCTGTGTCTTAACTGTTTCCAAGGCTGCAGAGCTCGGGGGTCAGGAGGCATTGGCGGTACAGTGGCAGAATTCTCGCCTCCCACACGGGAGACCTGGATTCCATTTCCGGCAAATGCAGCGTCCTGTCTTTGTGCCCTGTGGTTTTCACATTTACTTACTGTGCCAAGCTAATGAAGAAAAAAAAAGGAGCGGGGGGTCGGGGGAACCACTGTGTAGTCCTCAGGTTCTTTCCGTAGCGGAATTTATTTTTCTTTTATTTATTTATTTTTGTTTGTTTGTTTGTTTGTTTGAGACAGAGTCTCGGTCTGTGGCCCAGATTGGAGTGCACTTGCACTATCCTGGCTCACTGCAACCTCCACCTTCCGGGCTCAAGTGATTCTCATGCCTCAGCCTCCCAAGTAGCTGGGATTACAGGCACATGCCACCATTTCCTGCTAATTTTTGTATTTTTAGTAGAGACGGGGTTTCACCATGTTGGCTAGGCTGATCTTGAACTACTGACCTCACATGATCCATCAGCCTCGGCCTCCCAAAGTGCTGGGATTACAGGCGTGAACTCCGCCCCGGAGCGGAATTTACCTAAGCAGAGACTCTCTTTGAAGCAGCCTGTGGGTCTGGTTGGTCTCTGCGTTTCTACATATTTGGCCCTAAAACCGGCACGACTTTTATCGTCTCTGTTGTTGGATCTCTGCAGTACAAAGAGTCACCTGGTCACTGATTCTCTGCCTGGACCTTGGATAGACCATTGGGACACATCTTGCGATGGAGTGCGGCTCAAGCAATGACATTCCTGAAAGGAGAGAAGCTGTGGGGTTGGGCGGACACACGCAATGTTGGGCAACTGGGACCCAGGGAAAGGGGAGGCGTGTGAGAAGGAACCCACGTGCAGATGAGGGGAGCTGCAGAGAGGGGCCTCGGACCTTCCTGTCGAGGAAAGCCCAGTCTTTAGTGGTCTCGGCAAATTAAAGGATTGGCCCCGAGTGGAGAGCAGCATATCCCCAAAACTCATTTCTATCAGCCCTGTTTGTTTTACACTCCACCAGGCAAATCTTCTGTCCACGGGATTCTTTTTAATGCTTCTCTTTAAGCAGCGTGGTGGGGAGGCCATGGCAATCATTAGCTCTGGAGGCCTGGGGAGGACACTCTGAAGAGGAAAGCCCTGCGATTATCCGGTTTCACCCTGTTTTCATCTACTCTTTGCCTCAGCGAAGTTTATATTGGGTCCTCTATGTTACATCACAGCTGCTGCACTGGCGGATTAAGAGCCGCTGACAAGTCTCTTTCGGGAAGGGGTAAGAAGCGCAGTTGGCCCAGAGCCATGGAGAGAGACGCAAGAGCAGAACCGAAAATACTTTCCTCCTTCTTGTTCTCTCTCTGCTATTGGTGAACATCAACCTTCCACACAAACCGGTTCAATACTGCCTTGGTCTCTACAGGAGGTTTACCAATTTTTACAGTTCCCGTAAGCCATGTTTTCTTCTCGTTTCTACAGTTCTTCCAGGGTTGAGTTTCAGGAGCTGGTCAGCAGTCCAGACTAGTTCAACATCCTGGTTCAAAACCATTTGTCTCGTTTCGCTACTAGGGTAAAGCTTGCCTCCTAGACCAGAGTTAAGACGTGTTCCCTCGGCTTCTGTTTTCTAGAGAGAATTGGCATAGTTTCTTCCTTAAATGTTTGGTAGTGAAACCATCTAGACCTGGTGCTTTGTTCTGGAAGGTTGTTAATTGTTGCTTCAATTTCATTAATAGATAGAGACCTATCTAGGTTGTCTATTTCTCCTTGTATGAGTTTTGGTCAACTTTATCTTTCAAGGACTTGGTCTAATTCATTGAAGTTATCAAATTTGTGAGCAGAGAATTGTGCATAATAGTCCTCTACTATCCTTTTAATGTCCACGAGATCTGTAGTGAGGGTCATTGTTTTCTTTTTCATATTAGTAATTTGTACCTTTTCTCATTGTTTCGTGGCTCACCAGCTAAAGGTTTATCAATTTTATTGGTCCTTTCAAAGAACACTCTTTAGGTTTTGTTGACATTTTTCTAATGATTTCTGGTTTTCAATTTCCTTGATTTCTGCTTTAGTGTTTATTGTTTCTTGTCTTCTACTCACTTTGGACTTGATTTGCTCTTGTTTTCTTTGAGTTTCCTAAAGTGTAAGTTTGGATTATTGATTTTAGATTTTTATTTGTAATATTTAATCTTTTAAAATCCATTATTATTTTACTTTTTGTACAGTAATTCTTTTAGTGTAGCATAATTTTGTTCTGGTAAACATTTCAGTTTTATTTTATGTACCAAGTGTACATGTATAGGATTGTTACATGGATATATTGGACCCAGGTAGTTCACATAGTACCCAATAGCTAGTTTTTCAACCCACTCTCCCTCCCTCCCTCCCTACCTCATGGTAGTCCACAGTGTCTACGGTTCCCAGGTTTATGTCTGTGTGAACTCAATATTTAGGTTCCGCTCCTAAGTGAGAACATTCGGTATTTCATTTTCTGATTCTGCATTAGTTTCCTCCAGAGTATGGCCTCCTCTCTCCATGTTATTGCAAAAGACATGATTTCATTCTGTTTTATGGGTGTATAGTATTCCATGTTGTATATATACCACATTTTCTTTATTTAATCCACCACTGATGGGCATCTAGTTTGATTCCATGTCTTCGCTATTGTGAATAGCCTGGTGATAATCATAGGAGTGCATGTGTCTTTTTCTTTTAATAATTTACATTTCTTTGAGTATATACCCAGTAACGAGATTACTGGTTGAATAGCAGCTCTGTTGTAGGTTCTTTGAGAAATCTCCAAACTGCTTTCCACATTGACTGAACTAATTTACATTCACTCCAAGGGTTTATAAACTTTCTCTCCAGAGCCTTATTAGCATCTGTTGGTTTTTGACTTTTTAATAATGGCCATTCTGAGTGATGTGAGATGGTATCTCATTGTAGCTTTGATTTGCATTTCTCTGATTATTAGTGATGATGAGCATTTATTCCTGTGTTTGCTGGCTGCTTGGATGTCTTCTTTTATGAAGTGTCTGTTCATGTCTCTTTGCCCACTTTTTAATGGGATTTTTTTTCTTGTTGATTTTTTTAAAGTTCCTTATAGATTTTGGACATTAGACCTTTGTCAGATTCACAGTTTGTGAATATTTTCTCCCATTCTGTCAGTGGTCTGTTGACTCTGTTGATGGTTTCTTTTGCTGTGCAGAAGCTCTTTCATTGAATTAGGTCTTACTTGTGAATTTTTGTCTTTGCTACAATTGCTTTTGTGGACTTGGCCATAAATTCTTTGCCACAGCTGATGTTGAGAATGATATTTCCTAGGTTTTCTTCTATGGTTTTTCTGCTTTGAGGTCCCAGTATATATTGTGTCATTGCAAATGACAACCAACCAGAAACTAATCATTACAAGCCAAGAAAGGGAACTTATTGGTGACCAGGAAAAATGTCCAACAAATGAAAATTAGTAAAAGAGATTCCTGGGTGTCTTTTTCTGTAAAGCCTGGGGCATTGTTGTCTGCAGAGTTCACATTTTCTGTAAAGGACCAGGGAGATAGGAAGTATTGTAGGCTTCTGAGCCAAGAGGCAAAATTAAGGATATTATGTAGGTGCACATATAACCAGGAAGAAAAAAAAAATTTCTATGCCATTTTCATTGATGAGATTCTAAACTAACAATAGCAACTGAGTAGAACTTCTCAGGTGGTAAATGTTCGCTGCATTGAGAGCCTAGGCTCAGCTTTCCTAGAATCCCTGGTACAGCCCTCCCTTTCCACCCCTCAGGCTGTTTCCTCCCTGTTTTCCTCAGAAGAGTTCCATACAGAAGACCTACTACTCTGAGAAACAGTGAAGTACTCCTGGGGCCCACCAAAGCACACAAGTCAAGAGGTGGATGGCCTTGTCCCAGCTATGGCTCAGATCGCCTTTGCAGGATGACATCTTGTTGGGAGATTGTCATCAGAGCCAGGGCCATGGAAGATGCTGTCAGAAGGATGAGAGGACTGGCGCCCAGGGGGAGAAATGGCCAAGCAACTCTGCATTCAGCCTCACAAAAATCTCAAGGGGATGTAGAAATGGGAACAGGGCGAATGGAAAACTCTTTCAAGCAGGGTTTTGGGGTCCTGAGCTGATCTCTATTTTTCCTCCTACAACCTGCCGCACAGGCTATTTTCTCACCTCTGTGGATGGAAACTGCATCCTTCCATATGCTCAGTCCAAAAATCTTTGAGTTTTCTTTGACTGCTGATCTTTCCTTCATACCCTATAGCTGTTTAGTCAAGAATTCACATTATGCTGAGCATCAGGTGTGCTCCTTAATCCACACCATCCTTTTCCCCCAGTTTATAAAACTTGTAAAGTCATTCTCCTGATAAAGACAATAGGATTTCCACGAAATTGCACAATTTTTATCCTTCCTGGATACATGACTCATGTAAGAGCTCTGCTATTGTTTGCTACCATTTCCCCCTATTTTTATTTCATACCTGTTTGACCTGCATTCTTTCCCATAAGCCAGGCACTTCAGCTCAGGTGTGCTTTCCTAATCATAGAATTAGCAATAGCAGCCTTGCTAACAACTTCTTCCTGGCCCCACCACCAGGCAAATGTCACAGGATTTAATAGGTAAAGAATCGTAGGATCGCTGAGCGTGGTGGCTCATGCCTGTAATCCAGGTCTTTGGGAGGCTGAGGTGGGTGGATCACTTGAGGTCGGAGTTTGAGACCAGCCTGACCAACATGGAGAAACCCCGTCTCTACTAAAAATACAAAATTAGCCAGGCATGGTGACGCATGCCTGTAATCCCAGCTACTTGAGAGGCTGAGGCAGGAATATTGCTTGAATCTGCGAGGCGGAGGTTGCAGTGAGCCTAGATTGCGCCACTGCACTCCAGCCTGGGCAACAAGAACTAAACTCCATTTCAAAAAAAAAAAAAAAAAAGAATCATAGGATCGTCCCTATTACTCGGTTTTATAAAATGAATTGTTTTCCCCTGAATTCATATGTTGAAAGCTTAACCCCCAACTTGACTGTATTTAGAGATAAGAGTCTTTAAGGAGGTAATTAAGGTTAATTAGGCCATACAATTGGGGTCCTAATCTGGTCAGAATGGTGTCCATATAAGAAGAGGAAGGGCATCAAAGAATCTCTCTCTTTCTCCACACAGGCACAGAGGAAAGGCTATGGGAGCACAAAGCAAGAAAGTGGACTTCTGCAAGCCAGGAAGAAAGGCCTCCCCAGAAACCAACTCTGTGAGCACATTGATCTTTGACTTTTGGCCTCCAGAATATTGAGAAAATAAAAGTCTGTTGTTAAACCACCCAACCTATGGTATCTTTCTATGGCAGCCTGAGCTGACTAATACCCTTGGTAGGTGGGTGGCAGTCACCTTACTGGGCTACATGATGTGAAGTTAAAGTAACTTTAGCAATAGGCACCATGTAATTTCATTGTATAGATATTATGTCTTTTGCACTGATAGTGCTTTTTTAGTTGTATGTATATTGATGCCTGGGCCTAGCATTACAAGACCAGTCAAAATGGGAAGAAAGAAAAGAAGGTGGGAAAGATACCAAGTTCCATAATTGCATCCTCTACCCACATCCAGTTCTTAGAATCTTTTCTGCTGGAGGCTGCACCTTGTGTACACTCAAATTCAATCTGAGCACACAATCATTTAAACAACCAAGGCAACTTTTCCAATTTTCAGCATCACGCGCTTGAGGAAACAAGTATTTCATCACTAATTTAATATTCATTGAGATAATTGTTCTCAGGTTGGTGAAAAATGTGGTGTATCCATTTACTGTTGTCTTCTTCTGGGTGAAGAATGTTGTCTTTACTCTCTAGCTCACATTTGACCAGAAACTGGAGTCCCAGCAAATCTTAGTAGCCGCTTAGGAAGCCTATTTTAAGATAGTCCCAATCTCAAACTTGTTCTAAGACTAGTATGCTTATTGAGGAGAAAGAGCTTCATGACAAAAATTCAACTAGAGCTGTGGGTGACAGTTGTGTGTTTCAGTGCTGGTCTGGGCCCAGGTTTCCCATGAGCACCTAATGAATAGGCTCATTTGCAGAGATCGTCAAGGTGCTCACTATGTCTCTCTCACAGCCTCAAAAGAAGTGATCGGCTAAAAGAATTTGTGTAGTATCCTGAAGGGAAATTAGTCCAGAAATAGAGGACAAGATAAGGATTTTATAAAACAGACATATGATTCAACAGTTGTTTAAGGTGTAGAAAGCTGCAAGAGACAGTTGTTCCCACTCTAATGACAAGAAAAAGCTGTATGGTCTGCAAAATCATATGTGTTTTGATCCCACCAGAGAGCTGAAGTTGCAAGGCCCCTGAGTCAGCTGAAGTCCAAAGCATGAGAAACCCCCCTACAGAAGGACAAACAGATGAAGCAGTTCATCTTTAACAGATAACGGAAGGAAAAGATGGAAGCCATAAATGTTGGTTGGAGAAAAATCACTGAAGTTTTCATCATTTCTTTAGTTTTGTTTTTTTTTTTTTTTTTTTTGATATGGAGTCTCACTGTCGCCCAGGCTGGAGTGCAGTGGCGCGATCTCGGCTCACTGCAGGCTGCATCCCCCAGGGTTCACGCCATTCTCCTGCTTCAGCCTCCCTAGTAGCTGGGACTACAGGTACCCGCCACCCCGCCCGGCTAATTTTTTGTATTTTTAGTAGAGACGCGGTTTCACCGTGTTAGCCAGGATGGTCTCGATCTCCTGACCTCGTGATCCATCCACCTCAGCCTCCCAAAGTGCTGGGATTACAGGCTTCATCATTTCTTAAAGGCCAAGTGTGAACTATTGTGACAGCTTAGAATCTCTGAGAGTCCCAGACACATAGCCTGTTTTGCCCATTTACTGGGTCTTTCCTCCCACGTACTTAGTGCTGATAAGACACATGTAGCAGGGAAAGAGAATTTCTCGAGCTTGCCACAGTGGTGTAGGCATATAAGTCATGAATGCATGATAGAGCACCACCAGAGCACAGGCACAAAACGTGGTTGCTTCTCTCACATAAAACAAAAGGCATCTACCACTGATGTTGGAGCTAGAAACCTGTCCAACCCTTGCCCCCAGGTATAGGCCAGCTGCTGAGGCAGAGTTAGACACAAAAGCTGTCTATACTGGACAAGGGGAGGAGATCTGCTCTTGCCCAAGACTTCCCATCATTGAAAGGTAGAGTTCCACCACTCCCAGGGGATGTCATAGGAACACTAGGACTCAGGCACCCATGGCCTGAGGTTTAGTACACATTCAGTGCAATCAGTAATATGAGTTGGTTTCAATCGATCATTTGAGTTGGTTGCAGACCCTTTCCTTTAGTGAGGAAAAACTGTGATGTGGGTACAAAGTTTCCACGTTTAGGAAAGATTGGCCCGTCCTTCAGGATATTATGTTGATTGGATTTCTCTCAACCTCCTTTAGTTGTGTTTACCGTTATTAAAATTCAGTGACATTCACTTGGATGAAGTGGTAATAAAAACAAGTTGTGAGAATTTCTAGTGATTTTTGATCCCAAGCCTTGTATCACTGTTGGGCCTTCATGTGTGTACTTGAAAACAAAACATGTACAATTGTCGCACTGGTTTGAAGATTTTAATGGTGAAAGCAACCTAATCAGTAATCAGTACTGTATCTAGAAACCAATCTTGGAAATATGTGATTATGCTCTTTTAAAATAGCTGAAAAGAAGGCCGGGTGTTCTGGCTCATTCCTACAATCCCAGCACTTTGAGGGGCCAAGGTGGGCAGATCACTGAAGGCCAGGAGTTCAAGGCCAGAAGCCTGGCCAAGATGATGAAACCCTGTCTTTACTAAAAACACAAAAATCAGCTGGGGGTGGTGGTGCACATCTGTAATTCCAGTTACTCAGGAGGCTGAGGCAGGAGAATCCCTTGAACATGGGACTCGAAGGTGGAGGTTGCAGTCAGCTGAGATCCTGCTACTGTACCCCAACCTGGGTGACAGGGAGATTCTGTCTCAAAATAAATAAATAAATAAAATAGCTGAAAACAAATGACTCTGTGTTTATTCTCACTTTGTTCTTGTTTTGTTGTATAGTATTTAAATAAAAGCAGATTATTTATCCTCATACTGAATTTCCAAAACTGATATTTGCATTTAACATTTTGTTAAATGATGGAGAGAAAATTTAATTTTCTTACTTTGAAAAGTTTGGCATAGGTTCTGTCACATTTTTGATGCTTTCAATCACAGTCTGTCATTAGAATGCTGGCAACTAGTTACATGCAAGGAGTATCCTAACCACTTTAATACAATGGTTTGAAGTGCTGCAGGCAGTAACTACTGGACACCAAATCACAGTGTTTTTATTGGTGACATGTTAGAGAGAAATAGAACTTTCTGCAGTACAAATGTCCTATTAACAAATCCTTGTGCTATTAGCTTACAGGACTTTGACTCCTGGGTCTGAAAAAGGCACCTACTCCTGCTAAATCTTGAATATTGACACGATTCAATGCCTCATCTTCAGACCCTGAGGAAGACGACAATCCAAATAAACTGCTTTCATGAGAAACAGAACAAGAAATTGAAACAATTTAATATCTCTAGACCCAACAATCCCACCTGTCCCCTTTTCCACCTCATGCCTCCTCTTCCTCTGGACAGAAGAGATGGGCACATGACAATGGTAAGGCCGGAGTCTGAGGGATAAGTTTAGTTCAGAGACTTTCTTTTCTTTCTCTTTTCTTTTCTTTCCTTCCTTCCTTCCTTTTTCCTTTCTTTCTTTTTTTTTTTTTTTTTTTTTTTTTTTTGCATTTTTGGTAGACACAATGTTTCACCATATTGCCCAGGCTAGACTCAAACTCCTAAGTTCAAGTGATCCACCCACCTTGGCCTCTCAAATTCAGAGATTTTCTATAAATTAGACATTACACTCAGGAGCACACTGATGCAAGGCCAGCAACTGGCCCCGTGTATCAGAATAACAGGGTTTTCTAGAGCATTCATCTGCTTTTTCATAGAAAAGTATAAAAGGTCATGAAAGGTTTTTGAAACTCTTACCTTATGGTCAAACTAATTATAATTAAATTTGTGTATAAGGTTTTATTAAAATTATCTTTAACATTTTAATACACCACACAAAGGTAAAATTTAGTTTTCTCTTTTGATCAAAATGTTTGTGTAATATTAATAATAGATAAAATATTTTTGTTTACCTTTTGGCTAAATGATTGAGTATTCTAAGGTGACCTGTGATCCTATTTTGTGATATCAAGTGTCTCAAAACTTTGATATCTGGCAAACTTTCTAAGAGTAAAATTTCTAAATTCAGCCTTTTGGACCTCAAATTAACTTTTTGGATATTAGGTTCTTGAAGTCCAAGAGAGATATATTAGGCTTCTTAGGCTTATTTGTTATGTAGAATTATGCATGAAGCATTGTCAAATCTGAGGTGGTGTTTCACTTCCTTTGGGTTCTATTGACACAGATGTGTTGTTAATGTGTGTTCCAGGATTGTATGAGATTCCTAGAGTTCTGATATGCTGTCGGTAATAATGATGATTATTACGTTAAATTGTTGTGTGCCACAGAACCAACCAAATTCCCTTGTCAACTGTATCTTTAACTATGGCTGTCTTAAGGCTTTTGTCATCCACAATTGTTGTTTTGCTTTGATTCTTCTCAAAAAGTGACTTATAATCAGTTACAGTCCAGGCCTTGGTTTTTTGGGGAAGTCCATGAAAAGGACTCTTGGATGCAGGTTTCTGATAACTCTGGAGATCGTGCCATTAACTAAAGAGAAAATTTCCAGGGCACTAACAGAAAGGCTGATGTGTTCATAGAGATTGCTAGCCCAGTATGAAGCAGAGCAGGAGATGATTGCATGGATTAAACTAATGGAGGACTGAAATAAGTTTTTATGGCCTTTGTTTGTTTGTTTGAAACATGGTTTATTCTTCAGAATCTGGAGAACTTTTTTCCTTTTGAGCTATTTATAGCCTGAAACAATTGAGTAGAATAGTCTTCTAAACAGAATTTGAGGCATATTTTTCTCTCTCTGCTGAATTTCTCCAGAATTTGTAAACTGAATATTCTTAATTCATGACAATGTGTTTATTTGCATAAGTTCAATAAGATTCTGTTTTCTTTTATAACCTGACACAGGTGGAGGAATTGGTAATTTTCCCAGGGCTTTGCCTGAAATGGCATTGTGAAATGTTCCAGCAAAGCCCATTTAGGAGAGCCTATGTGAACAATGATTCTTGCTGCACTTTGTGTGGGTAATCAGGCCAAGTATATGGGACTGAAGCTTCTTTTGCAAGTAGGTTGGTCCTGCTGTGTTTTATCTTTAGTGGAAATGGGGAACTGGAGAGAGGAAGGTTGTTTCAGGAGAAACCATGGTATTAGATGAATGTTTGATTCCTGGGTGGCCATGCGGTCACCCATGGTGTGGAGCTGCCCAGGATGCCCCTTCTCCACATGACACAGCCAGAAAGATGGATGACCAGATTCCCCATGATTGAGGAACTGACAAATAGAAAGTGGGGACTGAAATCGATGCAATAGTCCCACAGACAGTGTTTTTGGATAGATGTAGAAATGGACCCTTCTAGTCTTAAAGCTTGAAACTTACATTTGTTTTATCTGAGTTCATTCCTCAGGAAAGGACCCTCAGCCTCTCAAAAAGCATCATAGACCTGAAACTCAGCAGATCACAGCATCCAGACAATGAGATGCCAGACCCCTCACTCATCATGAGTGCTTCCTCACCCCCCCAGTTCCTCTTTTCCTACTCACAGTTACGTTTCTTCCCTGCTACATAAACCCCTCACTTTAGTTGATCAGGGAGATTGATTTGAGACTGATCTCCCGTCTTCTCAGCTGCAGCACACAGTTAAAGCCTTCTTCCTTGGCAATACTCAATGTCTCAATGATTGGCTTTCTGTGAGCTGAGCAGCGGGCCTAGACCAAACACCTGGGCTTTCAGTAACAATACATGTACACTTTTAAAGCCTGCAATTAATGGGTCATGAGATATTGAGAAATTGGAATGACATCAACTTGGCCAATTCTGAGAAAATACACTGTGCTTAAATGTCAGGGCCCTGCCTCCTGACCTTGACAGTATATGGTTGATTTTGAGTCATAGCAGGTGAGTATGGCCTGGTTTGAGTGTTTTATACAAATATATAATATGGCTGATTGCATTTATTTTAAATCCAAAAAATTTCCATTTCTGGTGAGCAAATTTTGTTAAAACCAACCAAACAAACAAACATAGAAGTATATGAACAAGACAATGAATGATTCCCTGCTTCCCAATCTCATTTGATTGCTGTCTTCTGTTATATACTACAGGGAGGAAGGGGGCAAGGCACCCAGGATGTCCCATGTCCTGTTTTGACAATCATCTGGCCTCCTTGGGCAAACAGAAAAGAAGGAAAGCATCAAGAAAATAACAGAAATTTTGCAGAAATTTCATCTCCGGTCTGGGCGCAGTGGCTCACACCTGTAATCCCAGCACTTTGGGAGGCCAAGGTGGGCAAATCACTTGAGGTCAAGAGTTCAAGACCAGCCTGGCCAACATGGCAAAACCTCATCTCTACTAAATATACAAAATTTAACCAGGCATGGTGGCCCACGCTTGTAATCCCAGCTACTGGGGATTACAATCACTGGAACCCAGCAGATGGAGGTTGCAGTGAGGGGAGATCACCCACTGCCACTGCACTGCACTCCAGCCTGAGCAACAGAAGGAAACTCTGTCTCAATGGAAAGAAAGAAAGAAAGAAAGAAAGAAAGAAAGAAAGAAAGAAAGAAAGAAAGAAAGAAAGAAAGAAAGAAAGAAAGAAAAAGAAAGAAAGAGAGAAAGAGAGAAAGGGAAGGGAAGGGAAGGGAAGGAAGGAAGGAAGGAAGAAAAGAAAGAAAGAAAGAAGGAAAGAAAGAGAGAGAGAGAGAGAAAAGAAAAGAGGAAGAAACGAAGAAAGGAAGAAAGAAATTTCACCTAGGCACAGGAAACTCTATGACAGAGGCTTCAGGGGCTCTTCTCTGGCCCTAAACTCGCAGTGGATTTTTGCCTCATTTTCCGAGGTGCAAATGAAATGATAGAAGTCGATCAAAGGAGAGGGCAGAGAGAAAGCAAGAAGGATGGCTCCTTCCTGCAGGTCCACCTTCCTGGAGTGTTGCTTGTGGGATAATAGAAATGCCTTGACATGGGTGGGTGGGAACTATTGCTACTTATTAGGAATTCAGACGCTTCTGACAAATTCGTATTGTGAGGTTCCATGGTGTAATGGTGAGCACTCTGGACTCTGAATCCAGCTATCCGAGTTCGAGTCTCGGTGGAACCTTTCTGTTTAATTAGGACGGCAATGCCGTGTTTTACTCCCTAAATGGAATGGGGATTCTGCTGACGTTCGGAAGCTCTGCGCTGCGGGCCTCCGTGTCCCTTCTGCTCCCGCTGTCTGAGCCTCGCGATGCACGCCGCTCTCCTCATCCCCTCTTCGGTGTTCGGGGTCCCAGAAACCGGGTTCTCACAGTGGCCCGGACCACAGGGAAATCGCCGAATCATCCATTCGGGGTCAAAGAGCCTGGAGGATCCCCTTTCAGGGCCAGCCTCCTGGCACCCAGCAATCGGAGGCCCGGACTCCCCCCGCCAGGGACCCAGCGACCCAGCAAGTCCTCACCCCCTCTCAGGGCGACCCTAGGCCTCGGGGTGAGAGGTCTCCACTAAAAAGGCTGCCACCTCTCGATCCTAGACCCCGAGATTCCTTTCACCCGGGAAATCTCGTAATCGCATCCTTTGTCATTTTGGTAAGTAAACGGTGGCGTGAGAAATTTTTATGGGGTTAGCTCAGTCACTGGAGATTGTGTCTCAGTTTAGGATCGGTGGTTGGAGACCTAACTTGGGAGTAGCACTGCTTTATTCGCATGGCCCATCCAATTCCGAATGTTAATTTATTCTGTTCTTCATATTCAGATTTTTATGCCGAATTTCTAGCTCCTACGTCTCTATTGCGGGCCCTAAAAGTCGCTGTTTCACTAAGCTTTGGAAACTGACTCCGGGAAATTTCATTCTTTCCTCCCAAGATCTCAGCCGGAAGGAGAGATCCGCGCGGGCTGGGAGCGCGGGCTGGGAGCGCAGGCTGGAGCACGGGCTGGGAGCGCGGGTTCTGTTCCTCGGCCGCCCCGGCTGAACTCCCGCAGGACCACGGGGAAGAGGAGCCTGAGCAGCTCTGAGGGGCCAGTCTCTGACGGTGGGGCTCCCCCTCGTCCCGTCAGGACCCTGCCCCAAGGAGAAGACGCCTTAGGACGCTACCAGAGTTAAAAATGTTTTCTCCTGCGCTTCAGAGCACTCGGGATGAGGTTCCTGATGGGTCTTGGGAGCGAACTAAGATGTCACTCCAGGCGCTCAGGACCATCGCTCTGATTTTCATATTTTGGGGCTGAGAGCGGTTACGAAGGACTGAAAAACACCGCAGTCTTTGAGGGGCTCAGTTTGGAGGACGAGCTGGGGGAGGGGGACGGTGAGAAGACGCCTTCTTGGCTCCTTGGAGTGGACTGGCAGGTAAGGAAAAATCAACTCCGTTTCCCCTTGCAGGCTGCACTGCAGGGCCTGGGATGGAAAATTGGACAGTCAAAGAGTAACAATATTTATGTAGAGGTTGGCTGCATGCATTAAAAATTGTTATCCCTACAGATAAGTGTAGGAAGGGACCAGGGCACTGCTGTTCACCACCAGCTTTGCAGCATATGTAACTAAGAAAACAGTGTATAGTGCATAAAAAATTCATTCCTGTTCACAAATAATTGATCACAACCAGTTACAGGTTTCTTTGTTCCTTCTCCACTTCCACTGCTTCACTTGACTAGCCTTACAGGAAAAAAAAATCATTTGTAAATATGATATTGTTTCAGTTGATCCTCAGCCCACTCGTTCTCCACCCCCTGAAAGTAGCTGGAATAACAGGTGTGCTAATTTTTGTATTTTTAGTAGAGACAGGGTTTTGCCATTTTGGCCAGGCAGCTCTCGAACTTAAGAACTCAGGTGATCCGCCTGCCTGGGCCTCCCTGAACCTCTCTGCTGGGATTACAGGCATGAGCCACCCCACTTGGCCATCATTTGTATTTTGAATTTAAATATTTTGTAGTCATCACTCTTCAAAGATTCTGGGTATTGTTGCATGTGCATGATGGGATTCAGGACATGCTACTCCAAAATATAACATCTTGGGGTATTGAATATTTTATGCTAAAGGAATTTGAGTAAACAACAGAAGCAGGAAGGTCACTGTCACCCTCCGCCTGCCCTTCCTCCCTGAAGTCGATTGTAAGACTCTTATGTGAGAGGTGCCCTCTCTGTACCCAGAGGAAAGGTGCATCCTGGAGTGTGAAGACACAGGGACACAGAGAAGAGCCTGAACACAGAGGCCTGGCCACGTTTTCCCCAGTTTGTTACTGTTAGATCATACTTTTATTGTCTTATCATACTTCTCCATGACTATCCATTCTTCAATAAAACTACTGTTAAAAAACAAATAAACAAAAAACTGAGGTTTAGCTGTTTCCATGGGCCTTCATTTTCTTTGGAAGGCGCTCCTGTCACATAAAACTTACATTAAACAAATACATATGTTCTTCTCTTATTAGTCTGTGTTTTGCTGTAAGGGTCTCAGCAGTGAACCTAGGCTGGGTGAGGAAAAGTCATATTTCCTCCCCGACATGTACAAATGTCTTCCACTGTAAAGCTATAAAAATTTTATTGGGGCAGATGTGAAGCAAAAAATTGAATCATTATTCCCCTTTGGATGAGCTGAACAGATGAGCTAATAAACTCCCAGTTCCCCCCAGATAGAAATACTTCTCTAGCTCATTCCCCGAAGCTCCTTGAGGGTCAAACTTGCTGGAGATTGAGGGGCCTTCCTGGGATCTCCCAGCCCAGGAGGTTGCTGCTGGTGAGAGGATTGCTGCAGTCTCCCTGGGAGGGTGCATGGCCACTGGAAAGTATCACTGCTATAACTTCAATACAACCGGTTTTCATCACATCTGCTCTTTGTGCAGTGTTGCAGGCAAAATACAAGAGCTAACACGCACATGAGTAACACATGCACATCATCAACTGTGCCTGCAACCCAAAGTGCTACATGTCACACACAGTTGATGAGTGTGCGTATGTTTACTCATGTAGTCCTTACCTCAGGCAGAGGTCACGCCATCACCTTCATCTTCCATATGAGAAAACTGAGATGCACAAAGATGTTAAGTGACCTGCCCAGGGTCACTCAGCCAGCAAAGGAGGATTTGAAAGCGGGAATTTGAAGTGAAGGCAGCCTGTCTCCAGAAGACATTCTCAGACCCACTGTGTTTATACTGCTCCTAACAAAACCAGCCTTGCAAAAATTATGACAGTGAGAAAAACCTGACATAGGAAAACTATGACTGTGAAAGAAATCTGACCTAACTGACTGCATCTTGCTTCTAACCTCTGAGCTGCCCTTGTCCATTCCTGGGCATAGGCCAGGCTAACTATGAGAGGAGTTTAGTTCCAAGTCTAAGTCTGAAACAGAGATGATTGCCCATTCCTGAGACAAACCCCTTCCTTTCTTGGGGATCAGACCTCCTTAGCAAAGCTAACAAATCAGGTACGAGATTGGAAATTATGGCTCAGGAGAAACGCAGCCAGAAGCCACATGATTCCTAAGCTCCCCAACTGTGCCTTTATATAACAGTATTAGTGTCAAACCTAAGATTTGACAGGGTGTTCAAGGTATTTTTCAGACCCTGCCTTATGATGGACTAGCTGGCACACCCAGACCAGTAAACTGTCTCATCTTGTCCTGTGGCCCTCACCCAGGGACTGACTCAGTGCCATAAACAAGCTCTGACACTGTGATTTCATCCCCAACGCAACCAATCAGCTTTGCCCATTTCCTAGCCCCCTGCCTGCCAAACTATCCAAAAAAAAAAAAACAAAAAACCCTAGTCTCTGAATTTGGGGGGAGGCAGATTTGAGTAATAATAAACCCCTGTCCTGGTCCCTCAGCTGCCTTTGCATTTATTAAATTTTTTCCTTATTGTAGAAAGCCTGCTGTGCTCAGCTCCATTGGCTTTTCTGGGCAACCAGCAAGATAAACCTAGCAGGTAATTACACTAATAAAAGATAAACACAAATGGTAAGCATGCTTGAAAAGAAATGTAAGTCTGTATATTTCTTTTGAAGAAACACAAAAGGAGGAGGAATGATAAGATAGGCAATACACTGTCCTAAATATTTTCATGATTCTCCTGCCTCCCGCATTTCCTTCTTATCCCAATAACTGCTCCCCAGAAACCTTCAACTTAAACATGGTCCTGCCAGAACTGGGTTTGTCCTTCCCTTTACATTTTCCTCTCGCCTGCCCCACACCCCTTCCATATCTAATCTGTCCTTTCACTTCCAAGTCATTGAGTTTTTCCATTTAAAAATATGAAAGATACGGAAAGAAGAAGATAACCAGTTATCCATATTAGCAAAGTACTGTTCACATATGTACATATTTTTCTTCCAAACAATTTTAAAGTTACTCTCATTTTAAAAAAAATTATACATGCTTAGCATAGACCATACCACCAGTACAGAAAAAGTACAGATACATAAAATTTCTGATCACCTTAAGTTCAAAATAACTTTTGTTAACATTAGGGCAACACTCATTGAGTCATGTTCTTCTGGTATATCTACAGAGACAGTGTATATTTTAGGTAGACTGCCCCCCGCCCCATGCACCCACAAAAGAAAAAATAGAACAATAAAGAAAGCTATATATATATATATATATATATATATATATATATATGAGATATATTTTATATATATATCTCCACATACATATATGCTTTTGTAAAATTGAGCTTAGACTGTATTTTTATTTTACAAATATTCCATTTAATAGTGCATGAATTTAACTGAAGACGAGACAGAAACACAAACGAAGGAATTCCTGAACTCTCAATCACATTTAGAGAGACATTTTCTAAAGGAATCTTCTAAAGCTAAACGTACATTAAATTAAGTAGAAGGCATTATGATTTGCAGTGGTTTTCCTTTTTTTTGTTTTTTGTTTTGTTTTGTTTTGTTTTGTTTTTTGAGACCGAGTCTTCTCTGTCGCCGAGGCTGGAGTGCAGTGGCACAATCTCGGCTCACTGCAACCTCTGCCTCCCAGGTTCAAGCAATTCTCCTGCCTCAGCCTCCCAAGTAGCTGGGACTACAGGTGTGCACCACCACATCCAGCTAATTTTTGTATTTTTAGTAGAGATGGGGTTTCACTATGTTGGCTAGGATGGTCTCGATCTCTTGCCCTCGCGATCCATCTGCCTCGGCCTCCCAAAGTGCTGGGATTACAGGCGTAGGCCACTGCACCCGGCCTTCTTTTTCTTTTCTTTTCTTTTTTTTTTTTTTTTTTTAGCGTGGCATCACTCACTCTGTCACCCAGACTGGAGTGTGGTGGCGCCAGCTCAGCTCACTGCAACTTCCACCTCCCAGGTTCAAGAGATTCTCCTGCCTTAGCCTCCCAAGTAGCTGGGATTACAGGCGCCCGCCACCACACCCAGCTAATTTTTTTTTTTTTTGTATTTTTAGTAGAGATGAGGTTTCACCATGTTGGCCCGCTGGTTTCAAACTCCTTACCTCAGGTGATCCGCCTGCCTCAGCCTCCCAGAGTGCTAGGATTACAGGCATGAGCCACCGCACCCAGCCTGCAGCCTGCAGTGGTTTTCTTATTACTTTTTACAATCAAATTGATTAAGGCATTGGTTGAATATGGTACAATGCATCCATTTCAAGTTTGATGACATGTCTATTACTCCAAAAGGTCCTTTTGTGCCCTTTGTAGTCAGTCCCCTCGACTCCCTGAACCCAGCAATCAACGATGTAGTTTCTGTCACTATACAGGTTAGTTTCACCTGTTCTAGAAATTCAGCTTGATGGCGCCACAGAGGATGCACTCTTTTCATCACTCAGCATGAGGTTTTTGAGATTCACCCATGCTATCTCATGTTTCCATAATTTGTCCCATCTTCCTCTGGAAGAATATATCACAATAGGTCCATTCACCTCTTGATGCATATGAACCGTTTCCAGTTTCGGGACTATTGTAAACAAAGCTGCTAAGAACAAGTTCTTTTTGTGAATATATGTTTTGTAAATTCCATTTGTCATTCTTTAGTATTAACTTATTTTGTAAAAGGATGTCACCTTCACAAGTGCAAAATTCATTCAAATGTTTTTTGAAAAAAGTTGAGGCCTGAAGCAGAAGTCTACACAATTTCCTTTCTTATATTTCATAATTAAGGGGAAGAAACTTTATCTGGGATATTATTTCCTATCAGCAAATCCTTAATGTAAGTCACACACGATGCTAGCTGTACTATTAGACTATCTTCTGTAATCTGTGCAATAACTCCAAGAAGTACTTCATATTATTATTTTCCTGTAACACTTTCCAACTTGAAGCCTAGCAAATTGAAGGACCTGGCCCAAGGTCAAACAGAAGGCAAGGGGCAGCGCCAGGACCGGAAGAAGGCCTTCCCAAAGGCAGACAGAAGCTCATGTCTTTGTCAGAACCTCGGTATTTCTGATGCGCCTGGAAGTCAATATCCAAGCCGTTCTCAGCCACCGGATTGGTGGGTCCTTTTGCTCAGAAACTCCTCGATGAGGAATCCCAAGCATACGTTAGTGATGACGGTCCCGAAACAAGGGACATTTCTTAAACATTCTAAAAACCCTTTTGCTCATCGGTGGTAACGCAATGAAAGTTGTTTTCGGTCTCGCTTCATATATTTTATATTTGAGCAAGGCAATGTCCGCTGTTGGGGTTAGAAGTAAATGACTCGTCTTCATCAAACTAGATCAGTCCGTAAGAAGTACGGCTTCCACTCGCAGTGTCCTGAACACTCGCTGGGCGTCCTGTGCGTTCTAGCCGGTTTTCTTTGGAGCCGCGGGTTTCTGCACCGCGCCCGGGTTGGGATGGCAGAGGCTTCTCGGGACGTGCAGATCTATGAGTGCCGTCCCCAGGGTAGCCACCAGGGGACGCCATAGGCCTTCCTGCCGTGGTCCTCCTTGCCTTTTTCGTTTGGGCCAGGTAGTTTCTATTGACCAGGACATTACAGATCAGAAGTGGGTGGGGTCAGAAAACACACCCTGGGAGAGGCTGGCGAAATGCCCAGAACCTCCATCACTAGGCCTGGGGTTTTCTTCTGTAGTGGAATTCTTGTGCTCATGTAGTGCAGGGACAAAACCAATT
Organism: Pan paniscus; assembly: GCF_029289425.2. Lineage (NCBI taxonomy): Eukaryota > Metazoa > Chordata > Mammalia > Primates > Hominidae > Pan > Pan paniscus. The sequence goes on along the minus strand of NC_073249.2, from coordinate 100,231,821 downwards.
AGATACTTCTGGGAGTTAAAAAGAGATGAATTTACAATGCCATTTGAGAAGGGGTATTAAGGAAACGTCCGAATTTGCCAGGGTACTGATGCGTGTCTGGTGCAAAACGCAGGTTGAGAGAGAGCTAAGTACTTCCTGTCCATGAAGGTGATAAGCGAGGGCCTGAAGAGGGACGGGGGAGGACACTGGCGCCAGAGATAGAAAGAGGCGGCTTGGGGGTGGGAAGCATGGGTCGGGGTGCTATTTAGAAAGTTGCCTGGCAATGGATGTGGGATGTGGAAGCGAGACATCAAACAAGAAGCTGTCACTTAAATGAAGTCTGAAGAAAGACTAGATATGTAAACGGCAGGAGATAGTGGATCCGGCTCCTCATAAAATTTCCCGCCTTATATTTCAGGGAGGATCGCAGCGCATTTTCGCCAAGACAGGTGAGACTGCGGTTCTGACCTGCGTGTCTCGGGATGAATTGCGTTAGGGCACCTGGGCGCCGGTAGACCCGTTCCCCTCCGCAAAGTAAGCGTGTTATGTCTACAACCCAACGGGAACACTAAGAGCCCCAAAGGCCCTGATTTCTTCCCAAAGAACAGCGCCCGTCTGCGTAGTTTGTGCCTGGCTCTACCAAGTGAGAACACATTCCCCGCTAGCACAGAAATCCTACAAACTCCTGAGGGGGCTGCGCTTAGAAGCAGAGGCTGTGTAAAAGGTGATTGGGGGCTAGGGAAAAACAAGAAGATTTTTACAGAGCGTGAGACCCCAAGAGAATGGAGACTATGGACCAATCTCTGCAAAAAGCAGCCTCATGTTGAAAGGAAGGAGCTGTGCGGCCTTCGCGCTACTTAGCTTGTGTTAAACAGGAACACAACGCCTGACGCTTATTTCTCCGGCAGGAACGACGGCGACATGTTACTTCCTGTTTCCCTGCCATCCGGCTGTAAGAATAACACACCACCACCAAGATTATACAGCAAAAAAAAGCGAGAAGTAGACCTTTGCATACCAACTGCTTTTTGCACTGGAAAATTCAGGGGAAAGCGCGAACGCAGTCCCCCACTACCACAAATTATGCAGTCGAGTTTCCCACAGTTGGGGAAATCGCAGAGGTCAACACATCCGGAGTGCAATGGATAAGCCTCGCTCTGGGAAAACCACTTTCATGATCATACTATCTCCCCTGCCAGGTAAGTGTGAGTTCACACACCTCCGCCCTGCAACAGCTCCATACGCCTCAACCTTTACAGACACGGTCACTTGCCCCGCGCACCCGCACCCCCACCCCCACCCCGCCCCATGCCACCCGGAGCCCTCCTAGCCCTGACACACAGCTGGGACTCTCACGTCCAACCAGCGGTCCCGGACTTGCTCCCAAAGCAGGAGAAATCCTTCGTGGGAAGCAGCAGCCCCTAAGCTGCCTCATCTACGTAGGAATCGCCCTATCCGTGATGTCACCGACAGCGCCTTTCCCGGTCCCCATCTGCTCTTCCGCCCGACCCTCCGCCACTCAGCCGACCAACCCGCTGCGGGAGCCGGCGGAGGAAGTGAAGTCTACCTCTATCTCCTTTCCCTCCCTTCCCCGCCCCTGGTCTCTCCCAAAGAAGTAGGTTCTTAGCCTGTGATGCCAAGGACCCCTTTGGCGGCCAGCTGGAGCCTGGGCGCTCTTCTTCGAGTAATGGCTTTTAATGCGCAAACTAGAAAGTTTAGGATTACAAAGAAAACCGGTTCTTTTCACATACGGTTATCCTTGTGATGTACCATTCCGCTTGACAGTGGAAGTCGTTCAATATCAGAGAGAAACCGTATCTATGAAACTAGAGAGGCTGCTCAGATGACTGCAAACCAGCCATCCTTACTTGTTTTATCACTAGGAATATTATAAAGACGGCTGTCCAGTTTCATTAATCTTGTAGGGTTTTTTTCAAATACAGCAATGTACAAAAATGTGCTGCCCCAGCAGAGCACACTGGACACTCAGGCATGGTGCTGGAGTCGTTTTGCCATCTCTTCACTGCCTTCTCTAGACCTTAGCGCTTACCTCATGTTAACACTTTATATGCTGCAAAGACAGAAACAAAGTCACCCAAATGTAGCAAAAATATTTTGGGGAAATTTTATTTCAGGTGTTTAACTGATTACTTTTAATATGTAGGCAACACCACCAAACTCTGACAATACTCCGCAGACTTATTAATGGTTTCCACCCCCGTCTCTGCAAATCTATCAGGCAAGTTTTTCCTGCCCTTTACTTTCATATAAACTGAGTCATACACTGTGTAGTGAGTTTTGGGGGGAGTGTTACTGCCCAACAGGTTCACCTTGCCTGCTGCCTAGACAGAGCCAATTTTTTGACACAGGGGAATTGCAATAAAGAGTTATTTAAACAGAGCTGGCTGTGTGGGAGACCAGACTTCTATTTTTACTCAAATCAGCCTCCTCAAGCATTCCAGGACCAGTTTTTAAGGATAATTTGGTGGATGGGGGCCAGTGAGTTGGGAGTTCTGATTGGTCAGGTCGGAGATGAAATCACAGGGAGATGAAGCTGTCGTCTTGTCCTGGGTCAGTTCATGTGTGGGGGACACAAGACCAGATGAGCCAGGTTATCAGTCTAGCTGGTGCCAGCTGATCCACTGAGTGCAGGGTCGGCAAAATACCTCAAGCACTGATCTTAGGTTTTCCAATAATGATGTGATCTCCAGGAACAATTTGGGGAGGTTTAGAATCTTGCAGCCAGAGGCTACATGACTCCTAAACCATAATTTCTAATCTCATGGCTAATTTGTTAGTCCTGCAAATGCAGTCTAGTCCCCAGGCAGGAAAGGGGATATTACCATCTTTGTTTCACAGCTAAACCATAAACTAAGTTCCTCCCAAAGTTATTTTGGTCTGAGCCCAGGAATGAACAAGGACAGCTTGGATGTTAGAAACAAGATGGAATCAGATCAGATCTCTTTCACCGTGATAATTGTCCCAGTTCTAATTTTTCAAAGGCAGTTTCAGAAGCAGAGGCATAGGTTTGACTTCTTTCACTCAGTCTTATGTCTATGAATTTTTCACCTTATTCATATGGTTATTTGTTTCTGTGTGTCTTACTTTGTATGAATATACATTAACTTATTTATTCATTTGACTGTTGTTGAACATGTTGACCTAAAAGAAAGAGGCTGAAGCACAAAACATAATATAGAGTTTACTTGAGCCAACATGAAGACAGCTGCCTGGAAGACTCACACCCAAGGAACCTTGGATCTGAGCTCCCTTTGGCTTTTGTCACAAGCAGGTTTTTAAGGTCAAAAGCGGGGACAGACAGTAGGCTGATAGAAAGGTGCCTGTCAGGAATTCTCATTGGTTTACAGAAATAACATTGATTGGTGATTGGCTATATGTTGTTAAGTTATAGGCTATGGGGTATAGTGTTTGGTGTGGCATTACTAGGATAATTTACAGCGACTTGAGGCGATATCAAGCAGTTTCAACAGATGAATACATAGCTCAAAAGGAAGGAATGGAAAGGGGTTTCTCTCTCGATTTAACATCTCTCTGGGCCTGATCATTTGAAAGGGCTCACATTCCTCAGATAAAAATTTTTTTAAAAATCTTTCTTCTTGAAAGCATTGATGATCAAAAGCTCAGTCAAGGTGTCCCTCTTTGCCAGAAAGGCTCATTCCCAGATAGTCCTATCCCAGGCAGGGGACAGGGAAGGAAAGGAGCCACCTCACCAAGGAATTTTTAAGAATGACCACAAGTCCAATTGAAAGGGCATTACAGCCAGACACGGTGACTCACACCTGTAATCCCAGAACTTCAGGAGGCAAAGGTGGGTGGATTGCTTGAGTCGAGGAGTTCAAGACCAGCCTGGGCAATATGGCGAAACCCCATCTCCACAAAAAATACACAAATTAGCCAGGTGTAGTGGCACACACCTTAGTCCCAGCTACTCAGGAGGCTGAGGTGGGAGGATTGCTTGAGCCTGGAAGTTCAAGGCTGCACTGAGCTAAGATCACACCACTGCACTCCAGCCTGGGTGACAGAGTGAGACTCAGTCTCAAAAAAAAAAAAAAAAAAAAAACCAGAAAGAAAAGAAAGAAAAAGGGCATCATAGAATGGCAAAAAAAAAAAAAAAAGAGAGAGAGAGAGGCCTCAGTTAAGTCTATAGCTGCTGTCACTTGTTGAATCATCTCTAGTCTTCAGAATACCATGAAATTAGTTTTCTCAGAAGTAAAACGATGAGAAATACATAACAATAATGACATTGCACTTCATCATTCCATGCTCTTAGACATTTATAGGGCCATGGATGGTGATCTTTTCAAGAGACAAAAATAAATGCTGGTGCAGAACAGGTAAGTGTGCTATAATTTGAGTACATCAGCTTTTGAGCATTTAAATCATGCATCAGAAATTTAGAGCAAGAGGGCAGGTTGGATCCTGATAGCAGGAGTGTTTTTCTTTTAACTTTCCAGTAGCATCATGGTGTTTACCACTGTCATTTCAGAGTGATGTGACAATTTTTTGTTTGATTTTGTACTTTTTATTATAATTACTTTTTGAGACAGGGACTCACTCTGTCTCCCAGGCTAGAGTTCAGTGCAAGATCACAGCTCAGTACAGCCTTGACCTCTTGACCTCCAAGGCTCAATGGCTCAGCCTCCTAAGCAGCTGGGATTACAGGCACACACCACCACACCCAGCTTATTTATTTATTTTTTGAGACAGGGTCTCACTCTGTTGTCCAGGCTGGAGTGCAGTGGCATTATCAGGGTTCACTGCAGGCTTGAACTCCTGAGCTGAAGTCATCCTCTCACCTCATGCTCCTGAGTAGCTGGACTACAGGTGGGCACCACCACACCCAGCTAATTTGTATATATTTTACAGAGTCAGTGTTTCACCATTTTGCCCAGGCTAGTCTCAAACCCCTGGGCTCCAGTGATCCTCCTGCCTTGGCCTCCCAGAGTGCTGGGATTACAGGCCGTTATTTTGACAATACGATTATGATGGGTTAAACTGAGATGTGAGGCAGGAAGGTTAGGGTGAGTCAGATAGATTCGATAAGCAGGTTTTGCTTGATATGACCCTGAGTTGCATCGTGAGTGCAATCAGGAGGAATACAGGTGAAATTTAGCACAGGATGTACCAACGGGTCATTATGGCCAAAAGTGGTTGGTGGTTTAAGGTGGCAAACCCAGCACCTTGTTAAATTTCCCACAGTGCAATGGTTTGTGAGATTCTGATCAGAGAATTATCCCTCCCTGCTATAATCAAATTAATTAGGGACAGTGAAACAGAAATCTGATCATAGGCATTTTGCTATGTAGGTATGTATATGTATATAACACATACACGCAATAGGACTAGTGTGTCATATCTTAAGACAATATACATATAGGATGATTTTACCAAAACCACCAAGAGAGGACCCCTACAACTTAAGGGAGCCCTAGTGGTGTATTATTCCAGTCAACAGAAAAAGAGACTCAGGTGCAGTGAGCACTGGAACTGTACTGTTGATACAGGCCAGTATCTTGGGCAAAAGCGGACTACAACAGATGTCAGCTACTTGCCATCTCTGTCAGGAAGACTGAGTTACCTTTAAGTGAAAATCTCCACTAACAGATGTCCACTCTGGCAGTGCTGCCTTTTACAAAAGAAACATGAATCCGTGTGTCAACGCCCTTAAGTTTACTGGCACAGATTGTTCAGTAATACCTGTTGTGAGTTGGGTACATTGGCCCATGCCTGTGGTCCCAACTATTTGGAAGATTGAGGCAGAAGGATGGCTTAAGCCCAAGAGTTCAAATCTACAGTGAGTCATGATTGTGCCACTGCATTCTGGCTTGGGGAACAGAGTGAGATCCCATCTCAAAAAAATAACATAAAATAATAATACCTGATGCGGTCCCTTCTAACAGTCTTGGGAGGAGTATTTTATTTGATGTTGTTTCCAGTAAACAACAACATCTCCAGGTTATAGGCCAAGATTTTTGATATTTTCATCTCCCAAGAATTCATTATGAAAGGAATCCTGTGTTAATGCAGAGTTTTTAGTAAGTTTTGTGAGATCTTAGCAGTAATGGAGAATGTCACCTTTGAGAAGTGCATATTCATAAGTGTCTTCACCTAACCACTGCATGGGTCTTCCTGTTATTATTTCAAAGAGAGAGAGTGTGGGCATTTTCCAGAACCAGTGGGAGATCCTTGGCCAAGAAAGGTTTAAAAGGTTAAAAACTTCTGTTAGCTTTCCCTATGGAGTTTTTATTGTATCATCAGTGCATTCCATCAGCCCAGAGGATTAGGGGTGATAGGCACAATGGAATTGTTGGGACATAGACAAAACTTTACAAATTGATCCAATTACCTGACCGATGAAGTGTGTTCCTTGGTTGCTACGGAATTCAGATGGCACTCTCCATGAGGAATTACCTTTTCTAATCACAATCTACTAACCTACTACTTGGGCTGTGGCTCATCGGCATGGAAATGCTCACCCCAGTGAGCACATAAAAATTAGCACCAGAAGGTATCTGTAACCCTCAGATGGAGACAGCTGGATAAAGTCTAAGTGCTATGCCTCAAAGGGTCCTAAAGGTAAAATGTTCCTGTGACCCATGGAGTGGTTTTCCAGGGTTATGTTTGGGACAGACAGTATAGCAAAAATAAACCTTTTCTACTATCATAGGCAATGATTTTCAATACCATTGCTTTCCCCATGCTAACATTTTGTCTGAATTCCAATAAGTCAGCTTATGAAGTACTGTAAAAAGGGTAACTGAAGCCTAAGGGGTGGATCAGTGTATCATTGGGCCCATACCATATGCCTGTTTCTGGAAGAAACTTGTTTCCTTTATCCTTCCAGAGATCCCTCTCCTGCTTGGGAGCTCCCACTTATGCTTCTTCTTCTGTTTCTTTTTTTTTTTTTTTTTTTTTTTTTGAGCCAGAGTCTCGGTCTGTCACCCAGGCTGTAGTGCAGTGGTGCAATCTCTGCTCACTGCAACCTCTGCCTCCCAGGTTCAAGCGATTCTCATGCCTCTGCCTCCCAAGTAGCAGGGATTATAGGCATGTGTCACCACACCGGCTAATTTTTGTATTTTTAGTAGAGACAGGGTTTCACCATGTTGGCCAGGCTGGTCTCAAACTCCTAACCTCAGGTGATCTGCCCGCCTCGGCCTCCCAAAGTGCTGGGATTACAGGCATGAGCCACCATGCTCAGCCCACTTGTACTTCTAATGAAGTCTTCAATGGGTCATAAGTCAGCAAGGTCATTTTGAGAAGTTCTGTGTCTGATGTCACCTTCAGAGCTGCATTCTTAGCTGCAGCATCAGCAAAATGGTTGCCCTTGCTCTCCAGAATATCTAATTTTGAATGACCAGGAACTCCTTTGATGATGGCCAAATATTCAGGTTTTCAAATTGCTTCTAAGAGGTCAGAGACTTACTGGTCGTTTTTCATGGCTTGACCTGATGAAATCAGAAACCTATGTTGCTTCTAAAGCATTCCAAAATCATCACCTACTCCAAATGCACCTCTGCTGCCAGTGTAAATGTTAGGCTGAGGTGAGAGGATTGACTGAGCCCAGGAGTTCATTTAGGTCCAGCCTGGAAAACACAGCGAGACCTCCTCTCTAGAAAAAAATCAAAGAATTAGCTGGGCATTGTGGCACGCACCTCAGCTACTCGGGAGGCTGAGGTGGGAGGATTGCTAGAGCTGAGAGATTGAGGCTGTGGTGGGCCATGATGGAGCCACTGCACTCCAGCCTGGGTGACAGAGTGAGAATCTGTCGCAAACAATCAATAAATAAATCTCAACCATTTAAAATATCAATGACAGATTTGCTTGGCCTTTTAAGTGCATTGCTGAATTCTCCAATCTACATTTTTAGGAACAACCTGGGGAATGGCAACATGGAGGTATTTGGCCAAAATGCAGACCCTTTCATTGTCTGCTTCAGTCTGTTTTTAAGAATCCTCTAAAGGATTATTCCAATTTGCCCTTTTCAACCATTTAGTGGCCCTGCCTTCTTACACCAGCATGTGAATTAATTGATAAAGATCAGAATGTCCAGGCTCAAAAGTTTGGGCAATTAAGTCAAATTACCTCCCAAACACTATAGGATCTTGGAGGCTGCTTTAGAATTAGAAGGGGAAAATGTATTTAAATTTCAATCAGGGAAGTCTTTTTTTTTTTTTTTTTTTTTTTTGATATAGAGTCCTGCTCTGTCACCCAGGCTGGAGTGCAATGGTGCAATCTCGGCTCACTGCAACCTCCATTTCCCAAGTTCAAGTGATTCTCCTGCCTCAGCATCCTGAGTAGCTGGGATTACAGTCATGTGCCACCGTGCCTGGCTAATTTTTGTATTTTTAGTATAGATGGGGTTTCACCATGTTGTCCAGGCTGGTCTTGAACTCCTGAACTCATGATCTGCCCACCTAGTCCTCCCAAACTGCTGGGATAACAGGCGTGAGCCACTGCACCCGGCCCAGGGAAGTCTTTTATGATATTCTTAATTCACATTTTGGTGAAGCAGTATACAGAATGGTAGGCTCCCTTCTTCCTGTGGATTTTACCTTGAAAGGGGCTGTCAGAACAGAAGTTTCAGGGAAGGGACCAGAGCCCTGGGGACTTTCCTTAGGTGATGGTGATGGAAGAAGAGGCAAGGCAGGAAAGGAGGGCTCAGGTAAGGGAGACTATGCAGGTACAGGGGCAGGAGAAGAAGGAGCAGTTGGGGGCGAAAGAGATAAAGCCTCCTCAATATTTCTCAGTTCAGAAAACATGTCAGTTTAGCTCCTTCAGCTTACTTCCTCACTGGAGATAATTTTCTCAGTTTTAGAAATTTCTAGGTATAATTGGAAGTAAGTCTCCCATTTAATTTGGTTCTAAAACCAAATTTTTCCAATTGTGCACACTAATAAATTATTTTAAGCATTTCAAAAGATCCCAATTTTCTTCATTCTGCTTATGATTTTTCCTGGTTAGGTGGGTCCAGTTTCTTGGATATTTACAAGAGAATGCCTCATAAATGTTATACATAAACCCAGCTGGTGTTTCTAATGGCATTTGTTTCTTCGCAGTGTGCTAAATTTTGAAGCTTGATTTCCCATAATTCAGGAGCTTTTCAGATGACCAAGGCCTGCGATGTGTTTTGGGTCACAGTGTGGTGCTTATGACGTCACTCCTACAGATAACACCGGAGTTGTGTATCGCTGTCTCAGTGGTTCCCACTGTTTCTAACCACCAGGTGGCCACAGAGTGCATGTGCTATGAGGGACCCATCCCACATATGCCCTCCCAGAAGAGCAGGAAAGGGGGTTCATAAAGATGTTCTTCTGATAGGGAGTGCCCTATGGGGCCACCTTCACATGGTGAGTAATGACCCCGACACCTCTGCAACATCCCCGATCACTTGGAGCACCTGAATGGATCAGCGGGAGCAGATCACTTCTTTTCTTCAGGGCAAGGGAACACACCTCCGTGCACTTTCCAGTTAAGAACAGGAACTAGTCACAAATGAAAAGCTAAGTCCGAATGTTCAAAACAACATGCTACATAAAACGAAACCACCAGAGCATACCTGCCAATACCTTGGCCCAGATCTTCCTGCTGAGGAACAGAGGCAGAAAAGGCAGAAGCTCTCTGGGGAGCTCTTTGCCTGACTGTGACCCAAACTTTCTGTCCTGACGCAGAGGTGGAAAAGGCAGTTATTTCCCCCTGAAACTCAAATCTCTTACTCACAGGGTAAAGACAGAAAACCTCCGTTCTAGAAAGGGAGAGCTGGAAAGGACACTCAAGCAAACTCCAGGCCTTCAACCAAAGAGTGGGAAGGTCCAGATTTCAGGAGGATTCACCACTTACTACTGCCCAACTCTTTCTCTCAGAGTCAGAACTCAAGGGCTTCAGATCTGGCCAGGCACCCAGTCCAGGAGGAATGTGGTGTGATCTGAGAGACGAAAATACATGCCCCCTTAGAGACTAAGGCAGACTCGAAAGTTAAGGAAACAAAAGTTAGCTACAGGTCAAGGGTTCAGGGCTCATCTGGCATGGCAACTTCCTGAATTCCTATGGCTACAGGAAAAACCACACTCTTGCTAAACTCCTTAACAATAGAACTAGCAAGCAAATTGTCAAAACCTTCCCAGCCCTTCTCAACTGGATTTACAACCCAGATCACTAGACCTCTGATGGGACAGAAGAGTGGCCTTCCATTCTCTCCTCATAAGCAACTGCGGATATCAAGCCAGTTTCAGCCATGTTACAGGGACTGCACACAAACCGACTTGGTGTCCAGCAGTTCACCTTTTGACATAAAAAGCCGATTTCCACCTTATTTTAATGCTCAAATCCCTTCCCAATGTGAAGATGGGGTGCATGTTACATATATGTTTACCCTTTGCACATGAGCTCAATACCCCTCAGAAATGGCGTTTCTCCAAACCTGCTGAATATGTATAACTCCATTGTGTGATACACACCCTGTGAGGCACAAAAACCAACCTGCCCTCTCTCTCTCTCTGAAGAGAAAGCACCTTTTCAAAGACACACACCAGAGACTGTCCCTTCCTGGACTGCAAACTGATCTCACCAATGAAATTCTTACTACTATTTAGCCACCCTGGAGGCCTTTGAGAGGATAGTCAGATGGTCAGAGATGAGTTGCTCTGAATCCTGCTCCCAGGGCCAAAAACGTCAACCTAGAAGGAAGGGGCTTAAGCACAAAATATGATTTAAAGAGTTTATTTGAGCCAATGTGAGGATAGTTGCCTGGAAGGCTCAGACCCAAGCAATCTTGCATATGGGTTCTGTTTGGCCTTTGTTACAAGCAGGTTTGTAAAGACCAAAAAGGGAGACAGGGAGTTGGCTGGTAGAAAGTTGCTTGTCAGAAACTCCCACTGGTTTACAGAAATAACATTGATTAGGGATTAGCTATACATTGTTCAGCTACAGGGAGTGAGAGATGGTGTCCAGTGCACGTGATTAGGTTACTTTATAGCTAACTGTGGCAATAGCAAGCAGTTTCAGTGGATGAATACATAGCTCAAAAGTAGGGAAGTGGCCAGTGGCAGTGGCCCATGCCTATAATTCCAACACTTTGGGAGGCCAAGGTGGGCAGATCACCTGAGGTTAGGAGTTTGAGACCAGCCTGGCCAACATGATGAAACCCTGTCTCTACTAAATATACAAAAAAAAAAAAAAAAATAGGCAGGCATTGTGGTTCATGCCTTTAGTCGCAGCAACTCAGGAGGCTGTGGCAGGAGAATCACTTCAACCCGACTGGAGGAGGTTGCAGTGGGCCAAAATCCTGTCACTGCACTCCAGCCTGGGCAACAGAGTGAGATTCCATCTCAATACAATAAATTATTTTTTAAAAAATTTTAAAAAGCAGGGAAGTAGGATGTGGTTGGTGTTTCATTTTAATGCCTAGCTCTAGGCATGCTAACTTGAAAGCGCCCATTTTCCTCACATGAAAAAGTTCTTTTCTTTCTTTTCTTTTCTTTCTTTTTTTTTTTTTTTTTTGGAGACACACTCTCACTTACTGTGCCACCCATGCTAAAGTGAAGTGGCATGATCTCTGTTCACTGCAACCTCCACCTCCAGGAATCAAGCGATTCTCATGCCTCAGCTTCCCGAGTAGCTGGGATTAGAGGTGCCAGCCACCATGCCTGGCTAATTTTTGTATTGTAGTAGAGACGGGGTTTCACCATGTTGGCCAGGCTGGTCTTGAACTCCTGACCTCAGATGATCCACCCGCCTCAGCCTCCCAAAGTGCTGGGATTACAGGTGTGAGCCACCATGCCCAGCCAAGACCATTAATTTAATCTACAGCTAAATCTATTATATTTTCATGTTACAAATTCAGCAAGAAAAGTTTTCCCTAATGAAACATCACATTTAAAGCATAAGTAGTTTTAAAAAAAAAAAAAAAAGTAAGAGACAGGGTGTTGCTGTCATCCAGGGGAGAGTGCACTGGTGCAACCACAGCTGACAAACCTGGAAATTCTGGGCTCAGGCAGTCCTCCCAGCTCAGCCTGAATTTTAACTTTTTAGACGTGACATCTTGCCCTGTTGCCCGGGCTGGTCTCCAATTCCTTGCCTAAAGCAATCCTCCCACCTCAGCCTCCTGATTTGCTGGGATTACAGGTGTGAGTCAACCAGCCTGGCATTGCAAAAAAAAAAAAGTCAAGAAATTATTCTTATTCTTTATTTTATTTTATTTTGAGTTGAGGTCTTACTCTGTCACCCAGGCTAGAGTGCGGTGGTACAATGATAGTTCACTGCAGCCTGGATCTCCTGGGCTCAAGTGATCCTCCTGCCTCAGCCTCCCAAGCATCTGGGACTACAGACGTGAGCCACTGTGCTGACTAGTTTTTTTTTTAATCAGCTCATTTTTTAAAATTTGTAGAGACAGGCGTCTCACCATGTTGCCCAGGCTGGTATCGAACTCCTGGTTTCAATCCTTCTTCCCTCCTCAGCTGCCTAAAGTGCTAAGATTACAGGTGTGAGCACCACGCCCTGCTTAATTTTCATATTTTAATTTTATATACATAATTATTACTGTCCTTAAGATAACTGGGGCAGTAATCTCTTTAAAGTTTTAGAGACTTAATTTATCTGTTCACTCCACTGGAAGAGTATGCCAATTGGTTTCATAAGAAAATTTATTTATAAATCGGAAAAATTCTTTCCACCAAACTAGGGGGCATTCAAAAGCAAATAATTGCCTTAAGTAACATCATTTAAGGTGAAAACAGATGCAATGGTATCTATTAATAATGCTTCTCAGTGTGGGAAACAAACTGAAAAAATGAACATCATTAGATCCTTGGAAAACCCTCACTGCTGAAAATCTGAGTAATTCTGTGATACCCTTTTGAGTCTTCCAGGACATTCCCTTTCCGGAGCATATAAAAGTGAGTAAATCATTTTTCATCCATTTTCATTAAGAGCTGAACTTCCTTGATGTTCTGGAGATTATTAAATTTGATTTGTGGCCAGGCGCAGTGGCTTATGCATGTAATCCTAGCACTTTGGGAGGCCAAGGTGGGCAGATCACTTGAGTTCAGGAGTTTGAGACCAGCCTGGCCAACATGGCGAAAACCCATCTCTACTAAAAGTACAAAAATTAGCCAGGCATGGTGTTACATGTCTGTAATCCCAGCTACTCAGGAGACTGATGCACAAGAGTCACTTGAACCCGGGAGGCCAAGGCTGCAGTGAGCCAAGATCGTGCCACTGCACTCCAGCCTTGGTGACAGAGCGTGACTCTGTCTTAAGCAAAAAAAAGTTTTTATTTGTATAGTTGTGAGAAGTGCTTATATTGCTGACTCCATTGCTTATTTGTGATCATATAAATCTCTTTTCTTCTTTCTGTAGTGTGATTTAAACTTAATCCTTAAAGAACATGTATTTCAGCTGGTTAGAGTTTTTTAGCTAATAGAAACCTGAGTATATGAATCAAAGAAAACTGCTCCTTACATGCCACAGACTTAGTTTTCTTTCTTTCTTTCTTTCTTTCTGTACTAAGATTTATTTTAGGTATAGTAATTTGTTAAAGCCAAGAGCTCCTATGGAATGAAGTTAGATGGGAGGGGGGCATTGAGTAGTAAGATCATCCTTATAATAGAGATGCCACTCTTGCAGATATTGACAGCTATTGGGCCCAAAAAATTGTAACCAAATGTTGGAAAGACAAGATATGAGCAACTTCTGATTGCTGCAGTCTCAAATATCAAGAAATACCGTTATCCTCAGGACAATGAATACACAATCAAAAAAGACTCACAGACTAGATTAGCTGTCATGTATCATCAAACAGGGACTGGATCCTTGTCAAACACCACCCAACAGAGATTGTCCCCAGAAATTCACTTCATAACATCAAAACCAGAAACCCACATTGATGCCACTGATGGCAGAAATCAGTGATGCAAAAATGAGAGAGAGAGAAAGAGAGAGAGAGAGATAGAGGAAGGATTTGTCCAATTACAATGCTTAGTATATAAAAGCAAATGAGATCAATTTTTGCTCATGAACACAGAAGAACTGAGGGAACAAGAGCCAATAGCTCTAAGGATCCAGGTCTGCACCAGGGACCTGCAGGATTCTGTTGGCTCCCATGATGGGTCTCAGATGGGCTAATTTTTATGGACATAGCCTCTGAAAAAAATTAGTCAAGAAATAATATAGAGACACTTATCTGCATGCCCATTCTCCATTAATATAGAAGGGAAACTGGCATTAGATGGTTTTCATCAAATAAAAGTAAAATCAAGATTTATAAAGAAAAGAGGAAAGAGGAGAAAAAAATGTCTGGGACCATTGTGATTTTGCTCCCTTTGGATAAGTGACTTGGCAGAAGGCTGTCAAAGAGGTCACTGTGACCTGTCTTCTCTGGACCAATGTGACTTGGTCACCACAGGAAACAATTACAGGCTGGGCACAGTGGCTTATGCCTATAATACCAACACTTTGGGAGGCTGAGGTGGGCGGACCACTTGAGCTCACGAGTTGGAGAGCAGCCTGGGCAACATGATGAAACTCTGTCTTGGAGAGCAGCCTGGGCAACATGATGAAACTCTGTCTGTACAAAAAATACAAAATTTAGCCGGGCATGGTGGTCCATGCTAGTAGTCCCAGCTACTCAGGAGGCTGAGGTGGGAGGATCCCCTGAGCCCGGGGAGGTCGAGGCTGCAGTGAGCCATGATTACACCACTGCACTCCAGCCTGGGTGACAGAGTAAGACCATGTCTCAAAATACATAAATTAAATTTGAAAAAGAAACAGGGCCAGGCACAGTGGCTCATGCATATAACCCCAGTACTCTGGGAGGCCAAGATGGGAGTATCACTTGAGCTCAGGAGTTCAAGACCAGCCTGGGCAACATAGTGAGACCTCATCTCTAAAAACTACATACATATATATATTAATAAATATGTATAATAAAATATAATATATAATCAAATATATACATATTATACATAATATATAATTGTATATATTTACTTTCAGATAATTATAATAAAATATGTATATATTTTATTTTATATATAATAAAATAAAAAGAAACAATTACAGATGTTGGAGGACTTTAAAATATCTCAGCCAGGTGCAGTGGTTCAGGCTGGTAATCCCAGCACTTTGGGAGACTGAGGCAGGAGGATCACTTGAGCCCAGGAGGCTGAGGCTTACAGTGAACTATGACCATACCACTGCACTGCAACCTGGGCAACAGAAAAAGACCCTATCTCAAAAAGTAAAATGTCTTAGAAGTTTAGCTGTCCATCCTATGCAACTGAGTATCTGTGTGTGATGTCCACCATGTCCTCCTGTTGTACCTCCCCCTTACTTAAGCCAGGAAAGCACTTGTCCCGTTATTAGAATATCATTGGCACATGGCCAGGCGTGCTGGCTCATGACTGTAATACCAGCATGTTGGGAGGCTGGTCAGGAGTTTGAGACCAGCCTGACCAACATGATGAAACCTTGTCTCTACTAAAAATACAAAAATTAGCCGGGTGTGATCGTACAGGCTTGTAAGCTGAGATCACTCCAATGCACTCCAGCCTGGGCAACAGAGCAAGACTGTGTCTCAAAAAAAAAAAAAAAAAAAAGGAAAGAAAATAATATTATGGGCACATATATAGAAAGTTTGTTAAGCCAGGTGTGGTGGTTCACACCTGAAATCCCAGCACTTTGGGAAGCCAAGGCAGGCAAATCTCCTGAGCCCCGAAGTTGGGGTTCCTGGGGCCAACTTGGGCAACATTGCAAGACCCTATCTAAAAAAAAAAAAAAGAAAAAGAAGTAGGATTTGATGGTGCACATCTGTAGTTCTAGCTATTCTGGAGGATCACTAGAGCCGGGGTGGCAGGGATGGGCAGTGAGTTTGCAGTGAGCTGAGATCACGCCACTGCACTCCATCCTGGGTGACAGAGCGACACGTAGTCTCAAAAAAAAGGGGGGGGGGGAGAAAATCTGTTGTGTCGGCAAGTAAATGAAGAAAGGGACATTATTAGAGTTGAGAAATAAATTGGAATATGATTTGGTACCTTTCCCCCAGAAGATAAGTTCGCTAAATGTGCTGAAATTAGAAGCATTATATAAGGCCTGGTGCAGTGGCTCATGCTTGTAATCCTAGCACTTTGGGAGACCTCGGAGGTGCCTGAGCCCAGGAGTTTGGGGACCAGCCTGGGCAATATAATGAAACCCTTTCTCTACAAAAATACAAAAGTTAGCTAGGCCTTTCGGAAGCGACAACTGATTGTGCCACAGAGACACAACCCTAGTGGCTTAGGACTCTGGGAAGATATAATCTCCCCCACTTATCTAGGGATCGATAATGCATGAACGCTTTAAAAGCTGGAGCAGGCGGCTGGGCGCGGTGGCTCACACCTGTAATCCCAGCACTTTGGGAGGCCGAGGCGGGCGGATCACGAGGCCAGCTGATCGAGACCATCCTCGCCAACAAGGTGAACCCTCCCTCTCTACTAAAATACAAAACATTAGGCAGGCAGGGTGGCGTGCGCCTGTAGTCCCAGCTACTCGGGAGGCTGAGGCAGGGGAATCGCCTGAACCCGGGAGGCAGAGGTTGCAGAGAGCCGAGATCGCCCTACTGCACTCCAGCCTGGCGACAGAGCAAGACTCTGTCTCAGAAAAAAAAAAAAAATCTGGAGCAGGCTTGGAGCAGCAGCCGTCCCTCAGTGGGTTCTAGCCACCAACCTTTAGATTAACAGCCGAACGCGCTAACCGATTGTGCCACAGAGACACGTAGTGTACCTTCTTCTGGGCACTATAGGAAGGGTGCACTCACCAAACACTCCCCAACCCTCCCATCCTCAGAGCCCACCAGACAGTAGGACTGTGCAAGGCCTTGGAAAACCGGAGAGATTACAGCGGTGAATCGTGTTGGTCTCGTTGGAGACCCGCAGGTTGGGAGATTCTGGAACCAGGACGACCTTGCCCCTAGCCTGCTTTAGAAGCCCCCGGAAACGCCCCGGCCCCGACCCGGACCTGAGCCACCTGGGGGCCTAAGGGAAGCTGAATACCCAGTGGGCTCCCGGGATGGCTCTTCCCGTTCTTTGCGCAGCCTTCACCCAGTGAGGGAGCCTGTGCCCACCCTGCCCAGTCACTTTCGAGGCCGCTGCGGAACTTCGGCTGCCATCTTCCGATCCTGTGTCCCGCACCGGGACACAGAGCAGGGATTGTGGTGAGGGTCGCTCGTGGGTCCCCTCGCGGGGAACAGGGTCTGGCACTTACCAGGGCGCACGACTAGGACTTGTTGAATTAATCCATTGCCCCTTTAGCTTTTAGTCCTTTGAAGGGCGCTGAAAATGGAAATCATGAAATATTTTTCCACGGGGAAGTTTTGTTTTGCTTTTGAGATAGGGTCTCGCTTGGTCGCCCAGGCTGGAGTGCAGTGGTGCAAACACGGCTCACTGCAGCCTCGACCTCCCGGGGGCCATCGTCGCCTTTAGCTTTTAGTCTCTTGAAGAACCCCAAGAATAGAAATCATGAGATTTTTCCATGGGGAAGTTCTTTTTTCAAAGCGTTTATTCACGTTGATTTCTCAGCATCCCCTGGGGCGGGCAACGGGCAGGGCCTCCAGTGCACCTTTCTGCCGCGGTGGAGCCGCGGGGGCTCAGCTGGGCGGTGGTAGGGTCCTGAGGCAGAAGGGCAGGAGCGGGGGAAGGGAAAAGTAAAAGCAGGGAAAGAAGCCGGGGAGCGGTGGACCAGACATCCAGACCTCCCGAAGGCCTCTTGCAGAGGCACAGGCTGGATCTTCTGGAGGTGAGAATTGTTTTTTGTTGTTGTTGTTGAAGCAGAATAGGGAGGAACTGAGGGGAAAATTGAGAGAGAACACGGAATAGCTCCAAACGCCAGGACCTATAACTCCCAAACAATAACATCTTCCAGAAGAACTAGACAGAAAACTAGGCATCTGAGAACCCTGAAATCCCAGGAGAAGTAGCATCATCATGACCCTCTGTGTTCCTTTTGGCAAAGGACTTGCTTCGTTTGTACAATTGTTTGTGTTTGTTAAATAAATAAAACCCTTTTCATGTATCTTTGAAAGTACATGGGCTCTATTATTTTATGGTTACAAATAATGCTGCAGTCATCATTCTTGTACACTTCTCATTGGCCACTGGTGTATTTCTATAGTGTAGAGGCCTGGAGAGCAGTTGCTCCAGCATAGTGTTTACGTGGTTTTTATATCATTCCATTTTCTTTCCTTTCTTGGCTTATTATCTATAACTCTTTCTTTCATCTGGTCCACCGCTCCCTAGCTTCTTTTCCTGCTTTTGCTTTTTCAGTGATGGCTTTCAGGTTTCCAGAATACATCTTCATCAGTGCCATCAAGTGACATTATACCTCCCCTTCTGGCCATTATGCTAGTGTTGTCATGTAATTTGATTTTAGACATGTTACAAACCCCAGAATCCATTATTATTGCTTTTGTTTAATCGGTCAAATTATTTTAAAAGATTTATATAATAAGAACATATATATTTAACTATGTACCTACCAATTTCCAGTATTCTCCATTTCTTTATGTAGATCCAGTTTTCTGTCTGGTATCCTTATCCTTAGGCCTGGAGGACTCCTTTTGCATTTCTTGCAGTGTGGGTTGCTGAATTCTTTCATTTTCTGTATGTCTTTAAATGTCCTCATTTCGGTCATATTCTGGAAAGATTTTTCATTTCGACATAGAATTCTAGGAAAACTTTATTTCTTTCAGTACTTTAGGATGTTGCCACTTTGTTTTTGTAAAACTGGCATAAAGTGGGCTTCCTGTACTTGTTATACAATTTTTGGAATGTGTATTTAAATTAAAAACATTAAAATGGGCTGGACGAGGTTGTTCATGCCTGTAGTCCCAGCACTTTGGGAGGCGAACACAGGAAGATCAATTGAGGCCCAGAGTTGGAGACCAATGTGGGCAAGATAGCAAGACCTTGTCACACACACACACACACACACACACACACACATTGTGAATGTCCTAGATTCATCTTAAGTTCCACCAACAGTGCACTTAAAGTAAAATGTGCCCAACCTGAGGGTCAAACCTATCTGCTGACGTGCAGTCTGTGTTTGTGAGACATTCTCAACAGCATTTGCTTTCCCTAGCATAGCGGTTTTCGTGTTTTCCTCATACCTGAATGTCTTAAGTGCAAAACCTGTCAGAAATCATTTCCTTTGCCAAAAGATTCTAAAATACTTTTTTTTTTGAGATCAGCTCACTGCAACTTCCACTTCCCACGTTCACAGGATTCTCCTGCCTCAGCCTCGCAAGTAGCTGGGACTACAGGACAGTGTCAACACACCCGGCTAATTTTTGTATTTTTAGTAGAGACGGAGTTTCACCAAGTTGGCCAGGCTGGTCTCGAACTCCTGACCTCAAGTAATCCGCCCACCTTGGCCTCCCAAAGTGTTGGGATTACAGGCATGAGCCACCGTGCCTGGCCTAAAATACTCTTCCTTCAAGTAAAAGTGCATTAAAAACAAACTTCTCAGTTGCATCCCTGGAATCCATAGAAAGCCCGGGAGAGACAATCAAGTGCTACAGGATCAAGCGCTAAACAAGAGAGGACAAAGCATGGCTTCCTCACTAGGAGTCAGGGCAAAGTTATCTGCTTTGGTCTCCAACAGAGACTGGAACTCAGTGCCTTCAGATAGGAAATCTCCTAGGATTTCTTTCTTTCCCTTTGATCTACTCCCAACGCTCCCTTTCTGTTTCTTCAAGAACTTTTTGGGATCCCTAATGTGCAGGACCTAAGGGGCTGGTGCCCTTCTCTACCCTCCCTGCCTGGGTGTCTTCAGCACCCAAGCTCACCCAGAATGTTACCACCTGCAGGAGACAGCAAGAGGACCAAGGAGGGTGGAGGGTGCAATGGGAACCACAGAGTCACTATGTACCTGTGCCTCGTGGGCTCCTAGCAAATTGAATAAATGCCCCCTGAAGCTTCTCTGCAGGTCACAGGGAAAGGGTGGCTGCCGACTAGGTGGGAGAAGCGTCAAGAAGCATCAGGAGGATCTGGCCCTACCCCTGGGCCTTGAAGACAGGCCTGGCTAGGCTGATTTTGATGGGTAGGTCCAAAGAAAAAGTGCAAGAGGGGCCCAAACCCTGACCCCGAGGTTAAGGCTTTCAAATATCTGATCATTTTGATGTCAGTCAGTAGAATCCATCCTGCCTTTATCAGGAGACTCCTTTGCCAACATTCAGAGATCTGAGATTCCTGCTGCTTGCTGCACAAAAAGCCAATCACTGAGATGATTATTGCAAAGGAAGGGGCTTTAATAGGGTGCTGCAGTGGGGGAGATGAGAACTCAGTCTCAAATCCATCTCCCTGACCAATCAAAACTAGAGGTTTAGATGGCAGGGAAGAAATGTAACAATGTATAAGAAAACAGGAACTAGGGAAGAACAAAGAAGCAATCATGATGAATGAGAGGTCCCAGCGTCTCATTGTCTGGATGAATTTCAGTTCCTTGATAGCTTTTTTGAGAGGCCTGAAGGTCGTTTCCTGAGGAAGGAACTCA
This sequence comes from Pan paniscus, assembly GCF_029289425.2. Lineage (NCBI taxonomy): Eukaryota > Metazoa > Chordata > Mammalia > Primates > Hominidae > Pan > Pan paniscus. Next base: position 100,211,301 of record NC_073249.2, on the reverse strand, counting down.
GATAAAACAAATATTAAGTTTCAAGCTGTAAGACCAGAAGGGTCCATTTCTAGGATTATCCAAAAAAGCTACATAGGAGACTATTGGGTGGTTTTCAGACCAAGAAAGAAAAAGATTGTGCAGACCAAAGTCTGCAGTTAACCAAAGAAAAAACATGATTTTCTGACCAATAGGATGTATGGGGCCAGAGAACGACCAGCCTATAGAAGAACTGTTTTTTGTCCTGAGCATAGGGGAAGGATGAAGTTGCACCAACTAAGGTAGAATTAAGCTGCAGATGGGGAAAAATCTGGATTTTGGTTCAGAGCCCTGGGGTCTTCCTCGAAAGTCTCTTTCCTTGAAAAAGGAACCCTGTCTCAGTTTATGCATCTCTCTAAGTCCTTTTGGAGGTTGAGGATGCTGAGGTCTTGGTGCTTGGCCCCCTTTAACCCTGAGTGCTTCCCCTCCTGCAGGGCAACCTGGCCTAGTACCCAGGCCCCAGCTCTGGTGACCATTTCCCCCAAAGGCCATTTCTAGGTCAGTTGTGAGGTACAGGCAGGACAGGGCAACTCGTTCTGAGATTTTTGGCCCTGGAAGGCCTTGAGCACTGTGGTCCTGCAGAACCACTGTCTCTCTCTTTTGGAGAAAGCAGGGAGGAAATGACCTGTGTGGAGGGAAGCAAGGGCTGCACCTGCACAGGGGAGCTGAGGCAAGCAGGGCAGTTCCAGTCAATGTAAAGGACACTTGTCATCTAAGAGATTGGGCTGTTATTATTAATTTTGAATTTTGTCAGTATGAACTGCAGGGAAATTTGTCTTCTTACTTGTAGGAACCTCACAAGACCTCTCATCTTATATTCCAGGGAGAATTGCTGTGTATTATACAAACACATAGGTGAGACTGCCATTCTGACCTGCAGGCCTCGATGCCCTGTGCAGGGGCACCAAGGCACCAGTAAAGCCCTTCCCATACAAAGAGCAAGCATGTTATGTCTACAACCCAATGGCACCAGTTCCAAGTACAATTTCTACTTGGCTCTATGAGCTGAGTACACGTTCCCCCCAGCACAGAAATCCTACAAACTCCCATGAATGCTATGGTGAAAAGTAGGGGCTGTCCAGGTGTGATGGATCACACCTGTAATCTCAGCAGTTTAGAAGGCCAGGGCAGGGAGGATCACTTGAGTCCAGGAGCTGGAGACCAACCTGGGCAACATGGCAAAACTTCAACTCTTAAAAAAACAAAACAATAACAACAACAACAAAAACAAGAACAGAAATTAGCCAGCCATGGTGGCTCATGCCTGTGCTACTCCAGAGGCTGAGGTGGGAGGATTGCTTGAACCAAGATCCCACCCGATACAATGAGACTCCGTCTCAGGGAAAAAGACAAACAAACAAACAAAAAGAGGCTGTGTAAGAGGTGATTCTGGGGACAGCAGAAAAACACTGAGGTTTTCAAGTGGTGTTAAAAGCCAGTGGGCCCTGGGAACCATTGAGCAATCTACAAAGCAGGGAAGCCTAGATCCCTGAGCCCTGCCTGCCAAGTACCACTGCAGCTAACATGAGAGGCCTCCCCGACAGAGACTGAACTTTGCCTCCCGAGGAAACAAGTGACTACAGACATCTGTTCCAGGACAGTAAACAAGAAAACAAGGTCTCACAAAAACAAAAACAGCTGACCACACCATACAATCATGGAGACCAAGCCTGCGACTATAGGAGAAAAAAAAAATGCTGTCTATTATTCATACTATCAAAGACCAGGGGAAAGTGTGAACACAGTCCCCCACTACTGTTGCGGGAATCAGGAGACCAGAGAGACCAATGGGTGGAACAGGAGGATTTTGAGTGCACTCAGGCCTAGTAGATTAACATCCAAAGCCTGAGCCTCGAACAAAGGCAGGGCTTGACCTTTTTTTTTTTGGCAGAGTCTCGCTCTGTCACCCAGGTTGGAGTGCAGTGGCGATCTCGGCTCACTGCATGCTCCACCTCCCAGATTCACGCCATTCACCTGCCTCAGCCTCTGGAGTAGCTGGGACTACAGGCTGCCGCCACCACGCCCAGCTAATTCTTTTGTATTTTTAGTAGAGATGGGGTTTCACTGTGTTAGCCAGGATGGTCTCGGTCTCCTGACCTCCTGATCCGCCCGCCTCAGCCTCCCAAAGTGCTGGGATTACAGGCGTGAGCCACCATGCATGGCCAAGGTTTGACTTTTATACACTCTTCTGAAAGGGGGGGTTGGCTAGTTTGAATTGCGTCGTGGGAATTTGCTGGCGCAAAACTCGCTGGGCAGGCTAGAGGGCTTACAGAAGCAGAAAGAAGGCAGTTAATCAAACTGACAGGTCTTGTAACGCAAGCATAGCTGGTGACCTTGCAGCTGCACTGAAGGGAAGTCAGGAACTTACAAAACCAGAAATGGTAAGGGGGAAAGAGAAGGTAGTAAAGGCATTTGTTGTTTTTTCCTCTTATCCTTATCCGTGCTAGGGGCAGACTGTGTAGACAGTCTCTGGAACTCATTCCCTGGGGCTCTGGCTTTTCAGACAGTGTTATCAAGGATCTGCTAGGGCTCTATCTATTGCTGGTCTTGGAGTAAGTTAAGTACTGTGAAGCTCAGTTATGCAGCTGAGCTTCACACATTAGGGGAAACAACAAGAGAACAGCACATCTGGAGTGCAATGGATGAGCCTCAAACTTAGGACGAATCACTTTGGTAACCATAGGATTTCCCCTGCCAGATAAGTGGCAGTCCACATACCTCCGCCCTGCCACAGCTCCATATGCCTCACCCTTTACACCCACAGTCACTTGCCCCGAGAACCACCCCCGCCTATCCCCAACCACCCCAAGCCCTCCTAGCCTAACACACAGCTGGGACTCTCACATCCACCCAGTGGTCCTGGACTTGCTCCTACAGCACGGGAAATTCTCCCTGGCGAAGCAGCAGCCCTGTGCTGCCTCATCTACACAGAAATGCCCTATCGGTGACGTCACCGACAGTGCCTTTCCCAGTCCCCTTCTGTTCTTCCGCCCAACCCTCTGCCACTCAGCCGACGAACACGCTGCCGGAGCAGGCGGGGGAAGTGACGTCTGCCTGTGCCTCCTTTCCTTCCCGCCTTGTCCTTTGGGGAGGTGCGCCAAGACCCCGTATCTAGTCTCTCCCAAAGAGGTGACTACTTAACCTGTGCCCTGCGGAGGACCCTTCTGGCAGCCAGCTGGAAGCCTGTGCACCCGTCTTCAAATAAAGGCTTTTAATTCGCAGACTAGAACGTTTAGGATTACAAAGAAAACTGGTTCCTTTCAAATCTGGTTATGTTTGTGAAATAGCATTCCACTTAAAATTGGAAGCCCTTCAATATCAGGGAGAAATCATATCTATGAAACTAGAGAGGCAAACCAGCCATCCTTACTGGTTTTACCAGTAGTAGTGTTATAAAGAAAGTTGTCCAATTTCATGAATCTTGTAGGTTTGGTTTTTTGTTTTTCAAATACAGTACTGTACAAAAAGGAAGCGGAATGTGGTTGCAGTCTTAATGTAATGCCTCTCTGGGCCTGAGAATTTGAAAAGGCTCACACTCCTCATAAAAGTTCTCTTCTTCGCCGGGACGGACAGTGGCTCACGCCTGTAATCCCAGCATTTTGGGAGGCCGAGGCGGGTGGATCACCTGAGGTCAGGAATTCGAGACCTGCCTGACTAACATGGTGAAACCCCGTCTCTACTGCATGGGAAATATTTATGTATATGCAACAAAAGGTATTTGCCACCACACATACATCTCCCTGCTCAGCTAAATATGTCATCTAAAGTGATGTGATTATCTAGTACAACCTTAGCCAGTGAATAAATAGCTTTTTATTGAGCTGCAAAAGAGGCTGCAGTTTCACCAGCAGTGTTTTTCTTTCTTTTTCTTTCGAAGACAGTGTCTGGCTCTGTGGCCCAGGCTGGAGTGCAGTTGTGCCAGCACAGCTCACTGCAGCCTCGAACTCCTGGGCTTAAGTGATCCTCCTGCCTCAGCCACAGAGTCACTGGGATTACAGGCCAGAGCCACCATGCCTGATTTTCATCAGCAATGTTTCCTGAGGTTACAGAAAGATTTGTAATCCTGGGAGGAAACAGTCCCCTGAAGCAAAGTGTTCTCCCCCAAAAATGCAAGGAGCTATCTTCTTGATAGCCAGGCAGATAATTCTCAGGTTTTGCCCCACAGAATCTCTATCTAAAATAGAGCAGTGGTCATGACTAGTGAAAAGTTTGAGGGAACTCGCCCAATGTTGGGTTTCTTCAGAAATATATATATATTTACAGAAATATATATTTATATATATATAAATATATATCCAAATATCCTAAAAGACACTGCCCTTCATCATTCCATGCTGTTAGACATTTATAGGACCATGGATGGTGATCTCCTCCAGACAAAAATAAATGCTGGTGCAGAACAGGTAAGTGTACTATAATTTGAGTACATCAGCTTTTGGGCATTTTAAACCATGGGTCAGACATGTTAGAGCAAGGGGCCAGGTTGATAGCAAGAGGGAGTGTTTTCCTTTTAATTTTCCAATAGCAAAGTGATGTTTGCCACTGTCATTTCAGAGTGATATGACAATTTGTTGTTGTTGCTTGGTTTTGTGGGGTTTTTTGTTTGTTTGTTTGTTTTTGAGACAAGGTCTCACTGTCACCCAGGCTGCAGTGTGGTGGCATGATCAGGGTTTACTTCTGCCTTGATCTCATGAATTCAAGCAAACCTCCTTACTAATCCTCCCAAGTAGCTGGGACTACAGGTGCGTGACACCACACCCTGGGGTGTGAACTGGGATTTGATGTTTTCAGTTGGCTCCCTAATGGAATAGGTTCCCTTACTATTCTGGAATACAGATTGTCATTCTCGTGTGCATTATATTTCTACTACCCTGCTAATTTTTTTCTTTTTTTTTTTCTTTTTAAGATGGAGTCTTGATGTGTTGCCCAGGCTCTATTGCAGTGGCAGGATCTCAGCTCACTGCAACATCCACCTCCCGGGTTCAAGTGATTCTTTTGCTTCAGCCTCCTGAGTAGCCACCCAGCTAATTTTTGTATTTTCAGTAGAGACAGGGTTTCACCATGTTGGCAGGCCAGTCTCTAACTCCTTACCTCAAGTGATCCACCTGCCTCGGCCTCCCAAAGTGCTGGGATTACAGGCATGAGCTACCACGCCTGGCTCTCAAACCATTTTGAGTAAGCAAAGACAGATTTGTCTGGCTTTTTAGTACATTGCTGAATTAGCCTCCAATCTATATTTTTAGGAGGGACCTGGGGAATGGCAACATGGAGATATTTGGCTAAAATGTGAACCTTTCATGTTCTGCTTCAGTCTCTTTTTGAAAATCCTTCCAATTTGCCTTTTGCAACCAGTTAGTGGCCTTGCCTTCTTCACCATCATGTGAATTAATTGATAAAGGTCAGAATATTTGGGCTCAAAGATTTCAACAGTTAAGTCAAATTTTCTGCCACACCCTGTGGGATCTTGGAGCCTGCTTTAGAAACAGAAGAGCGAAATGTATTTAAATTTAGATCAGGGAAGTCCTTTATAATCTTAATTCACGTTTTGGTGAAGCGGTATACACAATGGTAGGCTCCCCTCTTCCTGTGGGTTTGGGTTTTACCTTGAAAGGGGCTGTCAGAACAGAAGTTTCAGGGAAGGGGCCAGAGCTCTGGGGACTTTCCTCAGGTGATGGTAATGGAAGAAGAGGCAAGGCAAGACAGGAAGGCTCAGGTAAGAAAGACTATGCAGGTGCAGGGGCAGGAGGAAAAGGAGCAGTTGGAGGCGAAAGAGACAAAGCCTCCTCAATATTTCTCAATTCAGAAAATGTCAGTTTACCTCCTTCAGCTTATTTCCTCAATGGAGGCAATTTTCTCAGTTCTTTTAGAAATTTTAGAAATTTAGAAATTTCTAGGTCTCATTGGAAGTAAGTCTCCCATTTAATTTGTCTGGTTGTAAAACCAAATTTCTCTCCTTTGAGACAGGGTCTCACTATGTCACCCAGACTGGAGTGCAGTAGTGTGATCTCAGCTCACTGCACACTGCACTCACTGCTTGCTGCATGACAGCCAGTAAGTCCAGGGACAAGGTGTAGGGGCAGGGAAGGTGACTTTATTCCAGAGAGCCACCAAACTGAAGAGATGGTGAACAAATATTCTAAAGAACCATCTTAAATTAATACAATTTTCAGGATCCTTGTACGTTAGGGAAGGGAGGAAGAAGGAGGTGGTTGAGGTGAAGAGGTCTGACAATGACAGACTTGTGGGCTGCAGTGAGAGCCAAAGGGGATGGTGAAAATTCTTTGTCTTTTGTCAGGTCACAATGCTCTTATAAATCTTCAACATAACACTGTTACTTGTGCATACAACCTCTTTATCTTCTCAGGAGTCAGTTTGGGGAAGGGATTATGATCATCTGTGCTTTAAAGTTAAACTGTAAGCTAAATCCCTCCCATAGATAGCTCGGGAGGGGCCTATCTGCAGAAATAAGAAAAAGCAGTTAGCCTGAAAGATATCACCACAGGGCAGGAAGGGTTAGGAGCAAAATGCAGTTAGTCATGCTAGGCCTCCTTTTCATTGCTATGTATTTAATTTACTTGAACACATAATTTTAATTTTTTATATATATATTTTTTTTGAGACAGAGTCTCACTCTGTCACCCAGGCTGGAGTGCAGTGGCATGATCTTGGCTCACTGCAACTTCTGCCTCCCTGGTTCAAGCAATTCTCCTGCCTCAGCCTTCTGAGTAACTGGGATTACAGGAGCCCACAACCATGCCTGGCTAATTTTTGTATTTTTAGTAGAGACAGGGTTTCACCATGTTGGCCAGGCTGGTCTCGAACTCCTGACCTTGGGCTCCCAAAGTGCTGGGATTACAGGCATGAGCCACTGCGCCCAGCCTAACTAAGATCATTAAACCATTCTAATTTGTCAAAAGAGTCACACTGATTTTTGAAAAATAATGTAATGGGCTGGGTGCAGTGGCTCACGCCTGCAATCCCAGCACTTTGGGAAGCCGTAGAGGGCAGATCACAAGGTCAGGAGTTTGAGACCAGCCGGACCAACATGGTGAAACCCCGTATCTACTAAAAATACAAAAATTAGCCAGGTGTGGTAGTGTGCGCCTGTAATCCCAGCTACTCAGGAGGCTGAGGCAGGAGAATCACTTGAACCCGGGAGGCAGAGGTTGCAGTGAGCTGAAATTGCACCACTGCACTTCAGCCTAGGCAACAGAGTGAGACTCCATCTCAAAAATAAAATAAAATAAATTTAAAAAAATAACATAATGAATTTTTTCATGTCTTTATATATTAAATATTTACATTATTTAAATTGTTCAAAAGCATCAAAGATTCCTCTCTATCAACTTCATTTCATTTATTTTATTGTACCAAACTATCAAGACCATTAATTTAATCTACAGCTAAATCTATTATTTTTTCATGTTAGAAATTCCACAAGAAAATTTTTCCCTAATGAAACCTCACATTTCAAGCGTCCTAAGTAGGCTGGGCGAGGTGGCTCACACCTGTAATCCCAGCACTTTGGGATGCTGACAGGTGCATAACTTGAGGTCAGGAGTTTGAGACCAGCCTGGGAAAAATGGTGAAACCCTGTCTCTACTAAAACTATAAAAATTAGCTGGGCATGGTGGCATGCGCCTGTAATCCCAGCTACTCTAGAGGCTGAGGCAGGGAAATAGCTTCAACCTGGGAGGCGGAGCTTGCAGTGAGCTGAGATCGCACTACTGCACTCTAGCCTGGGCTACAGAGCAAGACTCTGCCTCAAAAATAAATAAATAAATAATCATAAGTAGTAAAAAAGTAAAATGAAATAAAAAATAAGGCACAGTGTCTTGCTCTGTTATCCAGGCTAGAGTGCAGCAGGGCAATCATAGCAGACCAACTTGGAACTTCTGGGCTCAGGCAATCCTCCTGGTTCAGCTTGCCTTGCATTTTTTTAGAGATGGGGTCTTGCCCTGTTGCCCAGGCTGGTCTCCAACTGCTGGCCTAAAGCAATCCTTCCACCTCAGCCTGTTGAGTTGCTGGGAGTACAGGCACAAGACATGCAGCCTAGCATTGTAGTAAAACAATTTTCAACAAATTCTTAATTTTCTTTCTTTTTCTTTTCTTTTTTTTTTTTTTTTTTTTTTTTGAGTTGGGCGTCTTACTCTTTCACCCAGGCTGCAGGGCAGTGGTGCAATAATAGTTCACTGCAGCCTGCCTCAGTCTCCTTAGTAGCTGAGATTACAGTCATGCATTATCATGCCCAGCCAACTTTAAAAAAATTAGCTAATACTTAAAAATTTGTAGAGACAGGGGTTTCACTATGCTCCCCAGGCTGGTCTTCAACTCCTAACCTCAATTGATTCTCCCTCCTCAGCCTCCTAAAGTGCTGGGATTGCAGCAATGAGCCACCATACCTGGCTTAATTTTCTTATTTTAATCTTATGTAAGTGATTATTATTGTTCCTAAGATAATTGGGGCAGTGACTCCTTTAAAATTTTAGAGACCTAATTTATCTATTCACTTCACTGAAAGAGTATGCCAATTTGTTTCATGAGAAAATACCCTATATTCATAAAGCAGGAAAATTCCTTCCACCAAACTAGGGGGCATTCTAAAGAAACAAATTTTGCTAATAACATCACTTAAGGTGAAAACAGAGACAATGGTATCTATTAACAATGTTTATCAGTGAAGGAAAAAAACTGAAAATATTAACATCATTAGATCCTTGGAGGGCCTTCATTGCTGAAAAATCTGAGTAATATTGTGATACCCTTTTGAGTCCGGCAGGACATTCTCTTTCCAGGACATATAACAATGGGTGAATAATTTCTTTTCATTCATTTTCATTAAGGGCTGAACTTCCTTAATGTTCTGGAGATTATTAAATTTGATTTGTATAGTTGTGAGAAGTGCTCATATTGCTGATTCCATTGCTTATATGTGATCATATAAATCTTTTCTCTCCTTTCTGTAGTGTGGTTTAAACTTAATCCTTAAAGGACATGTATTTGAACTTTTCAGCTGGTTAGAAACCTGAATATACCAATCAAAGAAAACTGCTCCTTACATGCTACAGATTTAGTGTTCTTCCTGTGCTAAGACGTCTTTTAGATATAGTAAATTTGTTAAAGCCAAGAGCTCCTACGGAACGAAGTTGGGTGGGAGGGGGGACGTGGAGTAGTAAGATCACTCTTGTAACAGGGATGCCACTCTTGCAGATATTGACAACTATTGGGCCCATAAAACTTTTACCAAACATTGGAAAGACAAGATATGAACAGCTTATTATTGCTGCAGTCTCAAATATCAGGAAATACCATTATTCTCAGGACAATAAATAGGCAATAAAAAAGACTCACAGACCAGATTAGCTGTCCAAACAGGGAGTGGATCCTTATCAACACAACCCAACAGAGATTGTCCCCAGAAATTCACTTCATAACATCAAAACCAAAAACTCACACTGATGGCAAAAAATAATGATGCAATAATGAGAGAGAGAGAGAGAGAGAGACCTGTCCTATAGCCATACTTAGTGGGTAAAAGCCAAAGAGCTCAATTTCTGCTCATGATACTTAATAGAACAGAGGGAACATGAGCCAATAGCTCAGTGGGTTCAGATACGCACCAAGTGCCTGTTGGATACAGGATTCTACTGTCTCCTATAATATGTCTCAGATGAACTAATTTTTTTTTTTTTTTTTTTGAGACAGAGTCTCGCTCTGTCGCCCCAGGCTGGGGTGCAGTGGCGCGATCTGGGCTCACTGCAACCTCCGCCTCCCGGGTTCACACACACCACCACGCCCAGCTCCTTTTTTTTTTTTTTTTTTTTTTTTTTAGTAGAGACAAGAGTATCGCCATGTTGGTCAGACTGGTCTCGAACTCCTGACCTCAGTTGATCAGAAGTAGGTGAGGTCAGAAAACATACCCTGGGAGAAGCTGGCACAATGCCCAGAACCGCCATCGCTAGGCCTGGGGTTTTCTTCTGTAGTAGAATACTAGTATTCATGTAGTGCAGGGACAAAACCAATTAGATACTTCTGGGAGTTAAAAAGAGATGAATTTACAGTGCCATTTGAGAAGGGGTTTTAGGGAATTTGCCAGGGTACTGACGCGTGTCAGGTGTAAATCGCAGGTTGAGAGAGCTAAGCATTTTCTGTCCATGAAGGTGATAAGGGAGTGCCTGAAGAAAGAGGGAGGGGGAGGACACTGGCGCCAGAAATAGGAAAGGGCTGCTTGCGGGTGGGAAGGATGGGTCGGGGTGCTATCTAGAAAGTTGCCTGGCAATGGATGTAGGATGTGGAAGTGAGACATCAAACAAGAAGCTGTCGCTTAAATGAAGTCTGAAGAAAGACTAGATATGTAAGCGGCAGAAGATAGTAGGGAAACTGGACCCGGCTCCTCGTAAAACTTCCCGCCTTATATTTCAGGGAGGATCGCAGCGCATTTCGGCCAAGACATGTGAGACTGCGGTTCTGACCTGCGGGCCTCAGTGAATTGCGTTAGGGCACCTGGGCTCTGGGAGAGCCGTTCCCCTCCACAAAGTAAGCGTGTTATGTCTACAACCCAACGGGGACACTAAGAGCCCCAAAGGCCCTGCTTTCTTCCCAAAGAACAGCCTCCGTCTGCGTAGTTTGTACCTGGCTCTATGAGGTGAGAACACATTCACCGCTAGCACAGAAATCCTACAAACTCCTGTAGGGACTGCAGTTAGAAGCAGAGGCTGTATAAAAGGTGACTGGGTGCTAGGGAAAAACAAGAAGATTTTTACAGATCGTGAGAACCCAAGACACTGGACACCATGAACCAATCTCTGCAAAAAACAGCCCCACCTAGAAACGGAAAAGCTGTACGGCCTTCACGCTAGTTACCTTGTGTTACAACAGCTGACGCTTCTTATTTCTCCTCCTCCGGCAGAGTCGACATGTTACTTCCTATTCCCCAGCCTTCCACTGTAAGAATAACACCTGGGACGCAACCCAAGACACAAAGCAACAAAAGAAAAAGATAACTGCTGGCGTACAGGCTACTTTTTAAAGCACAGAAAAAATCAGGCGAAAACGCGAACGCAGTCCCGCACTACCACAAATTATGCAGCCAAGATTCTCGCATTTGGGAACAACTGCAGGGATGGGCACATCCAGAGTACAACTGATAATCCTCACCCTGAAAAACCACTTTTGTAAGCATAGTATGTCTCCTGAGAGGGAAGTATAAGCCTCTGCAACTCCGCCCCACCACTGCCTCATACACCTCACCCTTTACACGCACGGTCACTTGCCCAGCGCACCCCCGAGCCCTCCTAGCCCTGACACACAGCTGTGTCTCTCAGGTCCGACCAGCGGTCCTGAACCCGCTCCCACAGCACGGAAACTCCTTCGTGGCGAAGCAGCAGGTGGGGAAGCAGCAGGTGGGGAAGCAGCAGCCCCTGCGCTGCCTCATCTACATAGAAGTCGCCCTATCCGTGATGTCACCGACAGTGCCTTTCCCAGTCCCCGTCTGCCTTTCTGCCGCTCAGCCGACCAACCCGCTGTCTCAGCCGGCAAGGGGAAATGAAGTCTGCCTCTCCCTTTTTCCCTCCCGCCCCCGCATCTGTTCTTGCCCAAAGAAGCTTGTCCTTAGCCTGCGTTGCGGAGCAAACTTTCGGCGGCCAGATGGAGCCTGGGCACCCTTCAAATAATGGCTTTTAATTCGCAGACTAGAACGTTTAGGATTACAAAAGAAACCGATTCTCTTCACATCCTTATCCTTGGGAGGTAGCATTCCGGTTGAAATTGGAAGCCGTTTAATATCAGAGAGAAACCATATTTATGAAAGTAAAGAGACTGCTCAGATGACTGCAAACCAGCCTTCCTTACTGATTTTATCACTGGTAATGTTATAAAGACAGTTGTACAGTTTCACGAATCTTGTAGGTTTTTTTTTTTTTTTTGATGTTGTTGGGTTTTTTTTCCAAATTCAGTATTGTAGAAAAATATGCTGCCCCAGAAGAGATGATTGGACACATGGTGTTGGACTTTGTCATCTCTTGCACAGCCATCTCCAGACCTTAGTGCTTACCTCATGTTAGTTTTTTATATTCTGCAAAGACAAAACCAAAATAATCCAAATTTGACACAAATACTTGGGATACATCTTATTTGAGATGTTTAACAAATGTCTGGATCATCTTTTCTTATATTGGATTTTAACGCAGGAAACACTGTGAAGTAAGCAAAGTTGGAATGCCCAAGTCAAAGACCATTTGAATATTTACAAGTAGATTTGAGACAGGAATAATACAGGGTGGTCACAGGATAACAAATTATAGGCAGCAGATTTACACGACTTGAGGCTATGGGCTGATAAGACGCTGAAAAACCGGAGTGTGGACCAAGCTGGCTAAGACTGACTGGACCCAATGTGGTGCTGGATTTGATGTAGGTTTTACCGAGGCCCTCATTATATGCTCATTAACATACTAAATCACACACCCACCAGTGCCATGACAGTTCTGAGACCAATATGTGATGTAAAAATGGATGGCACCACAGTTCCGAGAAATCTCCACCTTTACCCAGGAATTTTCATGACTATTCCACTCCTTGGTTAGAGAAACCAATCAAGATGAGACCCCAGAACCCATTGTTCTCTGTCGGGTATGCCCGAACTCCCCTTTCTTGAGTGTGTACTTTTTGCTTTGCAATAAATCTCTTCTTTCACTGTTTGCTGACTCATCCTTGACTTTGTTCTTGAGATGGTGTCAAGAGCCTGGACACCACAGCTGGAGTCGAGATCCCACTAGTGTCCGGGGACTTTCCCCAGGCCACCAGTATCAGATTCTATTCCATTGCTCAAATCACAAAACATCGAGTGGAGAGTTCTCCTTGGAGACCATAAAGGAAAGATTCTGTGGCATGGTGGCCAGTTAGGCCACTGGAAGGCATGGCAAAATATTGAAAATGAGAGATTAGGTGACAGTGTAGTAATAACTGCTGAATACTAAATATTTGAGCCAGGCCCCATTCCCTGGATACTGACAGGGAGACACATTGTCCAGGTAGTAGTGGAGAAATACTTTCTGGGTATCTGACCAGCCTTTGTGGAAAGAACTGGCACCATCCTGCAGATGTAACCGCCTGATGGGTTCTTCCTGCCCACTGTACATACAAAATCAATTCATGGAGACCATGGCATTGAGGTAAAGAATTTAATTGACACAGGCCAGCCACGACATGTGGGGGACAGAGTTATTACTCAAATCGATCTCACTGAAGACTTGGAGGTAAAGGGTTTTCAAAGACAGTTTGGTGGGGAGGGGGCTAGGGCTTGGGCGGTGCTGATTGTTGGGGATGAAATCACAGGGGTGTGGAAAATGGCCCTCCTGCACTGAGCCAGCTTCTGAGTGGGGGCTAAGAGACTGGTTGATTTTGGGGCCAAATGGTGCCATCCGGTAGTCAGAAATGCAAAAGCCTGAAAAGACATCTCAAGAGACCAATCTTAGGTTCTACAATAGTGATGTTCTTCACAGCAGTAATTGGGGAAGCTGCAAATCTTGTGACCTCTGGAATAATGGCTGGTAATTATTTAACGAGGCATACATCTTAGTAGAATTCAGGCCCCTTTCATCCTCCTAACTTGGTGGCCTTTCATTAGTTTTACGGGGTAATTTAGTTTTGGGGAAGGTTATCATTTTAACCAACATTTTTGGCTGTCCCCAACCTTTTTGGCACCTGGGACTGGTTTCATGGAAGACAATTTTTCCATGGAAGGGGGTGGTGGATGGTTTCTGGATGAAACTGTTCCACCTCAGGTCATCAGGCATTAGTTACAGTCTCATAAGGAGTGCGCAATCTGGATCCCTCACATGTGCAGTTCCCAATAGGGTCCGAGCTCCTATGAGAATCTAATGCCGATGCTGATCTGACAAGAGGCGGAGCTCAGGTGGTAATGCTCCAAAGCCTGCAGCTCACCTCCTGCTGTTCAGCTGGGTTCCTAACAGGCCATGGACCAGTACCTGTCTTGTGGCCCTGGGGGTTGGGGACCCCTGATTTAAACTATAAACTCAATTTTTCCCAAAGATAGCTTGGGAGAAATTGCACAGGAACGAGCAAAGACAGCTAGCCTGTGAGGCGAGAACCAAGATGGAGTCAGCCATGTCAGATTTCTCTGATTGTCATAATTTTGCAAAGGTAGTTTCTGAGGAACTACACTGGACACTTGTTAAAAACATCAGACAGGTTTTATTGTATGTACTACAGTAGACAAGAGAGACCAGCAGAGAACTGAGCTCAACCTCAAATACAGCAGGAAGAGTTGAAGATTATAGCCAATTGGCAAGATAAGAAAGTCAGTGGATGGAAAATTACTAAGAGGAACTTGATTAGCTATCAAAGGTGGTTGGGAGGACTCTTGCTAAACTAGACTCAACAGTATTCTTTTCTAAAACTGGACTTAGCAGGCCAAGAACTAATAGAGAAAAGGGCTCAGAGGAAACTACTAAGGTTTGGTCAAAGATGGAGTCCTTGTCAACTCTAAATTGAAGCTTCTGCAAATAAACGAAGACCAAGCAAATAAAAAAAAGCAAAGGCTATTTATTCTGAGCTTGCTATGACAGGGAGTCAGCCACTGTTACTTGTGTTTTGGCAGAGACTTGAAGGCAGTCAGAAGGGTGAGAAAGCTTTTTAAAAAGAAAGGCTTCAGGTATGCTTGGACTGGAGGCTGTCAGTATGGTGACGCTGTAGATAGATGAAGAAAATAAAAATATTTTACCCCAGAATATATTTCTTTGGTATATTTTAAGATGGCTGTCAGAGAGCCAGCAAACAGAAGTAACTCTGCAAAACTGTCTTTTGTAGGGGAAATTTACACCTGCAGAGAATCTGCATTAATCCAGCCTTCCCTTGTCAGGATTGAGAAATAAAAATAAGCCCTAGGCCCTACAACCAACTGAACAGACTCCCTCTTGGCTGACAGGACCACAGAGAAACCTTGAAAGCTGTTTCTGGCTGTGACAGGATAGGAGGTCGGACGTGCCCCCTTAAAACCCCTCCCTCACTAACTGCCATTATGAGGCAGGAGAATAGCAGAGGGAATTGGAAGTTGGATAAAAGGCAGAATGAGTAAAGGCAGAAACAGAAGCAAGGTGATGGGGCGGGAGAGCAAGAAGCAAAATAAAAGGCAGAAGTTGAGCAACCTAAACAAAAAGTAAGATTAAAAAAAGCAAGCAAGGCCGGGCACGGTGGCTCACGCCTGTAATCCCAGCATTTTGGGAGGCCAAGGCAGGCAGATCGCCTGAGGTCAGGAGTTTGAGATCAGCCTGGCCAACATGGCGAAACCCCATCTCTACTAAAAATACAAAACATTAGCTGGCATGGTGGTGCACTCCTGTACTCCAGGCTACTTAGGAGGCTGAGACAGGAGCATTGCTTGAACCCAGGAGGCGGAGGTTGCAGTGAGCTGAGATTGCACCACTACACTCCAGACTGGGCAACAGAGAGGGACTCTGTCTCAAAAAAAAAAAAAAAATAGCAAGCAAGGACCCCATTGCTGGCAAGATCCAAACCAGTAAAGGGGCAGCTCCTCAGGGACAGACATGTGCATTCAAGAAAAAAAGTATCCTTAACGTGACTCCATATGATAATCAGCTCATTAAAACTCATGCATATGGACTACATATCTTGCATGTACTTAAAATTATGGGATGGAGACAATGTGCAAGCACACGAGGGCCAAAGTAACTAAGCAAGCCACCTATCAATCTAAAGGCAAACACTGGCTAAAGATTAGGCATCCTTGGGAAGAGAAGAAAAAAAAACACACATAAAAAGACCCAAAGTACACCAAACTAATACTGATCTCATCTGCCACAGGTCAGCCCACTCTCCCCACTCCAAGAATGTTACTGTGCTTAATAAACTTTTGCTTTGCTTTGCTGCTTTGTGTGTGTCATGTACATTCTTCGTTTGGGACACCAAGAGCCTGGAACTGCATGGCACCATCTGGTAAGAATTAGGATTTTTTTTTCCTAAGGGTTAACAAACCAAGTCTTTGGAAAGATTTGCTTCACTACTGTTATCAACCAACAGCCTGATACTTTCCCTCCCTTTTGTGGTTTTGACAAAGCAAGCAAGCAGCATTCCCTCCTGATAAGAGACCACCGACCTAGGAATGATTCTGGCCAGACTACAGAGGATGTATAGTGAGAGTTTTCATGTCTTCTGCTTCAGCTTTTGATGTCAGAGGGCCACAAACTCCACTCTCAGATGATTGCTAATGCCACCATTTTATGAACATGGGCCCCATGGAGAGGCACAAAGCTCAACTGCACTTCTGCACATTTTTCCTCTTATAAATATTCATATTGGAATATTATTTGGTACTGCTTCCATGAAAGACACATTTGCAGAATGTACTCAAATTAGAAGCATTATATAAACACTATAATGCAGCAGTGGTGCATCCAGTTCTTTTTTTTTTTTTTTTTTTTTTTGAGACAGAGTTTTGCTCTTGTTGGCACGATTTCAGTTCACCGCAACCTCTGCCTCCGGGTTCAACTGATTCTCCTGCCTCAGCCTCCCGAGTAGCTGGGATTACAGGCATGTGCCACCACACCCGGCTAATTTTGTATTCTTAGTAAGGATGGGGCTTCTCCATGTTGGTCAGGCTGACCTTGAACTCCTGACCTCAGGTGATCCGCCCGCCTCGGCCTCCCAAAGTGCTGGAGTTACAGGCGTGAGCCACCACGCCCAGCCCCCAGTTGTCTATACTATACAAATATCTGCAGTGTAGACATTTCCACAATGACCAAAGATATGTGTACAAGAATGGTGACTGCAGCATTCTTTGTAATCCTAAAACCATGAAAACAACTTCATCCCAAAAACATTTTTTCTTTTTTTTTTTTTGAGATGGAGTCACACTCTGTTGCTCAGGCTGGAGTGTAGTGATCTCAGCTCACTGCAGCCTCCACCTTCCAAGTTCAAATGATTCTCCTGCCTCAGCCTCCCAAGTAGCTGGGATTACAGGTGCATGCCACCACGCCTGGCTAAAACATTTTGAAAAGGGTTAAATAAATCATGCACAAACTGAGGAAAAATACTGTTTTCAAAAATGGTGGAGAGGATCCCTATGATGATAATGATTGCACTGGTCACATTATTAATAGAACAATCAGTAAATCCAGGCACATCCTGGAGATAGTACTGAACTCCTATTACTAAAATATGAAAAAATGGAGGCACGTACATTACTCGTTTAAGCGTATAACGGACTGAATTAGAATTTATCACACCAAAAGTGGGTTCCTAGGTATCTGTTTCAGGATCCTGAGTTACACAGGTGTAAACCCGCCATTTCAGGAGATACCCGGTTAAGAATCGGATGGGGGAGGTGGGCTGGCCCTTGACATGGATCAGTCATAAATTAGGGGTTTGGGGCTGGCCCTTAACATGGATCAGTCATAAATTAGTGGCTTGGTACTCCGGGAAGATAAAATCTTCCCCATTTGTCTAGTGATTGACAATGCGTGAATGCTTTAAAAGTTGCAATCAGCGTCCCTGGGTGGGCTCGAACCACCAACCTTTCGGTTAACAGCCGAACGCGCTAACCCATTGCGCCACAGAGACAAGCACTGCCAGTTCTAATAGGCAATATAGGAAGGGCACACTCACTAAACTTCCTCCGTCCCTTCTATTCTCAGCGCCCGCCTGGCAGGACGACTGAGCAAGGCTTTGGAAAACCAGAGAGATTAGAGCGGTGAGTTGCGCTGGTCACGTTGGATACCTGCGCGTTAGGAGATTCTGGAGCCAGACGGAGAGCCGAATGGCCTTCGCCCGCCCTGCCCCTCTCTTGCTTCAGAAGCCCCCAGAAACTCCGCGGTCGGCGACCCAGCCCGAGCCGCCTGAGGTCCCAAGGGAAGCTGAACGCCTGGTGGGCTCCCGGGATGGTTCTTCCCGTTCTTTGTGCCGCCTTCACCCAGTGAAGGAGCCTGTATCCACCCTGCCCAGTCGCTTTGGGGCTGCTGCGGAGCTTCCGCTGCCATCTTCGGATCCTGTGTTCCCCACGGCGGCTCCACCAGGGCAGGGATGGTGGTGAGGGTCGCTCCTGGGTCCCCTCGCGGGGAGCAGGGTCTGGCACTCACTAAGGCGCACGACTAGGACTTGTCGAATGAATCCATCGTCTCCTTTAGCTTTTAATCCTTTAAAGAGCACTGAGAGTGGAAATCAAGAGATTTTTTCCATGGGGAAGTTCTTTTTACAAAGCATTGATTTCTCGGCACCCCGCGGGGCGGGCAACTGGCAGGGCCTCTGGTGAGCCTTCTGCCGGGTGGAGCTGCGGAGGCTCAGCTGGGCGGGGGTCGGTTCCTGGGGCCGTAGGGTGGGAGCGGGGGAAGGGAAAAGCAAAAGCTGGGAAAGAAGCCAGGGAGACATGAACCAGACATCCAGACCTCCTGAAAGGCTCGTGCAGACGCACAGGCGGGATCTTCTGGAAGTGAGAATTGTTTTTGTTTATCTATTGTAGCAGAATGGGGAAATGGAGAGAGAACCTGAAAGAGCCCCAAACTCGAGGACCTATTGCTCCCCAAGAATAACATCTTCCAGAACTAGACAGAAACTAAGCGTCTGGAAACCCTGAAATCCTTGGAGGAGTAGCATCATCCTGACCCTCTGTGTTCCTTTTGGCAAAGGACTTGCTTCCATTGTTTGTTTGTTCAATTGTCTGTTTGTTAAATAAATAAAACTCTTTTCATATATCTTTAAAAGTACGTTGGTTCTATTATTTTATGATTACAAACAATGCTGCAGTCATCATTCTTCTACACTTGTCATTGGCCACTGGTATATTTCCATAGGGTGGAGGCCTGGAGAGCAGTTGTTCCAGCATAGTGCTTACATAGCTTTTATTTCATTCCGTTTTCTTTCCTTTGTTGCTTTATTAGCTATAACCCTTTTCTTATTTCAGTGGCTGCTTTAGGGTTTCTGGGATATGTCTTTAATTTATCACAGTCTGCTTTCAAGTGTCATTATGTCTCCCTTTCTGGCCTTTATCCTAGTGTTATGTAATTTTACTTTATGCATTATAATCCTTGTGATTCATTATTATTACTTTTATTTATTACACCAAATATTTTTTAAAAGATTTAAATTCTAAGAAAATGTGTAGTACATGCTTTCTAAATGCCATTTCCAGTATTCGTTTCTTTGTATAGGCTCACATTTTTATCTGGTATCCTTTTGCCTCTGCCTGGAGGACTTTTAATAAGATTTCTTGTAACGTGGGTTGGTGAATTGTTTTAGCTTTTGTATGTTTTTCGATGTCCTTATTTCACTCACAGTTTTGAAATTTTATTTTTGCATAGAATTCTAGGTTAACTTTTTTTCTCTAGGTACTTTAAAAATGTTACCATTTATGAAGCATTGCCATTATAATATCATCTTTCTTTCCTGTGTTTGTAAGAATGGCATAAAGCCGGTTTCTTGCGGTGGTTATATAATTTTCAGAATGTGTACTTAAATTTAAACTATTAAATTTTACTAAAAAACTAAAAATATTAATCATGAACATCCTAGATTCATCTTAAATTCCACCAACAGTGCACTTAAAATGTGCCCAACCTGAGGGTCAAACCTACCTGCTGACGTGTAATTTGTGTTTGTGAGACATTCTCAACAGCATTTGCTTTCCCTAGCTGAGTGATTTTCCTCACATCTGAATGTCTTCAGTACAAAAGGAAACCTTTGTCTTTGCAAAAATACTTTCAAATATTCTTACTCCAAGTAAGTGCATTAAAAACAAACTTCTCAGTTGCATCCCTGGAATCCATGGAAAGCCCGGGAGAGACAATCAAGTGCTTCAGGATCAAGAGCTAAACAAGGGAAGACAAAGCGTGGCTTCTTCACTAGGAATCCAGCCAAAGTCAACTGATTTGGTCTCCAGTGGAGGTCGGAACTCGGTTCACCGGCGACGTGAGGACCCGGCCCAGAGGAGGCGGACTTTCTCTTCCTGGTGCATTCAGATAGGACATCTAGGATTTCTTTCTTTCCCTTTGATCTACTTCTAACTCTCCCGTTCTATTTCTTCAAGACCTTTTTCGGATCCCTACTGCGAAGGACCTAAGGGGCAGATGCCCTTCCCTAACGGTCCCTCCCTGGCTGAGTGTCTTCGGAGCCCAAGCTCACCTGTAAGGTTACTGCCCGCCGGAGACAGCGAGAGGACCAAGGAGGGCGGCGGGTGCGGTGGGAACCACAGAGTCACCGCGCACCTGCGCCTCGCGGGCTCCTAGCAAATTGAATAAATGATCCCTGAAGCTTCTCTGCAGGTCACAGGGAAGGGGAGGGTAGGGGTCGACCCGCGGAAGAAGCTTCAAGAAGCATCGGGAGGACCTGGCCCTGCCTCTGGGCCTTGAAAACAGGCCTGGCCAGGCTGATTTTGTCGCGTAGGCCCAAAGAAAAGGGTCAAGGGCGGCCCAAACCCTGACCTCGAGATTAAGGCTCTTAAATGTCTGACGGTTTTGAGACTCGTCTGTAGAATCGATCCCGCCTGTATCCGGAGACCGGAGACTCCTTTGCCAAAATTCAGAGACCAAGAAAGAGAAAGATTGGGCAGATCAAAGTCTGTAATTAACCCAAACAGGAAACGTAATTTTTCTGACAAATTGTATGTGTGCTCTGAGAAAAAGACTAGCCTCAAGGAGAATCTGTTTTTTTGGCTTGAGTGTAGGGAAGAATGGAATTGCCACCAACAATGTTGCGTTGAAACGGCAGGTGCATCAGGCTGTAGATGTGAAGGAATTAAAAATATTTCACCCCAAAATACATTTCTTTGACACATTTTGAGATGTCTGTTCAGAAAGCCAGCTGCAGAAGTAACCCTGCAAAGTTGTATTTTGTTGGGGAGATTTGCATCTGTAGGGAGTCTGCATTGATGCAGCCAAGTCTTTCTTTGCCCAGATCTAGGAAAGATTAACTGAGAGTCTGACAGCTGTAAAGGTCTGAAATAAACTTTTAGGGTTTACTGTCTCTGAGAGCTGCTACCTGTAAGGTTTCATTTACATATTAAGACCACCTTTGCTAGCTAAGCCTCCTCTTCTCTCCCTCCTATAACCTGTCTTGCCCACAATAAATGGATATACCTCTGACTCTGATGGTACCTGGTTTTGGCCATGCTTTGTGCCCTCATTCATTCTGTTACCTCGAGATGGTGTATAAGCTTCTGCATCCCATTGTGGGTAGGGTAGGGTAATCACTCTGTGGCCCTCCCCATGTACATGTTAGTACATTTTATGCCTTTTCTCCAATTAATCTACCTTTTGCGAGTTGATATTTGAGTGAAACTTCAGAAGGTTAAGAGGGAGGGTTTCCATTGGCCCCTACAGTTTTGGAGCTGTAAGCAGGATAGTAAAGCTCTGCTCTTCTGGAAGCTGCAGTGAAGAACCCAGGATCTGATCAGCTGTCATTAGGGTAAGAATTTTTTACCAGCCAGGCTCCCAGCCTCCTTCTCTGTGTGGAATCTGATCAAGTGCACAGTAAAAATCACTGTTTCTTTTCCCTCTCCAAAATCTTGATTAATGGGAGAAAAGGATTTGTGTGACTAGTCTTGGGTGTAGTGACTCTGGTGTGCTTTTTGGTTCTTTGTGGTACCAATTCATATTGTTTAATCCCTTTCTTCCCACAAAATGTCTTTTCCTTTGTCTCTACGTGTTATTCTGTCATAAAAGGGGGTACTGGTTGAGGTTCCTTCTTATCTTATTTTATGTCCTTGAGAGCTTGACTTGTGACAAAGTGGGAGCACTTTCTCTTGGTTTCCGCTATCGGGTAAGAGGTGGTAATTTTCAGGTCATATTAGGTGGCCTGTCTGAAAATGGCTGGAAACCTGAGTACACTTTTTGTTCTAACTATGTCAAGCTCTTGGGGTTTGTCTTAAGAAGTCCCATCCCTTCGAGGCTTTTGCCGTCTCAACTCTTGTTGCCTGATTAGTC
Organism: Pan paniscus; assembly: GCF_029289425.2. Taxonomy (NCBI): domain Eukaryota; kingdom Metazoa; phylum Chordata; class Mammalia; order Primates; family Hominidae; genus Pan; species Pan paniscus. The sequence goes on along the minus strand of NC_073249.2, from coordinate 100,189,333 downwards.
CTAGAAAAGCTCAATCCCAAGAGGGCCTACCTGGTATCACAGATTCACAGGTCTGTGACTGGAAGCCTCCACAAATTTGTGGGTTACTGGAGGCAAACATCATCCTTAACCATCTGTGGCCTACTCCTTACATTGAACTTTTTTCTTGGAGGGGAGTCTTTGGGATTGCCTCTTCTATGCCCTTCCCAGGAAGTTAACCTGGAAAATGACATCCTGGGCTTTCCACAAAGAGGCTATTTGGTTGAATTGCTATTGGAATAATTATACCATTGGATATTCTAGTTGCCAATGGCCTGAAGATGGATCCCTTAAATTAGACACCTGAATTAAAAAAAAAAATTAGAGATCTCTTATTTGAAACGGTTGATAGGAAGATCAAATTAAAAGAAAGGCACATACTAGTGTGATAGCTACCCTTAAAAATTCTCTTGACAATATTGTCTGTCTTGTGTAGGGAAAAAATTCTCTTGACTAAATTAAAGAGCAAAATTTGATCCAAAACAAAGTTAAAATTCTTCATAAGCTCAAACTGCCTGCTCTGGATCCCTTCCAGGATTCACAATAAAGTCTGCTCTACCTTGCAGTTTAGTACTTAAAGTTCTGTGCTTTTGCTGCCATAGCCTGGGTTCAATTTCCAGTCAGGGAACCAGTTTATTTTGGCTTGATATTTGTGTGACTTTTGACTTTTTGGAATACCCATTTATTGATCCTTTTCCCGTTCATGGGCAGCTTTTTTTGTTCTTTTTGTTTGTTTGTTTATTAAGACAGATTCTCACTCTATTACCCAGGCTGGAGTGCAGTGGTGCAATCTCGGCTCACTGCAAACTCTGCCTCCCAGGTTCAAGTGATTCTCCCACCTCAGTCTCTCAAGTAGCTGGGATTACAGCCACCCACCACCATGCCTGGCTAAGTTTTGTATTGTATTATTAGTAGAGACAGGGTTTTGCCATGTTGGCCAGGCTGGTCCTGAGCTCCTGACCTCAAGTGATCTGCCCGCCTTGGCCTCCCAAAGTCTTGGGATTATAGATGTGAGCCACCACTCCTGGCCATTGGCAGCTTTTGATTTCCTGTCCTCCCAGCTTCCAAAGTTTATGAAGAGAAATCTGTTGATAATCTTATTAAAGATTTCTTACGTGTGATCAGTTGCTTTTCTCTTACCGATTTAAAGATTCTCTGTTTTTGACTTTTGAAAGTTTGATTATAATGTGTTTTGGTGTCAGTCTCTTTAAGTTTATCTTACTTGGAGTTTGCCTGGCTACTGTGTTTGTATTCAGGTCTTTCATCAAATTTGGGAAGTTTTCAGCCACTATTTCTTCAAATATTCTCTCTTGCCCCTCTCTCCTTCTTCTTTATAAATTCCACAATGCAAGGCTGGGTATAGTGGCTCATGCCTGGAATCTCAGCATTTTGGGAGGTCGAGGTGGGAGGATCACCTGAGGTCAGGAGCTTGAGACCAGCCTGACCAACATGGAGAAACCCCGTCTCTGCTAAAAATACAAAATTACCCAGGCATGGTGGTGCATGCCTGCAATCCCAGCTACTCGGGAGGCTGAGGTGGGAGAATCGCTTGAACCCAAGAAGCAGAGTTTGCGGTGAGCCGAGATTGCGCCATTGCATTCCAGTCTGGGCAGCAAGAGTGAAACTCCATCCCCCCACCCCCCACCACCAAAACAACAACAACAAAAAAGGAATTCCACAATGCATATGTTGGTCCACTTGATGGTCACTTAGGCTCTGTTCACTTTTTTTCAATCTTTTTTTATTTCTGTTCCTCAAACTGGATGATTTCCATTGCCTTATCTTCAGGTTCACTGATTGTTTCTTCTGCCTGCTCAGCTTTCTTCACATTTGACTTTGAATCCCTCTAGTTAATTTTTTATTTCACCTATTTTACTTTTCAGATCCAGCACTTCTTTTTTGTTTCTTTTTTGATTTTCTATCCTTTATTTATATTTTCATTTTGTTCATGCATTATTTTCTTGTCTTAGGCTACATCTTCCTTTAGTTCTTTGGATACCTTTAAGACAGCTGTTTCAAAGTCTGTCAAGTAGCACATCCAGCAGGTTGTTTTTTTCTCTCTCTCTCTTTAATTATTTATTATTTTTCTTTTCATTTTCTTCCCCCATGACCAAATCTTAACTTGACTATCAGGCATTTTTCAGTGAGAATTTCTGTTGGTTCATTTTTTTTTTTTTTTTTTTATTGTTGTTGTTGAAAACTGGACATTTGAATCTACTAGTGTGGTTAACTCCAGAAATTAGATTCTCCTCCTTCCTCAGGGTTTGCTGTTTTTCTGTTATTGTTTTGTTTTTTGATTATTGTAGGTTGTCTCTATGCCAAGGATCAGCCTGAGGTATAAACTTATGGTCTTCACAGATGTTTTCTGAGCCTGAACCTTTCCCTGGGTGTGTGGTCACTCCCTAATTTTACCTATATATGCAGTTATTCTTGAATATTTTATCCTTTAATGTCTGGCTCCCAAAAGGGGAAAAAGAGAAAAATTGAGGGAGGGTGAAAAAAGGGTACCATCCCTTTAAACTTTCTGGAAGTTGTTTCAGCTTAGGGTGAGGAGCTTGCTACAATGGGGGAAGGTACAGCAGTAGCTGCCAGCCTCTTTGTCTCTGTGCTGCAATCAGACATTAGAGAACAGAGCCCCAATGTGTGTGTGTGTGTGTGTGTGTGTGTGTGTGTGTGTGTGTGTGTCTGTGTGTGTGTTTTGAGATGGAGTCTTTCTCTGTCACCCAGGCTAGAGTGCAGTGGCATGATCTCAGCTCACTGCAGCCTCCGCCTCCTGGGTCAAGTGATTCTTGTGCCCCAGCCTCCTGAGTGGCTGGGATTATAGGTGCCTGCCACCACACCTGACTAATTTTAGTAGAGACAGAGTTTTACCATGTGGGCCTGGCTGGTCTTGAACTCCTGACCTCAAGTAATCCACCCACCTCGGTCTCCCAAAGTGCTAGGATTACAGGCATGAGCTACTGCACCTGGCCCAGACCCCCAATGTTTGGAGACAGCATTCTTTTTGCCCATTCTGGATCCTGAAAGATGTGTGCAGCTTACTGTAGGAACACAAGCTGACTGCCTTGGGGGTAGTGTTGGGTAGCTGCTATTGTGCTAAGGGCCGAAATTGACTGAAATTACCTACAATTTACCATCTGGGCCTTCCTCTGGAAGTTGCAAGCCTTCAGTAGGCTCCAGAGTTCTGAAATATTTACATCAGACAGATCCTGCCCGTGCAGTTGTTGTGTAGATTCCAGGTGCTTCTCATTCCACCATCTTCCCAGGATACCCTCGGACCTTCTGGATTTTGAATTCAGTCAAGTTGTTCTCTAACAGCTGGGGTGAAAGCCAACAAAGATCCTGCTAAGAAAGCTCCCTGGAAAAAAAAATGTTCAAAAGTAACACAAATATCAAACTGGAAAGAAATTGATTTAGGAACCGAACCCAGGTTGTCATGGTGAAAAAAGGAGCAGAACCTTAGCTACCGAACTGCAGCCTGGGGTATGAGGTGACAACCATCACTTTTTTAGTTTGGTTTGGCTAGCAAAGGTGGCTTTGTTATACAAATAAAGCCACTCAGGTAGTCAAAACCTTTATTTTCTGTTTTTTTTCTCTCTCTTTTTTTTTTCTTTTTGAGAAGGAGTCTTGCTCTGTCACCCAGGCTGGAATGCAGTGGCGCAATCACGGCTCACTGCAAGCTCTGCCTCCCAGGTTCATGCCATTCTCCTGCCTCAGCCTCCCAAGTAGCTGGGACTACAGGCACCCGCCACCATGCCTGGCTAATTTTTTGTATTTTCAGTAGAGACGACATTTCACCGTGTTAGCCAGGATGGTCTCGATCTCCTGACCTCATGATCCACCTGCCTCGGCCTCCCAAAGTGTTGGGATTACAGGCATGAGCCACCGTGCCTGGCCCTATGCCTGGCTAATTTTTAAAAATTTTTTGTAGAAGCAGGGTTTCGCCGTGCTCCCCAGGTTGGTCTCAAACTCCTGAGCTCAAGTGCTCCAACCACCTTGGTCTCCCAAAGTGGTGGGATTACAGGTGTCAACCACTGCACCTAGCCTCTAAATCCATATAAATCAATTATTCACGCACTGAGCAGAATATTCAGGATTTTTTTTCTTATAATATAAATGATGTGGAAAACTGGAGAACCAAAGAAGAACACCAAGACTATCTAAAAGTGTTAAATTTTTCATTAGAAAGAAAATGACTTCATGACAGTTCTTAAGACAATGATAGAACTTGGGGAAATATGTATTCCTTGATGTTTCTATGCATTTGCAATAATAAACAATGAAAATATGGTTAAATTTTAGAAAGAGATAGGCCTGTGGTATTGTCACAAGGGTATACAAATACTGAGAATGACTGCTGAGGCAGTGCTCTCCATTGGTGGTGACCTTCAGAAGAGACCTGTGTTTCCACATGGCCTAGACACCTGGAAGGCAGAGATCCTAACATTCCATGACACCCTCACCTTCTAATTCTGTTATTGTGACTCCAGACCATTACCTGGCACCGGGTCTGATTTCTGGCATTCCTATCAGAGCCTGAGTCACAGACAGTACCTTAGACTCTAAGCTTAGGCACCTTGTGCCTTGTTTTTGTGGCTAAGGATTCTCAGAGTTGTAGGATGCTGACAAAGTTTATCCCAAAGGTAATTTATGAATCAGATCTGCTTTCTTTTGACTTGTTTAAACCCTTCGTTTAATGTAAAGAAACTTTATTGAGATATAATTTACATACTATAAAATTTACCCGTTATAATTGTACAGTTCAATAATTTTTAGTAATTTACCCAAGTAGTGCAACCATTACCATAATCCATGCATTTGTTTTTAATTTATTAATTGTCTGGGTTTATTCTCCCTAGGCTCTGATTGTACTTTCTCCACAAGCTTCAGCATGGCAGTATCTCTCACCACTTGTTTTGGTCCAAGGGCAGAAATGAGCATCCTGGAAACCAATCAGTACTTGCTCTCTGAACTGGAAAAGTGCAAAGAGAACTTCCGAGACCTCACAGAGAAATTCCTGACATCCAAAGCTACTGCCTACTCCCTGGCCAATCACCTGCAGAAATATAGTAGGTCCCATAGGGGCATGGTCACCAAAGTGATAAATGATTGTCTGTCTTTCCTCTGTGAAATGAAACACTGCAGACTTTATTCTCTATCAAAATTAATTTTATCCTAACTACACTCCCAGAAAGGTAGAAGTGGGCATTTTACTCTCAATTTGCCAAGGACAGAAAAACTGAGGCACAAAGGTGTAAAGTTTGCAGTGTGAGTGTAGTGAGGAATAGAGACTAAAACCTTGGTTTAGGCATGAAACTGTCTTTCCCCTCTCAGCAATGAATATCAGATTCTACAAACATGTAACATCACTGTTGGTTAAAACATCTCAGGATTCGATTTAAACTTTTTTAAGAGCACCCATTTGCAAAGCACTGTGCCAACAGCACCAGGGATGAAAGAAGTAATAGTATACACTATCTGCCTTGAAGGAACTTAAAACTACCTATTCTCAACTGAGTCACAGATATGTGGAGATGCAAACTTCAATAGCAGACACGGAGAAAAATCTTTATGATACCTGGATCAAGATTCTTTTCCCACATAAGTTCACATAAGCCATTCCTCATGTTCTGGTTAGATTGAGGGTATTTCCAAAAAAATCAGTGACTTTGTTACACCCTTTCTGTCTCTCTCTGAGTATCAACTTTACAGACAGCAAGCAACTGCAGGTGGATGTCCAGGATAAGAGCTATGAGACACATGGCCAAAATGAGAACAAGGCCAAGTGGAAGAGACCGCCATTCTCAGTAGAAGGCCAGGCCAGGTTAGGGGCTGGCCCTTTCCTCTCCACAGTTAGCTCTCACATTTTTAAATCCACTGTAAAATCCCAAACCTGTTACTAATAGTCGGAGAAGGGGGAAGTTATAATGACAAGGAAACATGGGAACAAGGGCATGAGAGGAACAGGGATATTAGAAGAGGATTCTGGTTAACATTGAAATTGAGTTTGCTTTCCAATTTCTACAATTATTTTTAAATAAATCATCGTGTGGGGGGTGGTTAAATTTGCTGTCTAACTTACTGTCATAGAAAAGTAAAGCCAAAAACCCACTTATTAAAGAAGTGAAAAGATGAGCTTTGGTTTGTTGAAAAACTAGTTTAAAAAAAAAACTTCATTCATTATAATTGTAGGAAAAATATTTCTCAAGCTAGAGAAGAAAGATATTACCTAAGACCTTAGTATAAAGGTATTATTGTGCAGTGATTAAAGAGCATATACCCTAGGGCCAAATCTCCTGGGTTCAAATCTAACTTATTGTCTCTGTGCCTCAGTTTTCTCATCTGTAATGGTAACAGAGTAGGAACTACCTCTTTGGATAGTGGTAATGATCATATGATGATAATTCTTAAAAACCTACTGCAACAGTACCATGACAAACACTATGTGTTGGTTCTCCCTTTAAAACACTATTAGCATTTGGGCATATATCATTTGGATCTTTCTCCTCCATATACAGTTTTACACAGTTGTATACAGATAAATGTTTAAATCTTTGAAATATTTTCAAATTATTGAAACTCTTGAAACAGGAGAACCATCAGTTCTACAGTTCTTAGTATCTTCCTAAATACACAGGAAGTCATTATTTCATGCCCTTATGTTCATGTTTTACTTAAGAGGCTGTAAGGCTTGGTGAATTGGCCTTAAGATTTGAAGTCATGGCCGGGTGCAGTGGCTCACTTACTGTAATCCCAGCACTTTGGGAAGCCAAGGTGGGCGGATCATTTGAGATCAGGAGTTCGAGAGCAGCCTGGCCAACATGGTGAAGCCCTGTCTCTACTGAAAATACAAAAACTAGCAGGGTGTGTTGGGGCACACTTGTAATCTCAGCTACTTGGAAGGCTGAGGCAGGAGAATAACCCGGGAGTCAGAGGTTGCAGTGAGCTGAGATCGTGCCACTGCATTCCAGCCTGGGGAACAAAGTGAGATTCCATCTCAAAAAAAAAGAAAAGAAAAGAAAAGAAAAAGATGTGGAGTCAGACCCCATGGGACGTGAATTCTGACTGCTTCATTCCAGTTGAATCATCTTGTCAAGTTACTTTATCGGCCTGTGGGCTTTTCCTTCCTCATCTCTAAAACAGGGAGTAGTTGAGAGACTGAGGAATAAAGATATGGAAATCTCAGTGTAAAGCCTGGTTCTGGGGATACTTTCATCCTTGAGATAGACCCTGCCTCCTGCCCTGCAGGCAGTGACCACAGCAGCACATCCAGCCTTCCATGATGCAGGCATGTCTGTCTTCTCTCAGAGTGTGAAGAGTGCAAAGACCTTATAGAATCTGTGCTGGAGGAGGAGCTGCAGTTTCAGGAGAGGGAGCTGACCGAATTGCCAAGGCCAGCAGCAAGGCTCCGGTAAGGAGGTACCTCTGTGGGAAGTGTATAAATACTCTTTGAAGTGGGGCAGCTCAGGCAGGTAGAACAAAGAGCAAATTTGTGCAAGGAGAAGGGCAGAAATGTATGAGGCAGGCACAGAACTAGACTAAGACACAATGAGGCTATAGTCTAGTTAGGTCTCTAGGGTTTTCCATTAAAGAGCATATTAGTAAAATGGAGACAGCTGCCTACATTGGAATACTAGCAACGTGGCTTCTATTTGTGTGTCCTTGGTCAAATTTACTGCACTTTTCTGCATGTCATTAACCTAGGCTACCTCATTTATAAAACGGAAATACTGACAGTATCTACCTTAGAGGGTTATGAAGATTAAATGCACAATTGCAAGTAGTTAAAACCATCTCTAACACATATAAAACTCTGAACAACTATTTTCTGTAATTATTTTATTTGTTCCCATTTATAGATGTGGTGATTGTCATTAACATTTCCTATAAGAGATATTTTCAAACTTTCCAAAGTGCCTTTCATGATAAGAAAGTTTCTCCTCCAAACTTTTTTAAAAAGTATTATACTAGGTGAAGTATTAACTGGTAGGGCTATTGGGTAGATAGATGATTGAGCAGCTGTTGTGTGGAAAATGAATTATTAATTCACTCAGGACCAGCATTGACTATCCTTAGAGGGTTTCAGACATAAGGTAGATTGTAGCATTTGAAACTTCTTTTAATCCTTTGTTGAAATGAAATCATAGAAGCTCAAATGTGTAAAACTCACCAAAGCAGAGATATTTGATTGAAGGAGGGATAGGTCTGGAGCCCCTGTTTCTCGCCAGTATGTGTCTTTACTTCCCCTGACACTGTCTAGTAACTCTATCGAATAGAGTTTGAAAGAGGACCTGCTGATAACAACTTAGAAGAATAGCAGGGAGAAAATTCAAGCATTAGATGGGGTAGATGACTGTAAATGTTCAGTCCAGCTCTGGGATTACATGGTTCTAAACATTAACTGAATAACTACTTGTATGTGTACATACTACCAGGTGCTGTGAGTTGCGTAATAGGTGGCACTGTCTTTAGACTCACAGAGCTCACACTCTACATTGGAACCCACGTGTATTAGTCCATTCTGACACTGCTATAAACATGTACCTGAGTCTTGGTGATTTATAAAGAAAAGAGGTTTAATCGGCTCATGGTTCTGTGGGCTGTACAGGCTTCTGCTTCTGGGCAGGCCTCAGGAAACACAATCATTGCAGAAGTCGAAGGGGAAGCAGGCATGGTCTTCACATGGCCAGAACAGGAGAGAGAGAGAGAACAAAGAGGGAGGTGCTACACTTTCAAACAACCAGACCTCATGAGAACTCACTCACTACCACGAGAACAGGAAGGGGGAAGTCCACCCCCGTGATCCAGTCACTTTCCAGCAGGTCCCTCCCCCAACATTGGAGATTACAATCCAACATGAGGTTTGAGTGGGGACACAGAGCCAAACCATATCACCATGAGAAATATTTGAACAATAATTAGAAAACAATGAAATCCCACATAGAGTAATGAAATTACTACTCAGAACATTACTTTTTTTTTTGAGATGGAGTCTTACCCTGTTGCCGAGGCTAGAGTGCAGTGGTGTGATCTCAGCTCACTGCAACCTCCACCTCCTAGGTTCAAGCGATCCTCCTAGGTCAGCCTCCCAAGGAGCTGAAAGTACAGGTGCACACCACCACACCAGCTAATTTTAGTATTTTTAGCAGAGATGGGGTTTCGCCATGTTGGCCATGCTGCTCTCAAAACTCCTGACCTAAGGTGATCCGCCTGCCTTGGCCTCCCAAAGTGCTGGGATTACAGGCATGAGCCACTGCACATGGCCGGAACTTTAGTTTTAACTGCTTTCTTACTGATTATGGTCTACCTTCGTGTCATTCAGAAGAATACTGCCCTTCTTGACCTTTTCACTGATTTTTCTTTTTAACTTTCAATTAATACCAGAGATACCTGCCCAACACTTTTGAATCTGGCTTTTTTTTTTTTCTGCCAGTTACTGCGTAATGCTTGATGTATATTGTATGAAAATGTACTTGGGCTAAAGTGGGGAACCAAAGGGGCATCTTTTTAAAGGAAAGTTAGTAAAATAACAGACAAACCCAAGGCTGGTTCTTCATTCCTTCTGCCACAGGCAAGTCACACAACTTGTACAAGAATTAATCTTGGGCCAGATGCAGTGGCTCATGCCTGTAGTCCCAGCACTTTGGGACACCGAGGTGCACGAGTCATTTGAGGTCAGGGGTTCGAGACTAGCATGGCCAACATGGCAAAACCCCATCTCTACAAAAAATATATAAATTATCCTGGCATGGTGGTGGGCACCTGTAGTCCCAGCTACTTGGAAGGCTGAGGCAAGAGAATTGCTTGAACCTGGGAGGCAGAGGCAGAGGCGGAGGCTGCAGTGAGCCGAGATCTTGTCACTGCACTCCAGCCTGGGCGACAGAGTAAGACTCTGTCTCAAAAAAAAAAAAAGAAAAAAAAGAATTCAACTTGGGAGTTCCTTACAGGGATTCTAAGAGATCTCTCCTCTGAAACTTCTATAACCTATTATTCACTACATTCCCTCTTACATTTTACTCTTCTTTCCCACCTTAGGATACATGATCCCTTAATTCAGGCTCAGGGTGAAGAACTGACCCACTTACGACAGAAGATACAGGAAGGGAGAGGTGTCTGCTACCTTTTCACCCAGCATGTGAAGAACACAGTCAAGTCTTTTGAGGGCCTTCTCAGGAACACTGGCATTGCCTACTACCAGAGACAGAGATTCTGTGAGCAAATGGTACAAGGAAGCCAGCTAACAGAGATCCTTGTCAGAAAACTTGCCACAGGTAAGTTGGCTACAGGCTCTGAAGACTCTTAGCTCCTCCCAAGTGCCCCAAAGTGGGGAGAAAAAGTGCAAAGTTATCTCCATTGTAGATTTTATTTTAGTTTTGACTATGGTCCTTAATCTGCATTCTATTGTTTTCTCTTTAGAGCACTCAGGTAATCACTTTTCATATTCTTTCAAGAGTCCTGAGTTTTGTTTTTTATTTTGAGACAGAGTCTGCTCTCTAACCCGAGCTGGAGTGCAGTGACGTGATCTTGGCTGACTGCAGTCTGTGCCTCCTGGGCTCAAGCAGTCCTCCCACCTCAGCCTCCCAAGTAGCTGGGACTACAGGTGTGTGCCACCACGCCTGGCTAATTTTCATATTTTTTGTAGAGACAGGGTTTCTCCATGTTGCCCAGGCTGGTCTTGAACTACTGAGCTCAAGTGACCCATCTGCTATGGCCTCCCAAAGTGCTGGGATTACAGATATGAGCCACTGTGCCTGGCCTGAGAGTTCTTAGTTTCAATCAGTAAGAGAGGTAGAGTATAGTGGATTACTTCATTTTGATGAGCATAAGAACTCACCTTCATTTCTGGAAGATATTTTCACTGGATGTAGGATTCTAGTTGACAGTTTGTGTCTTTAAAAAGTGTTTGAAAAGTGATATTCCACTGTCTTCTGGCTTACATTGTTTCCAACAAGAAGTCTTCCATAATTCTTATTTTTGTTTCTCTGTACATAATATGTCTTTTTCTCTGGCCGCTTTTGAGATTTTCTGTTTATCACTGGTTTGAAGCAGTTTGATTAAGATAAGACCTTGTATAGTTTTATCTTTTAAGTATTGTTTTACTTTCTTTAGTTTCTTGCATCTGCATGTTTATAGTTCTCATCAAATTTGAATAATAATGACATATATAGTCTTATCTATGGCATATACAGTATATTTGGCATATATATATCAAATATATATAATGTATATTCTATTCTTTCTCTCTATCCTCTCCTTCAAAGACTCCAGTTATATTTGTATTAGCTGCTTTGAAATTTTACCATAGCTGACTAATGGTCTGTTCATTTTTGTTGTATCTTTTTTTTCTCTATTTGTTTATTTCTATTTCCATGTCTTGGAATTGATTAATCTTTCTTTAGCAGCATCTAATCTGCTGTTAATCCTATCCAGTGTATTTTCATCTCAAACTTTATTTTTCTTTTTTTTTTTATTTTCCACTTTGTCATTGTATAAGGTGTAAGGAAGGGATCCAGTTTCAGCTTTCTACATATGGCTAGCCAGTTTTCCCAGCACCATTTGTTAAATAGGGAATCCTATTCCCATTGCTTGTTTTTCTCAGATTTGTCAAAGATGAGATAGTTGTAGATATGCGGTGTTATTTCTGAGGGCTCTGTTCTGCTCCATTGATCTATATCTCTGTTTTGGTACCAGTACCAGCCTGTTTTGGTTACTGTAGCCTTGTAGTATAGTTTGAAGTCAGGTAGTGTGATGCCTCCAGCTTTGTTCTTTTGGCTGAGGATTGACTTGGTGATGCGGGCTCTTTTTTGGTTCCATATAAACTTTAAAGTAGTTTTTTCCAATTCTGTGAAGAAAGTCATTGGTAGCTTGATGGGGATGGCATTGAATCTGTAAATTACCTTGAGCAGTATGGCCATTTTCACGATATTGATTCTTCCCACCCATGAGCATGGAATGTTCTTCCATTTGTTTGTATCCTCTTTTATTTCCTTGAGCAGTGGTTTGTAGTTCTCCTTGAAGAGGTCCTTCACTTCCCTTGTAAGTTGGATTCAAACTTTATTTTTCATCTAAATTTAATTTATGTCTTTCTTTAAGGTCTTCTATGTAACTCTTCATCATTTCGTATTTTGCTCTAGTTTCTTTATTTTATTTTATTCTATTTTTTGAGACAGAGTCTCACTCTGTTGCCCAGTCTGAAGTGCAGTGGTGAGATTTTGGCTCACTGCAACCTTCACCTCCTGGGTTCAAGTGATTCCTATGCCTCCTGTGCCTCAGCCTCCTGAGTAGCTGGGGTTACAGGCACATGCCTCCACACCCAGCCAATTTTCATATTTTTCAGAGAGACGGGGTTTCACCACATTGGCCAGGCTGATCTCCAACTCCTGACCTCAGGTGACCCACCCGCCTTGGCCTCGCAAAGTGCTGGGATTACAAGCGTGAGCCACCACACCAGCCTAGCTTCTTTAATACAAGGAATATAGTTATATTTGTTTCAATGTGCTTGTCTACAGATTCTGTCATCTGTGTCCTTTTTATTGTTTTTTAATTCTCACCTGATGTGTCCTTTCTAAGTCAGTTTAAGTAGGTTGATTTTTTCCCCCTTCTTATCATGGATTATAGTTTTCTGTCTGTCTGCATTCCTAACATTATTTGATTTGGGGTTAGACACTGCAAATTGTAACTTATTGAGTGCTGGATTTTTTTGAATTTGGTGTTAAAATTCTTTTAGCTTTGTTTTGGTATACAATAAAGTTACTTAAAAACAATTTTCATCTTTTCAAGCTGGCTTTTAAATTTTTTTAGGCAGGATAAGAGCAGCTATTAGTCAACTGCTATCTTTTTCCCACTGTGGAGGCAAAATGACTTTTAAGAAAATAGACCGTATTTTTTAGAATAGTTTCAGATTCACAGCAAAATTGAGCAGGAAGTACAAAAAGTTCCCATATACCCCCTGCCTCCATACATGCATAGCCTCCTAGACTATCAACATCTCTCTCCAGAATGGCACATTTGTTACAGTTGATGAACTTACAATGACATGTCATTATCACACAAAGTCCATAGTTTACATTGGGGGCAATAATCTTTTGAAGATTCTAAGTCAGTGATCTCCCACAGATTTGGCACCAGGGACTGGTTGCATGAAAGACAATTTTTCTACAGACAAGGTTGGGGTGGGGTGGTAGGGATTGGGAATTGGGTGGTTTCAGTACGAAACTGTTCCACCTCAGATCATCAGGCACTAGTTAGAGTCTCATAAGGAGCATGCAGCCTAGATCCCTGGCATGTACAGTTCACAATAGGGTTTGTGCTCCAATGCTAATCTAATGTCATCGCTGATCTGACAGAAGGCTGAGCGCAGGTGGTAATTCTTTCTCGCTGGCTGCTCCCCTTCTCCTGTGCGGCCCCATTCCTAACAGGCCATGGACCAGTGCTGGGGGTTGGGGACTCCTGTTCTAACCAATGCTCCCTCTATTAAAAGGGATTCTCACTCTAGCTGATGGAAACACCAAGTGTTGCAAGCTATGTGTGAGCTACAGAGATTATTCCTTTTGGGAAGTTCTTTGCCCTGCTTTGCATAATTTCCTCAAATACATGTACTAATCAGTACTTAGCTGAAGATTGAAGACAGATATCCAAGGCATTCTATCTGTGCAGCAACCTATTCTCTAGTCTGTCCTGTGATGTCTAGCCACCCTGACTTCTTCAAACTTACTACCAGGCTCTGCCTGGGTCCTCCCTCCCTGCTCTACAGTTGACAATCTCAGGCAGCAAACTGGAGCAATCATAGGGCTCACCTCTTTTATTTATTATAGTACTGCACTATATCCAATGTTGAAGGTAGAGTTTAAAATACTTTTTCCAGTTTCTCAGTTGTTTAAGGTGGAGGACAAATCAGGTCCCCATTACTCCAAATTGGCCAGAAGCAGAAGTGTCCATTCCATCTTTGTGGTCAGAAAGAAGAGTATGACAGAAGGCAGCTTGTTAGAATGGGAAGACCCATGGGCTAAGAATCAGCATTACCTAGGCTCTAGTCTCAGCACTGAATTTACTAACTTTGTGCAAGTGATTGATCCTTCTTGAATTTCTGTTTCCCCATTTGTAAAGTGGGTCAAATCATAATTCCACGGCTGCTGTACAGATCAGTTGAAGTAGTATCTTAATGTTCATGAGTGTATTTCTCTTTCAGGGTTATTTATTTTTTTATTTTTGGGTCCCAATAAACCGTCCAAATCTTTTGGGGTTAGTTCAGGCACTGTATATAGTAGAAGCTGGTGTTAGAAAAGTTGATTTATACTGGAATATTTTTCACAGAATCAACCCCAATGCTCACTAACAAACTGAGAAGAAAAAAAAAGAATTACCCCCAACAACATCTGAGGAAGCACAACAGGGACAGACTTGAAGGCACCTGGGCAGTCCTCTGGTTTTGGAGTAGAGGTAGGACAGGGCTATTTGTCCTCTCAGAGACTGGAGCAGGTTCTGTGTGTGAGTAGCAATGGGACAAACAGTCGTGGTCTGGCAACCAGCCTGTAGCAGGAAGGAAGGTTACAACTGGAGAAGTCCAAAGGGCAGCCAGGCAAGTATTCTTTGAGCTGAGGAACAAAAGACATTTTAAACTTTTTACTCTGCTTCAGGCAGCTGACGTCTGGTGATGATTCACCACATCAGGAACACCCTGTCCAGTGGGCTCAGGCAAGCCTGCCAGGCCACTTCTCTAAAGACACAACCTGAGGCCTCCTGCAATAATTCTCACAGAGCATTCTGAACATACATGTAAGGTGTTATGTCCCTAATCATATAGAGCCCATGTGTGCAATGTGTGAAATGGGACCTGCTTAATTTCTGACTAGCTCTTTCTAATTTTGGTTTGCAGAAAATCACAATGGTAAGAAAAATGAAGACAGGCAAAAGCCACTGGCTCCCAGGTAACTCTACATGATGAAGGGGCTGATAATGGACTGACCAAATCTAGAGAGAATTCCAGAAGCAAGGACTCAAGAGGTTAAAGGTCCCAGATCTAGAAAAAGCAGTAACTGCTGATTGTTCCTTTTTTTGTTGACTGATTATACAATGTGTCCTTTTAAAAATGGTTCTCTGTTCTCTTTGCAGTTGTATTGGTTCCTAGTTCCTAGTAATTTCTCACACTTAGTTAACCAGTCAGTCTTACCGAAAAGTAAACTAACAAGGGATCCCTGGTTTCTGTATCTTTAAAACCTATAGGGTTACAAACCAAAGTGAGATGCCTATCTGGTTTCTGCACAGTTGTCCTGAATTATGTTGGCAGATATTTTATAGCCAGAAATTTACCTTGAAAAATAAATTGAAACCATACCAAGTATTTAGAGCTAGGGGTCTAAAATCTGCAAAAGCCCTGGGAGGTTGTGTTGTCTCAAGAGCCAGTATTCAGTGGACCACTCCACATCATATTAAATAAAATTTAAACACAGCATTTTGAAGCCGACAGTATGGGTTACTGTGTGTGCTGTGTGCCGTGAGCGTATTGTAGAGTAGTTGTTGAGTCTGCTGCCTTATCTGTGTGTTATGAGGTCAATGCACTGATCACTTGCTTTTTTCACTTCTATACTAACTCTAGGCACACTTTACTCCCAGTCAAAAGTGGACTGTATACTTCCTCTTTGATGTGATGGTCCCTTTGGTTTTGGTGCCTCTTCCATGAGCTTCAGATCAGAACTAGCTAAGAAGCTGTGGTTCCAGGCTGCCTTGGTTTAATCCCTTGTCTTGCCTACTTCACCTGGCTCAAGAGGGAAGTCCAGGAGGAAGAAATGGATGAAGTCCTGGAGGACTCACTAGATGAACAGTATTTGACTCATTCCAGCTGCCATGACTCCCACCAGCTTCCCAGCAGCAATGCCTTCCTCTTTGATGCACAGGAAGGCCCCTCGGCTGTGGAAATAGCCAGTAAGTGCTCCTTTGATAAGAAAAATAAAGCTCCATCAATCTCTCAGTAGCTCCTACATTCTACATGCTCACCACCTCTGTCTAAACTGAGAGATGTTATTCTCTGCAGGCAGGCCCTAAACATTCACTTTAAAAAAGTGATTAGGCTGAACACAGCTCTGGGATCAACTCTCAAGTACAGGTCCCTGGTGGGTCAGGTAATTTGCTCTGTTCCTGTCCTCACCTCAGTCCCTCTGGTCCAGACCGGCATCTGCAAGCCGGTATACTCAAAGCAGGCCAGAATGGAGAGAGTGAAGAGATTATGGCAGACTCTCTGCCACTACTGCCGCGCATGTACAAATCTGTTTAACAGATCTTCTTCTTTAAAATGGGACATCTCATCTTTCCTGAAATATATATATTTTTTGAGACAGGGTCTCTTGTTCTGTCACCCAGGCTAGAGTGCAGTGGCATGATCTCGGCTCACCACAACCTACAACCCAGGGTCAAATGACCCTCCCACCTCAGCCTCCTGAGTAGCTGAGAACACAGATGCATGCCACTACTCCTGGCTATTTTTTTTGCCTTTTTGGTAGAGATGGGTTCTTGCTTTTTTGCCCAGGCTGGCCTCAAACTCCTGAGCTCAAGCAATTCACCCACCCCTGCCTCCCAAAGTGCTGGGATTACAGATGTGAGCCACCGCACCCAGCCTTCCTGAAATATTCTTGGTAATTATAGTTCCTGAACAGTTTTCCCAAGCTGTTCTAGCCATCCCGAGAATGTTGGCAGGCTTGTCCATATGTTTGGAGGTGCAATTATAATGGTTCCTGGGTTTCAAGCTCCAGTCTCCATCTCCCCTCAGGTGCTTGCTTTCCCATAAGGTTCCATCTGACTACTGGAATATCAGGGGATTTCCATAAAGACAAGACTTTGATCTTGGCAACCCTTTGGTAAATAGCCAGGGTTCTCAATCTTTGTGCAGCACCAAGGTATTTTTAAGATGTCTGTTAGTTTAGTCTCAGTGTTGTAATTCCATCTAAATAAACAATGAGGCTATCTGCTGGAGAAAAGGCTGAATCTAAGAGCAATGCCACCAGCATGCCCTCTTCCCAGAATAACTCCACGCTAGCCATTGGAGCTTCATTAGGTATATAAGAGCCCTTTGGTTTGGTAGCCTCTCTGGTGTGTGTATAGATTAAAACCTTGACCTATATCTCCTCTCCCTTACTTGAATGTTTGACTTTACTTTGGGGGCAAAAGTTTGGATTGTTAGGAGACTATATGCTTTATATACTCTTTTATGCAATAAAAAGAGATTATATTAATTCACTCATTGAGCTTTCACAGTAATATAAACCATATTAGGCTTGTCATTCTGTCAGTGATGGGTGTAAGTTTGTGGCTTTAATTAGTCATACCATCTTCTGACAAAGGCATCCTTATTTCTCTTTCCAATTTCACAGTAAGGTGCAGAAGAAGGTCTTTACCATCGGTTAAAGATGTTCAGGGCCGGGCACGGTGGCTCACACCTATAATCCCAGCCCTTTGGGAGGCCTAGGTGGGTGGATCACTTGAGGTCAGGAGTTCAAGACCAGCCCGGCCAACATGCTGAAACCCCGTCTCTACTAAAAATGCAAAAATTAGCCAAGCATAGTGGTGCATGCCTGTAGTCTCAGCCACTTGGGAGGCTGAGGCATGAGAATCCTTTGAACCTGGGAGACGGAGGTTGCACTGAGCCAAGATGGTGCCTCTGCACTCCAGCTTGGGCGACAGAATGAGACTCTGTCAAAAAACAACAACAAAAACAAAATATGTTCAGGAGAGATATTTTGTAGAGAGGAAGATATTCCCTAGTACCTATAAGTCATCTCAAGGAGGTGGTCATACCTTTTCTAGTGCTAGAAAAGCCCTACTCAGAGACCTTCAGTGTTTTCCCACCTCCTGTCAACCTGCCTTATACTTCCCATATCTCCATGTGGGAGGCATCCCTGTGGAGTTTGCTTAGCACTTGGCCATGCTTTGTTTGAAACCTTAAAAGCTCTTAAAGAAAGTTGCCTTATGTTCCCTGATGAGAAGATGAAGTTGGCAAAAGAATGGTGAAAGGCAGGGATCTTGACGAGAGGCCCCTGACTATCCCTTTAGTGATCAGCATCTTCACTTCCCATCTCATTCCATGTCCTGGTGGAATGGCTGCAGAAGATGAGATCCAGAGCCAGTGGCAGCACCTGAAGGAGACCCTTTTCATCAACAACTGCCTGTGAGAAAAGCTAGAACGTCACCACAGCAGCTTTGACGAAGAAAATGGTAGGAGAGGCCCAAGTCAGCCTGCTTCTGGCAATATGTATTTTTCTAAAGGCGTGTGACTGGGGCAGAGTTTTATAGATTTCAAGCACTTTGACATACTTTACTTCACTTATTCATTACAAATGTCCCAGCTAGAGAGGTAGGGCAGCTACTATCATTCCTATTTATAGGTAAATAAATAGGCTTAAAGATTTGCCTTCATCTTAGTGGTATCTACCTCTAAAATCATTCTTGTGATTCCTAGGCTGTCTTCTGTCTGCTGCTGTACACTGCCTGCTGTCTGTCTGCTTCTTATGTGATTGGCATTCAGTAGAACCCAGGTTTCTCAGCACCTCACATAGCAGAATGAGAGTCTCCTCTGCTGCCATCCTCATCAGCTTCCCTTATGTCTTGGTGACTCTTCATTCTACCACCCCAAGGTGGTTCTCTCCAACCCCCCTCCTCTTAGATTGTTCTCACACAGAGGCCATCATTTCATAACATTGTGCTGGGCCAGAAGAACCATAAGCAGGTCCCTTCCCATACCAAAGCAGTAACTATTTTGGAAAAGCCTCCTTCATATTGCAGCCATTGGACATGATAATACATGTGATGTGCTGGCATTTGTTGAGAATCATGTGAAAATTAAGCTTCCACCCCATCACACTAACGTTCCAGCCCTCCACGGTTTTCTCCCTAGGCTAAGATAGAGAGGAAGAACATGAAATGTGCAGAAAGCATTCTCTTAAGCAAACGTGTATAACTTGCGTAAATTGTAATTATTTCCTGGAACAGGATGCACCTCTAACCTCTACAGGCAAATCATAGATTCCATTGTCCAGCTGTATAATGAAAACAGAGTTCTCAGAGAAGAATACCGGAGACTCCCCCGACTTGCCTGAGTCAAATTTCCAGAGGTAAGTGGTGAAAGGCCACAATAGGAAGTCACTCTCAGATGGGTCCCTTCTCTTGCCACACTCCACTGTAGAAATAAAAGAGGACGGGGAGGCCAGAGCTGCTCAAAACCTTATAACCCACAATTCTCATAGTTATTCTCAACTTAGAGAGGGCTGCTTTCTAGACACACCCCGTCCAGGCCCCCAGACTGCCAGGCTCCAGGAATAAGTAGCTCTAAGAAATATAGTATTTCGGTGTGAGCCACACCCCACTATTGCAAATTGGAGAAGAGAAGGACAAACTTAAAAGGTGAAAAGATTTAACAGAACAACAGGGTGAAACCCCATCTCTAATAAAAATACAAAACTTAGCTGGGCGTGGTGGCATGCACCTGTAGTCCCAGCTACTCAGGAGGCTGAGGCAGGAGAATCATTTCAACCCAGGAGGCAGACGTCGCAGCGAGCTAAGTTTGCACCACTGCATTCTAGCCTGAGTGACAGAGCATGACTCCATCTCAAAAAAAAAAAAGAAAAGAAAGACAGAAAAGATTTAAGAGAACAATTATTTTAATTGAATACATTTTGTCAAGATTAAATCAACTTTCCCCTAGAATACTGAAAGAATAAGCAATCATAATTTAGATTCTAAGTTACTGGCCTTTGAGAAAGTGTGAAATCCAAAAAGATGCCATGAGCCAAAAAAGAGCAAAAGTCCTAATTTTCAAACCGATGAAAATAAAGTACTAAATAATTGAAATCGTCGTAGTTCATCTTGGTCCTTGGCAAAATAAAAATTTATTGATTGAAATTATAATATCCTAGCTACCTTATTGTGCCTAGCTCTTACCACTGAGGAGAAAAACCAAACACAAACAAAAGTATGTTCAAATTGGCAAAAATGTTTACAAACCTGCAAAATCTCTTCAGCCTATCCCTTAAACTGCAGACTTGGTATTTACTAAGCTCTGCTGTGTACAATACCCACCTTAATATCCATTCTTGCACAAGTTCTGTTAGGTATAAGCCAAAATCACATGGGATTTTTTTTTTACCCTCTCATGCCTATGTTTGCTTTTGCTTCCAAAGACCCTTCTGAGTAAGGACTGTCCTCAGACTACTGGAGTCACTTAGTCACAAGCTTGCCTGAGGCTCAGAGCTGGCAATACCTGGCAGTTTATGTCAATCCCACATGCAACCCTGCCTGCAAAGTATTTACCCATGATTGACAGGTGCAGGTGTATGAAAGCCCAGCTCCTTGACTTGAGGGGTGCGTTTGTGGTGAATTAGCTTTGGGAAAAGGGAATCCAGAGGCCAACTTTGTAAAAATCCAGATAGGTAAATGGAGAGAAATCTTTGCCTTGAAAGTCCAATTGAGAAAGATAGTGATTTACTTCAGACTGTGAAAAGAGAGACTAAAATCTTTACTTTCTCATGGGAAAGAAGCCTATGGTGAAAGAGAAACAAAGAAAATGGTGGGAAATAGGGTAGGTCTACTCAGTAGCTTTAAACCATTCTGTCATATTATAAAGCCTGGTAAGGTTTTAACTAACACAAGTGCCTGGACTCTACACATAGAGATTCTGATTTAAATGCTTCCAGGTGGGTGGAAGCCACTAGTAGTCTTAAAAAGCTCCCAAGTAATTTTAACATGTAGCTAAAGATGAAAAGGACCATCTATCTACTAGAATGTCAAGTCGCCAGCATAGGAGTGTCCCAAATGTGCAGCTACCTCACAGAAAAGGCTTAACCCCACCCATTGATGGAATTTGCCTTCCTCTCTCCATGGTCTTGTTTGCATAGCATGGAAAAAAAAGAGAAGAGAAAAAGAGGTAGATGGATAGATTGAACCTATAATTTGCCTATGTGGAGCAGTTTCTCAAACTTTTCTGACCACAAGATGCAGTGAGAAATACACAATTCTTTGTGATCAGTTTTTAAAAAATCTTTTATTATGTGTAATCCACCCTTCCTAGTATTTAAATAAAGCCTGTAGTAGTAAGCAGTCCACTATATTGATTTCACAACCCATAAGTTGTTCAGAATTGCAATTAGAAAATTTTTAATTTTGGCCAGGCGTGGTGGCTCGCACCTGTAATCCCAGCACCTTGGGAGGATCACCTGAGGTCGGGAGTTTGAGACCAGCCGGACCAACATGGAGGAACCCTGTCTCTACTAAAAATAAAAATAAAAAAAATTTTTTTTAATTAGCTGGGCGTGGTGGTACCTGCCTGTAATCACAGCTACTTCGGAGGCTGAGGCAGGAGAATTGCTTGAACCCTGGGGGTGGAGGTTGTGGTGAGCCAAGATTGTACCATTGCACTCCAGCCTGGGCAACAAGAGCAAAACTGTCTCAAAAAAAGAAAGAAAGAAAGAAAAAGACAAAGAAAGAAAGAAAAATTTTTTTCACTTTTGCTCAGCCTTTTTATCAAGGAAAATCCCAGAAGAACATTTACTGTAAAAGAACATTGACTATAAACATCTTTCTGTGAATCCTTATTTCTGTCCCAGCCACCATGACCCAATAATCTCTAAAACCTGTTAGTGTTCTCCAGATTGAAGCCTTCCCTCTAACTGCTCCTAAATCTGTGATGTAGTGGAAAAGGTTTGAGGCCTTGATTCTCATCCCAGGTTTTTCACCTACAGATCATATGGCCTTAGCCTCTTGACACCATTGTCTCCTTATGGGCAAAGATGGAACTGTACTTGGGTGGTATCTGAGCATCCTGTTGGCTTTGACATTCTAGGGCTCTTCCCTTGGTACCACTCTCTTATTTAAAAGGAATAGGATGTGGACTTAGAAGGGTTATTTCTCTGCAAACTATCCTCTCTTTCTTATGACAAGCTATTTCTGAATGTGCACATTTGAGGCTAAGCAGATCCCTTCCTGGGAGGTGTGAAAGACCTTTATTTCTCTCCAGAGGAGTATTACGGAGGTGGTAGAGACCTAGCTAACTCATCTGCAGCGGCTTTGAGCAAGGCTTTTAGAACCATAAGGTGGCTGGGGTCCTGTGTCCTACACCACAGGCCAGCTAGTTCATTTCAGGAGACTTTCTTTTCAATCTATTATTACTATCTTCTTCTAGACTGTAGTTCACTACCAGAGATTATCCACTTAGCTGCACTCAGTTTGCACCTGGCCTGTATCACCACTTAGCTCTCACTCTAGCCTCAGCTAGGTATCAGCAAGACCTCACCAAAGATTATTGTTTCGTTGTATGTGTGTGTGTGTGTTTGTTTGTTTCAAATAGCAACTAATGTTGGAACTATGGAAAGTTCTTCTCTACTTTTAACAAAGCTTAGTCACAAACAGTTCCCCAGTTGATGAGAAAAACTAAAACAACAGAACAATTGAAAGTCCAAATCTGAAAGCTCCATCTCTGAGAAGCAAATTTTATAGCCACTCCAGATTTGTATTCCAAATGGATAGTTTGATTGTAGAAATCACATCCCTTCAGTCTGAAAATGTGATAACTGCCCAAGAGACAGTGATGCCTAGATCCATAAATAATCCCCTTTCCCCCAACCTATATATAACTGGAGTCAACAGCAGCTAGAGGAAAATGGCAAGGACTTGGAATCAAGATTAAGTTAGAATAACACTGCTGTAGACTGTTTATCAGCTCTTCAGCCTATGTCCATTTTCCTTGAAGGATAAGCCTTTAGAAACCTCTGACAATAAAGTTTATTTTACACACATTCTCTTGCCTATGATTTTTTTGTACAAATCACAATTACAAAACTTTCTTGCTCCAGCTAAAAGCAGGAAACTCAGTCACAAATGTGTTCACTACATGTATACCACAGAATGATAGCAGCCAGTCTGAATGCATCACTTGATTCCAAAATTAAATGTTAGCACTCAGTAGTGAAACTACATGTATCTCCAACTCTGGAAGCCCCAGGCAAGATACTCCTGTTTCCTGCAGGGAAACAGATCTATAAGCAGGGCAGCAGTCTCACACATGTACATTCCTGGGAAACCCAAGGAAACAATGATAGTGACGCAGGGCAGGCGAGCCTCAAAACTGGTTTGTAGCCTGGGAAATTTCTCCCAGACTGTAGTTTCCTTGGCTTTGCCAAGGAAAGAATTCAAGGGCAAGCCACTGGTGAAAGAAAGCAACTTTTATTGAACTGGTGCTGCTACTTGCAGAGCAGGGCTAACCCATAGGCAGTGTGCCCAGAGTTGGTGCCTGTGGGCTGCTAGCTAGTTGTATTTAGACCCACTTTTAATTACATGCCAATTAAGAGGTAGGTTATTCAGAACTTTCTGGAAAAGGGGCAGGGAGTTTCCAGAACCGTATAAAGTAACTTCCAGGCCATTGCCAAGGTGTGTTGCCATGACATTTGTAAACTGGCCATGGTCCCAGTGGTAGTGTCTTTATGCTCATAAGTAGTGAGAGCAACTAGAGGTCACTTTCATCATCATCTGCTGGTTTCAGCAGGCTTCTTCACTGCACCCTGTTTTGACCAGATCCTGCTCTGTTCAGTGGGGTTGTGACTGGAAAATAAGTCCTTCTGGTCTCCTACCTCATTTCCCCATCAGAGATTATATACTCCTCCTTAATCTTAAGGGGCTTGCAGAAGGGTGGAGGTTCATCTTCTGTAACTGCTTCCTGCTGATGTTATGGGCATAGACCCTGCCTAGCACTGGAGAAGTAAAATCTCTGGATACCTGTTCTAAAAGACCCAAAGGCAGGATGTCTTTATTTTCTGGGTCAGAAGAGGGGATGGGTTGAAAGCCTTGTGCCAGCATCATCTTTACATGGAATTATTGTAATCTAGAAGACACAAACTTTACAAGGAGGTTAAACAAGCAAGGACCAAAGATTAGTAATAACAAGATATCTGTTAGAGGTCCTAGGAAGGGTAAAAATCAAGTGTCTGCTGGTAGAGATTCCTTTATTGAATTCCATCAGCAGGGCAAAGCAGTAAGAGAGAAAACATTATAATTAGGAGTAAGAGAAAAACTTTCATGCTCATCCACAGCATCATGTTATTAATATTTATCTGTGCATTTGCAAAACAATAGCTTTAAGTCTTCTGGGAGTTTGCAAGTATAGGTCATGGCATCTTCCTCTGACATCTGTGAGGACTCATAAGAATCTTTGAGGCTGGGCACAGTGGCTCATGCCTGTAATCCCAGCACTTTGGGAGACTGAGGCAGGCATTTTACAAGGTCAGGAGTTCAAGACCAGCTTGGCCAACATGGTGAAACCTCATCTTTACTAAAAATACACACACACAAAAAAAAAATTAGCCAAGCATGGTGGCACGTGCCTGTAATCCCAGCTACTCAGGAGGCTGAGACAGGAGGATTGCTTGAACCCAGAAGGTGGAGGTTGCAGTGAGCCGAGATCGAGCCATTGTACTCCAGCCTGGGCGACAGAGCAAGACTTCATCAAAAAAGAAAAAAAAATTAACTTTGGAGTTTAACAGCAGTGGGAGTGCTTAATAATGCCTGATAGGGGCCCTTTCTATTTTGGTTGTAATTGATTCTTGGGGGATCCTTCTTTCTAAGTTTTTAGTAAGACTAAGTCTCCTGGTTGAATGGGGGAGTTAATCCTTTTCCTTGTGGGAGGTTACGTTTCATTTCCATATGATTGAAGGGCCTTTTGAACCTGGCCTAAGTTGATAATCTATGTGTCTCCTCATCAAACAGAAGGTCTAAAGTTAAAAAGGGCCTTCCGAGCTGCTCAGGCGACCCAGTGCTCGCTTGGCCCGGGCCGAGCTTAACTGTCCCAGGTCAGTTAAGCCCGTGGGAGCCCAGGTCATGGGGCAGCCAGGGCCTCTGCAGTGTGAGGAGCCGGGCTGCGGGCGGGCAGGCGGGAAGCTTAGGGTGGGTCGCGGTCGCGGCCCCCGCCGCAGGCCCTGGCGGCGGCATCGTGAACATAGACGTGGAGTTCCACATCCGGCACAACTACCCCTGGAACAAGTTGCCGGCCAACGTGAGGCAGTCATTAAGTGGAGATAGCTCATCATGGAGGTCTTCATCTTTGTCTTCACATCAAGTAGGCTGAGGAGGAGGAAATACAGGAAGTATTGGTCTTGCTGTTCAGAGTGGCAGAGGAGAAAGAAAATCCCAGCCGTCTTGGAAATTCACAGAGAGAATATGAAAATCAGGTTGTCTGTACAGTATCTGCAATCAATTACGATACAGAAATAACTTAAACATGTCAAGAAAGATGAACGCAGATACTATGAGGAACTGCTAAACTACAGCCGAGATCATCTCATGATGTACCCTTACCGTCTATTGGATATTATGGTGAAGGGCTTGAAGATAACACCATTTTCATATTACACTGGGATTATGGAGAATATTATGAACAGTGGGCACAATTTTACTGCTGCTGACTGTCTAAGGCTTCTTGGCATAGGAAGAAACCAGTATATTGATCTTATGATTCAGTGTAGATCATCAAAAAAATTCTTCAGAAGGAAAACAGCCGGTGATCGTCTACCAATAAAGCCAGTGGAAATTGCCATAGAGGCATGGTGGGTGGTGCAGGCTGGATATATCACAGAAGATGACATCAAGATATGCACTTGGCCTGAGAAATGTGCTACTGATAAGATCGTTGATTCAGGCCCTCAACTCTCTGGATCACTAGATTACAATGTAGTACATAGTTTGTATAAAAAAGGATTTATTTATCTGGATGTACCAATGTCTGATGACAGTTGTATAGCAGTTGCACCCCTTGAAGGTTTTGTAATGAATCGAGTGCTTATTTTGATTATTTTGAAACTCTACTCTATAAGATATTTGTTTCAGTAGATGAGCACACAAATGTGGCAGAGCTTGCAAATGTCCTTGAGATTGACTTATCCCTGGTTAAGAATGCTGTTTCAATGTATTGCTGATTGGGCTTTGCCCATAAGAAGGGACAAGTAATAAATTTGGATCAACTTCATTCATCATGGAAGAATGTTCCATCCATAAACAGATTAAAGAGTACCTTAGATCCATAGAAGATGCTCTTGTCATGTGGTGGAGGGGAAAGTAGGAGGCCTGTACAAGAAGCTTCATCGGCAACTGACACTGATACAAATAGTCAAGAAGATCCAGCTGACACAGCCAGTGTAAGAAGCCTGAGTCTGTCTGCAGGACACACGAAGCACATCGCATTCCTGTTTGACTCCACTCTTACTGCCTTCTTAATGATGGGAAATCTTTCACCAGTTCAGAGCACTGGTGAAAGAGAAGCACAGAGATATTTTGATCATGCACTTACTCTGAGAAACACAATACTGTTTCTGCGTCATAACAAAGATCTAGTTGTGCAAACTGCACAGCCAGACCAACCTAATTATGGTTTTCCTTTGGATCTCTTACGCTGTGAAAGCCTTCTTGGTCTGGACCTTGCAACTGGCAGCAGAGTTCTAAACAAAAATTACACACTGCTTGTTTCCATGGCTCCCCTCACCAATGAAATCCGGCCTGTCAGCAGCTGCACCCCTCAGCATATTGGACCAGCTATCCCAGAAGTCAGCTCTGTCTGGTTTAAACAGTACATTTACGTTTATCATATCACTGGACAAGGACCACCATCCCTTTTATTATCCAAAGGTACAAGACCTCGAAAACTGCCAGATATATTTCAGAGTTATGATCGATTGCTAATAACATCTTGGGGTCATGATCCTGGAGTAGTTCCTACCTCAAATGTGCTCATGATGTTGAATGATGCTTTAACACATTCTGCAGTTTTAATTCAGGGGCATGGTCTGCATGGGATAGGAGAAACTGTCCATGTCCTATTTCCATTTGATGAAACAGAACTACAAGGAGACTCGTGTCAATATGGGTGTTCATAAAGCATTGCAGATACTAAGGAACAGAGTGGACTTACAACATCTCTGCGGATATGTCACCATGTTGAATGCTTCCAGCCAACTTGCAAATAGAAAACTCAGTGATGCTTCTGATGAGAGAGGAAAACCTGATTTGGCTTCTGGCTCAGATGTTAAATGGGAGTACAGAGTCATTTGAAATGGTCATTGAAGAAGCAACTATAGATTCAGCAACAAAGCAAACCTCTGGTGCCACAACAGAAGCAGATTGGGTTCCTCTCAAGCTGTGCTTTGGAATTCCACTGTTCAGTTCTGAATTAAACCGGAAAGTTTATAGGAAAATTGCTACACACGGCCTTTGCAGAAAAGAGAGCCTTCAAAACCTCTTACATTCCAGTAGAAAACTCTCTCTGCAAGTCCTTAACTTTGTTCACTCATTCCAGGAAGGTGCTTCAACATTGGATATTCACACAGAGCCCAGTTTTTCAAGTTTGCTTTCACAGTCATCGTATGCTGACATGGGTGTTCCACTTCCTGCAAAAAATTTAATATTTAAAGATGGTGTCTCATCAGAACGGAGTGGATGGTCACCTTCCTCACTTATTGCTAATCTCCATTTGCAATAATTTGGTTACACCATTTGCTGCTCACACTTTCTGCCTTTTTTCTTTCTTAACGTTAGCTTTATAGTGTCAGCCACTAAAAAGCATCCTGCTGCTGCGGAGCAATTCTTGCCTTACTAATATTAAAAGTTTGGGGAACATATTCATGTTTTCTGAAGTTTTGCTCCTTATTGCACATCTTATTGCAACAAAGTGCTTTTTAGCATCCAGCACTGTATTTTTTACCTTGAGACAATCTGCATTTGTTTTATAAAACTAAGTATATACTTTATAGGCTTTATGATGACTGTTATGTTTAAAAGCAGTCACTGTGAAAATTGCAATGATAATTTTATATGTTAGTTTATCAAACATCAATCTTGTTTAACTTTATATTTTGTTACCTATACTTTGGGGGATCAAGGGAAGAGATGGAACTCTTCCTCTGAAAATGCTTCTTGGTACTTAAAGTAGTAAAACTATAAAACAGTAAACATCCAGTATTGAGAGATGATATGATAGGGCATTATGAATTCCTATGGGTGTCTAAATTATGTATGTCAATTGGACATTGTAGAAGGTATGTAAATCATCATGGTTATATATAACTTAACCTTGATTTATAAGGTCTTAATTCAGATTATGACTCTTCGTTGACATCTCATGAGAAGCTTTAGAAAACTTTCTATTTTTAAACACCATTTATATGTGGACTTCTGTTGTCACTGACTTTGGGCTTTATATTTTCACAGAGTCTTTATGGAAAAAGTAGAATTTATTTTCCACTCTTGTAGCTATAGCTGCTGCACATTTTCACCCTGATTTATTTTTTTGTTTCTTACCTTCGATGTTTTCAAACCAAGGATTGTGATTTTAGGTTAGAATTACATATTAGAAGCATTAAGACTATGTCTTTGGATCAGAATGCTTTAGTGATTAACCTACTTTGAAGACATACTCTTAAGCAATCTGGATCTTAAATTTATGTGAATACATTTTTAGAAAATGATAAAGAAAAATGGAATTACTTCAAAGTGTTTCTTGAGTCATTGATTCTTTTAGCATCTCAAATGTTAATTAGAATAATTGGAATCACTTTTTAGACTTTTCAAGTTACCTTCCTTGGGAAGTTTGTGCAGTGTTACAGTTTAGTTTAGCTCCTCTTATAGGGTAATGGTTTGCTAGTTTAAAACTGTAACCAAATGAACTGGTCAGGCAACTCATATCTAAAACACTTAAAATGTTAGAAAGTTTGGGAATGTTATAACCTAAGTGTTTTTGCTGATAACTTTTTGTTATTTATAGACATTTGTGTATTTAACATACTTACTTCTGGAAATATATGCCTTTCCTAAAACTTAACCACACATCCACTACCATGGCCTATGTATAGAATTGAATATTTTGGACCATGTTATCTGTGGCACAGTCAGTGCTGTGTTTGAGGTAAATGCAGTAACGGTTAGTTTTCTACTTTGCCTTATAAAAGGTAGAAACCATGTGTATGTTATGTTTGTCTATAAAAGAAAAATACTAATATTAAATTATTTCTTATGACTGTGAGTCACTCACTTATTTTTCCAGTAATTGATATTGTACATTCTTAGTGCCATTAGGTATGTATGTATGTAACTTTTACAGTTTTTCAGCTGAAAGTTGTATTTTTTTTAAATCAGGGCTCTTTAATCTCATTTTAATTTCCTTTGTTTGAATGAACTGTAGTTATTTTCTGTATTCCTATATTAACCATCTAAACCAACTGTAATGACACGTACACTAATAAAGAATTGAACATTTGTATTTGTTGGCAGTGAGTCCAGTTGTTGGTGAATTTAAAGCTTAAAATATGGGAGTGATTTGCTGCTATATTTCTTTTGAGAGATAAAGGAGGAAGAAATGGAACCTAATAGTGATCACGAATTTTAGGGAAAGTACTGAAAAACCATGGGGTCCCCTCTGGTTTCTTGTGTTGAATGAGGCAAGAGTAATCATCTGATTCTGAGCTGAAGACCTCTCATACTCTCAAGGAGGGAGAGTGCATTTTTAGAGCTTTTAGCAAAAATGTGAAAAGTTCATGTTTGCACTTTGCTTTGTGAATTTGGCTTCATTTTACTTATACATTAACTCATGTAATGTCTTAAATCTTACAAGTATTGATCCATTTCAACAAAAAGGTAAATTTAAAATGCAGACTTTGTTACTTGCCAAAGAAGATTCATGAAAAATTTATATCCAATTGTTTTCCAAATAGTTAATTTAATTTGGCTTTTTACCACATTCCTTCCTTTCTTTCCCGACTTCTTTAATGTAATTTAAACCCTGGAAAACATTCTTTAGAAACCAAGAGGAAAAGAAGAACACGTATCAAAAAAGACACATAACTTAAAATGGTACATTTCACATCTAAAATGGGTTTGAAGAAACGCAACTTTATATCATTAAAAAATAAGATCATCTGATTTCCTTTATTTCTTTTTTAAATTATGTAATCAGATGATTTTATATTTTTTGGGGGGGGCGGAATATTGGTTTCTTTTACTTGATGTTTTCAGTTTTCTCTGGCATTCAAGTTTCTTTTTTGTGTTCAGTGTTTCAAATACAATTTGTATTTAAGGATTTTAAAATACCAAACTGTAAATGAGTACAGTGGATCTTTTTCTGTTAGGATGTTAATATTATACAATGAAATCTATAAAGTGTTGTCAATTTGATCATTGACACATATGACACGTTTACAATTAAACTGTGGTGTTGATCAAGTTAAAAAAAAGGCGGGGGCCTTCCATAAGTCATTTCAAATGGACTAAGCTTTAAAGTTCTCTTTGGAGCCATCCTCACATGCAAAAGGGCTATGAGTAGGAGGAAAACTCAGGCCTCTGAGGTCTCCTGAAAGAGTTTTGCTAATGTCACAACTGGTTTTGTATGTTATCTGAAGATTGAGATCTCCATGAAGAGTGAAGATAGGTAATGCTTAAGGCTGAGGCATTACCTCACTGGGTCACCTTATCTGGGAAGGGAGGTCAGTTATCCCCTTGCAAACATTTTGGTAATCCAAATCTTGGGATGATTTCTTTAAGTAAGAATTTAGACACTTCCAATACTTTTCTTGTCCTTGTGGGGAAAGCTTCTATCCACCTGGTGAAAGTGTTTATAAATACTAGCAAATATTGTAGTCCCCTGTAAGGTGGCATCTGGGTTAAATCTGTCTGCCAGTCTTCACTATGGTATCTTCCGTGGTGTTGTACAAGTTTAAGCAGGGAGCGGGGTATAGGGTGGCTTCCTGATTGGTAAATCTTTTTATAGTTTAGAACAGTCCCTTCCCCAAGAATATTTAGGAAACTAATCTGAATGGAAAATCCTGTCCCAAATGTGAGGAATCATGAAAATGTTAAATTATTTCCCATTTGTCAGCCTCAGGAATAGAGTTTGTTCTTTTCTAGCAAGCATCTAGAGGGGTCTTACTGGAAGCCTTTTACTCAGTCCCTTTAATTTCCTTGGGTGTATAGTACAGTTCCACTGACATGGATGACCTGGTAGTAGCGCAGCAGCCTGAAATACCAGGGTTTCCTTAGCTGTGGCCTTAGCTGCTCTTTCCAAAAGGGAATTTCCTCTAATAAGAACAGTGTCTCCCTTCTGGTGTCCCCTGCAGTGAATACTTGTTATTTCTTTGGGAATTGGGCGGCATCTAAAAGTTCCAAGATCTGAGTAAAGTTGTATGGGGGATCCCTTGGCTCTTGATAGTCCCCTTTCCTTCCCTATGGTTGCATGAGCCTGAAGCACCCAGAAACCATACTTAGAGTCAGTAAACACATTGACTCTTGAGGGTTTTTTTTTCTTTTTTGAAACGGAGTCTTGCTCTGTCGCCCAGGCTGGAGTGCAGTGGCATGATCTTGGCTCACTGCAAACTCTGCCTCTCAGTTTCAAGGGATTCTTGTGCCCCACCCTCCCGTGTAGCTGGGATTACAGGTGCCCACCACCATACCCGGATAATTTTTGTATTTTTAGTAGAGACAGGGTTTCGCCATGTTGGCCAGGCTGGTCTCGAACTCCCAACATCAGATGATCCACCCACCTCGGCCTGCCAAAGTGCTGGGATTACAAGCGTGAGCCACCCAACCCAGGCTTAAGTCTTTTCACAGTTGGAAGGTCCTGATTACAGCAGCTAATTCTGCTTTTTGAGCAGAATTCTGAGAAGGTAAACCCTTGGCCTCAATGACTTCTTGTTAGCTAACCTTCCTTTCTTACTCCCTCATGAATAAAGCTATTTCCATCTCTAAACCACTCAACACTGGGGTTAGACAAGGGCTTGTCTTCAAGGTTGGACCTTCTAGAGTAGCTCTCTTCCATGGTTTCCACCCAGGAGTCAATGAGTTGGGGATCTGTTTCTTGGGATGTGAGGTCCAGCAACAGAGTAGCAGGGTTTAAAAATTAGCATACTTTAAGGGTAGCATCTGGGATGTCAAGCAGAAGAGCCTGATATTTAAGTAACTGGCCCCCTATTAGCCATTGGTATACTTTTGCCTCTAGGACCCTCTGTACTGTACTTCATGTGGTGGTGGGGGGCGGGGGTGGTATGGCATCTACTTGTTGTCCCAAGGTAAACTTACTGGTTTCTTCTACCAATAGAGTGATGGTAGCCACAGATCTCAAGCTTCCTGGTCACTCAGCTGCCACCTGGTCTAGCTGTTTAGAGAAATAAGCCACTGGTCTGAGGCAATTCCTGACCCTTCGAGTTAGAACATCCAAAGCTGTCCCTTGTTATTCATCCACATAGAGGGTGAAAGGTTTTTCTAAGTTCGAGAGTCTTGAAGCAGGGGCTGTCCCTGGCTTTTCTTTTAAGGCTAAGAATGCCTTTTGACAAGCTCCATTGCAATTCAAAGGCTTATGACCACTCACTTTTGGAGGTTCATAGAGTGGTTTTGCTATGAGCCCAAACCTGGGAATCCAAACCCAGCAGAATCCAGCTATTCTCAAAAAGGCTTCTTAATTTGAGGGACCTGGAGTGCCAGGATGGTCTCTTTTCATCCCTGGGTCAAGATCCTGGTCCCAGGAGTGAGAATGTGTCCCAAATATGTGACCCTTTGGACAGAAATTTGGGCCTTTCAGGGGGATACCTGATACCCTTGTTTTGTTTCAAAATTAAGGACTTGAAGTTGTATGTTTCTCAGAGTCTTCCCCTAGTAGGGCTGGAAATTAATAGGTGATACACATATGGTAAGAGGGATCCATTAATTAACTGTAGTTCCCATACCTCTTTTGCCAATGCATTACCAAACAGATGGGGATTGTCCTAAAACCTTGGGGACAGGACAGTCCAGGTAAGCTGAGATGCAGCATGAGTGTCTGGATTAGTCCATTCAAATGCAAAAATATATTGGGTGTCCAGGTGTAAAGGTGTGTGAAAGAAAACATCTTTTAAATTTAATACTATGAACCAATAAGCATCTTCAGGGATTTGAGTTATTATTGTATAAAGATTAGGAACTATTGGGTGACTGGAACTAATGCCTCATTAACTGCCCTAAGATCCTGAACAAATCTATATTCCCCGTTTGGCTTATTAACAGGAAAAATGGGGGTGTTACGTTGGGACTGATAGGATTGTAATAATCCATACTTCATTATCAGGGGATGGATGCCCCTTGGAGCCAAAGGTCTAAAAGGATACTGGATTTTTTTTTTTTTTTTTTGAGTCAGAGTCTTGCTCTGTTATCCAGGCTGGAGTGGGGCGGCGCAAGGCTCACTGCTACCTCTGCCTTCCAGGTTCAAGCAATTCTCCTGCCACAGCCTTCTGAGTAGTTGGGATTACAGATGTACACCACCATACCTAGCTAATTTTTGTGTTTTTAGTAGAGATGGGGTTTTGCCTTGTTGGCCAGGCTGGTCTCAAACTCCTAGCTTCCAGTGATATGCCCACCTTGGCCTCCGAAAGTGCTGAGATTAAAAGCATGGGCCACCACATTTAAAAGGATATTTTTTTTCCCATAGATAATTAACACTGGGTTTCAAAATAACCTGGACTGGGAGAACATTTGCAGTTCTTCCAGGAACTACCATGTCACAAGCAGACGGGTCTACTTGAGAAGTAATATTTGATGGAAGGAACGTCTTTTCTTTATCTGTGTTAAGACATGAACTTAGAGCTAGGAGAAGTGTCCCTTCCCAGCCTGTGGCCTTCTCTTGAGGTGCTCCAAATTGAACTGCAGGCTGTTATTGGGAAAGTAAGTCTCTTCCCAGTAAAGGAATAAGGCACTCAAGACTAAGCAAAAATCTGTGGAAAAACATGGTTCTCCACAGTGCAACTAAAGGAATGGGTGAATCTCCTAGCTTTTAGCTGGTCATCAATCCTCATTACAGTACAGGAGTGGGAAGACAGCGGCCCCAAGGACTAGATCAGAACTGAGAAGGCGGCTCGCATATCCAATAACTCAATATTTTTACCCGCCATGTCAAGAATTACCTGAGGCTCTTCTGTAGAGATGGCAAGGTGTCTGGTAGAAGCTGTAGGGAATCTTGGGCCCTGTCAGTCCTCTGTTCTCTTAGCCATTAGGAGTCCGAGAAGCTCAGACTCCCTTTGGAGACTGAGGCAGTCTTTCCTCCAGTGGCCCGCTTGCTTACAGAAGGCACACTGATTCCAGCCTAGGGGATGATGAGCTGGCTTTTGTCTGGGCATCCCAAAGCCACTCTTGCAACACTTTCTCAGGATGGGCAGCTCAAAAGCAGTAGGAGGCTGAAAGCAGCTGCAAACAATTGCATTTTTTGGCTATTTCTTTTGGTTTTATCCTCTTCCTCTGCCTTGTCCCTATTGTTGTAAACTCCAAAGGCCATGTTTAAGAGTTGGCTCATGGAGTTTGGGGTCCCATTCCTGCCTTTTGTAACTTCCTCCTAATGTCAAGGGTAGATTGAGTAATATAATGCATGCCCAGAAGAGCCCGCCCTTCCGGGTTGTCTGGGTCTACATTAGTATATTTCCTGAGTGCCTCAACGAAGCAGCCCTAAAACAGAATGGGATTTTCATCCTTCCACTGAGTTACTTCTCTATCCTTGTCATAATTAACTGGCTTAATCACACACCTTTTCATACTTTCTATTAAACAAGTTAGCATGTGATTTCTATGTTCAAGTTCTTGGGAACCCTTCTGGTAATCCCACTGAGGGTCTCTATGTGGAACTGCATCTCCCCCTACATAAATGGTATGGCCTTGGATATGAGCAGCTACTCTAACTGCATATTCACAGGCCAGTACCCAGAATCCCTCTCTTCTCCTCTATAATACAGGAAGAGGACAATAATATTTGCAAGTTGTGCCAAGTTAAATCAAAGGACATCATCAACCTGACAAACTCCTCTATAAACTTCCCTGGATCCTTCAAAAACCAGCCATATTTTTCCTTGAAGAGAGCCAATTTGGACAAAGGAAATGGCACATATACTCTGATTGTTCCCCTATCTCTGCCAGCTAACTCCAGCAATGGACACAGATTCAATTTGAGGGGCTGATAGAGAGCTCCACTTCTGGTGGTACTGGTTGGGCTTACTTCCTTGGGCAGTGGGGGATACAGGCTGGAGCTAGCTAAATAAAAGGGAGGGTTTTCTGATGACATTGGGGTGAAATCCCACACTGGAGAACTGGCAGGACCCCTCGCAGAATTGGGGGACTGAGAAGACCCTGGAGAGGGCATGGGCCCTCCAGGGGGTGCCGCTAGGAAGGGAGCATCGAGGATATCCCACGCAGTTTCTTGGTGCCTGGAAGTAACATGAGCCAGACACATCCTGCAGTTGACTCTTAAGTCAGAATCCTGGTAGGGGGCCATAGAAGCCTGTACGTAAGGAACTTCTCCCCATTTTCCTTCCTTTTTACTGAATAAGTCCAATTGTAAAATAGTATGATAATGTAAAGAACCAGTTTCAGGCCAAATTTCTTGTTCTCCCAAGAAAATTGTTTCTTTTTCTTTGAGCCATCTCATTTGAATTTGCTCCAATTGCCTTAAAGACACCCTAGTGGGGAGTCCTTTGGGATGCTCACCTTTGTCCCCATGTCTAACAAGGATCTCTACTACACCCAGAAGTTTTTCTAAGTCTAGCAAAAGCTCAGTTACTTTCCCTTTCAAATTCCCACCTCCTGCAGAGAAGATGTAAGTACAGTTAGCAAAGTGTTATGAAAGTAGATTATGAAATATGAATGCGAAGTAAAATGATGGGTCTGAATTCCACAGAGTGAAGAAAGCATTTTAGTTTGGGCAAAGAGGGGTTAAAAGAAACAAGGTGATCATGGAAGGGAGGAAGGGAAGGCATGAACAGCGTTGTCCAGACTGAGGTGCCAGAAAATCTACCCAGCAGCCACAGAGACTGAGGAAAAATATTTGGGCAAAATGTTTGGGTGGCTGCTGCTTGTCTGCCACTATGGGTAGTTGTCACTTGGGCCAGGGGTCCAGGAACCCCTGGTCCCTGTGACCAAGAGTTCAATATGGGCTTGAGCAAAGTCACGTAGGAGGGGGCCCACAACTGGCTGTTATGGAAAATCGTAATCTTTTAATTTAAGGGCAGAGAAGATGGCATCCACACTCCTCCAGGGGAGGGGCTCTAATCCACAATCCTATAGGGAATGTCAATGCCGAAAACCCCAGAGCATCCAGGGAGAGGCCAACAGTGACAGTGGAACTCTCACCACAACGAAATGCCAAAAACCCAGAGTACCCAAGTATCAGCCAGTGATGGTCCCCACACTGAATGCTGAAACTGCAGGGGAGGCAATGGTGAACCCCAAAGGCCAAGTTAGGGGCCACTGAACAATGTGACTTTGGCATCTCAGGGTCAGCACAGTAAGGGACTTTTCACGACCAAGTGTCCTGCCTTAAACAGTTCTTGACTCTGTCCTGTCCTGTCCTGTGTTATATCATGTCCTGTCCCATCTTGTCTTGTCTTTGTGGTCACCAGATGATGCAAGGAAAGACAACCCCAAAATTGGGGCTTAGCCCAGGAGAGTTCTTGGCTTTGCCCAGGTAAGAATTCAAGGGCAACCCAGCGGTGAAAGAAAGCAACTTTTGTTAAACTGGTACTGCTTCTCGTGGAGGAAGGCTAACCCATGGGCAGTGTGTGGGTTGCTAGCTAGCTGTATTTATTTAGATGCTTTTAATTAGATGCTAATTAGGAAGTGGGTTATTCAGAACTTTTTGGAAAAGGGATGAGGAGTTTCCAGAACCATATAAGGTAACTTCCTGGCCATTGCCATGGCATGTTGACATGGCATTTATAAACTGTCATGGCACTGGTAGGAGTGTCTTTATGCTAATGAGCAGTGAGGGCAACTAGAGGTAGCTTTTGTCTCCATCTGCTGGTTTTGGTCAGCTTCTTTACTGCACCCTATTTGGACCAGATCCTGCTCTGATCAACTGGGCCACAGCCGCAAAATAAGTCCTGCCACTTTCCTACCTCAGTAGAATCTCTGCCAAAGAATGATCTTGAAAGTTTGCTGTTTACTCATCATCTGGAAAAATCTTCCTGTATAGGCCAAATTCCCACCCTTGAGATTTCTGAAGGACCAACAAGTAAAAACAGTATACCCCAATGGGACTGTTAGATTTCAACTAACTTACTCTCCTTTGGATTTCTTTTTCTGAAAATAAATTCTTCTCACACACTGACTTGTCTTTTGCAATCCAATGTAAAAGTGGGACATCTTCTTCAGAAGCTTTGAAACATACAAATTAGCCTCAAACTTACCTACCAGACTTCCAGGCTAGAAGGCTGATTCATGTAAGAAGGACTAAGAAGACGCTTCACCCATATCCTGGGTAACAGGAGGGGATCCTTTAGATAGGTTTGTACACCAGGCTGGTAACCTACACTTTCTTCTAGCAGTGAGAGGTACTGAGATCCGTCACCCCCTCCTGCAAGGCCAAGACCCAGAGTGAGCCAAATTTTAGCCTAGAATTCAGCCAGCTCTTCACAGTCTCCCATGTTTTACATTTTCCTCCACAGTCATTTACTTTGAAAGACTTCAAACCTATAGAAAAATTGAAAAAAAGAGAACTCCTCTACACCATTCACCCAAGTTCAACAGTTAACATTCCTTTACCTTTTTTCTCTGTCTACACACACCTACACACACATTCATATTTCATAGTAAATGCAGACCAAAAAAACTCCACTTCATCCCTAAATAGTTCAGCATGTATTTCATGAGATTAAGGACATTATCCTATATAATTATAATACAATTCAATTATCAAACCTAAGGATATTAACATTTATTCAATAATATTATCTAATATATAGTCCAGATAAAAATTTTCTGTTTAGAAAATGTCACATCTATACACATATATGTGCATGTATATAGATATTTATGCATACATAGTGTGTGCATGTGTGTATGTATGTGTATATATAACACACATGCACATTACATATGCATAAATGTTTTAATTTAATAATATTTATATGCATCAATATCTTAAAGATATATACATATCATTAGCTGGAAGCTGCCTCTATCCATATATTAAAGGTTTCTCCATATGTAGTGAACTGTAACCTAACTGGATGTGTAAACAACCTGTAACCTACTCTTGAGCCAATGACTGAGTTTTAGCCAATCAAAGGTGGCCAACTGTTCAAACTGGGTTCAAATAAGACAAACTCAGAGCTGTAGCCAATCCGATTATTTTTGTACCTCCCTTCTGTTTTCTGTAAGTCACTTTCCCTTTTCCATCCATAAATCTTCTACCACATGGTAGCACTGGAACCTCTCTGAACCTATTCTGGTTCTGGAACTTTCTGATTCAGGAATTCTTCTTTGCTTAATTAAACTCTGTGTGTGTGTGTGTGTGTGTGTGTGTATTATATATTATATACACATGTAATATATATGTATGTGTATATATAATATTTATTTAAGAGAGAGAGAGAAGTGACTTGTGGTACTGATGTTGCTTCCCCAGGTTCCAAGTAAAGTTCCTCAATTGCACTTTACTTACCTAGAGCTGTCCCTCCATTTCTTTGTCCTTGTTGCTAAGTTTTTGAAGTGGATAGGCTAGTTATCTTGTTCAACATCCTGCATTCTGATCAAACTAAACATTTTTGGAAAGAACAGAATATAGGAATTTGTGCTTCTTACCACTCAACCTGTCAGAAAGCAAGTGATGCAAGAACAAAATATTGTGAACATGTTTACATCGAAAGTATTAAAGAAAACTCAGCATCTGCCAGCAAGTTTATGGCGTGCCACGGTGGTATAGTGATTGGCACTTTGTGTTGTGAATGCAGAACCTTGATTCCAATCCAAAATGGCAGTGTGTGGCATCTTTTTGGGGAGAAACTGAGCTGTCTTTTGGTTTGTTTTCAATCCGTGCACTGACTGAGTCCTTTAGCAGGGTTTACCACTGACTCCTGCAATGCAGTGCAGTCAGGCAAAAAGGAGACCCCACATTGCACATACCTAGGGCCCAGGACATGCCCTATGTCTCACCATTGAGCAGAAAATATCCCAAAGAGTAAAATGTCACCTTTCAAACCGCCATGTTGGTAGCTTCCACTAATGCAGTGGTGTGGTCATAACTGGTTTTTACTGTTCCTTACAATGGCTGCAACCTTTATTTGTGACTAGAGAACAAGGTTTACCACTGAATTGCTAGCATGATACAGCCAGGGCCATCAAAAACACACCTGCACTAGGTCATTGGGAACTTTGGAGGTGCCTTACATCTGGGCATGCACTGAACCACCACACAAGGTGAAATGCCTCTTCTCAAAGAGGCTTGCCTGCAGTTTCCACTAATGAAATTGTGAGTCATAGCTGTTCTTCTGTTTGAGATATTAGGAGGGATTTTGTGGGGGGTGAGGGGGGATGAAAGTGAGCTTTTACTGAGTTTAAAATAAAATCCAAACTCCTTGCCATGGTCTACACTGGCTTGTCTCCATCTTCCATCCCCCACCCCCCATGTTTATGCTAAAGAGCAGACTATTGAAATGTAATTCACACAGTGTAAAATTCAAATATATTAACTAGGACAGGTTATTAAATATTGACAAATGAAATCATCACCCAGATCAAGTTATAGAAAATTTCCATCATCCCAAAAATGTCTGTGGATGCCAGGCACGGTAGCTCATGCTTGTAATCCCAGCACTTGGGAGGCTGAGGTGGAAAGATTGACTGAGCCCAGCAATTTGAGACCAGCCTGGGCAACATGGCAAGACTCCCATCCCTATAAAAAATTTTTTTCAAATTCAAAAAATAAAAAATATTTTAAAAGGTCCAAGAGTCCCTTTCCAGGCAATCCCACCCTTCTCCCCTTAGTTTATCACTATTCTGATGTTTATCACCATAGATTATGTTGCTCTCTTCTTGAAATTCATATAAATTCACTTTCTGTGTTAGCGTTTTTTTCACATCTTTGAAATGTATCCATATTATTATATGTATCTAGTTTATTTGGGTGTAACTGGTGAGTGTTATCCAATATGTGAATACACCACTGTTGATGGACAATTTGGTTATTTCTAGTTTGGACTATTATGAAGAAGGCTGCTGTGCATGAATATTATTGTACAAATCTATTTATCAACAAATATTCTGTGTTTTCTTAGATTTTGTATTTGTCTCTATTTGGCATCTATTCACCGCAGAACAATTATAATAACTATATTTTCTTATTTTCTTTATTTTTTTCTTAAAACAATTTATTGATGTATGCCTGGTATACTAAAAGCTGTACATATGTAATGAACACAATTTGCTGAGTTTGGAAATAAGTATGGACACATTAAATCATCACCACAGGCCGGGTGCGGTGGCTCACGCCTGTAATCCCAGCACTTTTGGAGGCCGAGGTGGGTGGATCACGAGGTCAGGAGATTGAGACCATCCTGGCTAACACGGTGAAACCCTGTCTCTACTAAAAACATATTAAAAAAAGATTAGCCAGGCGTGGTGGTGGGCGCCTGTAGTCCCAGCTACTTGGGAGGCTGAGGCAGGAGAATGGCGTGAACCCGGGAGGCAGAGCTTGCAGTGAGTGGTGATCGCACCACTGCACTCCAGCTTGGGCGACAGAGCAAGACTCCGTCTCAAAAAACAAAAAAATCATCACCACAATGTACACAATAAAACTATTCAGCTGGGCACAGTGGCTCACACCTATAATCCCAGCAGTTTGGGAGGCCCAGGCTGGTGGATCACTTGAGGTCAGGAGTTTGATACCAGCCTGCCTAACGTAGTGAAACTCCATCTCTACCAAAAATACAAAAATTGGTACAGAATAATTATACATGTTTATAGGAGTACATATGATATTTTGATATATGCCTACGATGTGTAATGATCAAATCAGGATGTTTAGGATATCCATCATCTCAGACATTTTATCATTTCTTTGTGTTGGGAACATTTCAAATTCTCTCTTCTTAGCTCCTTTGAAATGTACAATATACTGCTGGTAGCTGTAGTCACCCTACTGTGCTGTTTCTTTTCTGAGATTCCACCTAACCCCTTGATGTTCCAACTGCTGTGGTTGTCTAAAACTTTGTCCTCTGTTCCTTTAATCTAGGAAGACAGTTTGGTTTTGTATTGTAATTTAGCTAATCCAAGTAAGGGGGAGCAAAGTTTGTTCTATAAACTAAAAATAAAATCCTAAGTCCCCCAACTGACTAAATGGACCCCCTATTGGCCAACGGGACCCTAGGCAAACCTTATAAACTGAGTCCCAGGCCAAGAAGGAATGGGAGGCCAGACAAGCCTCATTATATTCCCACTCTTTTGCAATTTAGACAAAACTGACCAACATTAATGTTATCACAGAGATCATAAGACTGACGGAACAGACTCTTTATGGCAATAAGACACCAAATTATAATAGGACTTAGGACCATTCTGGGCAAGGATTAACTCACACACCCCATATATGCAAAGAATAAACTATGTTCTAACTGCCACAAGGATTTTCTCTAGCAGCTAAACAAGCACTGGCCTTGAGAATAGGGAGTGTTGAAGCACTTGCTGCTCACCCCTCACCAGATACCGAACCCTGCTGTTCCACAAGCCATAACTACAGCCTTGACTGACAAGAGACTGATTTCAGTAACTTTCTTCTGATGAGAAGACCAGCGACCGTGGACTGGTTCTGTCAGTTTTACAGTATCTGTGCATTTGAGTGCCTTTGTGTCCTGAAAAGACCTTTGTGTATAGGGCCTAATTGTAATGCATTTAAATGCTAAGTATCCATAACAAGGTGAACAAGGTTGTATATTACGTGAATGTTTGTTCAATAAGCGTGCATCAGGACCCCTTCATAAATATTCATAAATCCTCCTATAACTTGTTGAATATGTATTTTAGGCCCACCCATTCAACTTAAATTCCTGTCTTGCCCCTCCCTCCCTCAAAGTGCCTGCTTCTGGGCTTCCCGCGATTCCCAGCCTGTCAG
Organism: Pan paniscus; assembly: GCF_029289425.2. Lineage (NCBI taxonomy): Eukaryota > Metazoa > Chordata > Mammalia > Primates > Hominidae > Pan > Pan paniscus. The sequence goes on along the minus strand of NC_073249.2, from coordinate 100,147,416 downwards.
GATGACCACCTTACATGCTGTAACCCTTTAGAAGAAATAAATTCTCCTCTGTAAGCTCACAAATTGTATGGTTTTTCAGTTAACAGCCCTCTGCTGAAAGTTTGCAAAATGGGATACTCACTACCTGCCATTCTTCCATATGTCTGCCTGCTTTTGTTCGGTCTTCCAGCACCTTCAAATTATATAATATATATATATATGAAATAAATTTTTCTAGTTTATAGCCGTTATCTGTGGGAGAGTTACTCTGAAAGCAGCAAGAAGCCATTACCAGATGCAGATCTCATTCTGTCAGTAATGGCAACCCAGCAAATAGGGCAGGAGCCCCACCCAGGTGTGGATCAATGCATGGCTGTATAACCTTGAGCAAGCTGCTTAGTCGACCTCTGAAGTCAGTACTGCTGTATGAGAAATGGAGATATGAAAAGAACAGGAGTGCTAGGGTGCCCAAGGGAGAAAAGAGTAGGTAACAAGATTTTCGGTCAGGAGGATGAGAAACAGGGAGAGGGTCGCCATTAACTCCCCTTCTTCACCCTTCACCAGAGTTTTCTGGCACCCAAGACTACAGAAACTCTCCTGCAGTGGGCTTTGGGGCACATCGCAAGTTCCAGTAACAAGGGCTAAAATCGCCCGCTTTTGGAGACCTTACAAAGCATGTATTCCCTCACCAGGAATCGAACCCGAGCTGCGGCGGTGAAAGCGCCGAATCCTAGCCACTAGACCACCAGGGAAACACCAGCAAGCACTTTTCATTCCTCTTGCCTTCCAAAGGATTCTCCAAAAGGTGAACCTGTCTGCAATGCTCGCGAAGCCCGCCAGATGCACAAGTCAAAACTGATCTAGAGATTCTGAAGTACGCTGTGCTCCTTGAGAAGTGCGGAGCCACTGGAACCACAGGCGGCTTCAGACAGGAACCAATGAGGCCATCAAAACCCTCAACAGAGGCATCTGTGAGTTCATTGTGGTGGCTGCAGACACCACGCTGCAAGAGAGCATTCTGCACTCCCACTGCTGTGTGAAGAGAAGAATGTGCTGGGCCTGCCTGGAATGTTTGCGCACTCCAGGCCGGCCCTGGGGCGGGCCTGTGGGGTCTCCAGTCCTGTCATCACCTGTTCTGTCACCATCAAAGAAAGCTCACAGCTGATCCAGTCCATTCAGCAGTCCGTTGAAAGGCTCTTAGTCTAAACCTGTGGCGTCTAAACCCGTGGCCTGTGCTGCACAATCTCTGCTGACTCCTCCCCCTGAGGTTATTCTCAGCTACTTTCTATTGCTATAAAATATTATAGTACTAAATCTGGTTTCTGGGGTTTTGTATAGTTTTTGTTCTGTTTTACAGGGTTGTTTTCCCCCTTCTCCATGCCCACCCTCTCTCTGCCATCCTGCATCCTCTTAAACTCTCTATTGAAAAATGAACAAATGTTCAGAACAGAGGAAGTAGAGTGGTGGCACCATCAAAGGCAGGAAGGGCCAGGAGAACCTGATGGGAGCGGGGATACAGACCTGGTTCTAGCTTCCAGTCTTCCAGTCACTAACTTTCTGCTGTGTGCAGGGTACAATGGAAGTAAACACCACCCACTATATATCCTCTGTGCCTGGCATACAGAATCATTCATACATGTTGACCGAGGGGTTTCCTTTGCTTCTAGGTGATTATGTATCATTCTGGGAGGAAGCATGTATTCTGTGAGGTTGTTTAGTTTATGTCCAAGTGCCATTTACTAATGTATCCCTGCTCTTTGCTTTCGGTATGTATGTTCTTCCTCCACCTGACAATTGTGCCCCCAGTGGTGGCCAGGCAGCAGCATACCAAAGAGATGTGCTGCAAGATTTCAGAGGTGGGTGAGTGAGACATGGGAAAGTGGACTCAGGTCTTGAAAGAGTCAGGAGTGGCCAGGACAAAGAACATGAACTGGTGCTGGAATGAAGGATTCTGGGAAGGTTGTGGAGACCTGGCTGGTAGCTAGAGCAGAGATTATGCAATCCAAGGAAACAACTTCTCTCCGGTGAATCAAGATTTCTTCAGTGGACCCTTAGTCCCAGCTCTGATAGCCCTTACCCCTGTTTCCTGCCACAGTGTGGGTCATATGTATTCTTTATCATATGAGGAGAGTGCTAATTAATGTGTCATTTATTTTGTGAGCATGCTAATAAATATACTCATATTCCAATTTAGTGAAAAAAAACTGATCTAGAGATGCCCCTTTTCGAGGTGACAGCATGGCTCTGGAGAGATGGCCACAGGAACCATGGCAGTGGACCAGGTTGCTGGGAGAAGGCAAAAGGGGAGGCACCCAAGCTGAGAAGGGGCTAAGCACTCAGCCCCTGGGACCACCAACAGCAGGCCTGAGACACATGCAGGAAACCAGACAGCCTGGATGAAATTTCTTTCAAGCAAGGCCAGTGGTCCCTGACAGAACACCAGAGGTTTCCCCCTAAATCCTTTCGCATCTGTACCGTTTCCATCTTAGTTGGAGCTCTTTGTTCTCATCCTTGCAATACGCAGAGAAAAAAAAATCACAGGTTGTTGATTGTTTGAAGATAGGGTATTGCTCTGTCACTCAGGCTGGAGTGCAGTAGCATGATCACGGCTCACTGCAGCCTCGAACATCCGGGCTCAAGTGATTCTCCCACGTCAGCCTCTGGTGTAGCTGGGACCAAAGGTGTGCCACCACAGAGGCAGGGTTTTGCCATTTTGCCCAGAATGGTCTCAAACTCCTGAGCTCAAGGGATCAGCCTGCCTAGGCTTCCCAAAGTGCTGGGACTACAGGCATGAGACACCTTGCCCAGCCAACCAGAGTTCTTTTTGATGCCGATATTTTACTCGGACTCCACATCTAGGTAGGAATTCATGTTTTCAAGTACGGACATTGCTCTACACAATCCTCTCCTTTCCTGATCACTAAATTAGAGTAAATCACTGTCCTGAAGAAGGTACCCTTGGGAGAGTGGGTTGGCCTGTCTTTCCACCCTTTCTTGACTCTGCCCTCACCTTCAAGCCTCTTTCTGGCCTGTGTTCAAGGTCCAGAGGCATGCTTAAGACCTCTCTGTGTGGCTCTTCTTGAAGAGTCAGGAACCCCATACTTCCTGTTCAGCGGGCAGAGCAGCTTCAAGCCGCACAGTTTTGGGTATGCTAGGATCCCACAAGGCACAGATGTGCAGTGGCCCACAAAGTGAGTTTGTGGGTCTCCAGTTACCTGCAGCCCTTTCTGCTCCTGTAGGTTACAGGGCAATTGCCTTTTTTTTTCTGTCCAGGAAGGACCCCAGAATGTTCTGAGTCAGAAAGACAGTGAATCCTCTCCTCTGGGTCAGTGGGGAGGGAGAGAGAGAGATTTCAGAGGGAAGAAAGCAGAAAAAGATGTCACAAAATTGCCTAATCAAAAGTTACCATGATGCCTGCCTCATCTGGAACTGGGCTCCCAGTCTCTAGTGAGGGAGACATAGTCCAGTCCAGTCCCAGTCTCCAGTCTGACCCAAAGCAGAACAAAGCTGGACACTGCAGCCTGGCATCCAACGAACATTTTGTCACTTTCCCCAGGGTGGGAGCATTTGAACTTTGGATGTGAAGGAAACATGGTAACCACTGTAGTAAGAAAAGCAACTGCTGGAGAAAATGGCACTTTCTTCCCCAAATTTGTTTTTACACTCATGTCTAAGGAACACCTTAGAAACCACATTAACATCTTTCAGCAAAAGGAAATTCTGCCTGTTGATCTTTTGCTGTGAGACAAACTTGAAAAGTTCACAGACACTGCCTTTCTCTGAAAACTGCCCTTACCTCTTTGTTATAATTCACTTCAAGATCTGTTGAGTAGGAACATCAAAAATGCAAATAAAAAGTTTCAAGTATTATGAAAGAATGCAATAAAACTGCCTTTAAAAAATATCTCAAGATGGAGGTGGAGATCCTGTGATCATGAAATCTGAATAGGCTGCTCCTGTGTCCTTCAGTGGTGATCGCTCTGAAACCCTTGTGTTTTATGAACTTCATGCCCTGGTCTTCAAACAATTCAATGCAGGCCAAGAAGCACAGTTTGGCCTGGGTTGGATGCTCTATATTTTCAAACAACAGTGAAATGCCTTGAGACACAGCCTTTGCTATAGTACCTGCTAAAACTTCAACGTGTGGATAAATATAGCTTACATTGAATCTAATAGACTCAGCGAGAGTGGCAGTGAAGGATGCCCTCTGGAAGATTCGAGGTGCTGAGGCCAAAGGGCTAGCAAGGAAAGAGCGTGCGGGTCAGGTCCTTCAGCCTGGTGGAAGAGCAGGCAGGGAGGGTCCTATGGTTCCTGGGAGGACCCGAAGCATGATCGCCTGTCAAGAGCCAAGAGCCCTAATGGCCAGCGCCGGGGAAAGGGCCCCCGAGGGGCAGTCAGCAGCCCTGCAGGGGCGGCGTCCACACTCCTGTGTGGCACGGGACACTCATGGCTCCACCAGCTCCTGAAGCTTCTGGGAGCCAGAGAGTCAGCAGGGAGAATCCCACACACCGGCACTCAGTTCCTGGAAACCCTGCATGAGATGCGGGATCCCGAAGCCAGATTGGGGGTCCCTAGGGTCTTGGCTTCGGGGCTAGGCGTGGAACTGTAAATGAGGGTTCAGCCTGTCTGCCTGAGGGATTGTGTTTCCTGGCGTATTTATCACTCAAATTTTGAAAAGCAGTCGAATTTGTTATATTGGAAACCCTAGTAGTTAAAAACAGCAGATGGTAACATTTCAGGAATATGTCTTGTGCCAGGAACTGTGAGGGGTTTCTGTAGTGTAGTGATTACATGTTCGCTTCACATGTGAAAGGTCCCAGGTTTGGGACCTTTCATCATCAACATGATGAAACCCCGTCTCCAGTAAAAATACAAAAATTAGCAAGGCGTGGTGGTGCATGCCTGTAATCCCAGCTCCTCGGGAGGCTGAGGCAGGAGAATTGCTTAATCCCAAGAGGTAGATGTTGCGGTGAGCTGAGATTGTGCCATTGCACTCCAGCCTAGGCAACAAGAGTGAGACTACGTCTTAAAAAAAAAAAAAAGAAAGAAAGAAAGAAAAGAAAACAGAGGACTTTAAAATCGTTATTATGTCAATATTCTATGGGTCCAAAGAATTAAGCAGAGGTATCAAACATATACAAATGGTCAGAATCAAACTTTGGAGATTAAAAACTACAACATCTGAGATAATAAATTCACTGGATGCAATTAACAGCAGATTAGACACTGCAGAAAAAAAGATTATGAAACACAAAGCCGCCGGGCGCCGTGGCTCAGGCCTGTAATCCCAGCATTTTGGGAGGCGGAGGCGGGTGGATCACGAGGTCCAGAGATCGAGCCCATCCTGGCTAAAACAGTGAGAACCCCCGTCTTTACAAAAAAAAAATATATATATATACATATATATATATATAAAAATTAGCTGGACATGGTGGCGGGCGCCTGTAGTCCCAGCTAATCGGGAACCTGAGGCAGGAGAATGGCATGAACCCGGGAGGTGGAGCTTGCAGTGAGCCGAGATGGTGCCACTGCACCCCAGCCTGGGCGACAGAGCAAGACTCCCTCTAAAAAAAAAAAAAAAAAAAAAAAAAAAAAAAAAAAAAACCGCACTGAGGGGAAAAGTCAATGTGAAATTCTACAAAAGCTGAAAATTAACTACCACCAGCCATTACCACAAAAAAAAAAAAAAAAAGTTGAAGGAGTCCTCCAGGCAGAACGAAACTGACATCGGATGAAAATCTGGTTGTACAAAAAAAAAAAAAAAAAAAAAAAAAAACTAGACATGACATCTAATAGACGAATATATAATTTTAACATCTGACTGTTTAGCTGGGCGTGGTGGCTCACGCCTGTAATCCCAGCACTTTGGGAAGCTGAGGCAGGCAGATCACTTGAGGTCAGGTGTTTGAGACCAGCTTGGCCAATATGGTGAACCCCTCTCTCTACTAAAAATACAAAAATTAGTCCGGTGTGGTGGCCCACGCCTGTAATCTCTGCTACTCAGGAGTCTGAGTCAGGAGAATCGCTTGAACCCGGGAAGCAGAGGTTGCAGTGAGCCAAGATTGTTCCACTGCACTCCAGCCTATCTGGAACCTAGTTTGATCTGGAGGGATCTTATTTTATAGGAGGCTTGGAGGGGGACCTTTTGCTTTGTGTACTCATAGGATGCACAAGACACAAGGGAACAATCTCTCACTTTTTAAATACAGTGATAGGCCTGAGGAGAAACAACTGCAATTTTTTTTTTTTTTTTAATGAGATGGGATTCTCACTGGTCTTGAACTGAGCTCAGGCGAGGCTTCCCCTACGTCGGCCTCTCAAAGTGTTGGGATTAATAGGCGTGAGCCACCGCGCCTGACCACAACTAACCAACATTTAAAAGCACGTCCCTGGGTAGGCTCGAACCACCAACTTTCCGGTTAACAGCCGAACGCGCTAACCAATTGCTCCACGGAGATAACCTCAGTTGGTCGCTGTCATCTCAACATAGATTAAGCAATCACTAAACTCTAGGGGTTGCCATTCGCTTTCTGCAGGACAACTGTGCAGACTACAAAGCTTCGGAAAACCGGAGAGGCTGAGTCGACTAATCGTGTTGTTGCACGTTAGAAACGCTTGCATTGCCTGACTCTGAAACCAGAAGGGCGGCCGAATGGCCTTCACCCTCCGTTAACCCTCGCCTGCTTCAGAAGCCAGTGCCTCTGGAAATGCCTGGATCTGCGACCCCAGCCTGAGCCTAGTAGGGCCCAAGGGAAGCTGAACGCCCCGACGGCTCTCATGGTAGCTCTTTCTGTTTTTTTGCGCCGCCTTCAGGCAATCATCTACTCCGCTTGCTATCCCCTCACTCAACTCGGTTTCAGTAGATGGGGTTGGTGGGGCGGGAGCGGGAAAGAGGCAGGGGAGTCAAAAGGGAAAACCTGAAAAGAAGGAGGGAGAAGAAGCAGGGGACACCAGGACGAGACAATGGGACAGCCCAGGATGCCGGTGCAGAGGGCACCGGCTGGATGCAGAGAAGATGGGACACGTATCAGAATGGACTGGAGAAGACGTGAGGGAAAATCACAAGAACCTGTAGCTGCCCAAGAATAAACACGTAAAAATCGCATAAATGTTTTTACATTAAAAAAAAAAATCGGGGGACCGGGCGCAGTGGCTCACGCCTGTAATCCCAGCACTTTGGGAGGCCGAGGTGGGTGGATCACTCACTTGAAGTCAGGAGTTCGAGACCAGCCGGGCCAACATGGTGAAAGCCCGTCTCTACTAAAAATACAAAAATTAGCTGGGTGTGGTGGCGACGCTTGTAGTCCCAGCTACTCAGGAGGCTGAGGCAGGAGAATCGCTTGAACCTGAGAGGCAGAGGTGGCAGTGAGCCGAGATCGCGCCACTGCCCTCCAGCCTGGGCGACAAAGCGAAATTCTGTCTCTCAAAAAAAATGCATAAATAAATAAAAGAGGGGTGGGGAAGCAAAACGACGGGCAGTAGGTGTGGGGCGCATTGGGATTCTATAGTGGTTAGTACCCTGCCTTGTGCCTGCAGCAACCTCTGTTCTAATCTGAATCCTGGTACAGTCAGACTCTATCTTGGACCCACTGGGGCGAACCCACGTGTCTTTTGGTTTGTCTTTAATTCCTGCACCAGCTGCGGCCTTTATCTGCAGCCAGAAAGCAGGGTTTACCGCTGGCCCCACAGCGCCATACGGTCTGGGGAAAAGAAGGAAACCCAATAGCACACAAACAAAGGCCCAAAGAGAAACCTTCCAAGTGCTCTATGCCTCACGGTTTAGCAGAAAATATCAAGCAACTCTCAACCTAGCTGGTCTGTAGCTTCCACAAATGAAATACTGTATTCATTGCAGTCTTTCTGGTTGAGATATTTCAAATATTTGGTGGAGCTTTTAATGAGACGGAGAGACACTCTCGAGTGTGGAAGAAAAAAATGAGGGGGTGTGAGGATAAGGCGACTTTAGGACAGAAAAAACAAAGAGACAAGGAAGCCACGTAAACGTTTTCGGGTAGGCGTGAGGCGATGTCAGTTTTGAACCCCGTTATGTTAGGTAGAGAGCGCAGCCCTCTTCTAGCACAAACACCGTTTCCCACATTGAAGAAATCACAGAGATCAACAACTCTAGAGTGCGATGAAGAAGCTTCACTCTGGGAGAACCCCCTTCGTGACCACGGTCTCTTTCCTGCCAGGTAAGTGGGAATGAGCGCATGCCCTGCAGGGACAGCACAGCGTCCTCGCCCTGGCCGGACGCTCAGGGTCACCACCCTACCCACTGCCCCCCTCGCCATTCTTCCAAACCACTCTCTGCCAAAGATTCCACCGACAGTCACCCCACACGACAACCCAGGCCGCCTTTCAGCAGCGGCTCCCGCCCCGCAACCACGCGCCCTCTCACCCCCGCGGTTCTGCCCGCCGCCTCTGTCCAGTCTGTGCACTTCACCTCCCTGGCTCCCGCTCTCCCCTGAGCTTACAGTGGACGCGGGGTTCTTCCGAACCCCTCTTGGGAATACTGAATGGAAAAGGGGGAGCGTGCGCAAGTGCTTGGTAGAGTGTAGACATTGTGGGATTTGACTGTGGTACCATCGCTTTGACGTCCTAGTGCTGATTTTTACACCTGCATTCTGCTTAGGGCACCGACCACAGTTTTCCATTTGTGCCCACTCCACCTGCTGTCTTTGTTGGGTCAGCGAACATCGCCTCCCTCTACCGCTCAATCAGCAAAAGGGACCGCCCTTGAGGACCTCACCCGCCGCTCACTCCCCTCCCAACTTCGCGGGCATCGCCTCCGGTCGCCTCTTCCGAAGGCCTAACGAGCATGTTAGCTGCGAACGGAGGTGAGGAGGCTCCGCTGACTGACCGGTGCCCATGTCCAGGACACGCACAAACGCCATGACTTGGCTTGGCCTCTCTCTTAGTTATTCACAGCTCAGCCCGATAGGCACCTCCGGGGCGGCGACGGCAAAGAGGGTGCGCTTATCAAGTGCAGCTCCACGGGGACTGGCCTCTCTGCACGGCTGTGTACACCTGAGCGAGACGCTCAGTCGCTCTCTAAAGCCGCTTCTGCGGATGACAGACACGGAGATAAACGTGAGAGGTGGCCCACCACGACTTGCCCTCCTTTGCCCGGGTTTGCCCCTCGCTGCGGAGGCTGTTCTACATCTGGCCCTTGGAGCAGGCCGGCTGACAGCGTAGTAAAGGAAGATTTCTGCGGGAGGGCGGCCAGTGCAAAACAATTCCCTGACCGGGAATCGAACCCGGGCCGTGGCGCTTTCAGCACCGAATCCTAGCCACTAGACAACCAGGCAGATGCGGAAAGCTGCTTTCTCTCCCTTCTTCGACCTGAAGCGACACTTTCCTGTGCTCTAGGAGGACTTGGGTCTTGTGAGAGTCGCTCTTTGCTCCTGGAGTAGTCTCACAAGGCCGTTCACTCCCTGCTTTCTTCAAAAAAAGAACCTGCAGGCGACACACCAAGGGCTCCACGAGGGAGTCCTGAGTACTGGAACGAGTTGCGGCCACGCGGCCGCAGCTCACCACTGGCCTAGAGATGCCCTTTGCGAGGCGGCAGCAACTGACAAGATGGTCGCGGGTCGCCGGGTCCGGAGCCGCCCACCAGGTTGCCAGGAGGAGGCGGGAGCGGGGAGGCGCCCGAGGTGAGACGGGGGCACCCTCTGCATCATAAAGGACCCAGACCCCGGCACCCTCAACATCATAAGGAATCAGACGGATGCGGAAACCGAGACGGGCTGGATAGGAAACTCTTTCCAGGAAGGCTCCGGGGCACTCAACTGGTCTCCAACCTTCCCCAGCAACCTGTGACGCCTGCCATTTTCCCATTTTAGGCGATGGCAACGCAACCCCTCCGTTTGCTCTGAGCAAAACTTCGAGAGTTCCCTCTGAAGCTGGAGTTTTTTCCTCAGATCCAAGATCCAATTGGTCACCAATTCGTGATTTCCGTCGGCCAAGTGCGTGGGCATTGATCTACACGCGAGTTTCTCCACCTCTGCGGAATGGCTACTTCGGGGTGGGGGAGGGGCCCTCCCGCCGTGGATTGCAAGGTGTTTAGCAGCATCTGTCTCCTCCGCTGACTAGACACATGCCAGGGGGATAACATTCTCCCTCCCACTTCCCCCAGCCGCGGCCTAGTGTCCCAGCGGGGTTGGGAGAGGCATGTGAGGGCGAAGTTGCCCCCTGTTGAGAACCATTGCTGCCCGTAGTCCTTCTCTCTGAACTTGTGCAGAGGACTCTCCAGGTGAAGGCTCAAGGGTGGATCCAGCTCGAGACACCCTCGCTCCCCCTCACAGTCGGACCTTAGGATTTAGGCTTTAACATCTCCACATCATGAGATTCGAAACCTTTAGGTCTTTTCTTCCGTTCTGTCCTCCAAATCGGCCTCTTCCGAGCCTGTTGACCAGGGCCAGCCGGGCAGAGGGCTGGGCTCGCTCAACGAGGCTCCTCTCGCACCTCCTGGAGCTTCAGGCTTCTTTCCGTTGCAGAGAAGCTTTATGGGCCAATTCGTTCGGCATCCCCGGGGGCAGGTGCGCGGTGCGCGGGGAAGAAGAGGATTTGACTGCGGTTCTCCACCCCCGGCGCCCAACCTCCACCCCGTTGCGCGCGCTCTTCCAGGCTCCTGCTGGTCCCACTTGCCAGGAGTTAGGTCTCAGGTCAGCCTGAGCTCCTGAGACGCCCAGGCCCGGAAAGACACGTAGGGGAAACCATCTGCTCACTTCTGTCCTGTCCGGAAGGGATCCCTTTCTGACGGGAAAGAAAGGCGGTGAGTCCTGTCCTGTTGAGTAGGCGGAAGAGAGATCAAAGGGAAGACAAGAAAAATCCTGTGAGTTTTCAGGATCTAAAGTTACCATGAGGTCGACCTAACCTCCTCTGGAGGTCCTCCCGGTCCTCCCGTGGCTGTCGAAGGTGAATCTAGCTTCCGTCTCCAGTTCGCCAAGGCGGACAAAGCCGACGACAATGGGCCTGTCCACTATCTTCTTTCATACGCACAAAATGTCAGCTCTTCTTGTTTCTAACTTGCAACATCCCACCTGATGACCAGCTCAGCAAATTAGAGACCCTCCATGGGATTCCATCTCTGTCTTAGTTCGGGCTTCCATAACTATGTACCATAAACTGGGTGGCTAATTCACAACAGAATTTATTTCTCACAGTTCTGGAGGTTGGAAGTCCGAGATCAAGGTGCCAACATGGTAGGGTTATGATGAGGGACTTTTTTCTGGTTGTAGACTGCCACCTTCTCATTGTATCCTCAGGGGGCAGAGAGAGCTCCCTGGGGTCCCTTTTATAGTGGCATTAGTCCCACTCAGACTAACGGGACTAAATCCAGACTCAGTTATTGCAATGTGTGCAAAAGAACAAGGACTTGTACTATCTGACTTCAAGGCTTACTATACGCTATTATAGACAAGGCATCAGGAGGGACAAATAGATAAACAGACTGAGTTAAGAGACCTGAAACTGATCCATAGCCATACAGTCAATAAATGAGCTTTCAATGAAAGCAGTTCAATAGAAGAAAATAAATCATTTCAATTAATGGACATTCATATGGAAGTGGGGGAGACCAACAATGTTATTCTCCCTCACACTACATACAAAAGTAATTTGAGGTGCATTATACACCAAAACTTAAAAGTTAAAGATATAAAGCATTTCAAGGATACTCTGTAGGTAAAGATTAGCCTACCAACAAGTAGGACACTGAAAAAATATATATAAAAGACATGATAAATTAGACTTCATCAACATTAGCCATACCTTCTCATCAAAAGATACCACTAAGAAAGTGAAAAGGCAAGCAAGCCACAGACAGAGAGAAAATAGTCACAAAACGTATCTGACCTCCACATCCTGTAATTAGAATTATTGTGGTCTGGTACACTGCACCCAGTTTCTGCAGGAGTACTTTCTGGGTGTCTCTAATGAGTAAGAGAGGGCCCCATGGGATATTCCTACAGTTCCCAGATGAACAGTGGGAAAGACTCTACGTTGACAAACCCCGGGGACCTGAAAACTCAGGTCCTCAAGGAGGGTAGAGGATACCTGGACCCTGACCCAGACCCCTAGATGGGCTGTGCCAAGAGACCCAGCAAGGGAAGGGATTCCCTCCTGCCTCAGGTTCTCTGTTCTTCTGTGGTTAGAAGACCTGAACCCAACTCCCTCCCCAAGCACTGGAGATGGGGCTTTTCCAAGGGCTGGGGATCTTGCTGTCCTAAGGACAGCTGAGCAAGGGGGTCGAGGAGGAGCTTGGGTGGTGGAGGAGAGGAAACCGGGTAAGATGTGTGAAGCAGTCGGCTATACCAGGCACAGAGAGGACCCACTGGGACACAAGAGCCTGCATGTGAAGCCAGGCCTTGGGCCACCTTGTTCCTCAAAGGGGTGCTTACTTCCATGGCATCTTCAAAGGGACTGTGGAAAGAGAAGCCTTCAGCCCACACCTCTGAATGCTTTTCCACCACAGCATGCCCTGTGGCCTGTATCCCGCTGGTGTGGAACAGTCAGACCCCTGCAGGGCTGCAGAGCCTCTGTACTGGGCGGCATCCCAGCCTGAGTGCCAGAGCTCAGAGGGCAGGCCCCCGAGCAAGTAGAGAGGAGGGCACCTTTTGGACAGAACCTGTGGGACAAGAGCGACGTCTCATCCATTCAGATTCCTCACAAAATGAGAGTCAGGAAGATCAGGGTGCAGACCTGATTTCCCACGAAGGGCTGAAAGCAGACAACCGGAGGGAGAGCAGCACCTGGGCCAATGAGGTAGAAGACAGAAGACCACAGTGTACTTCTGCCCTCAACCTCACCCCCTCCCACCTACATCCTCCACACCCCCTGACCACCTTCTTCAGAAACGTAATAGGAATCAAGATCCCCCCTGGCCTGGTTGCTATGGGAGGCACAGTGGCCTGATGGAGCCTGAGGCAGGTGTGGGAAGATGTGCATTGTCTAACTGGAGGTTGGGAGTCCAGGGTGCAGAAGGAGAAGCTTGGAGTGCAGGATTTGGTGGTATGTGTGTGGCAGTAGGCACTATGTTCTGATTGCCAGTTTTTTTTCTTCTTCCTTTTTTTCTCTAGCTAAACAAGCACTGGCCTTGAGATAAGCAATGCTGAAGCACTTGCAGCTCACCTATTACCATAAACTGACTGAGCCCTCCCTACACAAGCCATAACTACTGCTTTGATTGGACAAGAGACTGATTTCAGTAGTTTTCTCTTGATAAGAGACCACTGGCCGTGGGCTGGTTCTGGACAGTTTACAGAATCTATGCACTTGATTGCCTTTGTGTCCCTGCTTCACCTTTTGAAGCATAGGGCCTAATTATAATGTATTTAAATGTTGTCTCCACCCCAAAGTGAACATGGGTTGCATGTAACAGGCATGTTTACTCAGCATGCATGCAGCAGGATCCCTTCACAAATATTCAGAGCTCCCCCTATTCCCTGTTGAATATGTATATGTGGCCAACCAGATCAACGTAAATCACTATTCGCCCTCCCCTCCCTGGAAACCTACTTTTCGGGTTTCAGCAGGAAGCTATGCCTCCCAGTCTGTCAGAATGGCCACTTGCAGGCTGTAACCCTTTATAAAAAAATAAAATCTCCTTTCTAAATTTATAAATTGTGTGATTTTTCAGTTGACAGCTTTCAGTTGTCAGTCAAGTCACTGACTGGGAAAAGTCATTTGCAATATATTTATTTGAAAAATGACTCAACTCCTGAATATATAAGAGAACTTTCATAAATCAGTAATATAGAGCTAAGCCAAATAAAATCGGGCAAAATATTCGAATAGGCCTTTGCAAAGGAGAATTTCTTATATGCTGGAAGCCATAAGAAAATATGCTTCATAGTATTGCTCATTAGGCAAGTACAAATTAATTCCACACTGAGATACCACTAACCAATCACCAGTGTGTGGCTACTTTTTTTTTTTTTTTTTCTGAGACAGGGTCTCTCTCACCCAAGCTGGAGTGCAATGGTGCGATTGGTGCAATCTTGAGTCACTGCAACCTCCCCCTCCTGAGTAGCTGGGACTACAGGTGCATGCCACCATGCCTGGCTAATTTTTATATTTTTAGTAGAGATGGGGTTTCGCCATGTTGGCCAGTTTGGTCTGAGAGCATAGCTACATTTTAAAAAGTTAGTACACCAAATGCTGACAAGAATTTGGTGCCACTTCAACTGTCATTGCTGGTGAAAAAACATTCTAGAAGACTGGCAATTTATACTAATGTTAAACTTGTACTCAGGTCATGACCCAGCAATTGAAGTACTTCCATGAATCTCAAGTGCACAAAAAGACCTGTAGAAGAATATTCATCACAAGAATTCAATAACACCAAAATTGAGAAGTGATCTATGAAACTACGTGGATATATCTCATGAGTATAATGAACATACCTGCAGAAAAAAGGCCAGATACAAAAGATATGTCCATTCACTCATGTGAACTTTAAGAACAGGCAATTGTAACCTATGGGAATAGACATCAGAATAGTGATTAACTAAGAGGACACAGGGTGGGAATTGCCTGGAAAGGGGCTCTAACAGGCCTTTCTCAGATGATGGCAATTTTCTATAACTTGAGCTGGGTGGTGATTACATTCATCAAAAATAAACGAACTGCACTAAAGATTTATGCACTTTATGTGAACTGTAGTTTATTTACTGTTCTCATTGCTTGAACCCGGGAAACGGGACCTTGCAGTGAGCCGAGATTGAGCCATGGCACTCCAGCCTGGGTGACAGAACAAGACTACATCTCAAAAATAATAGTAATAGTAATAATTTACTGTTCTCATAAAAATTAGCGGATGGGGAATGGAGGCAAGCCGGTGTAAACCATGACAACTAGTTTAGATTTTATTGTAAACTCATTAAAAGCTCGTTCTCGTTTTGTGTTTTTAAAAAATCCCACTGATACAGCCGTTTTCTCTACCAGATGAGACTATAACCGTATTATTTCATCAGTGGAAGCTACAGACAAAGGGCCCTTGAGAGGCGGCATCTTCACCTATGGGAATTTTTTCTGCTCCATTGTGAGACAAAGAGCATGTCCAAGTTTTCATTTTGGCCAGGCCGCCCCCTAGTTTACGCACTGTGGGCTAAACTCCAGAAGCTGGCGCCCTTCCGGGCCAGCGGTTTACTCCGCTCTCTGGAGGCTGCTAGGATTAAAGGCAAAGCAAACGACAGGTCTTTTAGCTACAATCGCAGGAGAGAAAACACTACTGTGACTCAGATTAGAACCCAGGTTGCGGCAACCACAGCTGCAAGTATTGACCACTACACGACCAAAAAGCCTGCTGACAACCATTGTACTTCTTATATTTTTTTATGTAAAAACACTCATACTATTTTCTCTGCTTTATTCTCGAACGTCTGCAGATTTTCGTGCTTTTCTGTCTTCCATGCGCTTCTCCGTTACTCTCTCCCCATTCCGCTACATAATTTAAAAAACATCTCATCTCTCAGGACCTGGCCACTGCCTCTACAACAAGCCTCCTGGGAAGTCTCGTTGTCCCATCGACACCTCTCCCTTCTTTAGCTCCTTTTTTTTTTTTTTTTTTTTTTTTGACGGAGTTGCTCTGTCGCCCAGGCTGGAGTGCAGTAGCGCGATCTTGGCTCACTGCAACCTCCGCCTCGCGGGTTCAAGCGATTCTCCTGCCTCAGCCTCTCAAGTAGCTGGAATAGCAGGTGCACGCCACCACATTCGGCTGATTTTTGTATTTTTAGTAGAGACGGGATTTCACCATGTTAGCCAGGCTGGTCTTGAACTCTTGACCTCAAGCGATCCATCCGCCTCGGCCTCACAAAGTGCTGGGATTACAGGCGTGAGCCGCCCTGCCCGGCCAAATTTCAGGCCAACACCTGTTGACACACATTGCCAGACACACGGAATCCCTCTCTGAACACCGATGGGCCCACAAAACACGCGGAGGCCACGGTGGCTGAAGATGTTAGTAAATTCGGTTCGCGGTGTCTGGGGTACAGCCTCGAGGGTCCATTGGCTACCTCTGTGCAAGGACCACTCTGCGCAAGGACCAGTCACCGCTGCTCTCCTCATCTCCATTCAGATTCTCCCGCACACACCTCCCCTTTCTTTGGGCCGCTGAGGCCTCTTGGACCTCCGAGGTGATTGCCCCGCCCGCAGCTTCTCTCCTTCCGGGAGCTTCATTTCTTGTTCCTCTCCGTAGTGGCTCAGCGGTAAGCCCAAGGTCCAGCACACGAATCAGGAAACTGATGGTTCTTGGGTTTGCAGGAATCCGCCCAGAGAACAGATGAAAGTAACAGGTACCAATATCAAAACTGCAGTGACTCACCAGAAACACTACGTGCTTGCCACTTTGCTTAGCGGTTTGTTGAGTCCAACAACTGCGTGGGTCCCGGGTTAGTCTCCTGAATGTCTTTTGCTGCTACTTTGGTCAGCGTTGTTGTCAGTTTACCTTGTGGTGGCCAAGCCCTTAAATGCACTATTAGGTTATGCAGTGTAATTCTGCAGGGCAGAAGGGTAAAGAGCCATAGTGAAGAGCAAAAAATTCTCTTGCATTGGCCGGGAATTGAACCCGGGTCTTCCGCGTGGGAGGCGGAAATTCTACCACTGAACCACCAATGCCTCTGTCCAGCAACGGTGGGAGAATTATCAGAAAGAGTATCCAGAAAGACTTAGAAACTTCCAAGCGGCCTTTTCAAGTGTCGACTCAAAGCTAACAAAGACGTCCAAACCAAATGTTTTTATAGGAAACTTTTACTAAACAAAGTTATAAATATCAAAATAGCTCATTTGTCGGATCAAACTCTTAACTCTGAAAAAGGTCTTTCTACCTGCATTACATACCCCTATAATAAAACGTCACAAATTCATTCATGTTTCTTTTTTCTAATCCTAAATCTTCAATTGTCAACGTCAAACTGCTGCCTTAGTGGTTCTGAGAAGGTAACCTAACTGGTAGCTTAGGTAAGTAAAGTTCTAATCCAGGGAGGAAATAAGAAGCAGAAGCAGAATTAGAATTAGAGGAAAGAGGAAATAAAAGGACAGAATCAAGGTAGAGATAATGAAGAAACAAAGGTTGGTCCACTGAGTTAGTCTTTTGTCGCTGGTTTTTTTGGCAAAAGAGTAATGATCGGTCTTGTAACCATAATACTGTTATTTGTCTGCTTGAAGATGTATAAAGCATTTAAAGGAAATGTGATATAAAAAGATTAATAATGCCTGCAGTCAATATTTCATTGTTAGAGAGAATCCAATTTCCTAAGTTAATATGCTTTGATGTATTAGCTATGTAAGGAGTAGACTAGTTTAAGGAAATATTGATGGTCAAAATATTAACATATTAGTCTTTTGATGAAGTTCAAATAGAGAGATTTCTTTTCTCAATTTTCCCTGGAGAGATTAAACTGAAGAGAAAAATTCAGAGAGTTTGCCCCACATGTTGGGTCTGCGAGTCATTATGACTTTTTCAAAGACAGGAGCTGTGACACGGAATCATGCTTCTTCTCTAGCTGAGAAGCCAAGTTAGGTCCAGGCTGGGTCATAAACTTGAGCCCAACAAGGAAATCACCCTTCACATTGACCTCACAGAGCTTTGACTGTTCTCTGTTCTTTGCCCAACACCCAAGACACACACCAGCTCTGGCCAACAAACCTTAACATATTATCTATATCAACCAGAGCTACATTTATTCCCAAATCTCCTTCTAAAATACAAACCTGTACTTTCTACTCTCAACTTCTAAATTTACAAAGGCCTCATATGCATCTCAGAGTCACAGATGCTAAAACTCAACACACTGGTGAGTTCCCTGTCAGCAATATGTACCACCCTCTACCTCAAAACCCAATGATCAGACTCAAGCACAGCATCTCCCAAAGAGTAGTGCACTGCCCTGGGTGTTTCAATGATCACTAAAACCTGTTTCTAGCCCTGCCTAGCACACTTATCCTCACCACCATCTATCCTATTTGCCAAGCCAGATCTTTCTTTGGATAAACTCTCTCATTTTCATAACACAACAATTTCAGTTCAATTCAAAAAAATAGCGTTTAAGTTTATTGGATACTCCACAAGCTTACTGCCACTTTATTACCACACTTTTCCATCTATCGGCTCTTGCATCCATTAACATAAGCAGACAAAAAACTGGACTCCTGGCCAGGTGCGGTGGCTCAAGCCTGTAACCCCAGCACTTTGGGAGGCGAAGGCAGGCGGATCACGAAGTCAGAAGATTGAGACCATCCTGACTAACATGGTGAAACCCCATCTCTACTAAAACTACAAAAAAAAAAATTAGCCAGGCGTGGTGGCACCCATCTGTAGTCCCAGCTACTCGGGAGGCTGAAGCAGGAGAATCGCTTGAACCCAGGAGGCAGAGGTTGCAATGAGCCAAGACCACACAACTGCACTCCAGCCTGGGTGAAAAAGCAAGACTCCACCTCAAAACAAACAAACAAACAAACAAAAAACAACAACAACAACAACAAAACTGGACTCCCTACAGCCAGTGTAGTATGCACCACTCACTTGCCACACTGTATGCTGAGTGACCCTTCCACAGCTTAAATCTGCACATAACTTCAGCCTAGAACCATATAATGTCCCTTTATTTCTTCAGTACAATGATTAATACCATATTCTCTGTACCCTTCTTCCCTCTATGCTCATCATTCTAACAGCTCTTGCCAATACTCAAATCCAGGAGCAGCAAACTACTTCACATGTCACAACTTTTCACAGGTTCACACTAGTGGATTCCCCAGTGAACCAGCTGTCTTAACTCAGGCTTCCATAACAAAATACCACAGACTGGGTGGCTTAAACACGAGGAATTTCTTTCTCACAGTTTGAGAGGCTGAGAAGTCCAAGATCAAACTGCCAGCTGATTCACCTCCTTGGTGAGGGCTCTCTCCCTGGCTTGCAGACTGCTACATTCTCCTTCTGTCCTCGCATGGTAGAGAAAGAGAGCACTTTCGTCTTTCTTCTGTTTTTATAATGACACTGATCTCATCATGGAGATCCCATGGTCATGACCTCATCTAAACCTGATTACCTCCCAAAGGCCCTACCTCCAAAATACCTTCACATTGGGGGTTAAGGCTTCAATATATAATATGAAGGGAACACAAACATCCATTCCATTACACTAGCACCTGCATTTGCAATCCAGCCTCTGGGCCAGGCTTAGCAGTGTAGAGCCCAAAGCTTCAATTGACAGGATTTTTATGCTCTCATGCTCTGGCTCCTTGGCTCCAGAAGCTTCTAGAACCAGTAGGGTGATACATCCTTTAGCAACTATATTGTAAAACACATGGTGGGTAAAAGAGTGCCCTATTAAGTATTTTGGTTATGCCCCCATTAGTGTGCTTGGCTCAATATATTAATAGTAAGTAGTGGTTCGCATCCACCTCAGTACCATTCTCTGCAGTCATCCTGTCAGTTTCCATTCCATTCTCCTATCCCTGGCTTGCTGGTTCAATACTCTTAAGTGATTTACTGCTGGTGCTCTTCTTTTTCCCTCAGAGATACCTTGTGATTTCTTTGATTCTCTCCACCTCTACAGGTTAATAAGTCTAATATTTAAAAACTCTGTAGAGGGATGTTGGGAAGCTGTGGGGAGAGCCCTTGGGCTTTTCGCCTGGGTAAAGTGCAGATTCCTGAGAATTCTGGGCCTTGGCCTCCAGCTGCACTAGTGCCGGCCACTCAGCTGTTCTCAGCAGCGTCACCTGGCGCAATGGTGCTGAAGCGCACTGCCGAGAGACCAGAAGGCAAAGCGAGAGTCGGTGGCTATGGCCTGGAACCATTTAGGCAAAACAGAGGGCGCGCGGGGACAAAGCAATAGAGAAGGGTGGGCAATACAGGATCTGTACACCATACATTAGCAATTGTATTTATTAAATTGTTGATTACCTAAGCCTCCGGAGAGTAGTTTGGAAGCTTACCAGTTTTCTGAGGATTATTTGGGGAAGGGGTATGCATGCAAATGTATGTACATAATTCGTGTGATTTCGGAATATTGACTCCATGAGTTCCAGATGCAGATTTGGAACGTTTTTAAAAAACATTTTGTTTTTGTTGTCTCGCAAATCAGCCAGATCTGCAACTGTATCAGAGTAAAGCGAAGCCAAGCTGGACCCTTAGGAAATGCGCTAACATGTCATCCACTTTCGGTGTCTGCCTGTGAAAATTCAGGCGATAAAGAGAATGAAGAGAACCTTAAGGAATTGCTGGAACCAAAGTTAATGTTAAGCAGGCCTGCTGTGACGTCCTCTTCCTGGCAGACCAGAGGAAACTGTAGCCTGGTCGACAATCTGTATAGATTGATGAGGTCTAAAATGTAGTCACAGGTTCAACTACTTTTCTGTTTTCCAACCTCGAGTAAACTCACTAAATTTAAGGGCTAACAACAACAACAACAAAAACCCTATGTTTCCGCCCGGTTTCGAACCGGGGACCTTTCGCGTGTGAGGCGAACGTGATAACCACTACACTACGGAAACCACACGCAGAACCTGAAAGGCAAAATATAACCATGAAAATCTTAGATCAGCCGTTTCTATTATAGTTTCCAAATCCGAGATCGCACCACTGAACTCCAGCCTAGACGACAGAGCGAGAGTCTCAAAAAAAAGTTGGGAGAAGAAGGTGCCATTTTCCCTAGTTGCTTTTCTTACTGCGGTGGTGACCGCATTGCCTTCACACCTGAAGTCCAAGTGCTTCCACCCTGGGGAATATGCAGACCGCTGGGTCACTGGACGCCAGGCCGCAGCGCCGGCCTCGTTCTGCTTTTGGCTCTAAATGCAGTCGGGGGACGCGACTGGACCTCACCAGAGACTGGTGGGCTGTTACCCTTACCAGCGACTGGAGGGCCAAGCTCCCAAAGAGGCCTACTTCATGATCGCCTTAAATCAGGAAATTTCATGAAATCCCACCCCTCTACCGCCCCATTCCCATATTGTATCTCCTCCCCTGCCCACTCTGAGAGGATTCGCCCCCTTTCTGTCTCGTCTGGACTCTTTGGAGTCCCACATAGACAAGACAAAAGGGGCATTGCCTTTTCCTACAGGAGCGGGAAGAGCCGTCACAGCAGAGGAAACAGAGACTCACAGCGCGCATCCCCACATACTTGCGCCCTGCCGAGTTCCAGCAAACCCAACAAAGCACTCTGAAGCTTCTCTGGAAAAGGAAGGAGTGTGAGGTTTCTGATACGGCAAGAGGAGCCAAAGAGAGGGGACCCAGGCCTTCCCCTAGCTCGAGAGAACAAACCCAGAAGAAGGGCAGATCCAAAGGAAAAGCGCAAAGGCGGCCCAACCCCACGACCTGAGCGAGCCAAGGGTCGCGGGTTAAATTGCGTTTATCAGAGCAGTTGTTTGCTCACTGTCCCAAAGCCCTCCTAGGGACAAAGAAAACACTGGCATGGCACCAATCGCAGAAGGGGGCAGCATTGACACCCAGGAACAGGCGTGGAAAAGCAGGAAAAGCAGGGATCATCTCTCCCCTACCCCGTATATGGCTGCAGACATAGCAGTGGTTCTTTTCTCCAGGACCCAGTGAGTGTGCACCAGGAGAGAACATTATGCACGTTATTCATGGTGGCACCACCCAGGCTGAAAGTGAGCCTGTGCTGCTTGGGCTTTCAGGAAGGACGGGCCCAACTCTCCCTCCCTATACAGAGCTGCAGTGCCCTGGCAATGGAGGACAGACCATGGAGTTGCCTGCCCTGGACTCGGGGAAGAGGCTCTGCCCTAAACCCCATTTTAGTGGTTGCTGTCAGAGTGGCATATCCACAGACTTCAGCTGCACCACAGCCAGGAACCAAAGGACAAAGTCTTTATAAAATGAAGGTTGTGAGCTCTGTGACAGGGCATGATAGGGAAGCGGATCACATTCTTGCCTACTCAGGAGGAGGAGCTAGTGCACCTCTGCCCCTTCCCCTGAGACCTCAGCACACCCCGACATGATCTCTTTCTCACCATCCTGTCAGGGCAGGTTTTTCCACTGGACACCAGCCTACGTAACAGCCCTGACTCTTAAGCACCATCTACTGGACTGCATCCTAAACTGGACCACTGAATTCAAAAACCCTGCTACCAAAGGGCTTAGTGCTAGTCCATGAGATAAGTTTCCTGAGAATTCCGTACCCTCAGCCCCCAACAAGGGTTAGTGTGTTAGCTTTTACTTCCAATACATCACCACAACAAGCAGCATCTGAGAAAGCTACTGCTCAGAAGCTATCCACAACCAAGAAACACATACAAAGCTAGGGCTCCCTGAAAGCACCCAGAAATGAAGCCAAACAATCATACACAACATACACCACAGTCATACCATCAAGGGAAAAAAAGAATAAAAAAATTAAAAATCCTCATCCAAACAATACCAAATTCAAAACTAAGAAGCAACAGCTTCCTCAGATGAGAAAGAATCAGTGCAATAACTCCAGTGTACCCAGAGTATTTACACACTTCCAAAGGATCACACTAGTTTCTAGCAATGGATCCTAGCCAGACTGAAACGTCGGAAATGACAGATAAGAATTCCAAATACGGATTGCAAGGGAACTCAATGAGATCCAAGAAAAAGTTGAAGTCCGATGCAAAGAAACCAGAAAAACAATACAGAATATGAAAGACAAGAAAACTATATTAAGAAAAATACAAATAGAACTTCTATAATTGAAAAATTCACTAAAGGAATTTCAAAATACATTGAAAGCTTTAATAATAGACTAGACAAGCAGAAGAATGAATTTCAGAGCTTGAAGGTTGGTCTTTCAAATTCACCTAGTCAGACAAAAGTAAAGAAAAATGAATTTTTAAAAATGAACAAAGCTTTTGAGAATTATGGGGTTATGTAAAGCGATCAAACCTATGACTTATTGGCATTCCTGAGAGAGAAGAAGAAAAGTAAGCAACCTGGAAAACATATTTGAAGGAATAATTCAGGAAAGAATTTTCCTAACCTTTCAAGAGAGATTGATATTCAGATACAAGAAATTTGGACAACTTCTGCAAGATAGTATACAAGATAACCATTGAAAAGCATACAGTCATCAGACTTCCCAAGATAAATGTGAAAGAAAAAATCTTAAAGGCAGCTGAAGAAAAGGGCCAGATTATCTATAAAGGAAATCCCATCAGACTAACAGCAAACTTTTCAACGGAAATCTTACAAGTCAGAAGAAACTGGGGCCTATTTTTAGCCACCTAAAAGAAAAAAAAAACTGCCTGTCAAAGTTTCATACTCTGCCAATTTAAGCTTCATAAATGAAGGAGAAATAGTTTTTCCCAGACAGAGAAATGCTAAGGGAATTCATTAACACCAGATAGTCTCTATAATAAATGTTCAAAGGAGTTCTAAATATGGATGGTACTTGCTACCATAAAAGCACATGTAATTACAAAGCTCGTACACCTTATAAAGCAATATATAATTGGGTCTACAAAGCAACTAGCTTAACACTATGACAGAAATAACACCTCACACATGAATATTAACCTTGAATGTAAATGGCCTGAAAGTTCCACTTAACGGGCATAGAGTAGTCCAGGTGTGGTGGCTCACACTTGTAATCCCTGCAGTTTGGGAGGCCAAGGTGGGTGGATCACTTGAGGTCAGGAGTTTGAAACCAGCCTGGCCAACATGGTGAAACTTCATCTCCACTAAAATACAAAAATTAGCTGGGCGTGGTGGTGGGCGCCTGTAATGCCAGCTACTCGGGAAGCTGAGGCAGGAGAATCACTTGAACCCAGGAAGCAGAGGCTGCAGTGAGCCAAGATTGCACCACTGAACTCAGCCTGGGACTCCATCAAAAAAAAAAAAAAAAAGGCATAGGGTGGCAAATTGGGAAAAAAAAAAAATCAAACTTTCCATGGCCTTTAAGAGAGACCTATCTTACATGTTATAGCCCCCAGAGGCTCAAAGTAAAGTGATAGAGATCTGTTATGCAAATGGAAAACAAGAAAGGTCAGGAGTTGCTATTCTTGTATCAAGTAAAACAGACTAAACTAACAAGAGTTAAAAAAAGAAAAAAGACAAAGAAGGGCATTACATAATCAGAAAGCATTCAATTCAACAAGAAGATTTAACTATCCTAAATATATATGCACCTAACATTGAAGCACCCAAATTTATAAAACAAATACAACTACACCTAAGCAAAGAAATAGACAGCCATGCTATACTAGTGGAGGACTTCAACATCCCACTGACAGCACTAGACAGATCACTGAGGCAGAAACCTAACAAGGAAACTTTGGACTTAAATTGGACTCTTGACCAAATGAACCTAATAGATGTCTATAGAATACTCTATCCAACAACCACAGAATATACATTCTTCTCATCTGTGCACAGAACATTCTCTAAGATTGACCACATACTCAGTCATAAAGCAAGTCTCAATAAATTTTTTAAAAAATGAAATTATATCAAGTATCTTCTCAGACAACAGTAGAATAAAAGCAGAAATCAATGCCAAGAGGAACTCTCAAAACCACACAAATACATGGAAACTAAACAACAGAATCATTTTTGGGTAAACAATAAAATTAAGGCAGAAATAAAAAAAAATTGAAACAAATGAAAGTAGAGACACAATGTGCCAAAAACTCTGGAATACAGAAAAGCAATGTTAAGAGGAAAGTTTATAGCACTCAATACCTACCTTGAAAAGATAGAAAGATCTCAAATTAACAACATAATACCACACCTAAAGAACTAGGAAAAGAAGAAGAAACAAAACCCAAAGCTAGGAGAAGGAAAGAAATAACTAAGATCAGAGCAGAACTAAATGAAACAGAGATTAAAAAAAAATACAAAGGATCAATGAAATGAAAAGTTGGTTATTTGAATGATTGATAGACCACTAGCTAGATTAACCAGGAAAAAAAGATCCAAATAAGCACAATCGGAAATTACAAAGGTGACATTACAACTCATATCACAGAAATACAAAAGATCCTCAGAGACTACTATGAGCATCTCTACATGCACAAACTAGAAAAACCTAGAAGAAATAGTTAAATTCCTGGAAGCACACAGCTTCTTAAGATTGAACCAGGAAGAAATTGAAATCCCGAACAGACCAATAATGAGTTATGTAATTGAATCAGTAATAAAAATTCTACTAATCTGAAAGAGCCCTGGACCAGACAGAATTTTACAGCTGAATTCCACCAGACGTGCAAAGAAGAGCTGGTACCAATCTTACTAAAACTATTCCAAAAAATTGGGGATGAGGGATTCCTAACTCATTCTATGAAACCAGTATCATCCTGATACCAAAATCTGGCAGGGACACAATAAAAAAAGAAAACTACAGGCCAATATCCCTGATGAACATAGATGCAAAAATTCTCAACAAAATACTAGCAAACTGAATCCAGCAGCACACCAAAAAGATAATTCATCATGATCAAGTGGGCTTTATTCCTAGGATGCAAGGATGGTTCAACAGACGCAAAAAAAAAAATGCTATTCACTGCATAAACAGAATTAAAAACAAAAACCATACTATTATCCCAATAGATGCAGAAAAAGCATTCAATAAAATGTTACATCCGTTGCATGATACACACCTTCAACAAACCAGGCATCAAAGGAACATAACTCAAAATAATAAGAGCCATCTATGACAAACCCATAGCCAATATCATACTGAATAGGCAAAAGTTGGAAGCATTCCCCCTAATAACTAGAACAAGACAAGGACGTCCACTCTCACCACTCCTATTCAACACAGTACTGGAAATCCTGGCCAGAGTAATCAGTCAGGAGAAATAAAAGCAATCCAAATAGGAAAAAGGGAAGTCAAATTATCTCTGTTCACCAAAGACATGATCCTCCATCTAGAAACCTCTATAAAGATTCCTCCAAAATACTCCTAGACTTGAAAAACAAGTTCAGTAAAGTTTCAGGTTACAACATGAGCATACAAAAATCAGTAGCATTTCTATACACTAAAAATGCTCAAGCTGACAGCCAAGTCAAGAACTTAATCCCATTTAAAATAGCCACACACACACACACACACACACACACACACACAAATAAACAAAACACCTAGGAATATATTTAACCAAGGAGGTGAAAGATCTCTACTGGGAGAACTACAAAACACTGATGAAAGAAATAATAGACAACACAAACAAATGGGAAAACATTCCATGCTTGTGGACTGGAAGAATCAATATTGTTAAAATGACCATTCTATCCAAAGCAATCTAAAGATTCAACGCAATTCCTATCAAGTTACCAATGTCATTTTTTACAGAATTTAAAAAAAAATTATAAAATTATTATGGGGCTGGACATTGTGGCTCACACCTGTAATCCCAGCACTTTGGGAGGCTGAGGCAGGAGGATCACTTGAGGTCAGGAGTTCAAGGGCAGCCTGGCCAATACGGTGAAACCCCATCTCTACCAAAACACACAAAAGTTAGCAGGCGTGGTAGCACACACCTATAGTCCCAGCTAATTCAAGAGGCTGAGGTGGGAGAATCACTTGAACCCAGAGGCAGAGGTTGAAGTGAGCCGAGATCATGCCACTACACTCTAGCCTGGGTGACAGAGTGAGACCCTGTCTCAAAAAAAAAAAAAAAAAAAATCCCCATGGAACCAAAAAATGGCCCGAATAGTCAAGCAATCCAAAGCAAAAAGAACAAATCCAGAGGCATCACATTACCTAACTTCAAACTATACTACAAGGCTATAGCAACAAAAACAGCAAGGTACCGACACAAAAATAGACACATGAATCAATGGATAAGAATAGAGAACCCAGAAATAAAGTCACACACCTACAACCAACTGATCTTTAACAAAGTTGACAAAAATAAACAATGAGGAAAATGATACCCTATTTAATAAATGGTGCTGGGAAAACTGGCTAGCCAAATGCAGAAGAATGAAACTGGACCCCTACCTCCCACCATATACATAAATTAATTCAGATGGTTTACAGACTTAAATATAGGATGTCAAACTATAAAAATGCTAGAAGAAAACCTAGGAAAACCTCTTCTTGACATTGGCCTATGACTAAGACCTCAAAAGCAAATGCAACAAAAACAAAAATTGACAAATGGGACTTAAACTTAAAAAGCTTCTGCACAGCAAAAGAAATAATCAACAGAGTAAACAGACAACCTACAGAATGGGAGAAAATATTTGAAAACTATGCACCTGACAAAGGACCAATATCCAGACTCTATAAGGAACTTAAATCAACAAGACAAAACCAAATAACCCTATTTAAAAAATGGGCAAAGGACATGGCTAGACACTTATCAAAAGAACACATACAAGCGGCCAACAAACATATGAAAAAATGCACATCACTAATCATCAGAGAAATGCAAATTAAAACTACAGTGAGATATCATCTCACAGTAGTCAGAATGGCTATATTCCAGGCTCGAGGCAAGCGTGCTCTTCACGAGTTCTGTCATTCTCTTGAGTGAAGCTCAGCTGGTATGGTAAGTTGTCCTCATTTTAAAACATTCAGATTTTATTCTGCAATCCTTTCACATGTGACAGTTTTTCTGTTCTTCCTAAGCATGTAATGGAAGTCAAGGAATTCTACATCCTCACTATCTATTAATATTTCTTACCTTCCCACAGCAGTGAAATTCCCATTCTAGTCTTCTGAAACAGAGATAGCTAATAAAGAAAACTCATTTCTCCTTTAACCTTTTCCACACATTTCAGACCATTCTGGTTTTATTCTTTTCTACACAAATTTTACTCTTTATAGGTGTTCAATAAATAAATATAAACACTAATTTTAAAAATAATTTATTAATTTGATCTCTTCATTTAAAGATAATATCCAGTGCCTCCAAGTTCCCACCCAAGAATTCTGTTGGATAGGGCTGGAAAAGTTCTGGAGAACATTCTTCCAGACTCTCTAGGCATCATGTCACAGGATGTCCTCGCCACAGCCAGAAGAGTGACTCTGAGTATATGAATGAGGGGCTACAGTGGACTGTGCAGTACCTAGGGAGGGAGAGACAGGGCTGCAATGAAGTCTGGAGGGATTTAGGAAATTCATTGATTGTACCAAACAAAAACTTACATTTCTTCTCTCCTATTCCATACCCAGGTGAAAGTGGGAAAGACAGGAAGAGAGACACCAAGCTTTCTAGTTGACAGCTAGTGACTCTCTGATTATCTGCAAAGATTGGGAAAGGAACTTAAACATGACATGTAGATTTTCCAGAGATATTTACTCCTGGAGCCAGGAGTCTGCGAACATGTAGGTGGGATCTTTTAAGAAGCAGCCTTATCTAGATTGGGAATAAGCTATTATAGTTTTAGGCTGTGTGGATCTGGTCAACTTTTGTGCTGCCTACTTCTCTTTGCTTCTACAACTGGGCATTGCTGCAGAAAGGAAGAAATATGGAAGTGACTTCAGCTTTGATTTTTTCCTTCTGGAAGCCTGAAAACTCCAGTTTGCTTCCCTGAGCCCTTTTCCTGTTGCACAACTAGGGTGTGGACTACAGGTCCTACCCATGGAAGATGGAGGTAGATACTTCACAGGGAATAAAAACAACCCAGACAAGTCATACCTTTAGGTAACAGATACTTTCAAAGATGTACTTTCCTGCACCCATTAAAGTTTTAGTCTCAGCTAATCTGAAAACCTGCGGTCCTCATGCACTGGGATAGCAGTGCAATATGGCTCAGGCTCAGGTTTTGCTGGGCACACCAGAGTAGGCCACACACTCTCATGTGCAGTGGCTTCAGGTATGGATCAGGGTCTTTCCCACTAATTGGCTTCAGTTATGATGTTGTAGGTCATCATTCTTCTGGCTTTAATACGAGAGAAGAAGGGATGGGGAAGAACTGGTCTCCAAGTGAGAGCATCCAGGGTGAAGAGTGTGGAAATAAGGGTCATTAGCACAAGAGAAGAGGCAGGTGATATCAAAGGCATGTAGTAATGGCATAAATGTGGAACGTTGCTCTCATTCTGCTGAAGTGGGCACCATGGAAACCTTGGTGCTACCACTCGCCAGTCAGGCCACAAGCCCAAGAACAGCACCAGGCAGTATAAGGACATATAAGAATGACATCACTTCAGATAGTCCTGAGAATTAGACTTATCCCTGCTTGGGTCAAACCACTCAGTGGGAGCAATAGTACCCTTCTGCTTCCCTATCTGGGCTAATTGTAAGGAACAAGTGAAATCATGCACACCAATGTGCTTTAAACCGGTAAAACTCTGCCCCAAGAAGCTATGTGCCCTTTTGAGACTCCCTAGACGTGGACAGAAACATAAAATTTCTGCCTTTCTACCTTTTCCTTGGTCACCATTGCTAAGCACATGCTCCAGTCTCTCCCTCAGGCGGTCATTGAGACTGATGGACTCCTCCAGGCGCTGGCGCAGGTTCTGTATCTCAGCAAGATTCTTTTCCAGCAGGTTGGCCCCTACTGCAAACCACCAAGACATAGGAGAGGTAGGAGGTAGGGAAGCCTGATCATCCCTGGGCAGCTGTGGGGCCTGCGTGGCATCTCTCTGCAAGATCCCTACCTATCTCTATCCTTCTGTCAGCTTCTTCCTCTCTCCTGGGCATTCAGGAAGCACCAGGCAACTTTACTTAAAAGTCCTGGGCTTTCAATCACAGGGTGGCCCCCTGTAAGGAAACACCACAGGCCTCCTCCCAGACAGAGACCACCAAGTACATCTAAGGGAGATGGACACAGGGTGAGAAACTGCTAAAGGCCTCTAGGCAGAACTGGCCTAGTAATGGGAAAGGCTGTCTACCTCCTTGGTATGGAAAACAATCCAGAGAATCTCCCTCTCTACCTCATCCCTCTCCCCGATGATGATCCCGACTCAACAGCCTTTGAGATTTCACTCACTCACAGACAGAAAGACCAAGGTAAGTGCATATGAAATTAAACCAGGCTGTGAATAATGAGTGATAGTGAATGTTCTCCTTTAACCAGTTTTGGCAAAGAGGAACATGGAAGAGCTTGGGAAGGTATCAGGATCTGAAGGGGGGGAACAGGAGAGAAGGGAACAATCTCCAAGGAAGGAAAAAGATGCACAGAGAGAGGAGGCTGAGAATAGGCTTCACCCACTGGGAGATTTTGCGTAGGGTCAGGTTTTTCTCTGAGAATTTAAAATGTCTTATTGTTACACTACCTGGGACACAGAAATGGAGCTGCTTCAAGCCATTCCTCTAAATAGCTGCACTCCTAGCTGCCGGGTGCCAGGATGTTTGGCTCCAAATCCAAAAGCAATGTTTATGGGGGCAGGATTGGCACGTGGTTGTATGCACAGTGTGTGTGAAAGATGTGTGTGAAAGAGTGGAAAGAGTGTGTAGGGGTGGGTGACTCTGTAGAAATAGTTTCCCATCCGACAGTAGCTCCTGACCTAAGGAAGACCTTCCCCATGGAAATCTGAGCTTAGCATTCCAGGACAGTCTTAATCTAGGCCTAAGAAGGTTGTAGCACAGAAAGAAGGCAACATTTAAGTGTGAGGTAACTTATCCTCCTTGTAGAGCACCTCAGAATGTCCCTGACTTCTCCTACTCTCCTGCCCAGAGTGAGTTCCTAGGTAGGGTGGCTAGGAGAAGGCACTTACAAAGAACAAGCACTGAGCTGGTTCTCACTGTCTGGCTGATCTACATATTGTCCTATCATTTTTTATGAACCAGGTTCTAACAGAGGAACCAAAAAATCCTCTGGCCAGGAAAGGAATGTGTCATTCCTATCAATGGGCTCAATTTCACTAAGTGCTCCTTTGTGTTTTACCAGAGGTTTCGGAGTTGGGTTGGTACAAAGAGGAGAAGGAGGCTAGGTCTCCAGATGCATTCATTTTTTGAGGCCTCATCTCTTCCCATGGGCCACTGCTACCGTGTTCTAGTGTCCTGCTCTGCTGGGCCAGTGCCGCTCGAAGGATGGAAGGGCTGGGCAGACCTGGTTCCTTGGTTGCTGGGCAAAGCAGCTGAATCAGCAGAAATGGCAGGGCTGGCATCTGTCCAGAAAGGAATGTGAGTGAGAAACCAACAGGGAAGTCATACATGAGTGTTTTAAAGGTAATTATAGTGAGTTGAATAGTGTCCTCCAAAAATTCATTCAGTTCACTTGGAACTTCAGAATGTGATCTTATTTGTAAATGGGGTTTTTGTAGATATAATAAGTTAAGATGAGATGATACTGAATTGGGGGTATGTCTTAAATCCAACATGACTGATGTCCTTATGAGAGGAGAGGAGACACAGAGATAAAGAGACACACAGAGAAGGACACCATGTAACAAGAGAGGCAGAGATTGGGGTGATGTGTCTACAACCCAGAAACCACCAGAAGCTAGGAAGAGGCAAGGAAGGATCCTTCCCTGGAGTCTTCAGAGGGAGCATGGCCCTGCTGACTCCCTGATTTTAGACGTCTTCATCTCCAGAACTGTGAGAGAATACATTTCTGTTTTAAGACGCCCGGTTTGTGTTTTTTTGTTTTGGAAGCCCTCAAAAGCTAATAAAGCAATCCACGGAATGAAGACTAAGGCAGATGTCATCAGACTCATTTCCCAAGGACTCCCCATTTCACCCTAAAGTAACTGGCATTTCTCAGCCTATGACATAAGCAGTAGTGTTAGTTGTAATACCTGAGCAGCGCACACACAGGAAAAATATGGGGCCCCTCTCCTAGCTCCCTTTATGATTCCCAATGCTGGAATGATCCTGGGGAGGTACTTCAGAAATGTTTCTCCTAATAGCAGGACTCACAGCCAATCCTAGGAGTTCAGACAGTGAGGGGTGAAGCATTTTGTTGGTCTGTAAACAGGTGACTATTTATTCAACATTCTATGCCCTTGCCAGAAACACACCAGCTACTCCTTCCTGGGATTTTTCTACACTGAGGCTGTTGGAGGAGGAGGAGAAAATGGCCTCCACTTCTGGACAATGTGCAGAGAACCTAGAGAGTGTTGCTTCCACTCCTGGTGGTTCTCTCTGTGGCCTCGGCTGACTCTGGACCTGCAGTGAAGCTGAGGGGGTGTCTGTCTAAGGCAAGTGGTGATTTGGATTCCACCTAGAATGGCTTTTGACACTGCAAAAATAATTCTTATGTACAGCTCACATTGTCTGGCTCCTGTCCATAGAATAGCTAGTGTACTCTTGCATAGAGGATTGTAGAATCACAAAATACATGGCATCTTACAGCTCAATGATGCCATGAGAACATGGCCAGATCCTCTGGGCCCTTCATTACTGTCTCCCTTTGAGAGAAAAACCCAGCTGGGGTGGCAGGGCCGTAATTCAGAGAAAAGTTTTAGAGTCTTTCCCTTTCAAGGATTATTATCAAGGGCTAAAGAATAGACAAGTTTCTCCTCTGAGCAGGTGGGAGTGAGGTTTCTGTTTGCCCTCAACAACATCACGTTCTTTTAGGAACTGTATATTTAAATCAGTATCCAGTAGGTCTCTCCTTCTCCAATTTATAAAATATCAGATACTAATTAGAATCACTGTGAGATAAAGAGTAACGACAACTATGTTAAGTCTTTAATAAATGCCTGACTAAAAGTAGGAACTCAATCAAAATGTGATTACCACCCCCTTTCAAACCTCCTTTATCTCAGAAAATCAGTTTACTCTCAACCATGGCCATAGGAAGTTCTAAGTTTTATCAGTAACAGTGATCAGTGTTTTAACGTTCCCTGGCCATACCACACGGGGAACATGCCCTACACTGCAGATGGAAAGCAACAGAGACTAGACTTTTCTGAAGGAAATTTGGCCTCACAATGTAGCTGTCATGCCAGTGCACTACAGGTTGACTGTTCTAGAAATTTTGGTTCAAAAACCAAAGAGGAAGTGGTGATAAACAGTTGCCCCTGTGAAAGGACAGTGACTTCAAGTGGGAAAGAGAAGGGCTTCGATCTCCCTCAGGAAAGATAGTTGTGGCAAAAAGTAAAGCTGGTGCTCTCCAGAAGCATCATTCCAGAGGCCACACCTCACTGCAGGCAGTGGCAGGGATTGCAGGTAAGGGAAGCATGGGCTTGCCCTTCTGCCATCTCTTGGGGCAGTGCTGAGGTTGAAACAAGTGCCTCTGGGCAACTGAATCAAGGATGCACGTAAAAGTCCCATTGGCCCCTTGGAATAGGTGATGTACATATCAAGGGCAGCTCATCTATTTACAAATTCTTAGATAGAAGTGTAATATGTGTAAGGTCTTGTCCCATCTTCAGAGGCCAGAACTCTGCTGGGTGCACAGAGCAGAAAAAGTGGAATGAGAAAAACCCTGGCTCCAGAAGCCTAGCAAAAGAGGGGCTGAGAAGGAGTGAGCACCCTTTGTATGCAGCCCCTGACTTCTCAGACTGCAGAGTGAAATGCTCAGAACCTGAGCTTTGAGTCAGGTAGACTCAAAGTGTATGTTACCCCAAGCTGCTTTGTCTTCAGTAAGTTCCTTAACTTTGCTGAGCTTCAGTGTCCTCCACTATAAAAGCAGAACACCACTACCTATTTGAGGGGATCACTGTGTCAATTAAATGAGGAAATATATGTATAGTGGTCAATATTGTGAGCATAATAGGTGCTCAATCAATGAGAAGTTCCTGTCTTTCCTTGGCTGCTATAATCTTAGAGGAAACATTTTGCCGCTTTGCTCCTCATTGTGAAATGAGAAACAGGAATAGTACCAGATCAAAACCCATTATGGGCCGGGCATGGTGGCTCATGCCTGTAAGCCCAGCACTTTGGGAGGCTGAGGCAGTTGGATCACCTGAGGTCAGGAGTTTGAGACCAGCCTGGCCAACACGGTCAAACCCCATCTCTACTAAAAATATAAAAATTAGCCTGGCGTGGTGGCAAGCACCTGTAATCCCAGCTACTTGGGAGGCTGAGGTAGGAGAATCACTTGAACCCGGGAGGCAGAGGTTGCAGTAAGCTGAGATTGTGCCACTGCACTCTAGTCTGGGCGACAACAGCAAAACTCCGTCTCAAAAACAACAACAACAACTAAAAACCATTATGGCTCACTCATTACTTAAAATTGCCAATTTAGAAAAAAACACCAGATACAGCCAGGGACTAAAAATAATTTCTTGGTATTGTCCACATTAGGATATGATTCATACTGGCCTAAAACTTCAAACACTTTTCTCAAGAGGAAAATTAAAGAGAAAACTGAGCAGGAGAAAAATGAAAGTCTGGTTTAAAACTTAATCTCCTCTTCCCGTCTCTATCAAGGCTATCCCAAGGACCATCTCAGGGAAATTCTCAGGAGGGACACGCTGGTTGGTGATAGACTCAGCTTGAACCTCACAGCATGGCCCCATTCACTGATGGTTTAGAGGGTGTTACAGCAAACTTATTAGGATGATGGATGGGATCTGTAAATGCATAAATGATAAAGATGATTTAGTGATGAACAAAAAATAGGAACTATGGCTGTTTACCCCAGGGATTCCAGGATTAAGTGCACAATGTTAGCAACACTCACGTCCCTAGTTTGAAAGATGACATAATTGTGTGCAGTGAAGAGGAACTATTTGCCCCCTTTCTCCCCTTCCCAACCCATGCCCCCCAAGACCAACACCATGTATGTGCCAGAGGGGATCTAGTGACTGATGACGTGTGAGACTGGGAATGGAGAAAAGCTACCTGAAAACCTTGGGGCTTATGCTCAGCACTGAGTCCTGGAGCTGTGCCCGACCAGGAACATCACGGTGGATCTACAGGGCCCGGCTGCAAAGATGCCACCTCTTGGCCTAGACAATGCATGAGCCCCCAAAAACTGGAGCCATGTGGCTACTCACTGACTACAGTCACTGAAGGATGCACTTCCTCCTTGTCAAGCTGTGGAGACGTGCTGCTCAGGGAGTGATGTGGGGTAGACTGGGTGTGGTTGCTGCACCAGATCTGGGGCTGAGTCTGGGACCGGGCATCCCACTTGGTCTCTAGGACTTCTGTCACTTTACTCATATTATGCATCTTCCTCAAGATACTAGTGGGGTAAGAAAGAAGAAAAAATAAAGGTCACCTAATGCCACAGCTGTACTAATCTGGAGGCTCACAGGAGATGTAAAGGGGAGGTCAAGAGGATCATTCCTTCAGAGGAGAAGCCAAACAAATCATTTCTGTTTCAGGATAGAGTATGGAGGGAAGGCGGGGACAGAGAGAGCAACAGTTGTCCGGTGCATTGGCTACAAACATCCTGAGGAAAAACGAAGCCATAATGGGCCCCTTAAATAACACTCATGATTCCTTCACAAAACACCCAAAGACCCATAAGAGTTCAACTCCAGGTATGGGCATGGCGGTACATGCCTGTAATCCCAGCAATTTGGGAGGCCAAGGCAGGAGAATTGCTTGAGTCCAGGAATTCAAGACCAAACTGAGAAACATAGTGAGACCCTCTGTCTACAAAAAATAAAAATAAAAAATGAGCTGGGTGTGGTGGTGTGCACCTGTAGTCCCAACTATTTAGGAGGCTGAGGAGGATCACTTGAGCCCAGGAGGTCAAGGATGCAGTGAGCAGTGATCGTGCCACTGCATTCCAGCCTGGGCAACAGAGCAAGACCTCATCTCAAAAATAAAATTTTAAAAATGTAAAAAAAAAAAGAATTCAACTCATTCTGTGAACATAATTTTTAAAATAGTATTTGCCATAGGCCATTTAAAACAGATTCCCCAGGCAATGTAGCCTCACTGGTGTCTTGCAGTTTCTAGATCTCCTTCCCTAAGTATAGAGACACAGTATAAACTTTTGTTTGCAAGGAAAATTTGTAGCTGTTTTACATCTTCCAGCACTCCTTGGATCACCCTTGAAGAAATCAGATATAATCTTACTCTGGTCTTTAAATAAGGGAAACCAGAGGTGATCCCTGGAGGTTCAGAAGACTCCTAAGACCCAGATAGGTTAGAGCAGCTCTATCTTACTAAATTGGTGAATTAATTGGTGAAAATAAAAGAATAATATATTTTTTTAAAAATTTTAAAAATGAGACTGCCTTATTGCTAAGGATACATAATGGTTTAATGGATAAATAAGCTATTTGTTTTTTACTGGCCATGTATGCTCCTGTTTCTTTGAGCTTCTGGCTCTTGCTTCTGGATCCTTCACCAGATTACATCTTCGACAGCCCCTGAAAATTTGGAGTTACCTGAGAGTCGAAGACACCTGTCCTACTTGATTCTTCTTACTTGTACAGTCATCTGAGAACAAAATTCAAAAAGGCCAGTCATGCTTTAAGCAGGTCTCATTTCCCAGACTGCAAACAAACATGGAGGTCTATCTGGGACCAGAGACTTGACTACCTGATGCTTGCCTTGATTCCAGGATACTCTGAATTTTCTCAGATCTTGGGTTGAGTCTTTAGAGAGCTTGCCTGGCAGGCTTTCCTGAGCCCACCATGAAGGTCATCATCTCCACTTGCTTTGCCCTGAGTCACAGCAAAAAGCTAAAAATGTCTTTCTTCCCACATATCATGGAACACATATCCACTCCAGCCAAAGCCTCCAAGTCCTGGCACAAGGCCAGCACCCAAACCCATGGCTGTGTGTTCCACCATAGCTTTCATGCAGAACTTCCTCCCTTCTCCAAGGAGATGATAGACATCCGTGTCCCACCTACCATCAGGAGACAGCACAGTGAACTCAAGCCTTCTGCTACTATGGGCCCTTGGGTTCTCAAGGAGGAATTTCATGTAAAATGCTCCTGAAACAGCTAATTATCTCACCACCGTGTACTAGTACACACAGTGCCTGAACCATGCCAAAGTCAGCATGATTCTTTATCATTTTTTTGAAGTGCGCCGATTAATGTTACTTATTTAATCCCTAGAAAAATCATGCAACATTCAAGGGCTGGAATTATTTGACTTAATTTTTTAGGTAGAGAAACAGAAATCAAAATAAATATTAACCTGTCCAGAGCTGGTGAGGAACACATATAAGCTAGAGGTAGGGTTTTTGGATTCCCAGTTCAGGGCCCTTCACAAAAACCAGCTGCCCCTGTTCCTTCTGTCTTTCTGCCAATTAGTTTCAGATGAATACCATCATCCCTGGGGATGCCTCCTGCCCTAACAGTCATATTCCATGAGGGATGGAGGTGCTGGTGATCATCATGGCATCCTCAACCCTTCTTCTTGGAGCTCCTCTCCAGCCAGTCCTGACTCTGTCATGGTCTTAAGGTGGTGATTACAAAGCAGGACACCAGGTTGAAAAGTGACATGTGAATGGGGGTGGGATCCTGTGAACTTAGGACCTTGGGAGAGACTGAAAATCTTCCTAAGCTCTGCGGCCAACTTACCTGTGCTGAATTTTCTGGCAAGGCTCTCTGCCAGCTGGCTTCCTTTGGCCAGCTGCTCGCAGTAGTGCTGCTCCATATAGTGGT
This sequence comes from Pan paniscus, assembly GCF_029289425.2. NCBI lineage: Eukaryota > Metazoa > Chordata > Mammalia > Primates > Hominidae > Pan > Pan paniscus. Next base: position 100,110,098 of record NC_073249.2, on the reverse strand, counting down.
CAATGTTATTGCTCTGGAGTAGCTCCTCAAAGGTCTTTAGTGTGTTCTCGACATGCTGGATGAGAAGAGCAGAGGCCACTCTCCCAAGCTTCATCTTCTGCCGTAGGTGGGTTAACTCTTGAGCCTGATCCTGAATCAAGGAATGATACTTCCTAAAGTAGAAAAAAAGAAGTAAAGGTAGATAGGAATAACTGATAGGTTATAGCAATTTAGGAGAAGGAACTTGAGAGTATCACCAAAGGAGGCCACACACTGAATTCTAGCATATGTTTAGTGTCCTGAATATGGTAAAAGGAATGAAGGAAATGAAAACAATCTTTATGTGAAAGATCCCTTCTAAGATTGTCATTTTCCCTGCCACTTGCTAAAGAAGAAAAATCACTTGATCATATTAATAGATGAAGAAAAAGCATTTGACAAAATTCAACACTCATTCATCATAAAAACTCTCAACAAAGTGGGAATAGAGGAGACCTTCCTCAACTTGATAAAGAACATCTATAAAAACTCTACACTAATGTCATACTAGAAACTAGAAGCTTTCTAACATCAACAATAAGGCAAGAATTTCCCCGCTTATCACTTCTTTTCACCATCATACTGGAAATCCTAGCTAATGCAGTAAGATAAGCAAAGGAAATAAACGGTATACAGATTAGAAAAGATGAACTAAAACTGTCTTTGTACACACATGATGCAGTTATTGTATTATAGAAAATCTCCAACATGGTGAAACCCTGTCTTTACAAAAAATACAAAAATTAGCCGGGCATGGTGGCATGCGCTTGTAATCCAGCTACTTGGGAGGCTGAGGAAGGAGAATTGCTTGAATCCGGGAAGCAAAGGTTGCAGTGAGATGACATCGTGCCACTCTGCACTCCACCCTGAGTGACAAAGTGAGACACTGACTCAAAAAAAAAAAAAAAAAAAAAGGCCAGGTGCGGTGGCTCATGCCCGTAACTCCAGCACTTAGGGAGGTCGAGGTGGGCGGATCATGAGGTCAGGAGATCGAGACCATCCTGGCTAACACGGCGAAACCCCGTCTCTACTAAAAAAACAAAATAGTAGCCAGGCTACTCAGGAGGCTGAGGCAGGAGAATGGCTTGAACCCAGGAGGCGGAGCTTGCAGTGAGCCGAGATTGAGCCACTACACTCCAACCTGGGCGACACAGTGAGACTCCATCTCAAAAACAAAAAGAAAAGAAAAGAAAATCTGAAAGAATTGACAACAAAAATCTCCTGGAACTAGTAAGTGATTATGTCAAGGTAAAATCTAACAAAACATGTACAAGATCTGTATGAGGAAAACTGCAAAACTCTGTTGAGAGAGATCAAAGAAGCACTAAATACACAGAGAGATATTCTGTGTTCATGGACAGGAAGACTAAATATTGTCAAGATGTCAGTTCTTCCCAACTTGATCTAAAGATTCAATGCAATACCAATCAAAATCTCAGCAAATAAATTTTGTGAATATCAACTAATAGATGCTAAGGTGTACATAGAGAGGCAAAAGACCCAGAATGGCCAACACAATATTGAAAAGGAACAGAGGGCTGATATGACCTGACTTCAAGACTTACTGTAAAGCTACAGTAATCAGGACAGTATAAGATTTGTGAAAGAATAGACAAATAAGTCAGCGGAACAGAATAGAGATTCCAGAAGACTCCAAAATATAGCAGATTGATCTTTGACAAAGGGACAAGGGCAATACAATGGAGAAAAGATAGTATTTTCAAAAAATGGTGCTGGAACAGCGAGACATCCACATGCAAAAAAAGTGAATCTAGACACAGACTTCACATTCTTCATGAAAACTTACTCAAAATGGATCATAGGCCTAAATGTAAAACATAAAATGATAAAAAAAAAAAAACCCTAAAAGATAACAACAGCTGAAAATCTAGATGACCTTGGGTTTGGTGATGGCTTTTTATTTATTTTATTTATTGATCTAAAGATTCAATGCAATACCAATTTTAATTTAGAGACAGAGTCTCTAAATAAATTAATTATTTTATTTATTTGTTGGAGGGCATGATCATGGCTCACTGAAGCATTCCTTGGGCGTGATCATGGTGTGATTATGGCTCACTGCAGCCAAACTCTTGGGCTCAAGTGATCCTCTTGCCTCAGCCTTCCAAAGTGCTGGGATTACAGGTGTGAGCCACCGAGCCCAGCTATATGATTACTTTTCAGATATAACACAAAAGGCATGATCCACAAAAGAAATAATTGATAATCTGGACTTCATTAAAATTAAAAACTTCTGCTCTGCAAAAGGCACATCAAGAGAATGAGAAGACAACACACTGGGAGAAAATATTTGCAAAAGACATATCTGGTAAAGGACTATTAAACCAAATACACAAAGAACTCTTAAACTCAACAATAAGAAAATGAACCACACAATAAAAAATGGGCAAAAAACCCTGAACAGACACCTCACCAAAGATGATGGCAAATAAGAATATGAAAAGATGCTCAACATCATATGTCATTAGGGAATTGCAAATTAAAACAACAAGATACCACTCTACACCTATTAGAATGGCAAAATCCAGAACACTGATAACACCAAATGCTGGTAAGGATGTGGAACAACAGATATTCTCATTCTTTGCCGGTGGGAATGCAAAATAGTACAGCCACTTTGGAAGACAGTTTGGCATTTTCTTGTGAAACTAAACATACTCTTACCAAATGACCTAACCATCTGCTCCTCAGTATTTTCCCAAGCGAGCTGAAAACTTAAGTTCACACAAAAACCTGCACATGATGTTTATAGCAGCTCTATTCATAACTGCAAAAACTTGGAAGCAACCAAGATGTCCTTCAGTAGGTGAATGGATAAATTTTGGTACATGCAGTCAATGGAATATTATTTGGTACTAAAAAGAAATGAGTTATGAAGCCATGAAAAGACATGAAAGAACCTTAAGTGTGTAAGTGAAAGAAGCCAACCTAAAAAAGCTACATACTGTATGACTCTGACTATATGACACTATGGAATAGGTAAAACAGTGGAGACAGTAAAAAGATCAGTGGTTGCCAGGTGTTAGGAGGGAAAGGAGAATGAATAGGCAGAGCACAGAGAATTTTTAGGGCAGGGAATAGTCATTCTTTATTACAATGGTGGATACATGCCATTATACATTTATACTTGTGTCAAAACCTATAGAATATACACCACCAAGAATGAACCCCACTGTAAACTGTGGACTTTGGGTGATGATGAATCAATGTAGGTTCATCAGTTGTACCAAATGTTATCACTCGGGGGCAAGATGTTGATAGTGAGGGAGGCTGTGTCTGTGCAGGGGTAGGGGGCATATGGGAACTCTCTGTTACTTTCCACTCAATTTTGCTGTGAACTTAAAGCTGCTCTTAAAAAGTCCATTAAAAAAAAGAATGATCACAGAAGTATAATTTTTAAAAATATATTTGATGAAGTGGGTGTAGTGTAGCCTTTGTGAATCGAGAGCACAGGATTCTAATGTTATCTCTGCCAGAGGCTATTATGCAACTTTGATCAAATGACTATCTCTTAGGGCCTAAGTGTTCTCAGTTCTAAAATGAGGTAATGAGACTAACTGACTCTAGAGTTTTTTGGGTGTTTTGTTTTGTTTTGTTTTGTCTGAGATGGAATCTTGCTCTGTCATCCAGGCTGAAGTGCAGAGGCGCTATCTTGGCTCACTGCAATCTCCACCTCCTGGGTTCAAGCAATTCTCCTGCCTCAGCCTCCCAAGTAGCTGGGATTACAGGTGCCCACCACCATGCCCAGCTAATTTTTGTATTTTTAGTAGAGACGGGGTTTCACCATGTTGGCCAGGCTGTCTCCAATTCCTGACCTCAAGTGATCTGCCCACCTCAGCCTCCCAAAGTGCTGAGATTACAGGCGTGAGCCACTGCGTCTGGCCTAGCGTTATTTTAGCCCTAACTAACATTATTCTCTGGGTCAGTGAAATTTAAGTGGAATATATTGGGCAGTGACCTAATGGAGCATGAAGCAGGATTTGAATCACTTCCAAAGCTGTGCACCAACCACTTAGGCAAATTAGTGATTTCAGTAACTTAGTATTTCAGTAACTGGTGCTCACAGGCAAATGCGTAATGGATTAACCCCATATTATTTAAATGCTTCCAAAAAGCTATAGGAAAATGGCCATTAAAAACAAACTGACAAATTTAGCCAACAGGTCACTATTTGACAATTCTGCAAGCTTATTTTTAAAATTCAGCTTATCAAAACTGCCATTCCAGAAGCCAGGGACCTGAGTTTCCATAGAGGATGGAGTAGAATGGAGGGGCCTCTGTATAAATCTACCTCCTCGGGAACTGGGACAGTTCAGCATTCACCAGAGTAACATATGAAGAAACAGGAGATTCCTACATGTTCCTGGGGATCCAGAAGAGAGACCACTCACATGACTGGAAGATTTCCAGCTCAGGTAACCACAAAGGCCATATATTTGGTGAATACATGCAATGTTAGTTAGAATAAAACCAAATTTCTCTGACTAATATAAAGTCATTACTAATAAAACTTTTATAGATTTTTCTCTGAAGAAATTTCCAGGAAGGTGTTAAGAGAAAGCCCTACAATTAAGGTATGGAGGCTGGCTGCAGGCCCTGAAAGCTACTCTGACGAGCAATGACTTAATGCTGATAGTGGGAAGTCTCTTGCCCACTGCAGGATACAGAGAATTCTTCCTCAACCCGAGGCTTCTGCTCATTCACTCCCTTCTCAGCAGGTCCCTTCTTCTCTGAGGGCTGATGCATCCCAGCCTTCTGCTGGGACATTTTCTCATGAAGAGCTCTCTTACAGCCGTCTTTGAAAGGAAGGACAGAGAAGAAAGATGTCTATGTCTTCACAATGGCCAGGCTTTTCTCCAAAACTACCTAAAGCAATTGAAACAAAATTATGGCTTACAGAGGTTAGATTATTAGTGGAGATCCTGTAGGACGATAGAATCTCAAGAGCAGAGCCTACCAGGAAGTAGAGTGAAGCCTACAACTTCCTCAGCCATGAGGACCCAACAATCCACTGGGTAAAAGAAAGATGCAGCAAGTGCTGGGGTGGGGTCGGGGTGGGTGCTGTTATGAGAAGGAAGGGGAGGTCCCACAGGTGTTTAGAAGAAAAAACAGGCAATAAATGAATGAAAACAAATGGGGTTTAAACTAAGCTAAGGGATGAGTATTTTTGTTTCTTATAGCTGAGATAAGGTTCTTATGAAGTTCCCAGGGAATGTCCCTTCAGAGGTCAGGAAGCATTTTGCTTCCACAAGTTTTGAGAGTCATGAAGGCAGGAACACATTTTGAGATGCCAGAGCTCAAATCCCATGTCACTGGGACATCAACAATAGTGCTATGGGGAAGACTCAGGGTGCCAGCTCTTGAGTCACAATCACAGAATTAGAATGTGGAAGTAGCTACAGAACCCAAGGAAGCCCTGCCTTCTGATAGCCACACTCAATGCAAGGCTGCGTATTTCACCCTGGAGGTCTCTATAACAGGGGAGGCCACCCCCTCAATAGCCAGCTTTTTTACCCTTTTGCTTATGTTGTCAACCAATTTCTAACCACAGCAAAATAACCTAAGTATACCTCTCCTTGAAAACATCAAAACATTTTCTCAGCAGCTTTTATTTTCTTGAAGACAATTTCAGTAAAAACAATTCTTGCGGATTTTCCTAAATGAATTTTTTTTTAACTTCTAGTGATTCTTACTCTTCGTTTTTAGGAACTCTCCAGGTTTTCACTTCCTACATTCTTTCAAGAGTATAGTGACTAAAACTGGAGAATAATCATTTAAGTCTGACTAATAAATTTAGCCTCATGTTGTATTACCTTTTAATACATAATAAATAATATATCCCAATGCGATACTTGCTTCCTTTCCCTTGCAGTAGCAATATGTAGGGGTTTCATTTAATATGAGGTCGATTTTAACCTTCCAAACTCCCATTCCACCCACCTTTGCTTGCACTCATGGGAAGGTTCAGTCTATATCTGGTTTGCCCACATTCCTAGGCTATAGACCTCTAGGACTCCCAATTTGAGAGGCGCCATTTTTTTGGAGGGTAGTGAATTTTGATTTCTGTCTCCTTTGCATCCTTCCCAATGAAAACTGCTTTCAGCCACTCTCTGCTAGCCTCTCACCAGCACAGAGCTGAATTCACAAATGCCTTGAGGGGAAAACCTTTACCAAGTGTTCAGTTCATATCTCAATTCATTCTAGAATCTTGGCTTTTCAAGTCAAAATACCTGGACAGCTCCACATGTCTACCCACTCCCCACCCCCATGAAGTTACTTAAAGTGCTGCTGTTTTCTCTGGTTTTTAACCACTGCCCTCTTCCCAGCTTCTCAGCCTCTTGTCCCTTGCCAAGAACTAGCAAATACCCTGAGGGGGAAAAATTGTTTCATTCCAATGATCTTCTTTCTCTCTCTCTCTCTCCACCTGCTTTCTGTAGCTGGCCCTGTGGGTCCTAGCTTTTCAAAGACTTCAAACAGAATTCCTTTAAACCAGATTTTATCTACTTCTTTTCGAAGGGAGTGCTGGTTTGCCACAAAACTCCATCGTAACTGAAAGAGGAAATCTTCTACAAATTCCAGGTAAATCAAATTTTCCTACCTTGATTTCTGAAGAAAACAAAAAAAAAAGAGAAGAGGCCATTGGTAGGTATATACTTGCATTTTTCTTGTAATCCTTGCGTAAGTCTGAATGGGTATTAAAGGCTCTTGCTAGAATCATGTGCCAAAGATTGTCTACCATCACCTAAACAATCAGGCCTGTCCAAGGTCCAAGAATTTGATCAGGTTGGATCCAGTCCTCTGGTGCACTAACAGAGATCCTGTCGGAGGATAGAATCCTGCTGTAGGATTCTACGTCTGTACTTTGAGTAGACACTTCAAGTAACCAGTTTTTCAGACACCTGGCCACTAATATGGGGAGAAGAGGTCAAAAAAACCATTGAATATTTCTAATTTATTTTAGGGAATGTTAAAATTTCTCACTGGTAGAGTTAGAAATGAAAACAAAGACATAATAATAATAGTAATAATAATAATAACTGTTTCAAGAGCATTATTATGTGACTGGCATGGTTTCTAAGTGCTTTACTGTGTAGTAACTTATTTAGTCCACATAACGACCCTACAAGATAGTGTTGATTTTTTTGTTTGGTGGTTGTTGTTGTTGTTGTTGTTGTTGTTGTTTGAGATGGAGTCTCTCTCTGTCATCCAGGCTGGAGTGCAGTGGTGTGATCTCACCTCACTGCAACCTCTGCCTCCCAGGTTCAAGCGATTCTCCTGCCTCAGCCTCCTGAACAGCTGGATCACAGGCCCCACAACCATGCCCAGCTAATTATTGCATTTTTAGTAGAGGCAGGGTGGTTTCACCATGTCAGTCAGGCTGGTCTCAAACTCCCGATCTCAGGTGATCCACCTACCTTGGCCTCCCAAAGTGCTGGAATTCCAGGCTGAGCCACCCCGCGCAGCCGATAGTGTTGATTATTACAACCCCTTGTTGCAGATGAGAACATTGCACTGAAAGGCTGAGCTTACCTTTCCAAGGTCCCATCATCTCTATGAGAGTGAGAGCCAGGACTCATCCAGACCCTTGCTCTGAGCCATTAGGCTTGGTGGTAACTAAGAAGATCTCACTAAGATGCGCATTCCCTCCTTCTTGCTCAATCTCCAAGATTTCGAGGACAAAATGGAAATTAAAAGTAAGGCCTACAAGATGGCTATTATTTTAAAAAGAAGGAAAGAAAATTATCAGTGTTGGTGATGATGTGGAAAAATTGAAACCCCTGTGCACTGTTGTTTGGAATGTATTAGGTTGGTGCAAAAGTAACTGCGGTTTTTGTCATTACTTTTAATGCCAAAAATCGCAATTACTTTTGCACCAACCTAATAAAATGGTACAGCCACTGTGGAAACCCATATGGTGGTTCCTCAAAATATTAAAAATAATTATCACATGATCCAACAAATTTACTTCTGGATATATACTCAAAAGAACTGAAAGCAAGGATTCAAAGAGATATTTGTGCACCTACATCAATAGCAGTATTACAATAGCTAAAGAAGGGAAACAACCCAAGTGTCCAACAACAGGTAAATGAATAAACAAAATGTGGCAAATACATGCAATGGAATATTATTCAGCCTTAAAAAGGAAAAGAAATTCTGACACATGCTACAACATGGATGAACATGAGGACATTATGCAAAGTGAAATAAACCAGTCACAAAAGGAAAAATACTATATAATTCTGCTTATATGAAGTACCTAGAGTAGTCAAATTCATAGAGACAGGAAATAATGGTGGTTGTGCCAGGGGCTAGGGAGGGAAGAATGGGAAATTAATGGGTATAGCGTTTAGGAACTTTAGTCTAAGAAAGTAGAATATTGGATGCCAGAAATTCAGTTTTCTTTCTGTTCCAAGATCCCTTTAGCTAGAGCGACATATTGAAGTCAGAGTTCCTAAGGGAAAATCATTGTGTATGGAGATCATCCTTGTGGATCAAATGTGAATCAATAGTAGATCAAAAGATATTCCACTTTTGCAGATATTGACATTTGTTGGACCCGTAAGATTTTATCTAGTATTAGATAGATAAGATTTGAACCACTTCTCAACACTGCAGACTCAAATACTAGGAAATACTAAGAACCTCAGGACAAACAAATAGCCAGTCCAAAAAGACTCACAGACTAGATAAGCTGTCATCTACCACCTAACAGATAATGTATCCCTGTTAACCACTATCCCCAGATGTTCATTTCATAAAATCAAAAACAGAATTCCATGTGGATCATGGAAAAAAATAGTTGACAATGTACAAATGAGACAGAGAAAAAATACTTGTCTAAGAATTACATTTAGTGTCTAAAAGCCAAATAGCTCAATTTCTGCTCATGAGATTCAACAGATGAACTGAGGGAACATATGCCAATAGCTCTGAGATTACAGGTCCGCATGGGATGCCCATAAGGTGCAGGATTCTATTAGCTAAGATTATATGTCTCAGGTGGGCAAATCTTTGTGGACATAGCAAGAAAAAAGAAAAACTGTCAAGGAATAATATAGAGACAGTGTGATGGTTAATTTTATGTGTTAACTTGGCTAGACCACAGTGCCCAGGTATATGGTCAAATATAATTCTGGAGGTTTCTGAGAAAGGGTATTTTGGATGAGAGTAACATTTGCATTAGTAGACTTTGAGTAGAGCAGGTTGCCCCATGTCATGTGGGTGGACCTCATCCAATCAGTTGAAGGCCTGAATGGAATGAGATTGACCTTCCTGGAAGAAGAGGAAATTCTACCAACAGAATATCTTAGGACTCAAATAACAACTCTTCCCTGGGTCTCCAGCCTGCCTGCCTTGAACTTTCACAATCATGTGAGCTAATTCCTTAAAATAAATCAATAAAAATAGATGATAGATGGATGATTCTGTTTCTCTGGAGAACCTTGACTAATACAGATAGCATACTAATTCACCCTTGCCATTTATAGAGGAAAGAGTGGAGTAATAAATATCAGAAACCAATAACGTTTTTCCTCCTTTGTGTAAGCTGCTTGATTAAAGAGGTGACTCTAGCCTGGTCTTCTCCAGACCTGGTCACCACAGAAACAAATTATAGCTATACAAAATATCTTGGAAGTTTAGCTGAAGAGATGAGGAGATACTCTACTGCTCAATGTGCGCCATGTCATCTGTTGTACTCCCCTTAATTAAGTCAGGAGGGCAACACTCCCTTTATTTTTTATTCTATTTTGTATGTATGTGTGTGTGAGATGGAGTCTCGCTCTGTGGCCCAGGCTGGAGTACAGTGGCGTGATCTTGGCTCACTGCAACCCTGCTTCCCAGGTTCAAGTGATTCTTGTGCTTCAGCCTTCCGAGTAGCTAAGATTACAGGCACAGGCCACCACCTGTGGTAATTTCTGTGTTTTTAGTAGAGATGGGGCTTCGCTATTTTGGCCAGGCAGGTCTCGAACTTCTGACCTCAGGTGATCCGCCCACCTTGGCCTTCCAAAGTGCTGGGATTACAGGTGTGAGCCACAGCTCTCGGCCCCTCTATTTATCAGACAGATGTATAGAAAGTTTATTGTGCTAGCAAGAGTATGAAGAAAAGGACTCTCTGAATTGAAAAAACAAATTGGAGTATAAATTGGTACCACTTCTATGGAAGGCAAATTTACAGGGCTTATTAATTAAAATAAAAAATGTGTACTGTAACCACTATGATACAGCAGTTGTGCTTCCAGAACTCTACCCTATAGAAATCCGTGTACAAATAGCAAAAGATATTTGTACAAGAATGATGACTGCAGCATTATGTGTAATCGTAAAATCATGGAACAAACTTAACTTAAAAAACAACATGTAAAGGGTTAGATGATGGAATAAACAAAAGAAGAAATGCCTTCATCAAAAATAATGCAGAGGATAATAATAATCTTGAGTCTACTGATAACATTATTGATCGAGCAATTATTAAATCTAGGCACATCCTGCAAATGCGGTATTATTACCATCCTCATATTACAGTTGAAAAAATATTGAGGTACAAATAGCTTGTCAATAGCCCAAAGGCACAAAGAGAAGCAAGATTTCACCCAGAACCCGGGAACAGATCACACAAAGTTTCTCTTGTTCCCTGGTCCAAGGAACTTCTGTACCTTCCAACTACATTTCTTTCCAGCAGAGACCTTCTTGGAGGATGAGAAGCAGCCACTAGTTGACAGGAGGGTAAGTGAGGCATGTAGTCTTCAAGGGAGCAGACCACCGTGGGAGTTATAAAAGATCAGCGACACCTCTGGGTAGGTTCGAACCACCAACCTTTCGGTTAACAGCCAAACGCGCTAGCCGATTGCGCCACAGAGACATGGCTGAACTCCTAATTTCGTTCTAAAAGAGGGTAAGCTGTCACTAAACACTAGCTAGCACCATCCGCCTTTTGCGAAATGACTGGGTAATCTCCAAAGCCTCGGAAAGCCGGAGCAGTCAGAGCGACGAATCTACTTGTTTGTCAAGTTTGAAACCTGTGCATTGAGTGATTCCGAAACGCCCCGCACCCCGCCTTGCCCCCTCACCTGCCTCAGAAGCCGGCGCTTCCGGAGATGCCGGGATCGCGACTCCTGTTAGAGCGACTTGGGCCCCAGGGAAGCTGAAACGCCCAGGGCGCTCAATTAGGACTTGTTGAATTAATAATACATTTGAGAGACAGAATATACAATCGAACAATGGCCAGACTATACGTAAAAATATAACTCTGATCCACAACCTGGGGCCACCTGCCCAAGAAATCAACTTCCTTATCTACGAATAAACAACCGGGGAAGCCAGCCTGCTATTATATAAGTCAGACTCACAGGGAGCCAGGCAGTTATCTGTAGTAACAAACAATAACATCCATAACAATCGGCTCCAAATGGCAAGAGCTTGGTTAGTAACTGACACTTTCCCTAATTTATGTTCCCACTTGCAACTTAGGACCAACCAGGGAAAGCCAAATATGCACCCCTAACCAAGCACACTGGATGTCCCCCTTCTAGTTAGCCCACAGGCAGCTTCCCCAAACCAGCAGTCTCCAATCAGGGCACACCTGAAGCCTTCCCTTTCCTCAGCTATAAAGCTGTCCCACTCCTCTACCTGCCTTCTAAGCTCTGTCAAAATGCAAGTGCCCTTGGCTGATGCCGGTGGCTGACGCCCTTGCGTCAGAATAAATAACCATTGCTTTTTTCATTTGATGGGCCTTCGTTTTCACACTTTGTCATCTTTAAGCTTTTAGCCCTTTGAAGGATTCTGAGACTGGAAAATAAATGAAAGGATTTTTCAAAGGGGGAAGTTCTTTTTTTAAAGGCTTTATTCTGGTCAATTGATTTCCAAGTGTGCAATGTCCCATGGGGTAGGCCACAAAGAGGCCTAGAGTGCACCATCTGTGCTGCTGCAGCTCCTGGCTCTCAACAGAACTGAGATCTAAGTCCTCATGATGTGATCAGCTTCCGAGGGCCTAAACCTCCTATTACCACCAACTTGGGGATTAGGAGTTCAACAAATAAATTTGGTGAGGGGACGCAGACACACAAACATTCAGACCATAGCAATGCATAAAGGTAGCTCATCACTGAAGTTTTAATTTGTGTTTCCCTAATGAGTAATGATTTTGAACATTTTTCTTACGTCTTTTGGGGTCAGTGGGCAAGATCAGGAAAGGGGCAGGGACCAAAGGAGACATGAAGAGGGAAACAGCAGGGACAATGACACCTCCCAGGAGACTTGTGCAGAGGCAAAGGCTGGATCCTGAGAGATGAGAATTGTTTTTGTCATGTATTTGAATGGGAAGAAATAGAAAAAGGACATGAAAGAGAAAAAACGCAAGAACTTGTAGCTATCCAAGAACAAAACAGGAAAATATCATGGATATTTTTGCATCAAAAATATTAAAAGCAGTCCACTGGCAACCCCAGGTTTATGGTGCACCATGATGATATAATAGTTAGTGCTCTTCATTGTGACCGAAGCAACCTTGGCTGGAATTGGAGCCACAGTAGCATCTGGCTTCCTTCTTGGCAAGATTTGGTATGTGTTACAGTTTCACTTTTTAAATCCCCTTACCAACTGCACCCAGTAGCTGTGGTGAGAGAGCAGAGTTTACTGTGTCTCCCTGTGACGCAGTCAGGACAAGAGAAGGAAACCCCCACAGTGCACTAACCTACGGCAGAATCTTTGGGGAAGGTTAGAAGGGACCGTGTGTCTGAGCATGTGCAGGAACCATCTCAAAAGGTAAAGCCCTGACTCTTCAGGAGCCTTGTCTGTAGCTTCAACTGACGTAATGGTGTGGTAATAACCATTTTTCTGGCTGAGATATTTCAAAGGTCAGTAAGGCCTTTTTAGATGCAATGGCAATGAGCTTTGTATGAGTTCTCATTCAACAGGGTATTTTACAATAAAATCTGATCATATAAAACCCAATAAATGTAATAGAACCTAAACTTGATGCCATCCTCTACCTCCCCCACCTAATTATTTGGTGGGGGAATGGGAGCGCTAATAGTACATTATTGAAGTATAATTCACATAGAGTAACATGCACAAATCTTAAGGGCATAGAAACGTAACCATCGCCTAGATCAAGTTATAGAAAATTTCCATCAGCCCAGAAAGGTCAATAACCTCCTTTAGATTCCCATCCACCTTCCTTTCATTTAGACAAACCATTCTGATTTCTATCTTCACAGACGAATGTTGACTGTTTCTGAAATTCACATAAATGAATATACTTTTTTGTGTCTGACTTCTAATTTCCTGCAGCATAATGTTTTTGAGATGCATCCATGTTTTTAGTATATTATTTTGGTGTTATTGATGACTGTTATTTCTGTGTGGATGACTGGGTTATTTCCAATTCTGGCTCTCGTGAACAAAGCTGCTATATTCTAGTACAATTCTTTTTGTAGACATATGCACCCATTTTTCTTCAGTTTATACCTGGAAGTGGAGTTGCTAGGTCATGGAGTAGGTCTAAATTTAACTTTATTATAAACTGCCAAACAGTTGTCCAAAATGGTTGTGCTATTTTACCTCCTCACCAGCAATGAGAGTATGGTTACTCCACATTCTTGTCAGTACTTCTTGTCTTTCAAACTTCTTCTATTCAAGCTGTTAAAATACCTTAAACTGAGTAGCTTACAAATAACAGAAATTTATTTCTCACAGTTCTAGAGGCTGGGAAATCCAAGTTCAAGGTGCCAGCAGACTCTGTGCCTGATGAGGGCTCACTCTCTGGTTCATAGGCTGTGCCTTCTCCATGTGTCCTCACATGGTGGAAGGGCAAACAAGCTCCCTCCAGCCTCTTTTATAAAGATACTAATCCTATGCATGAAGGCAGAGTCCTCATGATCTGATCAGCTTCCAAGGGCCTAAACCTCCTATTACCACCAACTTGGGGATTAGGAGTTCAACAAATAAATTTAGTGGGGGGAGGCAGACACACAAATATTCAGACCATAGCAGTGCATAAAGGTAGCTCATCACTGAAGTTTTAATTTGTGTTTCCCTAACGAGTAATGATTTTGAACATTTTTTCTTATGTCTTTTGGCCATTTAGAAATTTTGTGTGTGTGAAGAAAGCCTATTCATGTATTTTGCTCATTTTTAAATAGCTTGGCTTTTATTATTAATGTCTAAAAGTTCTCTCTAAATATTCAATATTTGAGTTACTTTTCAAATAAGCATACTGCAAATATCTTCTCCCAGTCTTAACAAGGTTTGCCTTCTTTCTTGTGGTAATTTTTTGATAAGCAGTTTTTAATTTTGATGAAATCCAATTTTCTTATTTTTTGTGACCTCTAAGACATCTTTCCTACCCTATGATTGTGAATATATTTTCCTACATTTTCTTCCAGAAACGTGTTTTTATTTTTATTTTTAAATCTATAATTCTTCTTAATTTCATCTCCTGATCTCAGCACAATGCTTAACCACTATAAAATCCACAACTTGCAGACCAACAGTTCAATCTCCCAGAAACTTGTATAACCCTTGATGTAACAACATTTACAGTAGTTTCCTGCTGTGCTCTTTGACAACTATAGATCCTTGCGCTTCCACCCCACCGCCCCCTTGCCTTCTCCCTTCTCTCTCCTCTTTTCACCCCTACAAGGTGAGAAAACCAGAAAGACCTAAAACTGAGGAGAAGAAAGACCTGGTCTAATCTGTGCTCAAGATATTAGAGCACAAGAAGAAGAAAGACTGGGTCTGATCTGTGCTCAAACCACACCTGTATTCTGGTTTGTAAGTCTAGTTCTGCCCCTGTGTGGCCTTGGATAAATAACTTAAACTTTATGTGCCTCAATCTTTCTTCTGTAAAATGGGGCTAATAAGAGTAGTCTTAGGCCAGGCGTGGTGGCTCATGCCTATAATCCCAGCACTTTGGGAGGCCGAGGCAGGCAGATCACTTGAAGTCAGGAGTTCAAGATGAGCCTGACCAACATGGTGAAACCCCATCTCTACTAAAAATACCAAAATTAGCTGGGCATGCTGACAGGCACCTGTAATCTCAGCTACTCAGGAAGCTGAGGCAGGAGAATTGCTTGAACCTGGGAGGCAGAGGTTGCAGTGAGCTGAGATCACACCACTGCACTCCAGCCTGGGCAACAGAGCAAGACTCCATCTCAAAAAAAAAAGAAAGAAAAAAAAAGAAAAGAAAAAAGTAGTCTATTTCATTTTGCCATTGTTAGCTGTGTCTGGATATGGTTGACGATTAATTAGTAATCAATCAGAATGATCTTCCTCATTGTCATTTTCCTCTGCATTATTTTTGAAAGCAACTATGCTGATGTTTTGCATCTTAAATTAGTTTTTCTTCTAAGAATTCCAGTAGATGGACTCATGGAGTATGCCTACTGTTATGTCCAGTTCTTTCTTTCTGCATAAAGTCTCTGAGTTTTATTCACACTGTTGAGTATATCAGATGTTCATTCCTTTTTATTGCTGAGTAGTATTCCATTGAACGAATATACCACAGTTTATTTACCAGTGTCCTGATAATAGACACTTAGATTGTTTGTAGTTTTGGGTATGCGAATAAAACTGCTATGAACGTTCTTGTTATAATTTGTGTGTGTGTGTGTGTGTGTGTGTGTGTACATGCGTTTTAAAGTCTCTTGGAAGAATAGGTGAAGAATTGCTAGGAAAAAAAATGTTTATGTTTAAATGTATAGGAGACTGTCAAACCAAAGTGATTATAACATTTTACATTCCCTCTAAAAATGTATGAGTTCTGGGTGTTCCACATCTTCACCAAGATTCGGTGTTTTCTGACTTTATAATTTTGCCATGCTAAAATGGCGGAGTGGTATCTCAATTTTGTTTAAGTCTATTTCTCTCACAACTAATGATATTGAGCACTCTTTTATGAACTGACTGGCCACTAGTATATTTTCCTCTCTGAAATGTCTGTTTAAGCTTTTGCCCATTTTTAAAAATGGGTGTTTCCATTTCTAATACTGAATTGTAGGAGCTAATTGTATACTCTGGATACAGGTTCTTGGTCAAATATGTGTTGTGAATATTTTCTCCTCATCCATGGCTTGCCTTTTCAGTTACTTAATGGTGTCTTTGGATGAAAAGACATATTTCATATCAACAAAGCCTAATTTATAATTTTTCTGTTTTATTTATTTATCTGTGTAATATTTAGAAAATATTTGCTTTCTGCCAAGTCTTAAAGACATTTTCATGCATTTTCTTCTAAAACTTCATAGTTTGTATGGTTTGTTCTGTGATCCAACTCAAATTAGCTTTTGTGTATGTTGTGAGGTAGGGATTGAGATTTTTTTCCTCACTAGTAGATATCTAGTTGGTCCAGCACTACTCACTGAAATGACACTTCTTCCCCATTGTATTGCTTTAGTACCTTTTTTGAAAAAAAAAAATCAATTGACCATATAACAAGGATCTGTTTTAGGTGTCTCACTTCAGTTTCATTTATCAATATGTGTATCCTTTTGCCACATTCACACTGTTTTGTTTATAGTAATAAACAGCTTAATAGTAAGTCCTCTAGGTTTGACAGCTCAATAAACCTGAAATGTGTACATCCTATGGTGCCACCATGAAAATCAAGACATGCTGTCACTTAATCTCTCTCATTTCACTAGAGGACACATGCTCTCATAAATAATGGTTGACCCCTTAGCCAAAGATCCTCTATTGTACCCTCTGGAGAAAATAAATCTCTAGTTACCTTAAGAGCTGATCTAGAGGTAAAATGTCTGCAACATTCAGCAATGAATTTAGATTTTCTTTGAAAAAAAGTTCATTTTCAAGGTAGTTTTTTTTGTTTTGTTTTGTTTTGTTTTTTTTGCCAAAGAATTTCTTTTTTTTCTGTTACTTAGTAGCGTGAAGTACAATGTTTGGTTTGCAATTTCTGTTCTTTGTAGGAAGAAAAACTTTAGTGGAAACAACCAGTACTTAAAGACCATTTTATGAGGCTGTCATTTACATATTATCTCTTTTGCTGTTTTTGTTAAAATGATATAAGGTGGGTTTTATATGCTTTCTGTATATCCTTTGGAATGTGTATTTAAATTAAAAACTTAAAATTAAAATATTCATCCTAGACTCAGGTTAAGTTCCACCAACAGTACACTTAAAATAGGATGAGCCCAACCTAAGCGTACAACCTACCTGCTTCAAGTGTGTAGTTGGTGTGTGTGATACATTCTCAACAGTATTTGTGTTCCCTGGTGTAGTGATTTTCGTGTTCCTCCCATCCTTGAAAGTCCTCGACTTAAAACCCATCTAGAACATTTCCTTTGCTAAGACTTTAAAGTATTCTTTCTTCAAGTTAAGGGCAGTTTTTAAATAGTTATCAGTTGCATTCTTGGAATTCACAGAAAGCTTGGGGAGAAACAATCCGACGGCACAAGTTCAAGTGCCCAACGGGGTGGAGAAGGGACTGCATACTCACTGGTTGCCAGGCCGAGGTTGTCCGCCTTGCCTGCTTTGGCTGAGACTGGAGACGGAAACTCCATTCAACAGCGACTGGAGGACTGAAACAGGGCGCAAGAGGGCGGCTGCCCTTCACCTACCGGTCCCTCCCTGCCTTGGCGCCTTCGGAGTTCGGACTGACCCGGGATGTTGCTGGAGCCGGCAGGAACTGCAAACTCACCGCGCGCGTCCCTGCACACCCGCACCTGCGCCTCGAGAACTCCTGGCCAGTTGAATACCCGGTCTGCCGCCGAGCTTCGCTGCAGGTCACAGGAAAGGGGTGCAGGGTTGCGTACCCGGCGGGAGAAGCCGCGCGGAGAGGACCAGGTACTGCTACTGGCCTCCGAGAAGACAGGCCTAGAGTAGCTGATTTTGACCTGCAGGGCCAAAGTCTAACGGCGGCCTAAAACCCTAACGTCTGGGCGAGCCGCGGGTAGCGAGTTGAAGCGATCTCTATGCCTTGCTTGTCGTTTGCAAAAATTCAGACCAAGAAAGAGAATAGTTGTGTGGATCAAAGTCTGCAATTAACCAAAAAAGAAACATAATCCTGTGTTAGCTTACTTAGGAAAAAAGGAAGAAGGAAGGAAAGAAGGAAGGAAAGGAGGAAAGGATGGAGGGAGGGAAGAAAGATGAAAAAATCAACCAAAAAAAGAACATGATTTCCTAACTAATCGGATGTGGGTCATGAGAGAAAGACCTGCGTCGAGTTTTTGGCCTGAACGTGTGGAGGGTGGAGTTGCCATTAACTAACCTGGGAAAAGGCAGGTGTAGTACGTTGTAGAGAAAATATCCGGAATTCCGTTCAGGGCCCTGGGGTCTTCCTTGAAAGAGTTTTCCATCCAGGCCGTCTCGGTTTCCGCATCCGTCTGAGTCGTTTATGATGTCGGGAATGCAGGAATCTGAGTCCTTTATGATGTTGAGGGTGCCACGGTCTCACCCCGGGCGCCTCCCCGCTCCAGCCTCCTCCCGGAAACCTGGTGCGCTCTGGCCCCGCCGACCAGCGACAGTCTCTCCACGCGGTGCCGCCTAGCAAAGGCGCATCTTTAGGTCGGTAGTGAGGTGCGGCCGGGACGCTGCAACTCGCTCCGGGACTTGTAAACCTGGCAGGTGTTCGAGGAGCGCCACTGGCTGGAAGGAAAGGAGAGAGCTCTGCACGTCGCGTGTGGGCTCGCAACTTGGAGAAAGCAGGGAGAGGACAGTCTTTTGGGACTATTCCTTGGATGGGCGGGTGGTACCAGGAAGGGTAGATGGAGCTTTCTAGAGGTCAATGTCAGCGTAATTTCTGCTGAAGCAATTGAAGGAGGAAAAAAAAAAAGTATGTGCTTTGTGGTTCCCTGGTAGTCTAGTGGCTAAAGTTTGGCGCTCTCACCGCCGGGACTGGTTGATTCCAGATCAGGGGACTGGGTCTCGGCCTCACTGTGAGGTATTCTTTCCTGTGTTTGCCATCTACCACCGCTGTGGCTCAATTATTTCAAGACTGCTGGAGAAATGGAATTAATGTCGATCCTAAAATTTAAGCTATTTATCTAGGATAAATTCCAAATAGTGGAACTGCTAGGTGAAATTTATTGTGAATTTAAGATTCCGATGTATACAGCACTACAACGTATAAGCACCAATTACATTCCCCAAAGTGTGTGAGACTGCGTCTTTTCCCCAGAATTTAAAACCAATGCTAGAAATTATCAGTCTTTTAGAGATAATTTTAAGCTTATTTATCATCAAAGGATTTCTTCATAGTCAATTTCCCCTTAGACTATAAATCCGCAAGAGATGGCAAAGCTGGAAGAACTGCCTAGAATTTCAGCAAACTTGAATTCAATAGTCTCTCTGTTCTTTCCTGTTTTGGCACCTACCCTTTTCTTCCAGTTAAGATTGGACACAATAGAAAAATAATTAATAAATGTAATAAAAATGTAAGCCTGGACGTTTTGCTCACAGTGTTCTCACTGGGTCTAAATTTTGTGAATGTGGTTCCTTGGATGGTCTCATGGGTATGCTTGAGACTTTAGGCCCTTGGGACACCTGGTGCACAGAAGGGTCCCAAAACCCATCTTTGGAAGTGTTGGCAGAGTAAATAGGCACCAGTAATAAAGGCAATGGCGCCTGAAGACCTAAGGCTGGTTTAAACCAAAGCAGATTTTTCAAAACCAGAGAGGGCTTGTGTTCATAATTTAATAATTTAATTTTTATTTTGATGAAATTTAAATTTGATTTAAATTTTCATAATTTAATTTTCATTTTGATGGCCACTTTATTTTGACAAAGACACTAGTGGAGGAAAGTCTCTTTATTGGATCATCGATTTCCCTATAAATCTTTGTCTCAGAAAAATTTAATAATAATTTCATAATAAATTATAATAAATAATGTTTCACATCTTATATTATTCACTTTTGATTTAGTTGGCTTGTGCTGTCAATATGTTGCCCACTGTAAAACACTACCTGATGAATTACATTCAACTATGTAGTAATACATATTACTACATATACACACACATGTATACATGTGTATATGTAGTAATACATATTACTACATATACACACACATGTATACATGTGTATATACATATACACATGTATACGTGTGTGCATATATATGTATATATAACCATATATAATTTCAAAAGGTAAATTAAATATAATGGGACAGTGTTGGTAACCTCTTAGATAGTGTAGGGATAAGATAGCTGAATTTATGGCATGGTGTTGTATACTTCAGATATCTATGCTGTAATATTAAAATGGCATTTCCTTGGCCCACTAAATTGTCTATTTCCTGGCCCAATATGATACACGAAAGGAGTGAAAATGGGAAGAAAATAGCCTTCTGAAGGACTTGCCTAATAAACTTCTCCCTTAGCATTAGTTGGAGTGACATCAGAAAATTGGGATGAAGTAATTGTGTAAAAAAGACAAATTCTCTGCTGTCTTTCTCCCCCAATCCTTAATAAACAAAGGAGGAAACCTAGACTCAGGTTAGGTTTTCTCTTCTTATTCTTTACATACCAGGACAAGTACTGAGCTTGTTTGTTACTATATGGGGACTTAGTATATTGTACAAAGGGGTGTGGCTATTACTGTCCCTTTTCTACCAGAGCATCAAAACTGGTAACTTGGCTGGTGTTAAGGGGAGCTTCTAACCTTGAATTCCCACTCCATGTGACTTCTTTCTGGTTCTCTCTTCTCAGAGAACTTGCAGCCATCAGATTCATTTGGAGAAGTTTGATAAAGGTTACTTTACGCTTAGACAGAAGAAAAAACCCTAAGGTCTTGAACTGAGCCTTATCCTCTGATACAGTTTACTGGAATTCCCTCCACTGTGGCACAAGCCCTGCCGTAAATTGTGATTATCTATACCTTGTCAGTTTTATCTATGTATATATCTTTTACAGTAATCCCCACATCCACCAGAGAACCTAGGTTATTGGCAGAATGAGGTTTGGGAATTCTGGTCCTCTGGCCAGACACTATCAGTTAGTACTCTGATTCCACCATTTTTGAAATTATATACAACAAATTTTAAGTATTGTTTATTTTGGAGAGTTCAGGTTAAAGGAAATGAAGACTATTATTCAGTATTATTTCTGTAATTTTGTAATTTTAACCATAACATAGGTTTCTTATCAAAACGTATGGAAGCCAGAAAGCAGTGAAGCAACAATATTTTCTCCAAAACAAACAGGCCAAACTTTGGCAGGAGTGACAAATCTGGCATGCAATGGTGGCTTCTGTATCAGAAATCAAGTCTTTTACTTTGTGAGAGGCAGGAGTTTTTAGTTCTTTGTCTTCCTTTTGGCTGCCAGAGGAATTGAACATTGTGAATTCATTGGCATAGTCCCAAGAAACTTTACTTGGCAAGCAAGCTATTGATTTTGGCGGGGGTGGGATGGTGTTTATCAGTCACCCCTACTAGCAGAGATGTGATAACACTGCAGTCAGAGTAGTTGAGTTTTAAATTTTTGACTTGCCAACCAACAGAACATTATTTATATGGTAAAACTTAGACATCAGAGGCTACAGGCACTCAGGCTAAATTCTGACCCATTCATTGGTGACAAATGTTAAGGGATTTTTGCCCCATTAGCCCTTTTTTTACTCATGATGGTACTCTGAACAGAAGAATCTCCTCTAACAATTTAAGACCATTCATTGTATAAGCATGTAAATCATCAATCTCAGTGACACATTTTCACAACTATACACTGAATTGGCTCAGAGG
This sequence comes from Pan paniscus, assembly GCF_029289425.2. Taxonomy (NCBI): domain Eukaryota; kingdom Metazoa; phylum Chordata; class Mammalia; order Primates; family Hominidae; genus Pan; species Pan paniscus. The sequence goes on along the minus strand of NC_073249.2, from coordinate 100,088,360 downwards.
CTTCACTCATAACTTTAACTTTTTTTGCCCCTTTACTACAAGTTTTACCCAAACTCTGTCAGTTGAATTCACACTCTACAGGAACACATATCAAGAAGTTTAACACATGCACTTTAGTTACAGCAGCACCTGCCAGGAGAATATCTTACCTCCTTGACTGAGAGTTCAAGGAGTGCAGGGAGATGTGACCAGCCATCAAGAAGCAGTAGAGAGACTTCTTTCCTTAAAGTACCTGAGTCAGGTTGAGGGGAAGAGAAGAATTAGGAGCACAAAGAGAGCAGGCACACAACAGGAAGCACAACTCTGCAACTGCTTTTGGTTTTAAGAGGCTGTCCATTCAGTTTTTTGGGTTTTTTTTTTTTTTCCTTTTTTTGAAACGGAGTTGCCCAGGCTGGAGTGCAGTGGCATGATCTCAGCTCACTATAACCTCCACCTCCTGGGTTCAAGCAATTCTCCTGCCTCAGCCTCCCGAGTAGCTGAGATTACAGGCTCCTGCCACCATGCCTGGCTATTTTTTCTATTTTTAGTAGAGATGAGGTTTAACCATGTTGGCCAAGCTGGTCTCGAACCCCTGACCTCAGGTTATCCACCTGCCTCAGCCTCCCAAAGTGCTAGGATTACAGGCATGAGCCACCATGCCCAGCCTGTCCATTCAGTTTCAATGAACTTTAAACAACAAAAAATGCCATTTGGGTGGCTGGTTTCAGTCTTCCCTGTCAATGCTCAGCCTCCAAATATTCACTAACACATAGAACAATAGGAGGACTGTTACTCTCCTCTCACACCTACTACGTGGGAGAGAACATCTGCTACCAGATCCTGGAGGCCCTTCTCAAGCCCCCTAACCTGGCCCCATGTGGTTCTTTCTGTTTTTTCTCCTAGAAGGCATTGTGACCTTACTGGTCCCATGTTGGGCATCAAATCTGTGAATGGCTCACACTTGGACTTACGCACACAGCATAAGTAATAGGGGATATCTATGCATAAGAAAGATTAGTATGTTGTCAGCTCCCCACATCCATAATTCCACAGCATGACACCAAACTGGAGTTACTAGATGACAACCCAAGTGGTGGGTTGCTCTGTCAAGAAGGGGCCAATTTTATATTGCAGCTAGGCAGTTACAGTCTGTAGCTGTACCATTGAGGGGATCGGGGCAAGATGGAAATTTCCATGGCTTACCAGAAACAGGTGAGAAACTGCCTGCTGGTAGCCTGCTGCAAGACAAGGAGGCCCCCAAAAGAGAGGAGTAAGAAATAGTCTTATGATAATGCCTCACAAGACTACTTCCCTTACCATGGTCCAGGAGGGCATTTGGTCAAGGTTTGAGTCATAGTATGGTTGAGCCTTACCTATGTAAAGTTTAAGCAAAGCCATTCCCTTGTACCTTGTACCTTGAAGAGAGTTTCATTGGATATAATATCCTTAATTTGCACTTTCTTCTTTTTAATGAGTAAATTGCATTTTATTTTATTTTATTTTATTTTATTTTTTGAGATGGAGTCTCACTCTGTCACCCAGGCTGGAGTGCAGTGGCACTATCTCGGCTCACTGCAAGCTCCACCTCCCAGGTTCACGCCATTCTCCTGCCTCAGCCTCCGGAGTAGCTGGGACTACAGGCACCCGCCACCACGCCTGGCTAATTTTTTGTATTTTTAGTAGAGACGGGGTTTCACCATGTTAGCCAGGATGGTCTCAATCTCCTGATCTCATGATCCACCCAAGGAGTCTCTCTCCCTCCTTGTGTTCTGGTCTGTGAATGGCTCACACTTGAACTTAGTGTAGGCTCCTAGTGGGAGGAGCAGGGGTGGCGAAAATCCTCATCATATGGATAAACATAACCCAAACCTCTAGAGGTTTCATAATTTTCCTCTTGCTTCTAAAAACATAGTCATATCTTATGGGGTGTTATGTACTTTATATCTTAACATTTTCCACTTGCTGCTTCTTGGTTTGAGGGGAGAAATGCCAGCATGTGGCAAATGGAGAATAAGACTGATGGAAGCCTCAGGGCAAGGCCTTCACTTCCCATTGACACTGTTCCCAATTCCCTCTAGCATGAGCTGAGCCTCCTCATGCTGTGGTTGTGCAGCAGACAGGGTGTGAGGAAACCCTGCTCAGCCCTGGTTACCCAGGATGGCACTGAGTTCTAAAACGCAATGGTTATGTGGTGAGGGGCCTGGCTGAAGACCTGGTGTGGTACTTTTGTGAGCAGTGGCACCATTTGAGGCTGGGTAGGAGAGAGGTGCAGGGCCTAGCTCCCCAAAAGACCAACAGATAAACTGGGGCAGAGAGAGAGATTCCAGTGTAACCGGGAAGGCTGCAGATCATAACAACTATGGCTGCTGATTTGGCATCAAAGATGTGGCATTGTCAAAGCCACAATTGTTGAGAATGGCACCAACATGCTGCAGCTGGAGAGAGAGGGTGACCAACATTTTGAAGTGGCATAGTTGTCTGGGGTAAATACCCAAGGTTTGTTGCCTCACACCAAGGGAACTGAGGATGTGGACACACAAGAAGTGGGTTTAGGAGTGGAGGTTTACTAGGCAAAAGAAAGAGAAAGGAAAATAGCTCTCTCTCCTGAGAGAGAGAGGGTTGCCAGAGTGGAACTTCTGGTTTTGTGGTGAAGTGCACAGGGTTTTATAGGCTGGCTTGAGGAGGCAGTGTCTGATTCACATAGGGCCCAAAGATTGGTTGGACCAGGTGTGACATTTACATAGCGCTGGAAGAAGCTGGCCACCCAACCCTAATCTTCTTCTTATGCAAATGGGTTTTCTACTTTACTCGCGCCATGTTGTCTGCTCCTTACTGTACACGTGGTTAGAAAGGAAAAGGGAAGATGGAGCCACCATGTTGAACATGCCTACCCCCCAGGTAGCCTTGTCCTATTGGCACAGCCACCAGCAGTCACCTGTGCAAGCTTCCAGCTTGCTTATCTATGTCTGCAGCTCCATTTTACAGGCTGCTTTTTGTTACAAAAGAAATTATTTGGGGGCTGCTTTTCATTAAAAGGGAACCTTACCAAGGACTTCCTTACCCTAATGCCTAAATAATTTCTTTTTAACTCCTATATCAATTTGTTTGAAGAACAGATGACACTTTGAATGGCCCAGCCCACAGCCCAGAATTTCAAGGGAAGACCTTGAATTCAAGGGAGACAATGTCTCCCGTAAAATCACCTAGCCACTTACATAGCATATTTTTCTGTCCACTGTCTTGCTAGTCTGTTGTAGTTCTCTCTGTCGGCCTTGTAGGTGTGGGGTATCTCTAGCACCAGAGGATCATTGAGGTTGGGGATGCAGGGCAGTGAGCAGATGGACAAGAGAACTTTTGACAGTCAATGCTGGAGACCACTGAGACCATAGGATGTCAAAGCAGATGCCGCCATTGCTATTGATATTGGGGTGATAAATTTTGGTTGTGAAAGCAACCTTTGGGGGCTTGAACAGGCAATCCGTAGGAAAGTGGATGGTCAGGAAGAAAACACCTCCTTGGCAAAGACTGTCATTAATTATCACCCAGAGGCCCCATGGAGCACTGGGCAGGAGGATTCGTCTGCAAGTTGGTTAATTCCTTCTGGATCCACTTTAGTGCCATCCTACCCCACTGCTGGGGGCTGGGGTGGCCCAGCCACACTGCACTTTCTATATATAAGTTTTTTGAAAATGCTGCTTCACTGTTACCTTGCCTTGTTTGTTAGTGCCCATCTAATTCAGTTGCTTTTGTAACTTGTTCCACAGTGATGCCTGGAGACCTGAGTATGTTTTATCTTTAAAATCTAATAATTTTACTAGGATATTGTCTTGAAGTTGATCATCCTGGTTTAATTTTTGCTGCCACTTTATGGGCTCTTTCAATGTGCCTCATCACATAAGTAATGTCATTTTCATTTTTGTAAATCAAGTCTCCTAGATTGTTCACCTGAAAGCCTGATTCTCCTTTAGAGAAAAAAATGCTAAAAAACAAAACAAAACAACAAAAAAAAACAAAACATTATATATCGCATTACAATTTTATTCAACAAATACAGAGATTCACAGAATAGTTAAAACAAAGTAGAAAACAACTCTGGTGTTATAAGAGCAGTAGGTTCATATGCCCACTGTGCAGTAATAGACCAATACACTAAGACAGCAGTTTGCAACAAAGAATTTAATGATCACAGGGCAGCCAAGGGGAGAGATATGAGTAGACCCTCAAATCCATCTCCTCAAGAACTTCTGCGTTAGGGTTTTTAAGGGGATTGTGGAGGGTGAGGGGTTGGAAAATTAAGGTTGTTGATTGGGCAGGGGAAGGGGGATGAAATCATTAGGATTTGGAAACTGCATACTGAGTCAGTTCCTCAGTGGGGTCCTTCAGACCAGCTGACATCAGTAGTTTCACTGGTACACAGGATCTGAAAGAATATCTCTAACGGGAAACTTAACATTTCATAATGTTCAGGTTGTTATGTATAGAACAGTTCAGGAGAACTATAATCTAGGGCCTGCCTGATTCTAGCACAAAGAGCACCAAACAACTGTGAGGAAGCAGGTCCAAGAGCAGGCTGCTCTCAAGAGTAATGCAAAATTGCTGCAAGCTTGTTTATTTTTGTTTCTCCCCTTCCCTTCTTCCCTGATTAATTTTATAAAGTTTATAGGGACAGTTTCAATGGCTTCAACACAGTATTGCCAGGTAAGGACTTGAACCCAAGAGGCGGAAGTTGCAGTGAGTCAAGACCAAGCCACTGCTGCACTGCCCAGTCTCAAAAAATAAAAATAAAAAAAAAATCAGGCCAACACCTGTTGACACACATTGCTAGGAATCCCTTTGGGAAAGCAAATGGGCTCAAGGAACACACAAAGGCCATGGTGGGTGACAATGTTAACTAATTCTGTTCATGGTGTCCAGGGTACAGGCCTGAGGGTCCACTCGCCACCTCTGCCCAAAGCCACGTCTCCACTGCTCCCCTCATCTCCACACGGATTCCTCCCCACATGCCTCCCCTTTTCTTGGACTGCCGACACCTGACACCACCAAGGTGACTGCTCCTCCCCACAGCTTCTCTCCTTCAGGGGACTTCACTTCTTGTTCCTTGCTCCATAGTGAGGCGTGACCCAGTGGTTAGCCCAAGGTCTAGCATGCGAATCAGGGACGTGATGGTTCTTTGGGATTCTAGGGATCTACATGGAGAATAGATGAAAGTAACAAAAGTTTTACATACCAATATTCAAAACTGCATCAAACTACCAGAAACACTTGCCACTTTCAAAGATAGACTATGCTAAGTAGCTCCAGGTGTGTGCCACCATGCCTGGCAAATTTTTGTATTTTTAGTAGAGACTGGGTTTCACCATGTTGGCCAGGCTGGTCTCGAACTCCTGACCTCAGGTGATCCACCTGCCTTGACCTGCCAAAGTGCTGGGATTACAGGAATGGCTCTTGACTCTAACTGCAAGGTCCCTAGATCATTAGATCATTTCCTGAATATCTTATGCTTCAGGCATTGGCCATCACTTGGGTTACCATTGTCATAAGTCAAAAGCCTCCACAACCAAGGCCCTTAAACATGGGATAGCCTGTGCAGGGCAGAAGTATAAAGAATATAGAGAAGTGAAGCACAAAACTTGTTGCATTGGCCAGGAATTAAACCAGGGTCTCCTATGCAGGCGGTGAGAATTCTACCACTGGACCACCAATCCGGCTCTTATGTGTGGTCCTGGAGAAACAATTGAAATACAATACTGAAAAAGACAGAAATTTTTCCAAAAGAAGCTCTTTGCAGTATTGACTAAAAGCTAACAGTAGACATCCAAAACCAAGGTTTTTATAGAATACTTTTACTAGACAAAACTATAAATATTAAAATAGCTTATTTGATCAAACTTTAATTCCGAAAAAGGCTCCTTCCAACTGCGTAACAGACTCCTATAGAAAAACATCAGAAATTCATCCAGGTTCCTTGTTTCTGATCCTAAATCTTCAATTTAGGACCTCAACCTCAAACTGTTGCTTTAGTGGCTCTGGGAAGGAAGCACTAACTGGCAGCATAGGTAAGTAAAGTTTTAATCTAGGGAAGAAATAAGAAGCAGAATCAGAATTAGAATTAGAAGAAGAGGAAATATGCTATACCAGAATATCATAGGCAAAAAAAGAAGATGAAGAAAGAGGAAATGTAAGGACAGAAGGTAATGCTAATGGAGTTAGTTATTTGTGGCCGTTTTTTGTAAAAGAGTAATGATCAGTCTTGTAATCATTATAATACTATTATTTGCTTTCTAAAATGTCTAAAATATTTGAAGGAATATATGATATAAAAAGATGAATAATGCTTGCAGTCAGTGTTTCATTGTTTGGAGAACCCAGTTTCCTCAGTTAATACACTTTCGTGTAATAGCTCTTTAAGGAGTAACATGGTTTAAAGACATATTAATGGCTGAAATATTAACATATTGGTCTTTTGATGAAGTTCAAATAGAGAGATTTCTTTCCCCAATTTTCCCTGGAAAGATTAAACTGAAGAGAAAAATCTGGAATATTTGCCCCACATGTTGGGTCTGGGAGTCATTATGACTTTTTCAAAGACAGGAGTTGTGTATGACATGGAATCATGCTTCTTCTCTAGTTGAGAAGCCAAGCTAGGTCCAGGCTGAGTCATAAACTTGAACCCAACAAGGAAATCACCCTTCACATTGACCTTGCAGAGCTTTGGCTCTATCTGTTCTCTGCCCAACACCCAAGACACATACTAGTTCTGGCCAACAAACCTTCACATATTGTCTGTGTCAACCAGAGCTACATTTATTCCCAAATCTCTTTCTAAAATACAAACCTGTACTTTCTACTCTCAACCCCAAAATTTACAAGAGGCCTCATATGCATCTCAGAGTCACAGATGCTAAAACTCAACACACCAGTGAGTTCCCTGTCAGCATCATGTACTACCCTCTACCTCAATGATCAGCCCCAAGCCAGCATCTCCCAAAGAGTAGTGTGTTGTTGTGGGTGTTTCAACAGATCACTAAAACCTGCTTCTACCCCTGCCTAGACACTTATCCTCACTGCTATGCATCCTGCTCCTCAAATCAGATCTTGATATCTTCTTTAAACACTCCCAATCTCCCAACACGACAATTCATTTCCAAAGAATTATAGTATTTAAATTTATTGGACTCTATACAGACTCATTCCCACTTTGTTACTACGCTGGTCCATCCATCACCTCCATTAACATAAGTAGATCAAAAACTGGCCTCTCTACAGCCTGTCTTGTCTATTCCAACCCATTTGCCACACTGTATCCTGAGTGACCTTTCCACAGTGTAAATCTGGACATACCTGTAGCCTTAAATCATATCTACCAACATAGTAGCCAAGCAACAGCAATCTCTTTTCCTTTGGTCATTAGAGTCCTAGAGACCAAGAGGATGTTGGGAAAAGAATTACCACGGATCAGCTCTCAGAGGCAGTGGGTTCTGGACTCGTGCTGGCTTTGATACGTGTACATTGGAAAAGCTCAAGTACCTGGCAATACTTGGAGATTAGGAAGAAAGGATGAAAATAAACCACTGCACTAAATAACATGACGATAATCACTTATATAAAAACTTTAAAGATAAGGAATATTTAAAGATTTATTAGTTTATTATAGCTTTATAGTTGGAGAGTGAAGAAGAAAATACCAAAGCTTTTTGTCTTAACAAAATGGTGCAGACAGATTAACATATATTGTCACCTATGATAACCAGTCAGCATAAAAAGTATTTAGAAAGGAATGGTTATATTCTCTAAGAGGTATATTCTGATGTCATGTTTTTTGCTTTAGAGTCTATTAATATAGCCACCTTTTTGTTAATGTTTTCAGTCAAGCTCCTTTTCTCGCCTTTCATTTCCAACCTTTCTCTCACTTTCTGGTTTAGATACAACTCCTAAATATATCATATAGTTAATTTAAAAATCCAGTGTAGCAGTATTTTGGGGGTTTGTTTTACTGGATAATTTGGTCCACTTACATTTAATGTAATTGTTGATATATATTAATTTTAAATCTACCATCTTTATTTTTTTCTGTTTGTTCTGCTTGTTCTGTTTCTATGTCTTTTCTTGTCTGTTTTGGATTGGTTATTTTTAACCATTATAACATTATATTTTTTTACTTTTTTATATGCTTTGCTTCACTTTCTTCCTTATTGTATTTCCTTTAATTGTATTTCCTTTAATTGTATTTAAGTTGCTTCTATTCTTTTGTGGTTACTTTAAAAATTACAATCTTAATCCTTAATTTTTTTTTTTTTTTTTTTTTGAGACAGAGTCTCACTCTGTCTCCAGGCTGGAGTACTGTGCCACGATCTTGGCTCACAGCAACCTCTGCCTCTCGGGTTCAAGTGATTCTCCTGCCTCAGCCTCCCGAGTAGCTGGGACTACAGGTGCAGCTGATTTTTGTATTTTTTTAGTAGAGACAGGGCTTTACTGTGTTGGCCAGGATGGACTCCATCTCTTGACCTCATGATCCGCCCACCTTGGCCTCCCAAAGTGTTGGGATTATAGGCGTGAGCCACCGTGCCCAGCTAATCCTTAATTTATTAAACATAGTAATAATTGATACCGTTATCCTCTTCCTGGACAATATATGGATGTTGAAATACTTTTATTCCCTTTAGTCTCATTCTATATATATGCTGTTATCATTTATTAGGTCTAAGTATTAATAGTTTTAAACCCCAGAAGACTAGACATATATTTTATGTAGTTAATGTTAATTTAGATTTATCAACATATGTGCTGCTATCTTGCTCTTTATTTCTGCTATGTCTCTGAATTTCCATATGTAATCATGGTCCTTCTGCCTCAGAAACATCATTTAGAATTTCCTTTTGTGTTGGTCTGTTTGTGAAAAACTGTTTCAGCTATTTTTCTCTGAAAGTGCCTTTATTTTGCTTTAATTATTGGAGATTATTTTTACTAAGTATGTAATTCTGGAGGCAGTTATTTTCTTTCAGCATATTGAAGATATTTGCATTTGATTTTTTCTTTTCAGAAGGCAGCCAATTGTCTCGCTGCTGCTTATTTGAAGGTAATGTTCCTTTTTTTCCTCTGTTTTTTGTCTTTGTTTTTTTTTTATTGTCTGCAGTTTTACTATTCTGTCTTTAGGTATGGAGTTCCCTTTATTTATCTTCTTTGATTGGTAGGCCTTCTAGAATTTGTTGACTTTTGAGTTTCATTTTGTCTGGAAAACTCTCAAGTATTATCTCTTCAGTTATTGCCTCTATTTTCTCTCTCTTCTACTTTTGAGCCTCTAACTAAAAATAAAATAGACTTTCTCACTCTATTTGTTATATTTTTGTGTTTGTGTATTAAATATTATTTTTTCTCCTTGTTATATATTCTGAATTTTTTTCTTCTTCCTCATCTCCCATTTTACTAGTTCTCTTTTCAGCTGTGACTGCTCTCCTGTTAAACTCTTCCATTGAGCTCTTAATTTTGTTTTGTTTTTTTTTTTCCGAATTTCTATTTGCCTCTCTCTAAATCTATTCTGTCATTTTTTTGTTGTTTCCAATTGGTGTGTAAATTGTTAACAAAACCCTTTTCACCTTCTGCATGATAATTTGACCTTAATTAACTTTCTAGCTCTGTCCACCTAGAGCCTTCTAATGACAAAATGTCAACTATGTTACTAAGCAAACATTGCATATCATAAAAAAGACTCCTAACTGATGGACTACACCTGGACTGGGAAAACTAAGTATCTGGAAGAAGCCAGACTTTGAGCTTCTCTGAATGCAGTGACTCCTATAACTTGTATACACCTGGCATGGGCATTGGAAACTACTCTATTAAGTTCTTAACAAGAGATAATGGCTCCAGGATGGTGCCACATGCACCTCAACTGTCCCCAAGTAGACAATGAGGGGTGGAGAGTCAAGAGACTATCTCCTAGGTACTGTGTGGACTGCTGCTGCAGGGACTGCTCCTATAGAAATATCATGCATGATGCTGCCCTGATAGCAAGCTATAATTCTTATCCTATGTCTCTCGGATTAATCTGGTGCCAAGTATGGCCTCTGAGATTCTTGTGAGCCTGAATGTTAAGTTGAAGCTAAGAAAACATCCAAGTGGGCAACATTCTTCCAAATTTTTGTTTCATGAATAATGTAGACATCATTGTTCTGCAGTCTTTCTAATATATCTAATATTTGGGGGCTTGATTTCAACTGCCTGACATGTCTGCTGGTTTTCACACCTGGTTTAGTTTCTTTGGGTTCATTATTATTTTTGAGTATGTGCCATATCTTGTATCTGGAAAAATAATTTTGGAATAATCTGAGATCTACAATGAAAGCTTTCTTGCCCAGCACCTGGGGGTACTTCCAGCCCAGAACCACCTTTAATCAAGTAAAAGGTGTGAAAGATGCTCTGAACTTAAACTGTGTAACATAAGGGATGTTTCTTTTATAGTTCATTTTTATCCCAAGATTATAGAAATTTAAGGTCCTATCTTATTGTAGGATTATTCTCCTGATAAACTCCCCAACTTGGGCAGACTCTGGTCTTCTATTTCTGTCCCATTAGTCACAGAAGGCTGTCAAACCCTAATATGCAGGTCAGGAAATGTCCTTAGCCAAAAAATGGTTTCTCTGCTTGCTTACGGCTCTGGATTCCAGTTTTTCCTTTACTTCAGGCCTCGTAATTCTTCAGTGTTAATCATCATCTTGATGCTTTTAAAAATATTTGTTTTCTATATATTACCTAAATAGCTTAGTCAGTGTTACCAGAAATGTATCATCAACTTTTAAAATATACTAAATGCTTAAAAAAATAAAGTCATATTTTACTGCTATGGCTCTGACTTGAAACTAAGTTGATGAGGCCATGAACTGGAGCACAAATCAGTCCCCCCACTGTGAAACTGTCAGGTCACCACAAATACAGATTTTATTAGCAATGCAGAATTTTTCTTTTCCCTCTTAAGTCATCCAGTGACCAATTTGTTCTAGGCCACAAGACCAAAAACTCCGGTCTCAAAATCTAACAACCCCCAGCTGGTAATCTCACACATGCTCAGATTTTACTTTGTAAAAGAGAATCAAGCCACATCATATAAAATTAAACATTTATTATTTTTCTTAATAGTCTAATAGAGATATACATTTGTGTATATTGGCCGGAAATTGGGCTAAAATTTTCACAAATGGAAATCAAGAATGTTACCATAGAACTATCAATGCCAACTTTAACTATCTGAATCAGATGGCATAGCCTAGTTTCCTCTACAACTGACAGCACACTCTTTGGTATTTTGGTATTTTTCAGTGTCCTTGAAATTTTTAACTACCCACTAAAGAACGGGTCACATGGAATTAATAAACAAAGGGCTTCAGTTTCCATCAAGCAACTTCAAGTGACAGGAACAGGGATTTAAATAAAAGGATCTAAGTCAGCACAGGAAAGTGACTGTGCTGCCAAAGTGACTCAAACTCAAAAGGACAGGATGAGACTTACTCAGAACTTCAAGGAAGTGTAGAGAAATTATCCACCACTTTTTATCCTAGAGGTGCCTTTGTGGTTGTGACCATACCGTAGAATGATTTGGGGATCCCTTCCAACTGGAAGGACATCTTAGACTGAGGGAACCCAAGAAACCTGATTTCTGTCACCCCTGACCATCATAAATCCCATGCAACAGGTCCATGCATTATCTAATGTTGACTCTGGGAATGGTCATTGTCATTGTTTCCTATTTGAATGGTTGTCACATTTCCTGCTTCAAATGATATCCAGAAATGATGGCTTGGGACCATATTCTCAATTTTTAGGTGGCAAATAGACTCCAGAGACATCACACATAATAAAATACTTGGACTTTGAAAGGAAACAGTCAAGTCTATGACTTACAAGCTTATAAAGATCCCTCAGATGAGTTATGTACGTGGATTGAGAATCAGAAAAGGAAGGATGCTCTCTCAGGAGATAGAAAAACCAGATAAAAGGAGCAACTGAAATTATCTGACCCATCCCCTCATCGCCTATGTAGAAGGGAAATGCTTACTTTATCTAACCAGTGGATAACAGACAGCCTCTTTCATTTTGGAGCTACCAAAAAGAAAAATAAACTGTGGTTTGTTTCAGTTCCCTTTTGACCAGTATGTTCTTGAAATTTTGAAAATATTTTACTCTTTTTCCTTTTAGTGTTTCAGTGTGGATAATTTCATTTGATCTATTTTCAAGTTCATTTTTTAGGCCAAAATTTGTCAAATATTGGCAATTTCATATGATTCAACTTAATATATTAACCTAATGTGCAAAATTCAAATTTGTTTCTATACTACTAAATAATATCCCCCTAAAACGCTTTGCCAATTTACTCCTACTGACAGTGTATGAAAATATCCATTTTATTTCATCCTTTACAAGGTGCTATTTTCAATAATTTATACTTTTACCAATCTGGGAAGTGAAAAAGACATTTAATTGTCTTGACTTGCATCTCCCTTATTACTAGTTAGTTTAAATTTCTATTCTCCATTCATTTTTCTGTTTATTTTCTTTTGTAGTACCTACTACTTCTTAATATCTTTATTTAAGCTTTATATATTTACTTTTTACCTGTTAATTGTTGTAATCACCTACTAAAGAGTAAATTCTGGCTGGGCACAATAGCTCACGCCTATAATCCCAGCACTTTGGAAGGCCCAGGTGAATGGATCACTTGAGGCCAGGAGTTTGAGACCAGCCTGGCCAACATGGTGAAACCCCATCTCTACTACAAATAAAAAAATTAGCCAGGCATGGTGATGCACACCTGTGATCCCAGCTACGCAGGAGACTGAGACACAATAATCGCTTGAACCAGGGAGGCAGAGGTTGCAATAAGCCAAGATCACACCACTGCACTCCAACCTGGGCGAGGAAAAAGAAAAAGAATCAGTTCCATCAGAGCATGGATTAAGTCTCATTCACCCCTCTAGTGCCTAGAACATTTTATGTACTCAACATATAATAGTTAAATGAATGAATGAAAGTTAGACTGTAGGGGTGTCCATGAAAGTAGATATTAGCTAAGTTCCCAGAGATTGACTCCTCTTTTCCTGGTTCTCACACTTCAAGCTCTGTTAAGCCTGGAGGCTGGAGGAGGGTGTTTTGTCTTTAAAAAGATACAGCTCCAGGTTACCCCTTTGGACCAGTTCCTGTTCTTAGGTCTCAGACTTCCTCTATTCATGAATGGTGGATATATATGATTTCCTGTGATGTTTCTTTACATTATGACCATAATGAGCGTTGATTTTTAGTTCCTGATCCCCTCATGTAATGACTGTTCAATTAATGACTTTTTGCCATAATGGCTATTATCAAGTTATGTCACTTTTTGGACAACTCCTTTTTTATTATAATGATTTGTCACCCCAAAATAAATAAACATGCTATAAGAAATTATATTTTGACATCATGGTTTCAAGCAGACACTATATAGAAGGATGTGTATGAATGAGCATGTAGGGAAGTGGCCAAAGAGGGGCCCACCCTCTGTAATCTGCTTTTTGATGCTAAGGTGAGGAGTCTGCAAACCACATCTTTTTTTTTGCTTGCTGGCTTTATTAGTTTCTGTCAGTAAGGGGTGTTAAAAAGAGACTGAAAGGCTGGAGGAGGGATATAGGTCTGGCTGCTTCCTATTTTGTTTCTTGTTTCAATTAGCATCATCCCAGCCATAATTTTTTACTCTGAGAGTGGTCATTGTTTCCAGTTTCATTTCTTTTCTTTTCTTACAATCCCGGAGCCAGCCTCATGGCCCCCTCTCAAAGGCATGAGCATCAGCCAGTGGACACCTCTTCTTCAGAGGTCTGAGTCCCTGCTGCACTAGGTACTTCCTCTGAGTTCCAAGGCCACCAGCAACCTCTTTCTCAGAAGCCATCCTCCCAGTTATGTGTGGCCCTTCATCCAAGGTACCAAGTTCTAACAACCCAACCTTTTTACCTTTGTTTCTACAACCCTAGGGTTGATCACTGCTTTGCTTTCTACACTTACTATCTCTGTGTTACATCAGTTCCCCTTTTGCCTTCTTAGACCTCCAATACCTGTTTAATTCCTTGTGTTAAATTCCCTCTTGTATACTGTTCATTTTCTTTCTTTTTTTTTTTTTTTTTTTGAGACAGGGTCTTGCTCTGTTACCCAGACTCAAGTGCTATGGTGCAATCATAGCTCACTGAAGCCTTAAACTCCTGGGCTCAAGTGAGTGTGCCACCATGCCCAGCTAATTTTTATTTTTTTTAGACACAGTGTCTCACTCTTTTTCCCAGGCTAATCTTAAACTACTAGATTCAAGTGATCCTCCCATTTTGGCGTCTCAAAGTGTTGAGATTACAGGTGTGAGCTACCATGCCCAGCCCATTTTCCTTTTAGAACCTGAATGACACACAGTACTACTCACCAATTTACCTGACATGACCATTTGTAGTCAGAGAATATTGTGTGAAACAACTTTGAATTGCATGACTGTATTAGTCTGTTCTCACACTGCTAATAAAGACATACCTGAGACTAGGTAATTTAAAAAGAAAAGAGACTTGATTAACTCACAGTTCAGCATGGCTGGGGAGCCCTCAGGAAACTTACAATCATGACAGAAGGAGATGCAAACACATCCCTCTTCACATGGCAGCAGCAAGGAGAAATGCAGAGCAAAAGCGGGGAAAAGTCCCTTATAAAACCATGAGATCTCGTGAGAACTCACTATCATGAGAACAGCATGGGGGAAACCACCCCCACAATTCAATTACCTCCCACTGGGTCCCTCTCATTATGTGGGGATTATGGGAACTACAATTCAAAATGTGATTTGGGTGGGGACAAAGCAAAACCACATCATTCTGCCCTGGCCCCTCCCAAATCTCATGTCCTCACATTTTAAAACACAATCATACCTTCCCAACAGTCCCCCAAAATTTTAACTCATCCCATAATTAGCTCAAAAGTCCAAGTCCAAAATCTCATCCAAAGGCAAGTCCCTTCTGTCTATGAGCCTGTAAAATCAAAAGCAAGTTAGTTACTTCCTTGATACAATGAGAGTACAGGCATTGGGTAAATACAGCCACTGCAAATGGAAGAAATTGGCCAAAACAAAGGAGCTACAGGCCCCAGGCAAGTCCAAAATTCAATAGGGCAGTAATTAAATCCTTAAGTTCCAAAATAATATCCTTTGACTCCATGTCTCAAATCCAGATCACACTGATGCAAGAGGTGGGCTCCCATGATGTTGGGCAGCTCTGACCCTGTGACTTTGCAGGGTACAGCCCTCTTCCTGGCAGCTTTCACAGCTGGCATTGAGTGTCTGAGTCTTTTCCAGGTGCATGGTGCAAGCTGTCAGTGGTTTTACTATCCTGGGGTCTAGAGGATGGTGGCCCTCTTCTCACAGCTTTACTAGGAAGTGTCCCAGTGGGGACTCTGTGTCGGGGCTCCAACCCCACATATCCCTTCTGCACTGCCCTAGCAGAGGTTCTCTATGAGGGCTCTGCCCTTGTAGCACACCTCTGCCTGGACATCCAGGCATTTCCACACATCCCCTGAAATCTAGGTTCCCAAACCTCAGTTCTTGTCCTCTGCACACCTGCAGGACCAACACCATGTGAAAGCTGCCAAGGCTTGGGGTTCGCACCCGCTGAAGTCATGACTCAAGGTGTACCTTGGCCCCTTGTAGCCATGGTTGGAGAGGCTGGGACACAGTGCACCAAGTTCCTAGGCTGTACACAGCAGGGAGGTCTCTGACATGCCCTGAAGACCTTTTCCCCACTGTCTTGGTGATTAACATTTGGTTCCTCATTACTTATGCAAATTTCTGCAGCCAGCTTGAATTTCTCCCTAGAAAACAGGTTTTTCTTTTCTACTACATAGGCTGCAAATTTTCCAAATTTTTATGCTCTGTCACCTCTTGAACGCTTTGCTGCTTAGAAATTTCGTCTACCAGATACCCTAAATCATCTCTCTCAAGTTCAGAATTCCACAGATCTCTAGAGCAGGGGGTAAAATGCTGCCAGTCTCTTTGCTAAAGCATAACAAGAGACCTTTCCTCTAGTTCCCAACTAGTTACCATTTCCATCTGAGACCACCTCAGCCTGGACTTTATTGTCCATATCACTATCAGCATTTTGGTCAAAGCCATTCAACAAGTCTCTAGGAAGTTCCAAACGTTCCCACATCTTCCTATCTTCCTCTGAGCCCTCCAAACTGTTTCAACCTCTGCCTGTTACCCAGTTCCAAAGTTGCTTCTACATTTTCAAGTATCTTTACAGCAGTGCCCCACTACCCAGTACCAATTTACTGTATTAGTCCATTTTCACACTGCTAATAAAGACATACCTGAGACCGGGTAATTTATAAAGGAAAGAGGTTTAATTGACTCACAGTTCTGCATGGCCAGGAATACCCCAGGAAACTTACAATCGCGGTGGAATGGGAAGCAAACATGTCCTTCTTCACATGGCAGCAGCAAGAAGTACAGAGCGAAGTGGGGGAAAAGCCCCTTATAAAACCATCAGATCTCGTGAGAATCATTCACTATCATGAGAACAGCATGAAGGTAACTGGCCCCATGATTCACCTACCTCCCACTGGGTCCCTCCCATGACATGTGGGGATTATGGGAGCTACAGTTGAAGATGAGATTTGGGTGAGGACACAGCCAAACCAAATCAATGACATATTTAGATGAACCCAAAATACTGTTTTTCATACACATGCCAAGCAAAGTGAATGAGAGGGTTGCATCTTCTATGACTCTTCAATCTGCTGTACATGTTCACCATTTCAATATTCTATAAAGCCTTTTTGTGTTTAGCTTTTATTTGGTCAAAGCCTTAAGGTAAAGGAAATTATTAATCACATTAAATTTGATATTGAATGCTGGTCTGGCACTGAATCTTCACTGACTTTGAAAGAATAATCCCCTCCCAGTCCTCCTCTATTGACCATCACCTATAACCAAGTCTCCTCTTCCTCCTTTGATGAATACAATAAAAATTCATATGTGAAAACTGTATTTATTTTATTTTTATCTATTATTTACATAAATTTAGTTTGTTTAATCTATATGTTTTCTATCTTTTGGGTATCTTGGGTTAATTTTTCGTTTAGAATAACAAAAACTTTTTATTCACTTCACGTATTTTCACTTAGTTGTAAGATTTTCAAACATAAAGTCATTAAGCAAATGTTTGTGTACAAGACACACAGATACAGAAACTGCCAGGAGAGACTCTGATAACTTCCATACTTCTAATTTTGCCTATAAGCTGTCTTCAGGATACACAAATACTGAGGGAAGAGAAGATGCTAAATGTAAATAATATACATTTATTTATGTATTCATTATCAAGCATATGTTATCTGAATGTCTTTGTAAAGCAATATACAAATAGAATAGGAACGTGATATATTTACTTCCCCAGTTGTGGTGTAAGCATCCTCTAAAAATGCTTACACCACAATTGGGGAAGTAAATATATCATGTATATAACGAATAGACTATAAAAAAGAACACATGGGGCAGGTACGACGGCTCATACCTGTAATCCAGAACTTTGGGAGGCCAAGGCAGATGGATCACTTGAGGTCAGGAGTTTGAGACTAGCCTGGCCAATGTGGTGAAACCCCATCTCTATTAAAAATACAAAAATTAGCCGAGCGTGGTGGCACAGGCCTGTAATCCCAGCTACTTGGGAGGCTGAGGTGGAGGATCCCCTGAACCTGGGAGGTGGAGGTTGCTGTGAACTGAGATCACACCACTGCCCTCCAGTCTGGGTGACAGAGTGAGACTCCATCTCAAAAAAAAAAAAAAGAAAAAAAGAAATGAAAAAGCAGGAACACATGATAGGGTAGTCTGAGCTCTGTACAAATAGGAACAGTAACATAGACAAGGAGTAATTAGAGTAGGCTGAAAAAAAATCAAAAGATCTTCTTGAAAAAGATCCTGAAAAAATTTATGAAACTGAGTTGACTAAGGGAATAAGGAAGCACGTGAGTAAATACAGCAACATTACCTAAATTCCCTTTCCATCATCTCTCTGTCATCTTCTCCCACCTCTCCTAACCAACCCACAGGGATTTAAAAACATCATTGAATTTTTATCTAAATCTAATGGAGGATGGACAGGAAGAGAATTACTGATTACTCTCAGTCACGATTCATCCTAGCAGCAATTATTTGTAATTTAACTGAAATAAGTCCATTTGACTGAAGAGACAGCTTGGAAATCACTAAAATGAGAAAGGAGATGTTTTAGAGAGTATGACTTCTATAAGTGAATGAAAGAGAAATCACCCTTAAACTCACTGGTTTGGGGAAGTGAAGTTCCCACAAATGTGACACACAGGAAATTGCCTTTCCACATGTGAGTTTTCTGAACTGAACCAACTGCCATCGATTTGCACTAGTAAGACAGTATTCCTAACCAAAGCAGGGAAAACAATGATATGATCCCAAGAAGTCCTTGCACTCCCAGACTTCTAGTCTCATCTGTTTAATTTGACATTGTAGGGACCAAGAAAAACCTTCCCCTTCTATCCTCTGAAAGTTTGCTGAAAATGGACTATAGACAAATTAATAGGAGAAAAAGCCATACAAAATGTATTTAACATGTATAGCTCAGGGGAATTAAAGGAGGATGATTACCCAACAACCCAGTAAGGTCCAAATGGTTATACACCCTTTCTCATAGAGAAAGGGGAGATGAAGGGTGTAGCAGTAAATGGTTTTCAGGGGGAATGAATGAACCCAAAGAACAGTGATCTGGGACAAAGTTCCTCTGAGCTCTGGGGTCAGTGGCCAGAAGGTGAAGGACAGAACTTTACTGTGAACAAAGATTGTTTTATTATGCAGATAAAGCCTCTCAGGTACTCTCTCTGAGCTGCCCTTGGAAGTCTGTCAGGGCAAGGTGAGGACTCCTAGTTTCTTCTCTTGTGGTTAATCTTTCCTGGTTATTTCATGAGATTCCTAGGGAGGGAGTTTTAAGACAATTGCATTTCTATTTTATTTTATTTTATTTTATTTTATTTTATTTTATTTTATTTTATTTTATTTTTTGAGATGGAGTCTTGCTCTGTCACCCAGGCTGGAGTGCAGTGGCACAATCTCAGCTCACTGCAACCTCTGCCTCCCGTGTTTAAGCAATTCTCCTGCCTCAGCCTCCTGAGTAGCTGGGACTACAGGTGCATGCCACCACACTCAGCTAATTTTTTGTATTTCTAATAGAGATGAGGTTTCGTCATGTTGGCCAGGCTGGTCTTGAACTCCTGGCCTCAAGTGATCCTCCTGCCTCAGCCTCCCAAAGTGCTAGGATTACAGGCGTTAGCCACCGTGCCCAGCAATTCTTTTGGAAAGAATCTTTCTTAGTCAGCTGAGGAAATTCCATAGAGAGTCCCTGCTAGTGCTTCAGGAAAGTAAGAGGATGGGGGTGAGGTGTAGGTAAGGGTGAGGAGAGGTCAGAGAGAGATACCTTGCGGCTGCTTCTTTAGTTCAGCATGTCAAAGTGCCATATTTTGGGGTATTGTTTTCTGAGCCCCAGCAGCATCAAAGGTCATAGTTCCTGAAACTGCAGAGACAGCACTGAAGACTGCCATGTAGGAAACAGGATGTCTCTAAAGTGAAAAGAGCCAGGACTTGGATCTAGAAGTGAGTAGTAGAATGGGAAAGAATCTAGTCGTAACTTAGAAACCACCTCAGTCCTTCCTGGGTTAGCATTTGTCATCGTTTACTTAGGCTGCTGCTGAAGGGATTTGATTCAAGCCTCTGTGACTCAGCAGTGGGCACAAGCATTGCTATCCCCCTTTTTTCTAGGAAAATGTTCAAAAGAAAACCTTGACACAAACTACGCATTAACCCTATATTACAACATCTTCATAGAGTCAGGTGAGAAGAAGGGAGGCCAGAGGATCCAGTCTTGAATGCTAACGGTATTTTAAACAAGGTCTTTATTGAGTTCTACCTTAGTATGGTAAATTATAGTTGTAAGGAGAATGGTCTCCCCTTTGTCCCTTTTGACTACAAGAAGCCGGTGCTCACCCTCTGAAAAGTCAGAAGATGTACAACATCTGCTATTCCTACCAAATGCTAAGCCACTATGAGGATATAATGCTTTATTTTTATTTATTTATTTATTTAGAGACAGAGTCTCACTCTGTCACCCAGGCTGGAATGCAGTGGTGCAATCATGGCTCACTGCAGCCTCAAACTCCTGGGCACAAGTGATCCTCCTGCCTCAGCCTCCCAAGTAGCTGGGATTATAGGCATGAGCCACCAGGCTCAGCAATGCTTATGTTTTTTTGTGCGTGTGTGAGACAGAGTCACCCAGGCTGAAGTGTAGTGGCACAATCTCAGCTCACTGCAACCTCTGCCTCCCGGGTTCAAGCAATTCTCCTGCCTCAGCCTCCCAAGTAGCTGGGACTACAGGCACACAACACCACGCCTGGCTAATTTTTGTATTTTTTTAGTAGAGACGGGATTTCACCATATTGGCTGGTCTTGAACTTCTGACCTTGTGATCCACCCGCCTTGGCCTCCCAAAGTGCTGGGATTACAGGCGTAAGCCACCGTGCCCAGCCAACAATGCTTTATTTCTTGACTCTCTTTCTACACCCCTACTGCAAAAGACTAATTTTCCCAAAAGAGGACCTGATTTTGACTGAATTTTAGCCTCTTCCTCTTCCACATGATAAAGCTGCTAATTGCCTGAGAGAAGACTGCTGAGTTACAGTGTAGAGGGAAGCATACTCAGGGACAATTAGCAACAATTCTGTTTCTGTTAAACCTTATAATTCTTATATCACTACTGCACAGAACTAGACATGGAGCTAGTTTATGTCTCACTGTACCATTTACTAATTTTTTGACCCTGATGAAGTAACTTAACCTCTTGTAGCTTTATCTCATGTACAAAATTGAGACAACAGTAAGATGTTCTCATCTAAGTAAAATGTTGAAATGTTGGAGTGTTCCAGGCTTGTCTAGATAGATGGAAAACACACACACACTCATTCGCTCTCTCTCTCTCTCTCTGTTACTCTGTCTTTCCAATAAGTCTTGTTTTCACTTCTTAAGAATCAGCCTAGAGGTGACTGGAGGAACAGAAACTAAGTTGTGGTGACAAAGAACAAGACTATGAGTAAGGATCACTATTACCCTTACAGACTGGATAAAACCCTAAGAAACAAAATGATTGTGCAAAACCTTTCAGGCCAGGCGCAGCTGCTCATACTTGTAATCCCAGCACTTTGGGAGGCCAAGGTGGGAGGATCACTTGAGCCCAAGAATTCAATGCCAGCCTGGGCAACATTAGAAGACCTTGACTCTACAAAAAATATAAAAATTACCCAAGCCTGGTAGTGTATGCCTGTAAGTCCCAGCCACTCAGGAGGTGGGACGATCGCTTGAGCACGGGAGGTCAAGACTGCAGCGAGCCATGATCATGCCACTGCACTCCAGCCTGAGAGACAAAGCAAGACCCTGTCTCAAAAAAATTCTTTTCAAGGAATAGAACCACTGCACATGCTCCTCCTTATCCCCCAAAGTGTAAGATTTTCATGCAAATAGCTATCTCCCAGGACTTACATTAGTAAGGTATCTGGATATAAAAATCAGTGCTCCCTAAATCAGCTGTGTTTCCATTATATCAAAAATAAACTTTTAGAAATTACCATTTGAATTAACAAAGATACACACACACACACACACGCACACACCTAGAAAGAAATCCCGTAAGATTTGTGCAGGGCATTTATGAAGAAAACTGTGCAATTTATGGGAAGTTATTAAGAAAGACCACATAATTTAATAGATACATTAAGTTTATGGTTTAGAAGACTCAATGTCATTAAGTACAAATTTTCTTCAAATTTGTTTACATATTCAATGTAAATCATCTAAATCCCAACAAATACTAAGAAAGCTGACTTGATTCAATGTGTACATTAATGAGCAAAAATCCAAGAATAACTATGAAAATCCTGAGATGATTAAGGAGATGTGCACTACCATATATAAGAATGTATTATAAAGCTATAATACTAAGACAATGTGGTATTGAGACAAAGATAAGCAAATTGCTGGTCAAATAGCCTAAGCTCTAAAAACACATATATATGAAACTTTGTGATAGAATTGTCAGTTCATATCAGAAACAGGATGATTAGGTCTTTTAAATGGTACTGACACAACTGCTTATACATAAGGGAAAAAAAAGAAATTAGATACCTGCTTCACATCACCTACAGACATGGATTTAAGACTTAATTGTAAAAAGCAAAACTTTAATACTTTTAGAAGAAAATACTTTGGAATCAGCAAAGATTTCATAAGCAAGACAAAAATACTAATCGTAAAATAAAATACTGACAAATTAAACCTCATCAAAATTAAGAACTTTTGTACATGAAAAGACAACATAAAGAAAGTCAGGAGATGAGTTGCCAATCAGAAAAAAATAATTTCAACAGAAGTAAGCCATGAGGGTTTGTATCAGACTAAATTTTTAAACCTTTATAAACCAATAAGAAATAGACAAAAGTGCACACTATGAACAAAATAAAAGCCACAAACAGATATTTCATGGAAGAAACTGCATAAATGGTAAATTAACATATGAAAAAGGACTCAACCTCATCAGTAATCAGGGAAATCTAAATTAAGACTACCATAGAGTACTATTTTATAACTACAAAAATGGAAATGGGGACTAAGAAGTCTTCTTACATTATATAAACCAAAAATAAAATTGTAAGACCCCCCAAGCATCTTAATGGACCCCTCCTCTTGGCCAAGGGCATTCCAAAGTTAACCTGAAAAACTAGTTCAGGCCATGATGGGAAGGGGGAGCTGAACATGCCTCATCATACCCTCCTCCCTTTTGGAATTACTGGTAGAACAGACTCTAAGTCTGATAAAAAAAAAAAAAAAAAAAAAAAAAAAAAACATTTACAATCTATTCTCTCTGAAGTCTGCTGCCTGGATACCTGGAGGCTTCATCTGAATGACAAAACCTTGGTCTCCACAACCCCTTATCACAAGCCAGATATTCCTTTCTATTGATAATAACGAATTGCCAATCAGAAAATCTTTGAATCTGCCTATGACTTGGAAGCCACCCCACCCCTGCCTGCTGCTTCCAGTTGTCCTGCCTTTCCAAACTGAACCAATGTACATTTTACATGTATTGATTGATGTCTTATGTCTCTGTAAAATGCATAAAACCAAGCTGCATCCTGACCACCTTGAGTACATGTTCTCAGGATCTCCTGAGGGCTGTGTCACAGGCCATTGGTCACTCATATTTGGCTCAGGATAAATCTCTTCAAATATTTCACAGAGTTTGACTTTTTTGTTGACAAATACTAAGTGTTGACAAGGGATTTAGTGACATAGAAATCCTTATATCCTATTAATGACAGGGCAAAGTAGTATAGCCATGTAGAAATTAACTTGGCATCATCTTATAAAATTAAAAATTTACACATCTATAACACCTTATTTTTCTTTCAGTACCTTTTAAAGATGTTGTTGCTACATTGTCTTCTCACTTGCATTATTTCCAACAAGAAATCTGATGTTTTCTTTGTGCCTCTGTGTGTAGCATGTCTTTTTATCTCCGATCACTTTTGAGATTTTCTCTTCACTAACTTTCAGTAATTTGATTATTAAATCCTTATGCTATTTTCTTCATGGTTTTTGTTGTTTGGGGGGTGTTTTTATTTGTTTTTGTGCTTAGGGTTCATTGAGAATCTTGGATTTATAAATTTATAGTGTAGGGGAGAAAAAATAATTTTTCTTCTACCCTTCTGAGTTCTCAGCTGGGACTTTTATAACAAGACAGATTAACAAGAGAAAAGCAGATAATCAGGGAAAAATGAGTAACTCTCAAAGAGGTGGCCTAGAATTTTGGCTTATGTAGCATCTTCAACTAAAAGAAAGAAAGAAGGGTGTTGGGAAAGCAAGCTATGGGAAAGTGTTCAGGAAAATCAAACAAGAGTAAGGTTTATTATGCAGATTTAAATTGGTGCCTTCTCCATTGATAAGAGCCTTTTGTGATTTAGTCCTCCTTCTTTTCCCAGCCCAGAGAGGGAGATAGCCTTAGAAATGGAGATTTCTTTTAAAAATGTAAATTTCCCTTACAGAAGGGTAACTTCCACTGTGTTTTTAGAATTCTCCTGTGTCTACTGTTTCTCAAAATAATCAGCTCAAAATAATCCTTATGCCAAAAAGTCATATTTTAGGGTGGCACATGCCTGTCTCCTACAAGTTTTCATCAAGTTTGAAAACTTTTTGGTCATTCTTTGTTCAAATATTTTTTCTATCTGTTACCAGGAAGGGGTCCCAATCCAGACTCCTAGAGAGGGTTCTTGGATCTCATGCAAGGAAGAAGTTGGAGTGAGTCCATAGAGTAAAGTGAAAGCAAGTTTATTTAAGAAAGTAAAGAAATAAAGAATGACTACTCCATAGGCAGACCAGCCCCAAGGGTTACTGGTTGGCTATTTTTGTGGTTATTTCTTGATTATATGCTAAACAAGGGGTGGATTGTTATTCCTTTCCAGGAAAGGGGGGGCAATTCCAGGAACTGACAGTTCCTCCTCTTTTTAGACCATATAGTGTAATTTCCTGACGTTGCCATGGCACTTGTAAACTGTCATGGTGCTGGTGGGAGTGTCTTTTAACATGCTAATGGATTATAATTAGCATATAATGAGCAGTGAGGACGATCAAAGGTCACTTTCATCACCATCTTGGTTTTAGTGGCTTTTGGCCAGCTTCTTTACCATATCCTTTTATCAGCAAGGTCTTTGTGACCTGTTCCTTGTGCTGACCTCCTATCTCATCCTGTAACTAAGAATGCCTTAACCTCCTGGGAATGCAGCCCAGTAGGTCTCAGCCTTATTTCACCCAGCCCCTATTCAAGATGGAGTTGCTCTGGTTCAAACGCCTCTGACATATCCACCTTCCTCTTTTTTCAAGGACTCCAATTGTAACGCTAAAGATTTTTGCCTTAGCCAGACCAAAGAATTGGTGTGGCGGCTGCCCGTGGCGATGGAAACACGGACCAAGAGAAAAAAAGCTGTAGGCTTTATTGAGCAGAGTGACAGTACAAAGCTTTTCAGCGTGGAAGGGGTTTCGAGCGGGTAGTCAGAGGTCGATGATGCAGTTGCTTTTGAAACTCTTTAAGGTGGGAAATACGTGTAGAGGGAAGATGTTACCAGAGCGAGAAACAAAGGCAGTAAATTATTTTGTGACATGTCTTAGATTTTGAGGAAAACCAGAATTGTAACTTAGGTTTTATTTATTTTATGACCTTGCAGCAGCATGGCAAAGGAAACGATCTTACAGGACTTTATAAAGTATGTTTACAAGGAATTGGAATTGGGAGTATAGATAAAGTTCGCTGGTCATAGAAAAACAGGCATTTAATATTCCTTTTAGTTTTAGGGGAGGGGGAAGGGAGAGAGGGAGAGAGGACACAGGGAAGCTTACAGCAAAATTTTTGCTGTTTATAGCTTTTTTTGGGAAGAAAACACATGCACAAATCCTGGTGTTAGTAATATTTTAAGTATATATCTTTAATATCTTTAATATTCATTCAGGACCGAAGTAAGTTCTGATGCAGAAAATGAGTGAGTTTTACAGCTTTCTGAGCCCCTGTTTGACTCAGGAAGCCCAGCTGGCCCCCTCCTTTCAAAATTACACATATATTAGGCCACTTGAAGTTGTCCCACACCTCACTGATGCTCTTTTCATTTTTTTTTTTAACCCTCTGTTTCATTTTGGATTGTTTCTATTGCTCTGTCTTTGCATTCATTAATCTTGTTTTCTGTGGTCTAATGTGCTCTCAATCCCATCCAGCATACTGGTTTTCATCTCTAGAAGTTGGATTTTAGTGTTTTTCTATTTTCCATGTCTTAATTGAGGTAAGACCCTTCTGGGTTCTCTATCACATGCCTTGTGAATTGTGCTCTCCTTTTTTGGGAACTGGCACTATTTCCAGCCCTGTGTGAGTGTTGGGTACTGTACTAGCTAATGCTTTCAAGTGGTTCTTTCCTGGGGTAGTTTTTTCACACACATGCACCTGTGAAATTAAAAAAAAAAAAGAAGAAGAAACTTTTTATCTGAGGAATGTGAGCCCCTTTAAATTATCAGGCTCGGAGAGGCATTGGAATGAAACTGCAGTCACATCACTCCCCCTTGAGTGATTATCTTGTAAAGCCACTTGCTATACGGGCTCCAGACTAACTGATGCCAAGCAGCCATAAAATACCATATGCTGGACACCACGACTCATATCCTATAGTTCAACAGTGTATAACCAATAACTAATCAATGTCATCTCTGTAAGCCAATGAAAATTTCTATCAAAGAACTTTGTATCCACCCACTTCTTCTTACCTTTGCCTTTAAAAACCTGCTTGTAACAAAAGCTGATTGAGCACTCCCTGAGTTCACTTGGAAGTGTGTACTGGGCAGCTGTGCTCACTTTGGCTCAAGTAAACTCTTTAAATTATATCTTGTGCTTCAGCCCCTTCCTTCTAGATCAGCACACTGATTACTACTCTGCTGAATACTTGGTGGGGACCCTCAGCAGATCTCTGGAATTCTCTCTGTGTGCAGCTTTTTCATTTCCATTTCTTGGATCCATGAGCTCTAGCCACCTTGGTCTCTCCAGACTCAGCTCTGTCTCCTCAATTCTGGGACTCCACTGGGACCTGCCTGAGTTCCCCTGTACCACAGCCTGGAGACCCTCTCAATGCAGTAGGTGAGGCAATTGCAGGGCTCATCTTTTTTCTCCGTATCTCTCAGGGGTGACCGTCTTTTGTTGCCTGATGTCCACAGTTTCAAAAAAACATTGTTTCATGTATTTTGTTCTTTTGTTTAATTTTGTTTAGTTTAATTTTGTTTCAGGTGAGAGGATAAATCCAGTCTCTGCTACTCCATCTTGGCTGGAAATCTGGTATATCATTAATAATATTCTTGTTGTTAATTTGGGTTGTAGGTTTATAAATGTTCATTTTCTTATTTTGCATCATTAACCATATACACATATATATCACACATTTTTTCATTTGCGTAAAATATTAGTCAACTTTTTTAAGTTCTAAAAGAAAGTGAAGAGTCCTGGGGCGGAACAAGGGCAAAGAAGTAAGAAGAGTCTGTGGCCAACCTCTTAACTCATGTACCTTTCTGACCCCTCTACCTCTTCTACCTAGAGCCCTCCATCTCAGCCAGCTCCCCCTGTCCTTGTCACCATGACTCTGAAGGTGCCTTTCTGACACACCAAGATGGTCAAGGAAAAATGGTGCTGGGTTAGGTGACAGGGAAGATCATGATCTTTCATACCTTATGATCTGACAAGCCACTGTAGCCTCTCACATTTATATACTAAGTGAGGGTCTTTCAGAATAGCGCTTCAGTGTCTGCACCTGACTCACACTATTAGGCAGTTAAAAGCTGGGGAATGAGCTCATGTGAAGAGTTTTTCCATTTCAGATGATAGCTATTTTTAGGAACACAAGCTACATAAATGTTTTAACCCTTTTCCCATCCTTTTCCTCTTGCTGCTGTGATACAGGAAGAAAATCAAAATGGAGTGACCTTGCTATCTGGGGAAAGATGAAAACTGCATATGCAAAAGCAAACAGACTGAGATTTATAACGAGTTGATCTCTTAAAAGCTTAGGAAAGAATCTCAAGGGCACATAGGAAAATAAGCAAAGGGCTTGATAGACATATTCATGACAACACAAGAAGGTGAAGTCGGGAAAAGGAAATGGACAAGGTCATCCCAAATTGAAATAACTTATAAAAGATAAATTATAATATCTCCAGAAATTAACTGTAAACATTCCTATAAAATCATAGATGATAATTTTTTAAAATAAAAGATTGAGTAGTAAGAATAACTAAGAATAAAAAATTAATGAGTTCCTAGTGGAAACTTAAAATTGAACCACTGGGGGACTTTCTATAATGAATGGCAGTTGAAGAAAAAAATCGGGTAAACTTTATATGAATATTTGAGAAACACCTCAAGCATTAGCAACTACATAAAAGTTATACATTTCACCTGTCCAAGAGCTGTTACAACAGTATACAAAACATATTAAGCAAAATTGTACTATAGACAATTACTTATATGCAATTCTTTACTTAAAATTTAGCAGATACATTTGAATAGTTTCTAAAACACAAGATCATCAAAGAAGGAATTGAGTAGGAAATAAAGCATTACTGTTTTTTACTCATAAAGAGATGAAAATAAAATAAATTATTGGTCAATTCTTTATGAGATTTAAATTATCTTAGCATTTATTTGTTTGTTTTTGAGACAGGGTCTTGCTCTGTCACTCAGGCTACAGTGCAGTGACACAATCACAGTGCACTGCAGCCTTAACCTCCCAGACTCAAGCAATCCTCCTGCCTCAGCCTCCCAAGTAGCTGGGACCACAGGCATGAACTACCATGCCCAGCTAATTCTTTTTATTTTTAGTAGAGACAGGATCTCACTACATTACCCAGGTCAGTTTCAAATTCCTGGGCTCAAGCAATCCACACACCTTGGCCTCCCAAAGTGTTGGGATTACAGGCATGAGCCACTGCACCCAGCCTATCTCATCTTTTAAAAAAAACATATCAAATAATTGTTCATAAATCATTTTCTGTAGTAGAGAGCAATTTTTCTTAAAATTGGCAAATAAGATTTTGCATCTACCTTTGAGAAAATTGTATTTGTAAAGTGATTTTAAAAGAATGAAGCCTATGAGTATGATGGCATTATAAAAGTATCAGTGGCCAGGCGCAGTGGCTCATGCCTGTAATCCCAGCACTTTGGGAGGCTGAGGCAGGCGGATCACAAGGTCAAGAGATTGAGACCATCTTGGCCAACATGGTAAAACCCCGTCTCTACTAGAGATACAAAAATTAACTGGGCATGGTGGTGTGCACCTGTGATCCCAGCTACTGGGCAGGCTGAGGCAGGAGAATTGCTTGAACCTGGGAGGTGGAGGTTGCAGTGAGCCAAGATAATGCCACTGCACTCCAGCCTGGGTGACAGAGCGAGACTCCATCTCAAAAAAAAAAAAAGTATTAATATATGGAAATACAAATGTCATATATAGATGTAAATTCTCCTAATTGTTCTTCTGAGCATCATGATTTTTTTCCATGAATTTTTATTTTAAGTTCCAGGGTACATGTGCGGGATGTGCAGTTTGATTACATAGGTAAACGTGTGCCATAGTGATTTGCTGCACAGATCAACCCATCACCTAGGTATTAAGCAAAGCATTTATTAGCTCTTCTACCTGACATTCTCCCTCCCCCAACCCCACCCGACTGGCCACAGTATGTGTTGTTCCCCCACCATGTGTTCGTGTCTTCTCATCGTTCAGCTCCCACTTACAAGTGAGAACAGAGCATCATGATTTTCATTGTCCATCAAATGCTAGAAGACTACTCTGCTTTTGTTACTATGTTTGCCCCATTTTTCTAGCTCTTCTTACATGAATTTAAACCTACATCAATGGCTATTTCCTCAACATTTGGAAACAACAATACTTATTAGAAAGAAAGTATTTTATCCTTCCAGGCTATAGATCTTACATTCCTCTTACACAACAATCCTAATTCCCTCATGTTATCCTGATCAATGAAATGATTTCACTTATTTTTCAAAGAAGTAGCTATTTTACTACAAAGCAGGAATCGCAAGGCATGGGGTGGGCACTGTTATACTCCATCAGTGAGTATGTAAAGGAAATCAAACTGTCTGATTTTGAATCCTGCTTCTATTTTTTACAACCTTGGACAAATTACTGATTTCCTCTTTCACTAGGTTTATCATTTGTAAAATGGAGATACTAGTGTCTACTCATGGATTATTGTGAGGCTTAAATAAGAAAACATGTATCAAGCATATTTGTCTGGCATGTAATAAGCACTCTAAAATTTATGCAGTAATGAGGATAATGATCATAGACAATCTGATAGCATCTTATCCAAAGGAAAAAATGCGCATTTCCTTTGAGTAAGCACTACTGATTCTAGGAATGTGTCCTAAGGAAAAAATAAGTCAAATGTTTAAAGGTAGTCACAAGACTATTTTGGTAGTAAGCAGTCTTTTTTACTGGTCACACAGTAAAAAATTAGAAATAACCTACATGTTCATGAAGAGAAGTTGGTGAAATAAATTATGGTACATGCATACAGTAGAAAACTTTGGAGACAAAATAGTAAAATAGTTACAGATATAGGCTTTGAATATAAATTTTAACAAGCTGAGGCTTCTCTCGTCTCTTCAGAACACCCTGAGTTCTTCCCGGCCTTTCTTCCTTGCTTTTCATTTGTGTCAGTCAGCTCTTGCTCGTATAGCAATCTTCAAATCTCAGTAGCATATAAAGGTAAGCATTTAGTTCTCACTTACAAGTTTGCAGGGCAGGTGAGGCAGCTCTGCCTCAAGCCACAATGTCTAGGACAGCTCTGTTTCGCACTGTGGCTGACTAGCTAAAAAATGTTCTTGTCTCAGCAATCACAGGAGAACAAGAGGGTGAGAGATAATGTGTGAAGCTTCCTAAGTGCTAAGTTTGAAATTAGCACCATGTCATTTCCATTCACATTTCGCTGGCCAATGAAAGTCTCATGATGAGCCACAGTCAAGAGTCAGAGACGTACCCTCATGAGGCTGTGGAGAGAGTGTAGATTCAGGGAGCGGTGAGAAACTGGGGCCAGTACACCAATCTACAGCATGATTTGTCATCATTTTTCATTCTCTGCTAGTAAGATTGCCAAAGTCTCTCTGCACTCATTGAATTCATCCTAGTTTCCATTTAGCTCTCTTTCTCTCTTACCACAATACCTAAAAATCTTTTTATGGGGTTACAACTCTGTCTCAGGAGCCACCTCAGTTTGGTGGCACAGAGCTCCCCACTTGTACTCTGAAACTCTTTTCTTGAAGATATTGCTATCCATGTGCATGAGTTATTTTTCTTCTCCATAGCATCTACATTAAACAATTAATTACCTTGGATTTAGCCAAAATAAACACTCCAAATTCATGATGTCTTTCAGGAAGAGAGTTTGTTTTCTTTTTTAACCAAAATGGGAGATTGATCCTGTCTGTGTCCCCTAGAGGAGCAGAGGCTGGTTTGTATTAGGGCAGCTCTTGTAGATGAGTAACTTTTCCCATGGCCTCATAGAGGCTGATATAGAAACTTCTGGATTCAAATGATTGTTTGGAGGCATTAGCCAGGCATTGAACCAATTATAAAGAGTGAGGTTTTGCCATATTCTAACCCTAAGAAACAGAAATGGTAGAGGGTAAAAATAGAATAGAATGTCAATACAACTTTAGCCTTTTCCCTGGATTCTGAGAGTTCATAACCTGAAAATCAGAGATTCAAACTGGGAGAGATGGGCTAACAGGTATGAGCATGGGAAAAGTATGTTTCAAGAATTTGAGATGTATTTCCCAGAAAAGGAACATGATGAAAATGGTCAGAAAAGGCAATTTCCTTCCTCTTTTCTAATTTGGCTCTGGAGCCACCAGCAGAACCTCTTCAATATCTTGCATGTTACAGATTTCACTGCTCCCACCAGCTTGGAGACAACATGTGGTTCTTGACAACTCTGCTCCTTTGGGGTAAGTTGGACTCAGAGGGGACAGTTAGAAGGGTACAGGCTGTGGCTGTTGTGAGTCAAGAGTTTTGTCTTCCTGTGGTAACTCTGGGTAGAACTCATGAGTATGAAGCAACTTGTATCTGTGCTTCCATGGTTTATTAGAGCTTATTTTATGAAAAGGATGGGAAGGGCAACCCTGAGGTAGCATTAAGCCTGGACGCACCGCAGTGAAGTTTCCTTGATAACCACCTGTAGCTTGTTCAGTTCTGTTAGTACTGGATTTTGAGAAAGAGAAATAGAAACTCAAGAGATCTGAGTTGATCCCTCAGAGTCTACATTAATTCTGTCTCCCCAATTCTCTCTTCCTCATTATTTTCCTTGGACCAACTGATATCTTTATTCTCTGATCTCTTGCAGTTCCAGTTGATGGGCAAGTGGGTGAGTGATCTCTAACTCAGCTTCTCCTTCTATGCCACTTTCCTACTTCCAAAGGATGGGTCCTATTAACCTGCAGAAGAGCATATAGGGAAAGCAGAGAAAGAAGAAAGATTTATAAATTATGTAAAATCTCCCATATTCAGAGCATGATTTTCATAAAAACTATGATTTGTAAGCTTTCTTTCTAAAGTTTTCTGAATGAGCTCTTTCCTCTGAACGAAATGCCTGAATGTATATATAACAGCAGGAAAGGGCCAGAATTGCACAAACACTAAAGTAGTCTGCTGACACTGAAGTAGTCTGCTGGGTTTCCCAACATCCCGTAAACCAGTCCCCTTTACAAGAAAGCAGAGTGGGTTTTTTCTCCTCAGAAAGAGCCAGGCAAATACTGAAGGCTTCAAAGAGAGGAGTTTAAACCTCCATTTCCAATGTACAAGCTGCTGAAGCCCTGCAATGTACTCTCAGAGACAGTATAGCTCAGAGGATAAGGAAAACAGCTCCGCTTGGCTTGCCCAAGTCTAAAACCCTGCTTCATTGCTCCCAACAGAAAAACCTACATCAGTAATTTAATCCTCAGGAGCCCCAGATTCCCAACACCCAGATGAGGATTTAATAACAATGAACAGAGGTCTCTGCAGCAGGAGGACACTCTTAAAGGCTGGCTTTTGTAGGTTTCCACTTGCCTATTTTTCAAATAAATCTAAATATGTATTTTTCCCTTGTGCTATCCACAAAAGCCTTACCAGTTGCTCAGAGCCCTCCCCTTTACTCCACTTGATCTTTTTCTTTTTCTTCTTGTAATCTCCAAGTAGACACCACAAAGGCAGTGATCACTTTGCAGCCTCCATGGGTCAGCGTGTTCCAAGAGGAAACCGTAACCTTGCACTGTGAGGTGCTCCATCTGCCTGGGAGCAGCTCCACACAGTGGTTTCTCAATGGCACAGCCACTCAGACCTCGACCCCCAGCTACAGAATCACCTCTGCCAGTGTCAATGACAGTGGTGAATACAGGTGCCAGAGAGGTCTCTCAGGGCGAAGTGACCCCATACAGCTGGAAATCCACAGAGGTAATTATGACTTGGACCAGGAGGGCCGGAAACTACAAGGTCTTCCTCTGCGTTCTCTCCTTTCTGGATGTCAGATGTGTGTGTGTCGATTTATCTGGGTGCAGGTCTCAGCACTATGTACCTACCAGGTGAAACTAAATCAGTATACTCAAAACATCACAGCAGGGTCCTTAAACTGTGTACCAACAGTACCTCAGCTGGGCCAGCTCTAAGTAGGATGTCTAGAGTAAGATTTAGGCCCTAAGATTGTATCATTATTCCAAATGTATGCCTGTACATAGTAAATAATAATAATTCAAACAAATGAGCAATAATGAACAATGAAATATCTTCCTCCCACCCAAAACCCTAGATCTGCAGTCACCTTCCACAGAAACAAAACTGCTTATATATACATATTATGCATATATATGTATATATTAGCATTATTATATATAAACTATATATATATACACACACATATATATAGTTTTAAAGCTGTGGGTGGTAGAACACTTTCTAAGTATTGTCCTATATCTTACTTTTATCACTTAAAATACCTTGAAGTTCTGTTTATATTAATAGAAATCCACTTTAAAATGTCTGCTGCACAGCTGTACCAGAATTAATTTAACCATTCTGCCTATTAGCAAATTTATAAGATGTTTCCACTCTTTTGATTTTACAAGCATTGCTGCAATAATTATCTTTATACATACATTCCAGGGGCACATTTCATAGGGTATCTGTAAGATAATATTCTGGACATGGAATTATTGTCATATTTTAATAAATAGAAGCAGAAAAGCCCACCACCCACTTAAACCTGTAAGGAGTTTCTATTCATCAAGAGATGGAGACTGCAATATTCTTCAGGGAAAAATGCTTCATTCAATATGCAAGACAAAATAACCAAATGTATTATTTAGTTATTCAGAAGTGATGAGTTTAAACTTCTTTAAAAATGATAATGCAAAAGTTAATCCACACTGGAGGCAAAATTGCCTTTATGCAGACATGGTTGCTGTTAGAGGAAATGTGTTTCAGCCAAGGAAATGTTGAGAATGTCTGAGGGAAGGCTTGATGTTCCTCATGTGTCCCTTAGGTCTCTGTAAATAAGTTCTTAGGATGGAGAGGTTAGGGAAGCTGACAGAGCTGTTTCCTTTTTTTTTTTTTTTTTTTTTGAGACAGAGTCTCACTCCGTTGCCCAGGCTGGAATGCAGTGGTGCGACCTTGGCTCACTGCAACCTCTGACAGAGCTGTTTCAACAAGACACTTTGGGTAATTCAAGCAGAAGTGTTTCATGGTTCAAGTGACAACAAAAGGACTAGGGCTGGGAAGAGTCCATTTTCTTTACCTCTACACAGACTCTAGGACACTCAGCATCAGTGACTTACTGAGAATCATATCTTTTTTACATTACATTTTAATGTGAATTTTCATTGAAATATAACTTATGTACAACAAGCCATAAATGTACGCCACAGTAAATTTTTTCAAAGTAAACAGCATCCAGATCTATTTTAGACATTTCCAGCACCTCAGAAACTCCTTCTTGCCCATTTCTAATCCACCCCTGACACTGACTTCCAGCACCATAGGTTTTTTGCCTATTTTTGAACTTCATATAAAGGGCTACAGTATGGGACAGGATGTACTCTTTTGTGTCTGGTTTATTTTTCTCAACATTATGATTGTGAACTGTATACATGTTGTAAATTGAAGTTCATTTGTTCTTATTACTGTATATTTCATATTTTCCCATTCTGCTGAGGGGCTCGGGTTGCTTCTGGTTTTGACTACTTACAAATAGTAATGCTGTGGATATTTTTGTTTACATGTTTCAAATATTTTCTACCATTACTAATGTTTGACAGTATCTGATGGAGGTATGTTACAATTTCCCACTCTTTTGGATATACAAATGCAAATTAAGCATTTCCCTAATGACTATGATATTGACCATTTTTCACGTTTATTACCTATTTGGGTATCCATTTTTGTAAGGTCTTTTTGATAATTTTTCTATCGTCTGTCTTTTTCTTACTGACTTACAGGAGTTATTTATATATTCTGGATATAAGTCCTTTTTCAAGTGTCTTAAATATCTTCTCCCACTCTGTGGCTTTTCTTTTCACTATAATATTAAAGTTTTGTTTGTTTTCAATGAACAAGACTTGTTAATTTTACTACAGTACAATACACCAACATTTTTGGTTGGTGCTGTCTATGCCCTATTTTAAAATGTTTTGCCACAGTCAGCCATGGGGAATTCAATTGCAGCTCACTGACTCTTAGTCATTTCAATTTAATCAGTATATGCTAAGACCAAGAAAATGCAGCTGGTTGGTGGACCCGAGCCCTAATCATATGGCTGACACCAAAGTCATGAAGATAGGGGAATGATTGTTGAGTAGGAAATCAGTAATGTCTGCTAAAAGCTGTATCTCGTGAGTTTTGATATGTAATACTACCATTACCATTTAAGTTTAAAAATTCATAAATTTCCATTATACATTATTTTATTCATGAATTACTTAGATGTTTTTTGGAGGGTAGTTTTTTGTTATTGATTTCTAATGTTATAGCACTTTGGTTAGAATTTGTGTTAAACATGGTATCAGTTCATTAGTATTTGTTGAAAATTGCTTTGTGGCCTAGTTCACACTTAATTTTTCTAATATTGCATGTGTGTTTGAAAAGCATATGAATTTTCTTTCTAAAGTAGAGCATCCACAAAATCAAGCCTATTAATTGTGTCATTCAAATATTTTCTACCATTACTAGTGTTTGACAGTTTCTGATGGAGATGTGACAGCACTTCCCACTCTTTTGGATATATAAAGCAAAGATGGCAGTGTTTGGGCAGTGCAGTCTTTCAGCATCTGCTGGCTGTGGGTGGGAATAAGGGAGGGAAGAGAATTAATTCTATTTGGAAGCATTATATCAGTATCCATGACTGTAAAATTCATGCTATGTATAGCATAGAAACACCTGCCTTCCATTCTTAGATAAGTTCTGGAGGGGGAAAAGGCACTATTGTCTCTTTTCCGCCTTAGTCTCCTAAGAACCCCATTTTTACTTAGCCAAACCAACTGCCTCTGGAGAAAAGAAAAGTAGTTGAAGCATTTTTGGTTATGTGTAGAGGTGTATGTCGAAAGGAAAAACCCATTGACTTGGAGCTTGTTTTGCTAGTGATATCATTGATCTTACATATGTGAGTATTCATATCAATGTAGTAGGATGTTTATATCTGGATGTTTGCCCTTCTGTGTGTTTGTCTTAGGATGCGTGGTCCTATTAACAAATTTGTCAAGAGTTGGAGTGTATTTGTTTTCTATTGCTGTGTAACAAATTTAGCAACAACATACATTTAAGATCTTCCAGTTTCCATGGGTCAGGACTCCCATCACAGCTTAGCTGAGTGCTCTGCTGAGAGTCTTCCAAGGCTGCAGTTAGGGTGTTGACTTTGCTGTGTTTCTTTTTGCAGCTCTTCCAGGCTCACAAGGTCACTGGCAGAATTCAGTTCTTTGTGGTTGTAGGACTGAGGTTCCTGCTTTCTTGCTGCCCACCAGTGGAGGGCCACTCTCAGCTCCTAGAGGCCCTTGCCTTGTGGCACTCTTGTAGGCCCTCTCCTGGCATGGCAGCTTACCTCTTCAAGTTCAGGAGGAGACTTTCCATCCAGACTGCTAAGATAGAGTCTTACATAATGTAGCAATCCCAAGAGTGACATTTCATCACCCTTGTCATATTCTGTTGGCTAGAAGCAAGTCATAGGTTCCACCCACACTCAAGGGGATTATGCAAGGGAGTGAGTCATTGGGATCATTTTAGAATTCTGCCTACCATGCTGTATGAACTGTTTTTGTTTCAACCAACTTCTGAGATCTGGAAAGGGAAGATAAGAAAGGGCTGTGTACGCAGTTGCCAATAAAGATTGCTTTTCTTTCCACCAAAGCTAAAGATATTTGAGGAACTGGATATAGGCCTGAGATTTAGCAGAGCTCTGAGGCTGGATGTTGCAAGGAGAAAAAATAGGAAGCCCACAGGGCCAAGCTTGGGCCTCCTTGTACCTCCTCCACTGTATACGTACATTTTGGGTTCATATTTTTCAGGCTGGCTACTGCTGCAGGTCTCCAGCAGAGTCTTCACGGAAGGAGAACCTCTGGCCTTGAGGTGTCATGCGTGGAAGGATAAGCCGGTGTACAATGTGCTTTACTATCGAAATGGCAAAGCCTTTAAGTTTTTCCACTGGAATTCTAACCTCACCATTCTGAAAACCAACATAAGTCACAATGGCACCTACCATTGCTCAGGCATGGGAAAGCATCACTACACATCAGCAGGAATATCTGTCACTGTGAAAGGTATTGTATTGGAATAGTCATAGAACTGATAGTCCCTCCCCCTGAGGGACCATCATAAATATTCTAAACTCCTCACTTTAATTTACAAGTGAAGAAACTGGGCTCCAGAGAGGTAAACTGCATTACTAAAGGCCACACCATGACCAGTAGCTGGAACCAGAACTGAGGTCTCTGGGTCCTAGTCCAATACTCTTTCCAGTGTACCGCAACCCCCATCAATAATCACAGGAGCTAATGTCAATGTCAGGGCATAATGGTGATCCATTTCATCCATCATTATTTTAGTTGTAAAGAATACAGACTCACTCTAGGTAGATAGGAGAGTTAGAAAATAATACCATGGAATCTCACGGAAGCCCCATAGAAAGAGAAACCTGGAAAACATGAGGAACGGGTTATACTGTCCATCTACCTCTCAGGGACAAAGCAGCCTCTGTGGTGCCACTTCTTCCTGAGCATCTGCAGGCTAAGCAGTTTGCATATGGCCTTGTTCTGACCCTTTCACGGCCTTTCCTCTTAATACAATCACTAGCAACCTTTCTCTGTCTGAGAAAAAAAAAGTTCACTCCTGTGGGAAAGAAATTATTGTCCCAGATTATCTTTTAAAGTCAGGAACAAAAATAATGAGTCACTGAAATGTGGCGGGCACCTGTAGTCCCAGCTACTCGGGAGGCTGAGGCAGGAGAATAGCATGAACCCGGGAAGCGGAGCTTGCAGTGAGCCGAGATAGCGCCATTGCACTCCAGCCTGGGCAACAGAGCGAGACTACGTCTCAAATAATAATAATGATAATAAAGTCACTGAAATGGCAAGTGTGTGAGTCAGGGTTCACTCCTAGTTGACCACTGCCAAAAGGGCATGGTTATTGACCAGATGACACGGTCATTCAGGGAAGGATGGACCACGTAGAGCAGGGGTTCCCAACCCTTACTGGTCCGTGGCCTGTTAGGAACTGGGCTGCACAGCAGGAGGTGAGCTTCTTCATGAGCCAGCATTACGGCCTGAGCTCCTCCTCCTGTCCAATCAGTGGCGACATTAGATTCTCATAGAAACATGAACCCTATTGTGAATTGTGTGTGCCTGATGATCTGAGGTGGAACAGTTACCTTCGAAAACCGTCCCCACTTCACTCCCCGGCTGTGGAAAAGTTGCCTTCCACAAAATCCATCCCTAGTGCCAAAAAGGTTGGGGACCACTGGTATAGAGGTATCCTCAGTAGGACTCAGCAAGTTGGCAACCCTAATTATGTCTATTAGGACACCCCAAGAATGGCTCTCTGCTGGAAGTAAAAAGGGTTAATGCCTTATGGATGCATTTTCTAGGGCCAGGTTTCCCAAGGGGGTAAAGGGCATGTCTTTTGTGAAAAGGACCTGGATGCTAAACAGGCAACCCTGTCCCCCATCAACTTTCTCCTTAGAGCTATTTCCAGCTCCAGTGCTGAATGCATCTGTGACATCCCCACTCCTGGAGGGGAATCTGGTCACCCTGAGCTGTGAAACAAAGTTGCTCTTGCAGAGGCCTGGTTTGCAGCTTTACTTCTCCTTCTACATGGGCAGCAAGACCCTGCGAGGCAGGAACACATCCTCTGAATACCAAATACTAACTGCTAGAAGAGAAGACTCTGGGTTATACTGGTGCGAGGCTGCCACAGAGGATGGAAATGTCCTTAAGCGCAGCCCTGAGTTGGAGCTTCAAGTGCTTGGTGAGTGAGAATGACGGGAAGCCACTGGCACAGAAGAAGGGACTCCCTTATCTCCCATGGGACTGAGGTTTGTTCAAGGGTTTTTGGCCCAGACAGGAGGGGAAAGTCTCTTCAGGAAAAGCCCACAAGCAGGCCTTTCCATCCTTGATTCACAACATCACTCTTCTCCTCGCAAACTGTTAAATTTCCTTTCCTTTCTTTTTCTTTTTCCTTTGCCTTTCCTTCCTCCATTTCTTTCCTTCATTTTCTCCTCTGTCCTTCTTTTCTTCTCCTTCATTTTATTTTCCCCTCCCTCCCACTCTTCCCTCCACTCCATGACCCCCCCCTTCTCTCTCTCTCCCTGCTTCCCTGCCTCCCTCCTCCTCACCAACAATCTCACCAACAATTTATCAAGTTCTTCCTATCTGTTGTCATACGTCTGGGGACATAAAGACATTTGAGTATAGTTCTTGCTTCAGGGAGCTCACAAGGTGGATTTATCAGACAGTGATTTTGTAAACTGCAAATCACCACCTCCCCAAGTATCTCTATTTAACTGAGGCAGAGGGATTGTGAGCTCTAGAACAAAGTCTCCTTGGGGGGGAAAAAAATTCATCTTCAACCCAAATTCATTTCAAGTATTAAATGGCACAGAGATACCAGTTGTCTCTGGAACTAGGGAGTAAGTCCACTGACAGGGCCCAGCAATTAAGCTCTTCCAAGGAGCCTGTCCCTGTCTATACACCATATAGCCAGTTAGAGCTACCGCCAGTTCCTTCCTGCTCCCTGAAATGACCAGTGCCTCCCTGAGGACAGGCACATCAGGTCTC
Source organism: Pan paniscus (assembly GCF_029289425.2). Lineage (NCBI taxonomy): Eukaryota > Metazoa > Chordata > Mammalia > Primates > Hominidae > Pan > Pan paniscus. The sequence goes on along the minus strand of NC_073249.2, from coordinate 100,048,386 downwards.
AGCCAACCTTCCCTTCCAAACATAACTCAGCCAGACCCCTCTGGTCTCTAAATAGTATCTCTTCTCTTTTGTCTTTTTCTGTTTCAGGCCTCCAGTTACCAACTCCTGTCTGGTTTCATGTCCTTTTCTATCTGGCAGTGGGAATAATGTTTTTAGTGAACACTGTTCTCTGGGTGACAATACGTAAAGAACTGAAAAGAAAGAAAAAGTGGAATTTAGAAATCTCTTTGGATTCTGGTCATGAGAAGAAGGTAATTTCCAGCCTTCAAGAAGACAGACATTTAGAAGAAGAGCTGAAATGTCAGGAACAAAAAGAAGAACAGCTGCAGGAAGGGATGCACCGGAAGGAGCCCCAGGGGGCCACGTAGCAGCGGCTCAGTGGGTGGCCATCGATCTGGACCGTCCCCTGCCCACTTGCTCCCCGTGAGCACTGCGTACAAACATCCAAAAGTTCAACAACACCAGAACTGTGTGTCTCATGGTATATAACTCTTAAAGCAAATAAATGAACTGACTTCAACTGGGATACATTTGGAAATTTGGTCATCAAAGATGACTTGAAATGAGGCCTACTCTAAAGAATTCTTGAAAAACTTACAAGTCAAGCCTAGCCTGATAATCCTATTACATAGTTTGAAAAATAGTATTTTATTTCTCAGAACAAGGTAAAAAGGTGAGTGGGTGCATATGTACAGAAGATTAAGATAGAGAAACAGACAGAAAGAGACACACACACAGCCAGGAGTGGGTAGATTTCAGGGAGACAAGAGGGAATAGTATAGACAATAAGGAAGGAAATAGAACTTACAAATGACTCCTAAGGGACTGTGAGACTGAGAGGGCTCACGCCTCTGTGTTCAGGATACTTAGTTCATGGCTTTTCTCTTTGACTTTACTAAAAGAGAATGTCTCCATACGCGTTCTAGGCATACAAGGGGGTAACATGATGAGAAATGGATGTGTTATTCTTGCCCTCTCTTTTGAGGCTCTCTCATAACCCCTCTATTTCTAGAGACAACAAAAATGCTGCCAGTCCTAGGCCCCTGCCCTGTAGGAAGGCAGAATGTAACTGTTCTTTTTGTTTAACGATTAAGTCCAAATCTCCAAGTGCGGCACTGCAAAGAGACGCTTCAAGTGGGGAGAAGCGGCGATATCATAGAGTCCAGATCTTGCCTCCAGAGATTTGCTTTACCTTCCTGATTTTCTGGTTACTAATTAGCTTCAGGATACGCTGCTCTCATACTTGGGCTGTAGTTTGGAGACAAAATATTTTCCTGCCACTGTGTAACACAGCTGAGGTAAAAACTGAACTATGTAAATGACTCTACTAAAAGTTTAGGGAAAAAAAACAGGAGGAGTATGACACACACAGCAACTTGATTCTAAATTATTTGGTTTGATCCGTAAATGATGGGATGGGGCGTCGCGCTCCGAGCGTGTCCCGCGGCGGGCCCCTGGCGCCACACTGTGACCGCATGTGCATATTGCAGCCTCCGCCCGTATCTGGGGGCCGCAGCCGCCAGCGCCCGGGGACCCAGCTGCGGCGAAAGCTGTCGGGCGCGCGCTTCTCCGCAGCTCCGCGCCCCCGCCAAAACCCAGTGAGAAATTATTTGCATTCCTGGAGCCTGCAGGAGCGAGAAATGAGCTGTAGGAGTCGGTGGGCAGCAACGGCAGCAGGCGGATGGAAGAGAGCAAGGGGTCGCCGTTCGTGTCCCATTCGCCCGAGTTAAGGGGCAGCCCCCCAAAATCCCACGTCATTGTTTCCTCGGGGCCGGCAGGTGTGAAAACCCGGGGGCAGAATGGAAGTTCGGTAGTCTGCGAGGGCCCGCGGCCTCCCCAGGCGCGTAGCTAAGTCCCTCCAACCCCGCCCCGGGCCCGCCTGCTCTCGGGCCCCGGCGCGGCGCCACCTGGCGGCCGTCTGTGGAGGTTGCAGCTGCCGCCAAGCCCCGGGGATGCTGCCGGCCTCAGGTGCGCCCGGCCGAGCCTCCGCGGAGAGGAGGACTGGTAGATCACAGGAAACGGGAGGACGGCGCTGGGCTCCCAGCAGGCGCCCCAGCTTCTTGGCTTGTCGCAATAGCAGCCGGAGGCGGCGGCGGCAGGGAGGGAGCGGGTGGGGAGTGGGAGAGGCCGCCCGCCTCCCCGTCCACCTCGGAGGACCTCCCAGCTGGTTCCCTCACCGTCAAAAGCAGGAAGGGAGCTGGCTTGGCGGGATCAGCAAGCCAGCGGGCAAGAAGGCTCCAGGCTCCGCAGGGGCCACCCCACATGGACTCGGGAACCGCCGAGCTTCACCCACAAGGGCCCACGGCCCATCCTATCACGGATGAAAAGATTACAGGACTGACAATGAGGCCCTGGAGGGATCTGATGCAGCTGGCGGGGAGAAAGGTGGGTCGGACTTAGAGGGGTGGTGGGGTGGAGGAATATCTTTCTTCTCCCTGGGACCTACCGAGGCTTCACCTGTGAGGGTCTTGGGCCCATCCTTCAATCCGAGAGCTTCCAAGCCAAAGCACAGCTCCCCAGAGTGGACAAGTGGAGCAGAACCAGCATTAGGTTGGGAGGGTGGGTCGTTAGGGGTCGTTCTTCACCTTCCAGGCTGGGTATGGAGACCTCTAAATTCATCCTAGGGCCACAAGAGCTTCTGTAAGAGTTCAGGCCCGTTTCAGAACACTCAGAGGTTCCTAGCCTGAGAAGTAATCCCGAAAGCAGACCAACCGGTTTGGGGTAAAACAGTAATAGTTGGGTCCATTCTGGATCTTTCCTAGCTAAATGCTTTCAGGATTTAGGAATATTTTCCTAGGAGGGCCAAGGATTAGCTAGACCTGCCCAGCGATTCCAGCCCTGAGAACCAGACAGAATGGAGGTATAGCTGACAGCTGGCTGGGAGGGGGATGACGGTCCTCACTGCCACCAGGCTTAGTTGGAGACAGATTCCCCGGGCTGTAGAGAGACAACAGTAGAAGCAAAGAGACCATTTAGGAGTCTAGGTGAGAGGCAGCGGCAGCCTGGACTAACATGGTAACAGTGGAGCTATTGAGAGTGGTCACATTTGGAAGATGTTTTGTAGGAAGTGTCAACAAAGTTTCTTATTGATTAGATGTAGGGAATGTGAGAAAGAGAAGGGGGGGGAACACGTAGATTTTGGGTCAAAGCAATAAATATTCCATTGACAGAATTGAGACAGCAAGTTGGTGGAGGAGGGGAACGGGGTAGCAAGAAGCAAATGTTTCATATTGGACATTTTAAGATTCCTATTTGACATTTAAGTGTAACTCTTGAAAAAGCAATGGATATATGAAGAATCCTAGACTAGAGATACAAATTTGCCAATCATCATATAGATGTGGTATTTAGAGTCAGGGGACTAGAAAGAACAATGTAAGGGGGAAGTACAGATAGAAAAAGGTCTAAGGCTGAGCCATGAAATATGCCACATTTTAGAGGTTGCGTAGAAGAGGTGGTAGCAAAGGATATTGATAAGGAGTACCAGTGAGGTAGGAGGGAAAACAGAGAATAAAACGTCTCAAGAAAGAGAGATCAACTATGTCAAATTCTCCTGAGAAAACTATTGGATTTGGAGTGGGACTGCACTAAATCTGTCGATCTTTTTGGGGCAGGGGCAGGAGGGAGAGGGTTAGGGAGGATTGATATCATTCCAACACTGACTTTCCAATCCATAAACAAGGTATAACTCTCATTTATTTATGTCACTGTTAATGTCTCACAACAATATTATAATATTCTCTCTAGATGTGTTAGATGTATTCTTAGGTCCTTCATTTTTGTGTTATCGTAAATGGTATTGTCAGAATCTTCAGAAGTAATTATTGGCCAGGTGCGGTGGTTCATGTCTGTAATCCTAGCACTTTGGGAGGCCAAGGTAGGCAGACACTTGAGCCAGGTGTTGGAGACCAGCCTGGGCAACATGGCAAACCCCATCTTTACAAAAAATACAAAAATTAGCCAGTGGCACACGCCTGTAGTCCCAGCTACTCAGGAGGCTGAAGTAGGAGGATCAATTGAGCCCAGGAGGCAGAGGCTGCAGTAAGCCAAGATCGCACCACTGCACTTCAGCCTGGGTGGCAGAGGGAAACCCTGTCTCAAAAATAAATAAATAAATAAATAAATAAATGAATGAATGATTATTACCAGTCTCACAGCTGAGGCAGAAATTTAAAACAAATAAATAATAAGTACTGCATTTATTCACTCCAAGAAAAGTAAAAGCTAAGGCCCAGAATGTGGCAAGGCAAGGGTTAAAAAGAAGAGAACAAGTTTTCCTCTGCCTTAGCAAGCTTACTTCAAGGACAGTTATAAGATAACGCTGTCCAAATAGCCAAGGTCAAAGGAATAGGCTCCAGACACCCCTCCCTTCCAGAGCAAGGTTGAAGGAAAAAAAAGAGATTCTTTTACTGTTACTCTTTCCGCAGGCCTCTTAAGCATTATTTACAAATGTCTGTATTTAGCCAGTTTTTGTTTTTCTTTCGATGCAACTACAAGGTCACCAGCTATGCAAAGTCACAAGTTATGTTATGCTATAGATTATGTGACCTGTCACTGTATGATTAACTGCTTTTGTTTTGTGTCTGTAAGGCCGCTTATAAAAACCCCACTCTGTCTTTGTTCAGTGCTCAGCTTTTTAGATGCAAACCTGCTGAGCCGTGCGTACCTAAAATAAACAACAATCCTCCTGTTTTTCCATATTGGCCTCTCCTTTCCTCAGTTTACCACAACATAGCCATAATAGTATAAAAACTGAAAGACCCTAAGACACATATACATTAAGCTTGGCAACGGAAAGCAGGATGTCACACACACACAAAGCTAGTAATGTGAAAATCTGGTCTTGCATAAGGTCTTTTAGGTACAGACCTCTTTGTTAATGCACATTGGCAGGAAAATGGGAACGAATAAAATTGCTTGCTGTCCTTCTCCCTTTATTCTCCACTTCTTGTTTTTTCTAAATGTGGGGTCAAAACTTCCATGAGGGTAAGAAGTTCAGTTTTCTGCCTTTCCCCTTCATCTCCCTATCACACATGTATACTACTCCTTAACACTTAGAGAAGATAAAAAAAGAATAAATTGTGGAGAGGGAGCATATGTGAAAGTAAAAGATTCCCAGACATAATATGGAAGTTAATGGAGAAAGAAAATCTCTAAGGAAGACTAGAAATAATTGGGTTAGGGATTCTCGAGAAGTAAATTAAATTCCCCAACTGTGGTATTCTCTGAGAAGATAATTTTGAAGAAGCAATGGCATGATATCCAGTGAAACAGCAGTCCTGTGGAGCCTGGCTGTGACTTCAAGGCCCAGTTCTTCTGGAAGGGCAGAAAAATACTTCGAAGAGGAGAAATGAGCATTTATATAGGTTTATAAGTACCATCTTTATTTTAGAAAATAATCATTTTCTACCTTGAATTCTAGTTTATTGTGACCAAAGATTGTAAAATTTCAGGATATGGCTGAATTAAAATCTTGGTCCTGCACTTAAATAGCTCCTTGAATTGCAATTTCTTATCCCAATTATTTTATCCTTTCATTCCACTGTGAAATCTATATCATGGCACTTAATAGTCAACTTTATTATTTTAACAAATGCTTATTTACCTTTCATGGGTTATTTCATTTAGCCTTCATAATATCTGTTGTCATTGTCTCACACTCAGTCGGTGATTTTTAATACTATTCTATTATTTTGATCAATTTGTATAATATATTCTCTCCTCAGTGTTTGGTAAAGCTGTCTGGGCTTGCTTTTGTTTGTTTTTTGAGACAGAGTTTCGTTGTGTCACCCAGGCTGGAGTGCAGTGGCACGATCTCAGCTAACTGCAACCTCCATCTCCCAGGTTCAAGTGATTCTCCTGCCTCAGCCTCCCAAGTAGCTGGAATTATAGGCACACGCCACCACACCTGGCTAATTTTTGTATTTTTAGTAGAGACGAGGTTTCACCATCTTGGCTAGGCTGGTCTCAAACTCTTGACTTCAAATAATTCACCCACCTCGCCCTTCCAAAGTGCTGGGATTACAGGCATGAGCTGCCGCACCTGGCCTTGGTGCTATTTTTAAGGATATGTATATCTGATTTTTTTTCTGTTTCTCTTATAGTTAATTCTTTATTCAGGTATTTTACTTTTCTTAGCTCAACTTTGGTAATTTGTATGGAAAAGTCAACATTTTGTCTACATTCGCAAATACATATCAAAAATACACATCATTTTAATATCTTCTATATCTAGTATTACTTATGTGCTTTTTCAATAGTAAGTTTACGGAAGGATTAACTCTTAATTTTCTTTTCAGGGAACACAGTGTTTGGTTTTATAAATTCCATTTTGGTGGAATAGGAAGGTATGATCTGTTTCATTGACTATGCTTTCATCTTACTTTATGCCTTCTACTTTCCACAGGTTTTTGTTGTGTTCCTTTGTTAGCATTTGAGTTAAAAACTTAATTCTCTCTCTGTTGCTCAGGCTGGAGTGCAGTGGCATGATCTCAACTCACTGCAACCCTCCGCCTCCCAGGCTCAACGATCCTCCTGCCTCGGCCTCCCTAGCAGCTGGAACTATAGGCGTGCACCACGACATCCAGCTAATTTTTGTATCTGTTGGAGACACAGGGTCCTGCCATGTTGTCCAGGCTGGTCTCCAATTCCAGAGGCAATAATTGGGAGGCCAAGGCGATCTGCCTACCAATTATTTTCTCTTAAATGCATTTTAAAGCTACAAATTTTCTCCTGACTGCTTCATGTAGGTTTTAATATTATTTGCCATGAAATATATTTCACAGTGGAATGACAGATAATTGGGATAAGAAATGGCAATTCAAGGAGTTATTTAAATATAGGGCTAAGATTTGAATTCTAGCTTACTGGGACCAAAGCTTGTGAAGTCTCAGGGTATGGCTGAATTATAGTGCTCTTGTTATTTCTAAAGAGTGTATAATTTTTATTCTGATATCCCCTTTAACCCATGTGCTTTTTCCTAAGAGTACAACTTAAGGAGGGCATGTTTGATTATTTTATTGTTTTATAATCAGTTAACTATGCCCTGGTCCTATATGGTTTCAGCTTTTCAGCACTTGTTGAGACTTAATTTGCCATCTCACTTATGGCCAATTTTTGTCAATATTCTATGTGAATTTGAAAATAATGTAACTTTCCTATTTTGAATATAAGATGGTATAGGCATAATTATAGTTATGATTAATCTTATTAACCGTGTTCTTCAAATTCTCCATATCCTCAATAAGTTTCAGTCAACTAGATCTGTCAATTCCTAAGAAAGGTATATTAAACTTATCACTGTGATTGTTGACTTACATGCACATATGTGTACGTATCCTTGTTAAATGCAAACAATTCATGGTCATTCGTTAATGGAGCACTACCTTTATGAATATGATATACCCTTCTAGTGCCATATATAAATGTATTTTTAAACCGACTTTAAAAAAAAAAAAAAAAAAGAGGAACTTGCTCTGTCACAAGGCCAGAGTGCAAAGGTGCAATCATAGCTCACTGCAGCCTCGACCTCCTAGGCTCAAGCAATCCTCCTGCTTCAGCCTCCTAAGTAGCTGGGACTACAGGTGCATGTAACCATGCCTGGCTAATATTTTTACTTTTTGTAGAGACAGGGGTCTTGCTTTGTTGCCCAGGCTGATCTTGAACTCTTGGCTTCAAGTGATCCTCCTGCCTCAGTTTCCCAAAGTGCCAGGATTACATGTGTGACCCACCATGTAAGCCCACATTTTTCTAACTTCTACAGTAATAATATCTATATCCTATTTATTTATAACATAAATCTTACTTAGCTTGTTTTACTTCTCTTCACTCTTGCTTTCCCTACCACCCTTCTACATCACCTGGAATTTGAATTCCAGGTTTTCTTTTTAATTTTCTAGAATCTAAATTCACTTTGTTTAGCAATATCTTTTACCAAATACATGACCACCTTTGCTTCCATTATCTCACATCTTCCCTTATGATCTTTTTAAAATTATTGCTGGAATAGAATTCTGAAAAGTCACCCACACTTAAATGATAGTTTAATTGAATTCAAAATTATTTTCCCTAGATTTTAAAAAATAATGCTTCGTGTCTTCTTATATCCAGTGGAGCCCAAATGAGTTGGATGTAAATTTGACTTCCATTTCTTCATAAGCATTTTCCCTGAATATGTTTAGAAATTTCTCTTTGTTCCCAAATTTTGTCACTGTGAATCTAGGTGAGGGTCCTTCTCATCCTGTATGCTCAGAATTTAATAGGACCTTGCAATCTAAGGATGTATGTATGCATTTAGATCCTGTGAAATATCCTCCTTTTATTCCTTTATTTTCTCATGACTATGGTTGCATACTACACAATAGTAGGTTGTACACTACACATTGGCAAATCTTACTATTCAAATGACAGCCCCTGAAATTGTGCAGTGCACAATCAGCAAATCTTATTTGGTAGATTTGTATTTTATTTCTTACATGTTCTCAATTCTCCCCTCCTCTCTAACTCCTCATCCTGTTACATGAGTTTGGAACATCTGGATCTATTTTTCATATCATTTAACTTTTCTTTCATCTCTGCATGCATCTTTTTATATGGCTTTGTGGAGGAATTTCTGGCTTATCTTGATCATCATGAGGAGGGAGAAACTCAAACTATGTGTTTCCTGTGCTTTCACACTACAACAATCAACACAGAAGACTGACGGCGGAGGGGGGTTCTCCACACAGCAAGCAAGCAATCAGTTCTGCAGTGGACACCAGCTGAGTGTACTCCAATTCAATTTTTACACTATTTATCAGGAGATCCCACAGGTTGAGGACTGAGTCTACCAGACTGCCCCCACTTCAAATGCCAGTTCCAAGTCTGGGCCTCCAGAACTTCTGACCAACCATTTCCAAGCTGGGGTTCCCATGGCTTCCTCCTTTGCATTGTATTAATTTGCTAGAGCAGTTCATGAAACTCAGAGAAACACTTGGGTTTACTGGTTTATAACAAAAAATACAGATGAAAAGATGCATAAGGCAAAGTATGGGGGAAGGAGCATGGAGCTTCCATGCACCTCCACTGGGTGCGCCGCCCTTCAGGAACCTCTACATGTTCAGCTATCCAGAAGCTCTCCAAGCCCTGTCCTTTTGGGTCTTTATATGGAGGCTCCATTGCATAGGAATCACTGATTAAACCATTGGCCATTGGTGATCGGCTTAACCTTCAGCCCCTCTCCCCTCCCCGGAAGTTGGAGGTGGGCTGAAAGTCCCAACTCTCTAATCCTCCCCTTGTTCTTTCTGGTCACCAGCCCCCATCCTGAAGCTACCTAGGGGCTGCCAGACATCAGTCAACTCATTAATAAACAAAACGACATCACACTTTGGTGTTTCTAAGGATTTTAGGAGTTGTATGTCAGGAAATGGGGTTGAAGACCAAATATATATTTCATAATAGCACAATCTTTCAGCTTATTTATTTTCTCTTGGCTTTATCTATCCTGTTCTGGATTTATCCCTTGTTGAATTTTTATGTCAATAATCAAATTTTAAATTTCCAAGATGTGGGAGCGCCCAGTTACTTGGCACATTTTCCTGCCTCCTTGAACCAAATGACCGCACTCACTGCTGGGGTCAAAGATGTCAGTCACCAGCCAGACATGGTGGTTCACACCTGTAAACCCAGAACTTTGGGAGGCCAAGGTCGGTGGATCCCTTGAGCCCAGGAGTTTGAGACCAGCCTGGGCAAAATGGTGAAACCCCATCTCTACAAAAAATACAAAAATTAGCTGGTTGTGGTGGTACATGCCTGTGGTCCCAACTACTGGGGAGGCTGAGGTGGGAGGAGAGCTTGAGCCCAGGAGGTTGGGGCTGCAGTGAGTTGAGATCGTGCCACTGCACTCCAGCATGGGTAATAGAGCGAGACCCGGTCTCTAGAAAATAAATAAAAAGACTTCAGTCACCAAGGTAAGGAGATGGGTGGATATTCCTACTGTGGTACCTGAACTGTCATCCTGTCAGTTGCCCCAAGACCAACTTTTGTCTCCTGGTTCCAAAACATGTGGATCATTTCTTGGTCCACTCCTGTCTTCTGCAGAAGTCCTCCTTGGCACTCTTCACTGTTACCCCATCTGCCATCTTTGTCAATTTTTTATCATTTCTAGGAATTTGGGGTGGAATATGAGAAGAAAGCAACATATCTTCAGGACACAATCTTGAATCAGTAGCTATTTTTCACCTGTGCATTAGAGATGGGAAACTTGCAGAGCACTTAACAGGACTTCCCTACGATCACCAACTAGTATTTATTGAATTGTTTATTAGTAGGAAACATTAAGCAATTATCCTTCATAAAAACATTATGAAGTAAGCATTACTACATTCCCAGTTTTAAGATGAGAAAACACAGATTAAAAACATCCTAAAGAGCAGAGCCAAGTTACACTCCAGGTGGTCCGTCTCAGAAGCCTGAACTCTTTACTAATACACTATACGATGGCATATCCGGGTGATTTTGGGAACACATTATACTTCTACCCTGCCAGGAGGGCCAAATATATTTACTTTGTCATCTCTGTGCTGTAAGGGGCCACATTTCTACCCATCAACTCAATCTACATTACTCAAGCATGCTTATAATTCATATGTTATTTCCTCATGCCAGGAAGAACAGTCACAGTTCTGTTTCACTATGCTTTTATCTTTGAGACTCAAATTCCCCCCTCCCCACTATAAATTATTTGCACATACTAGTCTAGAAAAATTTAATATGCCACTTTCCCCCACAAACACATCTCCACAATCATAAACACCATGAAATAAACTTCTCTTAGACAAATGAAAAAGTTTCTTACCTTTTTCTCCAGGCTAAGGATCGAAATTCAAGTTTTACTTGGTTAACTCTCCTGCTAATCTGAAAACTGTCTTCTACTCTATAGATGCTTGCTGTTTCAGGGGGGCAGGCGGGAGTTATTTAAGAATAATTTCCATTACCTAATACCTTGATACTAATGTGAAAAAAATTATGAAAATCAGAGGTCAAACACTTAAAAAGATCCACGAAAAATCTCCTACAAAGACACTTAAATAAGTAAAATCATCAAATTTTCATAATGTGACAGGGAGAAGATTGAAGAAACCAAAAAAAGCAAGTATGTTCCTTTGCTGGAACTAATCCTATGGCTAATATATATACAAGTTAATCAGCATACCTTTCTCCTGCTCATTATTCTACATATAATATGGGTCTTAAGTAAGTAAACATTCCAAACTAGATGAAATACAGTTCCAGAGAGAAATTATAAGTAGTTTAAGACTTAACTCTTTGTATTAGTCAGAGTTCTCCAGAGGGACAAAACTAATAGGGGAGACATATATCTATAGATAGATGATAATAGATTAGATATAGATACATTAAAAGGAGTTTATTAAGGAGAATTGGCTCACATGATTACAAGGCAAAGTCCTACAGTGGGCCGTCTGCAAGCTGAGGAAGAAAGAAGCCAGTAGTGGTTCAGTCTGAGTCCAAAAGCCTCAAGAGTAGGGAAGCCCACAGTTCAGCCTTCAGTCTGTGGCTTAAGGCCCAAAAGCCCCAGGCAAGCCACTGGTGTTAAGTCCAAGAGTCCAAAGGCCAAAGAACCTGGAGTCTGATGTCCAAAGGCAGGAGGAATGGATGGAGGCATCCAGCACAGGAGAGGGATGAAAGCCAGAACTCTGCAAGCCAGCTTAGCCCACCTTCTCTCTCCTGCTTTGTTGTAGCTACCCTGGCAGCCGACTGGATGGTGCCAACCCACATTGAGGGTGAGTCTTCCTCTCCTAGTCCACTGACTCAAATGTTAATCTCCTCTGGTAACACCCTCACAGACACACCCAGAAACAATACTTAGCTATCTAGGCATCCTTTAATCCTATCAAGTTGACACCTAATATTAACCATCACACCCTAGGATTTAGAATTTTCTTAAGAACACTGAATGACCCTTGCCCAGGATCGTATCTGTGCTGTGTCTGAAGTCTTAGACTCCCTCCTGGCCTAAAGAATTTTCCTTCAATGCAATGAAAAATGATAATCCCACAAACTAGAAACCAAGACTTGTGCAAAATCAAAACATTGCAAAGGTGGGTGTGGGGAAATCAAGCTATTATCTTTAGGTATATTCTATTCCTAGGTGTTTAAAACACTAATATTAAAAAGTGATATGGAGCTTCACCTACCCTCTGGTAATTTGCAGTTATTGTCCTTTGATCATGTAAAGCAACTGAGATCATTTGCTCCTGACTTCACGTCACTAATCTATATCCTTCATTTTTTGCTCCAAGTGTTCCTTCTTCTGAGTGCCTAGTGCTGCTCCAGTACCTAGATATCTCTCTCTCCCCCTCTCTTTCTGTCTCAATATCCAATCAATCCCAAGCTGTATTACCTCTTTACCAACTTTGGGAAAGTGGACCAGTATCCAGGCTTGGATAAGCCAAGGAAAAATACTAAGGAACTGCTTAAAGCTCTAGTAGTTCTTCTACTTTGCTGTTTCTGGCTTTGGCCATCTAAAGCAAAGTTCCTTGGATTGGTTGACAGTGAGATAGTCTCTAGATTCTTGTGTCTCTTTTTAGTAGGACCACCTAAGATGTATCATCCATTGTGTAATGAGTTCTTGACCAAAGAAAAGAAATCTTAAGGTCTTCGGACTCTGTCATCTTTCTTGTTTGCCACTCTTTGGACTGTAATTTGAAGAGAAAAAAACCTTGTTTTCTTGCGAAAATTTTGGATGCTGAGTAGTTGACAACAACAGTAACTTCAGCTAGAAAATGCTGGAAACAATTTAATAAGCAGAAATGATTAACTCCAAAATCATCAACATGACTCCACCAACCCCATTTTTAAATTTCTATTTAAACATTTCCCAAATTATTTGCACATTCTTCTTTTGGCTGTAAGTCTTGTTTTTCTCTATGCTAGCTAATAGTTTTCTAGATAATTTCTATTCCCTTGACTTGTTCTTATGTTAAATCCTCAAAATTAAGAGCTTTCAACTCAAAAATCAGAAATAGGAAAGTGTTTAATGAAATGATTTCACTTTTTTCTGAAAGTATTGACATGAAGTATTAAAAGCATCATCTGATAGAAAAAGAAGGTACTTGCCAAATGTTATATCGGCCTTTATAGAGCACTAGTAACAGACACTATAAAGTCTCTTGTTTCCTAATTTATTATTTTCCTAATGGGCCACATAGCAGACACTGAAGGTTCTACATAACAAAGGTCCTACAAGTAAATTGTGAAAATCCCTTATTGGATGGTGTTTTTAGAATACAGAAGGTCTTATTTCCTTAATGCAAGATGCTTAGGGAAGTCACTCTCAAGTCACTAGAAATCTATTAAAGCACCACTTGCTGGAAAATGGAATGTGCTCTGGAAGTACAATGGTGCTCTTGCTAGCGCCTTCCTAACCATAACAATAATAAGAACAACACTGATCAAATATTTACCATGTTCCAGCCACTGTACTAAGTGCTTTGGGTACATTACCTCATTTAATCTTCATATCAAGCCTAGAAGGTAGTTTCCATTATTTTTTCCACTTTACAGGGGAATAACTTGAGGATCAATTTGCTGTAAGGAAGTTTATTTATCACAACAAGTAAAGAAAGTTTTCCAAGGTCATACAGTCCTTACATGGGGAAGCTATACTCAAAGCTGATGTTCATCGCCACTACAGGCTAGTGCCTTCTCAGCAAGAACTACTCTTACAGTGCTAAGAGGAGAAATGGGCAAGGTGGTAAGAGCCAGAATATCTGTTGTTGATATTACAGATACAGCTCTGAACTTAAGACCCTAAAAATGATCTCCAACCTCAGTTGCCTCTGAGATGCCTTCAGCATGATATGTGATCATGTGAGAGCCATGTTATGTGTATTCTTTTTACCACCTCTTCTGTATCCATCTGGAGATAGTTCTCTTTTCTGTTTTTTCTAGAGGAAAAAAACAACGACAAAAAAACAGGGAGATCTTAGCAGAACCAAGGCAGATTAGATATTAGCCTTGAAAATGGTGACAGCAATCAGTGATATTGAACCTGAAATAATTTAAATAATTATCGGGGACTTACCAGAGCTAAGTTCGTGGACCACTGGGATTTCTCTTATTTGGGTCTCATAGTCTTCCATAAAGTGATGGGACTATAATTGTCCATCTTCAAGTATCCTTCTATGACTCATGTATAATCCCTTGACTTTTAGGAGATTCCTGGCAGTTAATGTCAATACTGCCCTTCATAATGCTTCTGATTTGCTTAGGTAAGGTCCTTAAATACCCAATGACTTACACTCTGAGGCTTCTAAACTGGCATGTGGACCTTGGTGGTTGCAACTTCACCCAAATCCTCATTCTGTGTTGTGCTGTCCCTAATTTAGAGGGCAAAAGATTTCAAACTCAATCATTTCTTGTTAAATTCAACTCTTGGAGCTCCACCTGTCATAAACACAATCCCATTTCCCATGTACTCAGTTACTTCTGTTTCTCGAATCCATCATTCATCCCATAGATATTGAGTGCCTAATGTATTCCAGATATAGTTCTACATAATAGGGATAGAGCGGTGTATGAAACAAAGCACCTACCTTCATAGGACTTATTCTGAGGAGGTAGGAGGGGAGACAAATGATATAATAACTTAGACTATATCTGAGTAATACAACAAATAAGTCTTTAAAAACAGTGGCTTGAATAAGATACAAGTTTATTTATCTTTCATGTAACAGTCCAGGGCTAACAGAGCAGTTCTGCCATCCTCATCACAGGGCTTCTGCCTCTGGGTCCAAAGTAGTTGCCCCAATTCCTGCCATCACATATGCACCCCAGCCAGTGGAGAGGGTAAGAGGGCAAGGGCAACACATACATATTCTTTTTTAGGGCACAAACTAGAAATAATACATGCAACTTCCATTCACATCTCATTGGCCCCAAACTTTGGACAAACCCAGATGCAAGAGAAGCTGGTAAATTAGCCTTTAATTGAGAAGCCAAGCGCCCAGAAAGCAGGGAGTTAGAGTATACAAGGAAAGATCATTTTTATGGATATCAGTCTCATTCAGAAATAAACAAATAAATACATTAGTATTCAGATGGTATATGGAGAAAAATTAAGAAAGTTATGAGAGGCCGGGCGCACTGGCTCACACCTATAATCCCAGCACTTTGGGAGGCCGAGGTGGGTGGATCACAAGGTCAGGAGATCGAGACCATCCTAACACAGTGAAACCCCGTCTCTACTAAAAATACAAAAAATTAGCTGGGTATGGTGGCACTTGCCTGTAGTCCCAGCTACTCGGGAGGCTGAAGCAGGAGAATCGCTTGAACCCAGGAGGTGGAGGTTGCAGTGAGCCGAGATTGCACCACTGCACTCCAGCCTGGACAACAGAGCGAGACGCGAGACTCCGTCTCAAAAAAAAAAAAAAAAAAAAAGTTATGAGATAAGGAATACCAAGAAGTGAGGAAAGAAAAGGAGGGGAGCTTGTTATCTTACCTAAGATGTTCAGGGAAGACCTCAATGACAGTTGGTAAAGTAACTTCTGAGCAAAAGTTTACAAGAAATTAGGAAGCCAGTCATGCAAGTATCTAGGGATGAGCCTTTGAGAAAAGGAAATAGCAAGTGCAAACATCCTGAGATAGAAGGGCCTTGATGTATTCAAGGAAGTACAAGGAGAAAATTATGATGAAATGGAGCAAAACAGGTAAGAGAGAGGGTCAGAGAAGTGAATGTGGGCCTTGATGCTGAAGCCATTGGAGGGTTTTCTGTTGAGGAGGAGTATGGGAATGATATGATCTGACTTATGTTTCAAAAAGTGTACTCTAGCTGCTTTGTGGGAAATACAGGAGGGAGAGAGCAGAATCAAGGAGGCCATTTAAAACGCCATTGCAAATATCCAAGAGAGGTGGAAGCTTGGAGCAGGGAAACAGTGGTGGAGGTGGTGAGATGTGGTTGGATGCTGGACATATTTTGAGCCAAGAGGATTTTCTGATAAATTGCATTTGGAAAATAAGAAAAAGCTTATTCACTCACCAGTCTAATAGTCACACCAGTCTATAATCCCAGCACTTTGGGAAGCCAAGGCAGGTGGATCACTTGAATCCAGGAGTTCAAGACCAACCTGAGCAACATAGTGAGACCCCATCTCTACAAAAAAAAAACTCTAAAAATTAGCCAAGCATGTGGCATGCACCTGTAGTCCCAGCTACTCAGGAAGCTGAGGTGGGATGATCACTTGAGCCTGGGAGGTCAAGGCTGCAATGAACTGTAATCATGCCACTGCACTCCAGACTGGGTGACAGAGCAAGACCCTGTCTGGGAAAAGAAAAAGGCATGGCGGGGGGCGGGGGGGCGGGCGTGGTGGTTCACACCTGTAATCCCAGCACTTTGGGAGGCCGAGGCAGGCAGATCACCTGAGGTTGGGAGTTCGAGACCAGCCTGGCCAACATGGTGAAACCCCATTTCTACAAAAATACAAAATTAGCTGGGCATGATGGCTGGCATCTGTAATCCCAGCTACTCGGGGGGCTGAGGCAGGAGAATCGCTTGAACCTGAGAGGCAAAGGATGCAGTGAGCCGAGATTGTGCCACTGCACTCCAGCCTAGGTGACAGAGCAAGACTCCATCTCGAAAGAAAGAAAAAGAAAGAAAGAAAGAAAGAGAGAGAGAGAAAGAGAGAAAAGAAAGAATAATCACACCCCAAGAAAATCAAGCTAGGACCATGGTGAACAATGCTCCAAGAGTGTTCTGATGCTGTAAACTGAGTGTGATGTGCATAAATTGTTTTGCACTCTGCAGGTAGGAGGGTGGGATAGCCAAAGCTGTTCAATATAATAATATTAAAAAATAAAATCTCAATTGAAGTAAAATACAAATTTTCTTAAGCAATATTTTAAAGTAAATGGAAATGTTACAACCTGGATGAGGGGTGAGGAATTAATAACCTCTAATCACAGAATAAAAATGGAATGAGAATTCCATCTACCCAAATCAGACAATTAAAAAGTTGAAAGAGGTTACAGTAAAAACTGGGTAAAACTAAAACTTAAAAAATAATTTCAGAGGATACATGATATACTCGTCACACAGAAAACTCCAGTTGAACCTTATGGACTTGAGGAATGGATACCTTTGTGTCTCCATCACTTAGCACAGTAGCTGGCACCATGTAAGTTCTCACAGAATTTTCCTGAACTCTCCAACCAGAGGCAACCTTTCACTCTCCATTCACATAACATTTCCTTCTTTCTCTTCTTTTGGGAATAACATATCTTGCTTGAATTATATTTATCTTTATGCCAGTTTAATTCTCTCTTTTAGATTCATTTACATCTTTGTATCCTCTAGCTCATTATTTTTTCAAAATAAAATGGATTAACATAAAAAATTATTAAAGAGATAAACTAAAGGAAAATATTACAACCTGGCTGAGGGGCAAAAATTTTATGTTCAACATATATTTGATAATACATACTGAGAAAACACGGTCTACTTTTACTTTTCAAAAGTTTGTTCATGTTGACATTGTGGGGCCTAGAAGATTTTTATCAAGTTTTCTATTTTTGCCAAGTCATATGATCTGCTATAGTTCAGCTATAGTTAACCAAATGTAGAAAAGAAAAAAATTTTCCATAATATCTAGTAATTCTCCAAAACAAGCTTGTTCCTAGTTAAACACTGACATTCTTTGATAACTCTCACTTTATCCCACAGAGGTCATGTACTTATTTCCCATCTGTTGTCCTATGCTTGCATTCCAAATTCAGTTGCATTGACTTTTAGAACAGCTTTAAGAACTGCACCCAGTTTTAAAATACATTATTTGTCTAAAAATTATGACATGAGATTAAACTGTCATCTTTGTAGGTTTCTACACATACTCCAACTCATTCACCAATCCTTGAAAAGATTATGTAACCAATCTCAATGCCCTGACCCAGGCCAAGCCCATTTCTACATGTGCAGTGTTCTCTGGATCTGATATTTAAAGCCCCTTATCCTGATACTACACACCTTTTGTCTTCTGGAATGCACCTCTCTTCTCATCCTTTTTCAAGGCACTAGAAAAGCAGACCATTTCTGCAGCACCTCAAACCAGGGTGAGAAAGCTCCACTCTAATCTCATCATTTTAGCTACATAGATACATCGGCTCAAGGGAAGATGCCAAGTGTAGTACTTTACCACTCTGAGGATTTTTGAATCTATAACAGTTGTTTCAACTGGGCCAATAATTATGAAGGGCAATAATTAAAAGAGTATCCATAGTAAAGGAGTAAGAAAAAAAGTTAGAAAAAAAGTAGAGAAAAATATTTACTAGAGTATTTACTAGAACCCACCACTCTCAGATCAATTTTCTAGTGTTCTGTTGACTGGCAACCAGTCAACAAACTTTCATTGAGAAGCTATTTTATAGTAGGCATTGGGATAGCCTTTGTGGAATAAATACCAAGAAGCATATGTCTCTAGCAGAAGACAGACAAGAAAATGTAAATACAAGAAAAAGAAATTGAGGAATAAGCCTACAGTTTACAAAGCTACACAATTATTCGTTATGCAAGGAATGAGGTCTTAAGAGAAAGACTTCCCTGTGAACTACAATGAGATGAAAAAGCTTCTCAGAGTGAGATTTGAGCAAGAGTTTAAAAGAACTGACAGACTGATAAAAAGCTTCAAGTAGTCCAGAGGACTGAGTACTAAAACTCAGAACAATGTAACAAAAGCACAGAAGACAAAGTTAAGATGCTTTACATGACAGTAGAACATTTAGGCTAAGCTGGAGGACTGGGGAGAACAAGTGAAGAAGGTAAGTTTTGGCTAGATAATAGGTGGCCTTTAGTGTCAGGATGAGGATTTGGAAGTTAATCTTTTGGTCAGTGGGTAATAAATGATGGCATTTGTGTAGTTGAGCCAGTTGACAATGCTTTAACAACTTCAAAAGGCCCTGAAAAACATGGTCCCTAATCCTTAAGAAAAAAGGAACTCCTGACTTCAGGACCCTAAGCTAGGAGGAGATTGGATAAATTCTCTTATGGCCCAACTGTATAGAAAATAGACCACCTCGGCCGTCTCACTTACTGAGTAACCTTTCCTACCAGAGAATGTGCTATATATGATTTCTTTACTTTCAACAGAAATTTTGGATTCTTAGTTATCTTTCCCTGACCTCTTGTCTGGTGATCAGAAAAAGATGACTAAACTGGGAATCTTTATTTTCTAGTGGAAAAAAAATCATGTATACCGCATTTTATATCTTTTAATTGGGTGTAAATTTGAACTTCAACATCATAAAAATTAGTAAAATTCATTTTAAGCACAAAATTGTTAATTCCCCCAAGATTTATCAAGAATGGCTTAATTTCAAAGGCTGTCAAGTTAATTATAAGCTAAGATTTTCCAGTTGCACCAAGGGTATATTTTATTTGGCAAAAGAGACATCCACTGGCTTTTGTCAGGATGAGTCTTGAGTTATTCAAGTTTTGAACTGAGAGGTCTTCAGAAATTCACCCCACATATTAACTGTGGCCTTCTCTACACCACAAATTCCCCTCCACTCATCCTCAAATTGTTTCCTTTCTCAGAACATCTGTGACACAAAGACTGTGACACACCCACAGGTCGATTAACATGAGGACCCAACACCTATTAAAACATCCACACTCCTGAGAACACTAAAAACCAAACACCTCGTCAGGTCCCACCTCCAGTCTAGCTGAATCAGGAAACCTCAGGAGAAGCACCTGGAAGCAGGTTTAACAAGCGCAAAGGTGACTCTTATAATTGGGAAAGTTTGGAACCAAGACAGGGTTCTTGTCCTGGAGGAAGTATTTTCCTGTGGAGAAGGACCTGTAAACAGCCTATGAAGTGCTCAGCTTTCACCAAGCAAAGAAAAACATGGGCTGATAGGGTTAAGGAAACGTTTGACTGAAGAGGATTAAATCCTGAAGGTTAGGGATGTCTTTGGGCGCTGGGGTCTCTCAATCACCAAAGATCGACATTACAGGCCAGGTAGCTCTTTGTCCCCCGAGGACTGTCCTGTGCCTTATGCTTAGCACTCCTGGCCTCTGCCCATTGGATACTTCTAGCACCCTCCCCCCAACACACACACACCTGACAACCCAAAACATCTACAGATATTGCCAAATACTCCACAGGGGGTGGGGTGGTGGCAATATATCTCCCTGTTTGAAGTCACTGGAATGGAAGTTAGGAGAGGATGGCTAAGTCAGGACTTGCAAAAAGGCTAAGGGACGAAAGCACATGGCTATATTAGACAAAGTTTGTGACAGACGCCTGTAGGTATACGGTAAGGAAAACAGATTAAAACACTAAGAAATATTAACAGGTTGGACCGAGGGTTTCTCATCTGCATGGGAAATCTCATCTCGTTCATTACTTTCAGAAACAAAAAGGAAAACGACTTTAAAGATACAGGTTAAAGGCTGAAGGGGTGTAGAACCACCCCCCGCCTCCTTCCCTCCATCCCTCCCAAATATCCCAGAACGAGTCAAACCTTTCTAATCTCGTAGCACAGATAACAAGCAACTCAGTAAGACTGGACGGGGATGACTGAGGGCCAACTCATTACAGGACTACAGGAAACTCCTTAGTCCTAAACCCGAATGCATCCGTGACCATGGTAACACTCCCTACCTGACCAAAAGCTATCAAACGCTCTGACAAGTGTTTACAGCTGCTTTCTCGATTACTGAAGTGGCTCTGAAAAGAGCCTTTGGGGTTAGGTGGTTTATCTATTGCGTCCCTTGCACACTCTTACTTCGAGCTGGTGTACTTGGTGACCGCCTTGGTGCCCTCGGACACGGCGTGCTTGGCCAGCTCGCCGGGCAGCAGCAGGCGCACGGCCGTCTGGATCTCGCGGGAGGTGATGGTGGAGCGCTTGTTGTAGTGCGCCAGGCGGGACGCCTCTCCCGCGATGCGCTCGAAGATGTCGTTGACGAAGGAGTTCATGATGCCCATGGCCTTGGACGAGATGCCGGTGTCGGGGTGGACCTGCTTCAGCACCTTGTACACGTAAACGGAGTAGCTCTCCTTGCGGCTGCGCTTGCGCTTCTTGCCGTCCTTCTTCTGCACTTTCGTAACAGCCTTTTTGGAGCCCTTCTTGGGAGCAGGAGCGGATTTCGCTGGATCCGGCATTTTTGCGGGAAAAAAGAGAACAGAGACTTAAAGAAGTAATCCGAACTACCGCAAAACGGGCTGGTTATGCGCTACTTATAGAGCCTGTATGCAAATGAAGACTCGCAAAGTGCTGCGCTTTAATTGGTTAACTTACAACGGTGTCGTCAGAGGGGGTGGAGTCTATGTAAATAATAGATTCTAGTCTTGCTTCCTTAATGGTCACTGTAACAAAAGTCTTGTTATCCAATCAGAATGGTCCATTTCACACTAACCAGTTTTAAGCTAGGTGAAGCGATAGTTTCAACGGCTTGGGGTTTTTTTCTTGGTTTTCACTTTCCATTAGACTTACATACGGAAGAAATCTTAACGCCAGCTAGACAAGTTAACTCTCTTGCCTCGTTTTTGCATTTTTATTCTATACTTTGTGGAAATTTTTTTCTCTTCCTTGAAATACTACCTCAGCCCACACATTTTTAAAAATCGCCAGGTATTTACTCCCGCCCGCTTAAATTACTATTCTGGCTTGGGCACCGCCTGTAGTATGCAATGAGGAAGATGCTGAGCTTTAATTAAGCTTATACAGTTCCTAAATAAACCAGGAAACCAGTTTATAATTTTTAAGGGACTCGCCCCACCCTTACACTCAGGATCTTCCACATCTAGAAACTCCCCATAGTCTCTTGCCCCCATGCAAAACTTTACCCACAGAATTGGGAGCCGGACCTCTAGCCTTAAATCAGCGTGAAAATGCTCGGCCGGAACCACAAGGACCATGCCTCTGCGGCTTTCTCTACTGCCGGCCAACTCATGGCTGGGCTTTGGGTTCTGTAACGTCACCCACCACGAGTGTCCCTGGCCCCTGGCCCCTGACCGCTGCGCAAGGCAGACGCACATCAGATGGAGAGCCGGTACAGCTGCTCTTGATGAAAACGGCAGTGGCTCTGAAAAGAGCCTTTAGATCGACCACTTAAAAATATGCCTTAGGCCCGCTCCCCGCGGATGCGGCGGGCCAACTGGATGTCCTTGGGCATGATGGTCACGCGCTTGGCATGGATGGCGCACAGGTTCGTGTCTTCGAACAGCCCCACCAGGTAGGCCTCGCTGGCCTCCTGCAGCGCCATCACGGCCGAACTCTGGAAGCGCAGGTCCGTCTTAAAGTCCTGCGCGATCTCGCGTACCAGCCGCTGGAAGGGCAGCTTGCGGATCAGCAGCTCCGTGGACTTCTGGTAGCGCCGGATCTCCCGCAGAGCCACGGTGCCGGGCCGGTAGCGGTGCGGCTTCTTCACCCCGCCCGTGGCCGGCGCGCTCTTGCGGGCCGCTTTGGTGGCCAGCTGCTTTCTCGGGGCCTTGCCGCCAGTCGACTTGCGGGCAGTCTGCTTAGTACGGGCCATGCTGTCTCATTGACACGAGAGGGTCTAGGCAGTCATATTTATAGACATAGCTTCCTCTTGATTGGGCCTGAAAAGGAAATTTTCAAACTTGTGATCTCATTGGTTAAAATTCAATCCTCTTTACTGGGGCGGAAGATTGTTCTGCTAATCTTTCTTCCTTTATTATTTCCCCCTTTCCTGATTTTTTCTGTAATTTTATCGATCACGGATTGTTTTTGAAGACTTTCCTTTAAATTAGTGTAACTTTTGTAAAAGCAATGTATAAAGTGTTTTGCATCCCATTTTAACAGAGATTTTTTTTTTCCCCCGAATTCAAGCATGCCCTTCTATGAGCTATCAGCCTGTTTCAGGTTACCTGTTACTGTAGCTCTTCTACCATAGCTAACATTTATTTCATGTCTGGCATTTTGCTCAGCAAGTTAGATGCATTGTATACCATGAATGACCGAAGCTTAGCAAAAAAATATGTAATTGAAGGAATGAAAAAATTGATCTTATTTACTTGACCTTGGAACCCAGCCAAAGCCATTTCATGTGGGTAGTGTGCTGACCTATATTGACCTGATATTAGAGCCTCTGCCTTCCTTTAGTCTTTTCTCCCTGCGATGTGGTTCCTTCTTCCTCACCCTCACATCAATGGCCAATTAGGTCCTGCAGATGATAAGCTTCTAAATCAAAGAAGGACAACACCAGAAATATTCATTTCTCCTTTACAATGTAGAATAGTTTGTAAATTAGTGCTTATTAGCCAGATTACAAGTTAAAGTTTCAAAGCAAATTATTCATCAATTGCTGACTTGCTAACATTTTATTCAATAAAGTATTTTATAATGCTTAAAAGTTTAATATTTTTTTCTGTTCTCTATGAAGAGAGTAAAGATGCTTTGCTTTTTCAATTTCATGTGCTTTGAAGTATGTATTGTTCAGAACAGTAAATATCATAGTGGTTATGTAGAAGCAACTGTTACTTAAAAGTTGTAGTAGTTAATATAAAACTTTTAATCATATGCTTATTTTACTAAAAAAATCATTACAAACTATAAAAACTCAAACCTGAGAAAAGCAGGCCTGAAACGCTTAAAACTTACTTTGATGGTGTCATTATGAACTATCTTCCTACTGAAGTCAAAGTAAAGTAAAAGTGATTTCAAGGGGACTTCCTGAACACTAAACACAAAGTAGAAATCTGTGAGCTTAATTAATATCTTCAAGAGTCTCTCATGGGCAGAAGCATCCTCCTCTCGAGAGATCTAAAATGTACAAAAGTGTAACTGATGTGAACAAATGTTATCCCTCTCTGTGGTAGTTTTGTAATAATGCCTTACAGACAGCAGGCACTACTCAGTGTTTAAAGTTCTTCTACATACACTTTATCATTTAATCCCTACTCTGTGAAATAGATCTTACTCTTCTCACTTTACAGATAAGAAAACTGAGTCTCAGAGAAATTATGGCTTGTCCTGGGTAAGTAACAAAGCCTGTGTAATATTCTAAAGCAAAAGAATGAAACTGTAATGATGAAACTTTCTATTTCATTAGGCTTAGAGGATACCTTTTTTTTTTTTTTTTTTTTTCATTTGAGATGGAGTCTCACTCTGTCACCCAGGCTGGAGTGCAGTGGTAGGATCTCTGCTCACTGCAGCCTCTGCCTCCTGTGTTCAAGCAATTCTCCTGTCTCAGCCTCCTGAGCAGCTGGGACTATAGGCGCAAGCCACCACCCCCAGCTAATTTATTTATTTATTTGTATTTTTAGTAGAGACAGGGTTTCACCATATTGGTCAGGCTGGTCTCGAACTCCTGACCTCAGGTGATCCACCCTCCTCGGCCTCCCAAAGTGCTTGGGTTACAGGCATGAGCCCCACGCACCCAGCCAACACAGTTTAAAGCACAAAAGCGTTTTCCCATCATGCAATCACATCATCTAGTATTTCTCAAACATCTACACCCAACTATTCCCATTAGAAGGGAAAACTACCCCATGGAATCTGGATGATAGCCCAAAGCAGCCCACCCAAGCATCACATTTCTTTGCAATATACTTTCTCTATGATGTATGCAGTCTTGACCATAATGTAGGATGTGTTCATTTAAATAAGAAAATGGCATTCAATCAGACTTTAATGGCTATAGGTATCATTTCTCAGAATAAAACAATCAGATGTATAGTTGCCTTAAAAGTCATCTTTAATAACAGAATTCAGAACAATTGTTAGTTCAATTTCACCTAGTCCCCACATTGGACACTAGAGTGACATTTCTGTGAAAGGTCTCAATCCACCACTATATCAGAAGCAGCTTTATGGTGCAAAAGAAGCTCTGCTTTTCTTCAGTTGTAACAAAGACGGAATATTCCTCCTAAAATTTTTGAAGTGTCCTTCAGCAGAAATTATAAGGCTGTGCAGCTTGAATACTGAGAACAGAAATTTCATTAGGTAGCACGGGGGAATAGACAAGAGAAGATTAAAATTTACCTAACAAGAAATAAGCAGGCAAAAGAAAATATTAATAAATGAATTATTAGGCACATAATGTTTTGTATGTACATGTGTTTACTTTTAATACAAAAGTAACGGACTAAGTTAACATAGATGTTCCAATAAGATAATTTATGTTTCATTTTTGGCTTCAAGTATCCTCAGGGTTACAAGTATCATAAGCTGAGACCAGCTGAATTGGTTTGTGGGTTGATGAGGCCCTATGCCTGATTTGAATTTCTCTTGAATGGTCTGCAGCCCTGGACCAAGTTGAAGAAGCCATGAGAGTCTCAGCTTTTTTCCTTACCCCATTATGAGATAAACTCATTCCTTAAATATCTTGCTCATTTGATAAAACTTGGCACCCTTCTCCTTTCTACTGGTCCCTAATACTTACTACCTGTACTGTAAGCTCAAATTTTTTACAATTTCTGCCTTTATTATGTAACGTATTCCACTGGAATATGTGTTACAGGAAAGGGGTCCCGATCCAGACCCCTAGAGAGGGTTCTTGGATATCCGGCAAGAAGGAATTCAGGGCCAGTCCATAAAGTGAAAACAAGTTTACTAGGAAAGTAGAGGAATAAAAGAATGGCTACTCCATAGAGAGAACAGCCCTGAGGGCTGCTGGTTGCCCATTTTTATGGTTATTTCTTGATTATATGTTAAACAGGGGTGGGGGGGTGGACCACGCCTATAATCCCAGCTACTCCAGAGGCTGAGACAAGATCATTTGAACCCCGGAGGCAGAGGTTGCAGTGAGCTGACATCGCTCCACTGCACTCCAGCCTGGACCACAGAGGGAGAATCCGTCCCCCGCACCCCGCCCCCCCAAAAAAATCACTGCCAGTAAGGAACAAACAGCCAAGACGAAGAAGTACTAAGATGTAAAGACATGTAAAATAGGCCGGGCGCGGTGGCTCACGCCTGTAATCCCAGCTCTTTGGGAGGCCTAGGCGGGCAGATCACGAGGTCAGAAGATAGAGACGATCCTGGCTAACACGGTGAAACTCCGTCTCCACTGAAAATATTTTTTTTAAAAAAATTAGCCGGGCGTGGTGGCGGGCGCCTGTAGTCCCAGCTACTCGGGAGGCTGAGGCAGGAGAATGGCATTAACCTGGGAGGCGGAGCTTCAAGTGAGCCCAGATCGCGCCACTGCACTCCAGCCTGGGTGACAGTACGAGACTCTGCCTCAAAAAGAAAGAAAGATGTAAAATACTGTGATACATTCTGCAAGAGTTATGACAGAGTCAGAAAGGGGCAAGCGTGTTTCTTCTCTACCCTGAAGCAGCCAAGGGAGAAGAAGATATCTGTTGCCAACGCTGGGGTGTTACAAGTGCACACTGCCATGCCCGGCTAATTTTTTGGATTTTAGTAGAGACAAGGTTTCACTGTGTTGCCCAGGCTGGTCTCGAACTCCTGAGCTCAGGCAATCCACCCGCCTAGGCCTCACAAAGTGCTAGGATTACAGGCGTGAGCCACCACGCCCGGCCTATATATGCATATTTTTTTCTAACACTTACATACTTTTTCTTGGTGCCAAGAATGTTTTAAACACTTTACATGTATTAACTCATTTTATCCTCACAAAACCCTGTCAAGTAGGTAGTATAAGTATGTCCATTTACAGATTGGGAGATGGAGGAATCACAGAGAGGTTAAGAAACTTTCTCATAGTCACACAGTCGGTGCCAAACCAGATTTCAACTCCAGAGTCTTCCTTTAGTCACTATACTACACTACTAATATCAAATAAGTAAGATGTTGATGCAACATTGATAGTAATTTAAAAGATTAGAAGCAACCAAGAGCCGGGGTGTAGTGGCCCATGCTTGTAATTCCAGCATCTGGGAGCCCGAGGCGGGCAAGTTTGTTGGGAGTTGGAGACCAGCCTGACAACACGGCAAAACCCTGTCTCTACAAAAAATATAAAAATTAGCTGGGCGTGGTGGTGCGCGCCTGTAGTCTGAGCTACTTGGGAGGCTGAGGTGGGAGGATCGCTCGAGCCTGGGAGATTGAGGCTGCAGTCTGCAGTGAGTTATGATCACACCACTGCACTCCAGCCTGGGCAACAGAGACCCTGTCTTAAAAACAAAACAAAACAAAACCACCTCCGACAACGTAGGAATGCTGAAATGAGTTATGTTAATTCTAAGTAAAAACTCAACCTATCCCAATTAGCCCAAGACCACTACTTAGTCTACCTAAGCCAAGTCTGTTGACTTGTTACAATGAGGGAGAACACACAACAGAGAAACTGGTGGCAGGGTGGTGGGAGGAGGGTGCTCAGCAAACAAGAGGAAAATTAGAGTTATCATTGATTTTGGGGGACGAGTGGAGTGTAGTTTTCATAGGCTCAAAGCAAAGCAGGGCTGTGTGAAAGGGTAGGCATAGGATGGGGCTTTGAAGTGGATCCAGGGTCTTGTTTCCTCAGAAACTACAAAGTTGAGATAGAGGTGGAATGCTGTGTTCAGAAACCCCTTACTTGAAGTTTTTGCACCTGGGTTGAAAATTACTGCTGGTTTTTTGTGTCAAGGTGGCTTAGGTCCTCCAGACAGGAGGGGGATACTGCATTGTTACTGATTGATAGGATTTCAAGCAGCCAAAGTTCTGATAGTCTGTGATTTTGAGTACAAGTTCCTCAGTGAATAAGAAAGGAGTGGTCACTCAAAGAGGGGAGTTATGAGCCTTTATAGCTGTAGCATGCCCTTGGGAGAAGAATGTTTTCTGTCATTTCTAGTCTAGCTTTATCTCTGTTAGTGCAGCCTAATGAATGGCAGAACAGGTTTTGATTTTCTCAGTCCTAGCGAATTTCTGCTTCTTGAAGTGCATGTTAGTGGTAATGTGTTTTATATCTTACTTTATTTCTTATTTTCCCCCCCTTTAATCTATATTTTATTTTATTTATTTTTTATTTTTTTGAGACGGACTCTCGCTCTGTCCCCAGGGTGGAGTGCAGTGGTGCGATCTCAGCTCACTGCAACCTCTGTCTCCCGGGTTCAAGCGATTCTCCTGCCTCATTCTCCTGCCTCAGCCTCCTGAGTAGCTGGGACTACAGGCGCGCGCCACTACGCCTGGCTAATTTTTGTATTTTTAGTAGAGACGAGGTTTCACCATGTCGGCCAGGCCGGTCTTGATCTCCTGACCTCGTAATCTGCCGGCCTCGGCCTTCCCAAGTGCTGGGATTACAGGCATGAGACACCGCGCCTGGCCTAATCTATATTTTAAAAATTGAACTCTTCCATGTACCCCTGAACCTAAAATAAAAGTTAAAAACAAACAAACATACAAAACAACAACAACGACAAAAAAAAAAAAAAAAAAAAAAAAAAAAAACCAGGCCGGGCATCGTGGCTCACGCTTGTAATCCCAGCACTTTGGAAGGCCGAGGCGCGCAGATCACGAGGTCAGGAGTTCGAGACCAGCTTGACTAACATGGTGAAACCCCCGTCTCTACTAAAACTACAAAAATTAGCCGGGCGTGGTGGCACGTGCCTGTAATCCCAGCTACCCAGGAGGCTGAGGCAGGAGAATCCCTTGAACCAGGGAGGCGGAGGTTGCAGTGAGCCGAGATCATCCCACTGCACTCCAGCCTGGGAGACAGAGCGAGACTCTGTCTCAAAAAAAAAAAAAAAAAAAGAGAGAGAATTCTGTACTTTGTAATTAGAGGGGTAATTCATTAATTCATGTCAGGGGCATATTATTTTATTTTTCCAAATGCTAGGAAGCAGGTATCCATTTTTGATAATATAAATTTTGGGATAATTGGCAGTCATCTGGCTCACAGGGAAAACAGGAAAAACAAGAAACCTAAATAAACTTCATATTGATTTCCCAAAAAAATTACCTTTTATTTTCAACCCTTATAGAACCCAACCTGCATCTCTTTGCCATCCATGTTCTTTTTTTTTAGAGACTGGGTCTCATTCTGTCCCCTAGGCTGGAGTGCAGTGGCATGATCATAGCTCACTGCAGCCTCAATCTCCCAGGCTCAAGTGATCCTCCCACTTCAGCCTCCCAAGCAATTGGGACCGCAGGCGCATGCCACTGTGCCTGGCTAATATTTTATTTTTTTGTAGAGATGAGGTCAATCTGCATTAAACTTCATGTTGCTCCAACACCACATTTTATCTCCCCACTTTCCCAGCAATGGACAACTAGGCTTGTGCCAATTCTCCATCACCACCAGAAATGCTGCAATGAACATTGTTGTATATATTCCCTTTTGGACCTATGTAAGAATTTCTTTTGGATAAAAACTCAGGAACAGAACTGCTGAGAAGCCAGAAACCAGCAGTTCTGTTCAGAGTTTTATTTATATCTAATTGAACTAAGGAGTGTCAGGCTCCCCTCCAGAATGCTTGTCCCGGACTTCCAATACCAAGGTAGCTGGACTCTGAGCCCACATCCAGGCCCAATCCTCAGGTCATCCAACTTTCTAAGTTTTGCCAGACTGCCTGGTGTAAAGTGGTATCTCAGCATTGCTTTCGTTTTCATTGTTCTGGGTATTCATGAGTTCAAGCATCTCTACCTGAGCTTGATAGTTTTCGGATTTCTTCTCCTGTGTATTGCCTGTTCATATCCTTTGCTCCAACATTGTTTATAGAGCACTCCCTCCCTACTTTGGCATTTGGGATCCCCTAAACTGGCCCCCATTGCTAAAGCTTACTTCTCATGACTGACCTTTGCCCATGCTGCATGTGGTCCAGGAACAATTCTTCTGTCTTTGTTTTTGCTGTCCCCTCTTGCCTGGATTACATCATCTTCTCCAAACCCCCAATCTAAACATGTCCCAAATCCTAAATATTCTTTAGAACCAAGCTCAGATATCACCTCCTCCTGGAAGGGTTCCTTTATTTGCTCAGCTGGCCTTGGCCTTTCCCTCTTGGCTCCCACAAAGCTCAACCTGCATGTATTTTTTATTTATTTATTTATTTATTTATTTATTTATTTATTTATTTATTATGTTTTTGAGACGAAGTCTTGCTCTTGTCCCCGAGGCTGGAATGCAATGGCACGATCTTGGCTCACTGCAAACTCCGCCTCCCGGGTTCAAGTGATTCTCCTGCCTCAGCCTCCCGAGTAGCTGGGATTACAGGTGCCTGCCACCATGCCCGACTACTTTTTGTATTTTTAGTAGAGACGGGGTTTCACCATGTTGGCCAGACTGGTCTCAAACTCCTGACCTCAGGGGATCCGCCCCCCTTGGCCTCCTGAAGTGCTGGGATTACAGGCGTGAGCGACTGCACCAGGCCTCAACCTACATTTCAAGTCACCATCTGTCACAGGATACCTTCCACTCTGGCTCTGGATATGGGGGTCACCTCCTCACAAAGACAGACAGGTTGTATGTGCATACACAGAAAGATTCAGAAGAAATATGAAGACTTTTAAAATCAGTGAGATGATTTTGACTTTCTTCTTTGTAGTTTTCTCTAGCCAGTTTTAAAAACTGTAAGTTGTAGGCCGGGCGCGGTCACTCACACCTGTAATCCCAGCACTTTGGGAGGCTGAGGCGGGTGGATTACCTGAGGTCAGGAGTTCAAGACCAGCCTGGCCAATATGATGAAACCCTGTCTCTACCAAAAAATACAAAAATTGGCCAGGGGTGGTGCCGCATGCCTGTAGTCCCAGATACTCAGGAGGCTGAGGCAGGAGAATCCCTTGAACCCAGAAGGCAGAGCTTGCAGTGAGCTGAGATTGCGCCACTGCACTCCAGCCTGGGCGATAGAGCGAGACTCCATCTCAAAAAAAAAAAAAAAAATCCAGAAAAACAAAAACAAAAAAACCTCCCCAAAACTCACAACTATAAGTTGTAATCCATAGTGCAATTAATTTACTTGGTAGAGATCATCTTTTCCTTTCATTTTGCCCTTTTGTAAGAATCATAAAACGGGAAAATATCACCAATAGTAATTATCATTTTGTGAAACTTGTTGCAATTTTTATTTTCCTGTGACTGTGACTGGGAGGCAATGTAAATGTATTTCTTTTTTCTTGTTTTTGAGACGGAGTCTCACTCTGTCGCCCAGGCTGGAGTGCAGTGGCAGATCTTGGCTCACTGCAAGCTCCGCCTCCCGGGTTCACGCCATTCTCCTGCCTCAGCCTCCCGAGTAGCTGGGACTACAGGCGCCCGCCACCCATGCCTGGCTACTTTTTTTTATTTTTATTTTTTGTATTTTTAGTAGAGACGGGTTTTCACCGTGTTAACCAGGATGGTCTCGATCTCCTGACCTCGTGATCCGCCCGCCTCGGCCTCCCAAAATGCTGGGATTATAGGCATGAGCCCCAGCGCCCGGCCAATGTAAATGTATTTCTTACTGTAGACTTGAGGTCAGGAGAGTGGGCTGTACTGTACACATATTGATATTATTTGCATCTATTCCATGTATCACTTTCTCCTAAAGCATCAAATCTAATACAAAAAAAGAAAAGCAAAACACAAAACCTAGGCTCAAATTCCACCTTGGCCATGTTTTAGCCGAGTAACTCACGTTCCCCGGTGTCTAATCTTTACCAGAAACTTCCTTATCTTTAAAATAGGGAAAAAGCCTTTTCTTCTTTCCAGGGTTGTTGTGGACTCAAACGAGAGGCTGTTAGTGAAAGGTTTTTGTGAGTTATAAAGCTCCTAGGAACCCAATTATTTCTGCTGCCTTGGCCACATAGTCTAGAAGAATCTCTACATAATTAGCATCTAGAGACTAGATAATTTACCCATTATTTTCCATGTGCTTGTCTTATTTCCCAGCATGATGGTAATATTTCCAAGGGAAAGATCTAGGATATATATCAAGTAACGTTTATCATAAAAATAATGAAATTGCTAATAACTATTAATTTATTGTCATGTTGAGACTCTGCTCTAAGTACTTTGTATGGACTGTATAGCAATTTATCCCTGCACGAATCCTATGAGGTATGTGTATTTATTGTTACTGTTTTACAGATATTGAAACTAAGACACTGAGCCTCTATTTTAGCCTCATGTCTTCTTTCCTTCCAGCTTTTCCCAGGCAAGTAAATGCAGGCCACAGTCTGCCAGCTGCCCAACCATTCAGGCTTTTCATTATTATAGGAAGCATCTGGCCAAGGACCACCAACATCTTCCTGTCCTGCCCCTGAAGCTGTGAGTTCCCCAAGTGGAGACACAGCCTGTTCCCCAACACCTACACTCATGAACACGGGAGGGTTGGTCAAAATTGCACAGCTATCATGCTTAGTTTTATACTCAGGTGTAAGTGACTGATAGAAGGGCCTTTTGGAGGTGGAGAGTGCGCAGGTTCTGAAGAGGCAAGACCGGGGAAGTCTGGACCTGCTTCCAGAGTGTCCTCCCACAAGGCTTAGTGCTCAGGACCTGTAGTGGGTTGAATATGTTCCCTAAAGTTCGTGTCTATCCAGCATCTCAAAATGTGAACGCATTTGGAAACTGGGGCTTTGAAGACGTAAGTAGTTAAGGATCTTGAGATGAAATCATGCTGGATATAGGATGGGCCTTAAATTCAATGACTGGTATCTTTATAAGAGAAAGGAGAGGGAAATTCGGACACACAGAGATGAGTAAGAAGCCATGTGAAGATGGAGGGAGAGATTGGAATGAGGCTGCCACAAGCCAAGGAACATCAGAAGCCACCAGAAGCTGAAAGAAGCAAGGAAGGATTCTCCCTGAGAGCCTTTAGAGAGAGCATGGTACTTTATTTCAGACTTCTGGTCTCCAGAACTGTGGAAGAATACAGTTCTGTTGTTTTAAGCTACCAAGTTTGTGGTCATTTGCTATGGCAGCCCTAGGAAACTAACACAGGTTGAGTATCCCTTATCTGAAATGCTTGGGACTGGGACTGTTTCGGGTTTCAGATTTTGGAATATTTGCATATATATAATGAGATATATTGGGGATGGGACCCAAGACTAAACACAAAATCCATCTATGTTTCATAAATACCTTATACACACTTACACTGTGCCCCATTTTCTCCAACAACTTGACTTTCTGTACTATAGATAAACATAAATGTTTTCGCTCCCTTTTTTTTTTTTTTTTTTTCTGAGACAGAGTCTTGCTCTGTCGCCCAGGCTGGAGTGCAATGGCACAATCTCGGGTCACTGCAACCTCCTGGATTCAAGTGAGTCTTCTGCCTCAGCCTCCCGAGTAGCTGGGACTACAGGCGTGTGCCACCACGCCTGGCTAATTTTTGTATTTTTAGTGGAGACGGGGTTTCACCATGTTGGTTAGGCTGGTCTCGAACTCCTGACCTCAAGTGATCCAGCCGCCTCGGCCTCCCAAATTGCCGGGATTACAGGCATGAGCCACCGTGCCTGGCCTTGCTTTTTCTCTTTTAAAATCACTGTTACTCATGGGGTATCTGCAGGCCTTTTTGATATTTTCAACAATATCTTTATACCACAGAGCAGAGAATAAGCAAAAAAACCCCACAGTGAGTAAGGCACGTAGGTCTTGGCTCCTACATGGGGCATTATGGGGAACGTGCTGTTGATGACACTGGCCTGCACACATGCCATTTTATGACCCTTTGTGGGTGTGTGCACGTTGGGGAAACCGGGCATGTGCAGAAAAAATATATCTCAGTGGAAAGGGGCTGGGAGGGCCTTTTATTTCCTTGGGGGAAATACTGTGCATTGTATGACCCGTTGTGTGAGGTCAGGTGTGGAATTTTCCACCGAGGCACCACATTAGTGCTCAAAATTGTTCAGATTTTGGAGCATAGGGTTTCGGATCTTCAGATTAGGGATGCTCAACCTGTACAACATCCTTGCAACAATCTAGGTGTGAGCTTTCCTCAAGAGCAAGAAGAGCTTGCCACTGCTGCTATATGACCACGGTGAAGCCAGCCTGTCACCCTCCTGCCCTGGATGACCCCAGGGAGCTCTACAGAGGTCCATGGCTGGGGGAGGCCAGCAATTGTCTAGGAGAGCTCAGTGCCACTTGCAAAGACGACAGATCTCTCTACAAATTCTGGGCTGAGCAGGTGAAGGAGGCTGGTGAGGCCCATGAAGGAGCCTAGTCAGCTGCAAGGAAAGGTTCACTGTGGGGCCCCCGACTTCCCATTCCTGATCTCCTTTTTACCTCTGCTGCCCACTTCCTTTCCTCTTTCCCTCCAAGTATACCTTATACTCTGCTCCTGAAGACACTCAGATCTCCCCCCGCCCGCCCCCCCCCCGCCCCCGTCAAATAAAAAGAGCCTAGTGACTTTTGTAAGAACGGTGTATTCATTTCCTGGTGTTGCATTAATAAGTTACCATAAACTTAGTGGTTTAAAACAACACAAATTTGCCGGGTGTGGTGGCTCATGCCTGTAATCCCAGCACTTTGGGAGGCCAAGGCGGGTGGATCACCTGAGGTCAGGAGTTCGAGACCAGCCTGACCAACATGGTGAAAACCCGTCTCTACTAAAAACACAAAAATTAGTCGGGTGTGGTGACGCGTGCCTGTAATCCCAGCTGCTCAGGAAGCTAAGGCGGGAGAATTGCTTGAACCTGGGAGGCAGAGGATGCAGTGGGCCGACATCACGCCATTGCACTCCAGACTGGGCAACAAGAGCGAAACTCCGTCTCAAAAAAAAAAAAAACATGAAACCAAACAAAACGAAAAAAACCACACAAATTTATTCTCTTATCATTCTGGAGGTCAGAAGCCCAACATAAGTTTTAAGGGGCTAAAACAAATGTCTGAAGGACTGGTTTGTTCTGGAGGCTCCAGGTATATAATCCATTTTTTGACTCTTCCAGCTTCTAGAAACTGGCATTTTTTAGCACCTGGACAGATCACTCTAATGTCTGCTTCTGTCATCACACCCCCTTCTCCCTGATTGACCCTCTCGTCTCTCTAAGGATTCATGTGATTATATTAAGGGCTCATCTCAATAATCCAGGATAAGTTCTTTATCTCAAGGTCCTTAATTTGTTCACATTTGCAAAGTCCCTTTGCCATATAAGGTAACATATTTACAGATTCCAAGGATTGGGATGTGGATATCTCTGTGGGGCTATTATTCAGTCTACCACAAATGTGCACTCCTTTCTAAAGTATTTATCTTCGAGCACTGAGGGGAACTCTGCCTTCAGCTAAGGCTACACAACTATCCTGATGGTGGACTGTAGCAACTTGTAGGCAAGGGGTACAGCTCAGGGCAGCTACCTCTCCCTCTTCTCGGGCCAACCTGGAGGAAGTTCCTTCCAGAGTCCAGGCTATACTTGCTTCTGGCCTGCAAATTCCTGAGAATTCTTTGAAACCTAGGAGGGGCCTGGGTATTATGCCCTTTTGAGTGAGAATTCAGAGGCCAGTGGAATTAGGGCAATCAGGCATTTCCTGATCATCTGCTATGCTCCAGGATGCTGACTTGGAGAGATGAACAAGGCAAAATGCCCATTCTGACAGCACTCAGAATTTCACGGGGAACTGGAAGGATAAATGAATCTGGGAGGAACTGCTGAAACAGGTAGGAGAGGGTAAGCTTGTTAGAACCTGAGAAGAATGCTGTCTGAAAAGGTAGAGAAGTCAGGAGAAGCAGTGAGGCCCTCAACCCTGTGTGTCACAATGCCTCCTGTCATTTCCTCTCTGAGTTTCCAGTACAAGCTTCTCGGTGGCTGTTTTCTGCCCAAGCACATGAACTTTGGAAGACCTAGCACTTTGGACAAAGTCCCTGGCCCTGACACTTAATAGTTTGGGGAACTTGGGCAAAATACTCAAAGCTTCCTAGTCTGTAAAGTGAGAATGATAAAACATCTGCCTTCCTTGCAGGATTGTTGTGGTGATGTGTAAGACATAAAATATCAAGCATAGTCAGCAGTCACTGAGCTTAAGGAATGTTAAGTTATAATCATTATTTCTGAACTTCAGTGCCCAATATGACCCTGTTGCCACCTCCTTTGCCTCCTTGGGACATACTCTCTTCTGGTGGTCCTCATCCCTTTCCAGCTATCCTCTGTCTCTTGGTATTCTCCTAATCTACCAACTCCCATCAATGTTCCTGCTTGCCCAGGGTGCCTGTCTCAGCCCTCTTCTTTTCTCCCTAACCCCTGGGAAGATCTCATCAAATTCCCTGCCTTTCGTTTTCCTTATCGATTTGCTGAGGGCTTACTCACAAGTTTCTCCAGCTGAGACCCTTTACTGATCAGAGTAATAACAACTGGTGGATGTGTTCTCCTAGGTAGAGAACAGGAGTCTCAATTTTTAATGTCGGGAGGGACTTTATGCATCTTTTTGCTTTCAAAAGCAATTTCTGGCTGGGCGTGGTGGCTGATGCCTGTAATCCCAGCACTTTGGGAGGCCGAGGTGGGTGAATAACTTGAAGTCAGGAGTTCGAGACCAGCCCAGCCAACATGGTGAAACCCCGTCTCTACTAAAAATACAAAAAAATTAGCTGGGTGTGGTGGCAGGCGCCTATGATCCCAGCTACTTGGGAGGCTGAGGCAGGAGAATCGCTTGAACCCGAGAGGCGGAGGTTGCAGTGAGCAGAGATCTCGCCACTGCACTCCAGCCTGGGCAACCGAGAGAGACTCTCTCAAAAAAACAAAAACAAAAATAAAAGCAATTTCTTCTCTCTGCATTCTCCATGTTACTGAAACCTAACATCAACCCCATAGCTCCTCAGGCCAGAAGCTCCTTTATTGCATGCATTCTCCAAATGCCTAAATCACCAATTTTTTTTTTCTTTCTTTCTTTTTTTTTTTTGATACGGAGTCTTGCTCTGTTGCCTAGGCTGGAGTGCAGTGGTGCGATCTCAGCTCACTGCAAGCACCGCCTCCCGGGTTCACGCCATTCTCCTGCCTCAGCCTCCTGAGTAGCTGGGACTACAGGCACCCGCCACCACGTCCGGCTAATTTTTTGTATTTGTAGTAGAGACGGGGTTTCACCGTGTTAGCCAGGATGGTCTCGATCTCCTGACCTCGTGAGCTACCCGCGTTGGCTTCCCAAAGTGCTGGGATTACAGGTGTCAGCCACCACGCCCGGTCAATTTTTGTATTTTTAGCAGAGAGGAGGGTTCACTGTGTTGGCCAGGCTGGTCTCGAACTCCTGACTTCATGTGATCGGCCCACCTTGGCCTCACAAAGTGCTGAGATTACAGGCATGAGCCATCACGCCCCGCCCTAAAACACCAAATCTTATTAAATCTATATTCTACAACTCCGTCACATCCATCACTTCATCTCTGCCCACTCCTAGCACTGACTTAGCTGAGGACATCATCAATTCTGATCAAAGGACCCTAAGTCTAAGTAACAATACCAGTTTCATGGTAGGCTTTCCCCGGAACCAGCTGGACATAATGAGAATTTTCAAGAGAATGTGAATTGCTCTTTACTTGATTTTCTTTTTTTTTGAGATGGAGTTATCGCTTTTGTCGCCCAGGCTGGAGTGCAATGGTGTGATCTCAGCTCACTGCAACCTCCACCTCCCGGGTTCAAGCGATTCTCCTGTCTTAGCCTCCTGGGTAGGTGGGATTACAGGCGCCCGCCACCAAGCCCGGCTAATTTTTTTTTTTTTTTTTTTTGTATTTTTAGTAGAGATGGGGTTTCACCATGTTGGTCAGGCTGGTCTGGAACTCCTGACCTCAGGTGATCCGTCCGCCTCGGCCTCCCAAAGTGCCGGGATTTCAGGCACGAGCCACCGTTCCCGGCGATTTTCTCTTCTTTAAGACTAATCTGAAAGTGCGGAACTCTGTGTACCTGAAATGATTACATTTTGATATTGACATGAAAAAATTGGGTACTACTTTGCCCCAGTTTCTCAACCCAACAAAGACATTCCAAAAGTTTCCTATGGGGCCTAGGAAGGTTGGCCTTCACAGGATAGTGGCAGGAGTGTTAACTTTGTCCTATTACCAAAAGGTGTCAAAGCTGTTACTAAACTGTCTGTGTCAGTATGGGAAACCCCGACAGCACTGGAGAATTCCTCATGGTCCTTCCAGACCATGGTCACAGTGAGAAGCAGATTCTGTTGCCCTGGCCCTGTGGGGAAATCCCCAAGATGGCTGCTGATAGTTAAGGAAACAGTGTCCTGCCATGGCCTGACCCTAGGCTGGGTGAGAGAGAGTGGGTCAGACAGGCTGCACTTCCTCAGTGAGTGTGCATACACCTGTTCGCACTGCCTATCGTTTCCTCACCCAGTGTGAGAGCAGGGGGCTCAGTTGGGCTGAGTGGAGAATTCATGGGACCTTTCCATGGTCAAGGCCCAGAGCTTCTGTTGTGTAGCATCCCTGGAACAGAGAACAGGAGGCAGTCACAAGGCCCCAGCTTCAACCTTTGACAGTACACCAGAAAAGACCAAGTAGTGAGGCCTCCACTGTCTCACACCAGCCAAGAAAGACCAGGTCTTAGACTATCCAGTGTTCCTGCCTCTCTTTCACGGTGCTGTATCTGGGGAATGAATACTCCATTGTCATAGGAGGGGCAGATGCGGGCGGAAGAGTCAGAAGGGTCAAGGTAGGACATAGACATTCCCACTAAGCTAGAGACCCCTGAACTGCCATAGCCATGACATGCACACGTTGTCCTCAAATCCCAGGGCCATGGGCAGGTCTTGGATATCTTTGGAATTTTAAGTTGGTTGGCATCTGTCTAGTTTTAAACCTGATTTAGGTTCAGTTCAACCAGGGAGTATGATTCTTTGGGGAGAGGGCCCTGACCTAGAAATCTACATGCTCAGCGGTCTGCTCAGCCACTAATGGCTCTGACACACTGGAAAGGCACTCACCCTCTGGGAGTTTCAGACTGTATCTTTGAAAACAAAATTCAGTGGATGGGGTGCAAAGGTATTGTCCTCAACAGCTCTAAGTTACTACTTCTAACTCACAGAGTACATATCACAAAGGATCCCACTATCCATTGTCGGTCGGAGCAGGGAATGAGACTTTGGCAGACCACGAATCCTGTATTAATTTCTAGGGGGACTATAACAAAATACCACAGACTTGGGGGTTTAAACTGAGATTGCACCACTGCATTCCAGCCTGGGTGACAGAGTAAGACCCTGAGTCAAAAAAAAAAAAAAAAAAAAAAAAAAAGTGTATACATGGGAGCATTCTGAGATGAGTAACTCAAAGGAGTGGTTAGAATTTGGGATCTACCTAGCAGCAGGGGAAAAGGAGGAGGAGTAAAGGACATATGGAAAACCAAATGACTTTTGAAAAGATAAATGGGCCCTTAGAATAGATGGAAGATTCGAGTCTTGTGACAATGTCTATTTGGGTGTGGTGACCACTTCTCATCTCCGAGGTTAGATTTGCTTCTAGTGCTGAAGAAGATTTATGACAACTGAGTTAAAAATTTGAGATTTGCGAGGAGGATCTGCTATTAAACAGGTAACGGATTTTAGCTGTTTGTTTCAGCTGAAAATAATTCTTAAGTCGAAACTGGCACATTTGGAGGTAGCATGTCCTGATCCCCTTAAAAAGGGAACTGCATAGACACCGTATCTCTGATTCTGCCCAGGGTCCTGTGCCCTCTGACACCAGAAATCACCACTTCTCTCAGCCTTGTTTTGCGGTTGTTTTATCATGCTGCAATTTGGTTATGTCTTTTCTAATAGTGTTTAAAAGCAATCAAATGCAGGAACTTTTCCTTTTATAAACTATTATTGAGCTTATATTGGACACTGAACTAAGTGTCAGTTTACAAAAATGAATAAACAAAAATCACTGCCAGTAGGGAACACACAGCCAAGATGGGGGAGTAGTAAGATGTAAAGAGATGTAAAATAATGTGATAGATTCGGCCAGAGTTACTAAAGAGTCAGAAAAGGGCAAGCCTGTTTCTTCCCTGTCCTGAAGCAGCCAAGGGAGAGGAAGATATCTGTTGCCAATGCTGGGGTGTTGGTTTAGGCATGTAGATGCTGTGATGCGCAGTGGAACCGTTCAATGAGCAGACAGGAGAACCAGCTTTATGCGGGGAGGGAGAGAATTGCTCCCCTCATCCCCCGTGAGTCACACCCTGGAGATTATAAGTTTAAACATTTTGATTTCGGGAGATTTTGAGTTTTGGGCTTAAAATGACTGAAGAACCACCAGGTGGATCTACGTGTCTCCAGTCCAGAAGTCTGAATACAGATTTACGATTTATGAGCACACAGAAGGTGGATCCAAGGGAGAGATTAAACAGGGCACAGAAGAGTTTTTAAAAATAATATTTTTCGGGAAAAAAACCCCAACAAAACACGATTCTTTCAGCAGAAACCGGAAGATTTTCTCATAGACTCTCCTACAGAGAGCCCTGATAAAGTAATAAACATGCTAACAGTAAGAACCCCAACCAATTTCACAGGGCAGTTTGCGGTAACTACTCCCAGTATGGAGCAGACAGTCCTCTTGTAAAACCCGATTTAGCAAACTTTGCTAGCTCCATGTGGGGCCTCCAAAGGACACAATTGGGCACTAAATCCTGGCTGAAAACAAAGGCCGATTTAGAGGATCCGTAGAAACGGATGCACAGAATATCCCTCAGTCTTCTCTATGTAGCAGGCCCTCCATATACGCGGGTTCCCCAAGACCGAAAATATTAAACAAATGAATTTCTTTTTTAAAAAAAAGTACAACAAAAGACAGTAAAAATAAAAACAGTATAACAATTACTTACATAGCATTTACACTGGATTAGGTGTTATAAAGTAATTTAGAGACTATTTAAAGTACACGGGAGGATGTGCATAGTTATGTGCAAATACTACGCCATTTTCTATGAGAGACTTGAGCAACCTGGATTTTGGTATCGGCGGGAGCCCTGGACCAATCCCCTCTCAGTTCTACCGAGGGAGAACTGTTTTGTTTCTTCCAGCACGGCTTTGACCGACAGTGTGTTGGGATTCGCTGACCTCCATGAGAAAGCTTGGCAGCATGCTGAGACCAATTTTCCCAGGGCCAGAATTCTCCTGTGTGAGCTAAAATACAGTGGCTCGGTCCAACAAAACAGAGCCTGGAGCCAGGAATTATGGCGAACCTGCTCCCTCCCGTCCTCCCTTGGCGCACAGATCCCTGGCGCCGCCGCTCTTGAGGTCGCCTCTCGCGTGTCGGCCTCATCGTCGGAACGGCGCTTCCTGAAGCTTTATATAAGCACGGCTCTGAATCCGCTCGTCGGGATTAAATCCTGCGCTGGCGCGCTCCTGCCAGTCTCTGGCCTCCATTTGCTCTTCCTGAGGCTCCCTCCAGAGACCCTTCCCTTAGCCTCAGTGCAATGCCTTCCGGGCGTCCTCAGACCAGACACAGGCCAAAGCCGCTACAGAATCCGGAAGCCCCGGTTGGGATCTGAATTCTCCCGGGGACTGTGGCGTAGCGGTTAAAAAAAAAAAAAAAAAAAAAAGAGTGAGAGGGACCTGAGCAGAGTGGAGGAGGAGGGAGAGGAAAACAGAAAAGAAATGACGAAATGTCGAGAGGGCGGGGACAATTGAGAACGCTTCCCGCCGGCGCGCTTTGGGTTTTCAATCTGGTCCGATACTCTTGTATATCAGGGGAAGACGGTGCTCGCCTTGACAGAAGCTGTCTATCGGGCTCCAGCGGTCATGTCCGGCAGAGGAAAGGGCGGAAAAGGCTTAGGCAAAGGGGGCGCTAAGCGCCACCGCAAGGTCTTGAGAGACAACATTCAGGGCATCACCAAGCCTGCCATTCGGCGTCTAGCTCGGCGTGGCGGCGTTAAGCGGATCTCTGGCCTCATTTACGAGGAGACCCGCGGTGTGCTGAAGGTGTTCCTGGAGAATGTGATTCGGGACGCAGTCACCTACACCGAGCACGCCAAGCGCAAGACCGTCACAGCCATGGATGTGGTGTACGCGCTCAAGCGCCAGGGGCGCACCCTGTACGGCTTCGGAGGCTAGGCCGCCGCTCCAGCTTTGCACGTTTCGATCCCAAAGGCCCTTTTTAGGGCCGACCACTTGCTCATCTGAGGAGTTGGACACTTGACTGCGTAAAGTGCAACAGTAACGATGTTGGAAGGTAACTTTGGCAGTGGGGCGACAATCGGATCTGAAGTTAACGGAAAGCTACCGTGGCCCATAGCGCTCACAGCCGTAAAGACTTAAGTCGTTGACCGAAAGCGGCTTTTTCACTTACCTGGGCTTTTTTTTTTTTTTTTTTTAAGCCTTTATCGATATGAAAGGTTGAATGCTCTAGGTTTGAGCACTGCTTTCTCGGCTTGCTCTTCTGGTGCAGTATAGGCACACCTAGAGGGCCTGACTCAGTCTTTGCGATCACCAAATCTGGTTCTGAGAAATAGGCACTGGCAATTTACACATGCCTTGCTATGTAATCTCACTATATTTGCTCAGGCAAAGTGGGAGAAGCAGCCTTAGGTTTTCATTCTAGAGATGCCGGCTTTCCCACCTGATCGGCTTAGAGTTCACGATTGACTGTTTTGGGCTTCATTTCACCCTCTACATAACAAGCGGGTGGACTAGATGCCTTAGCAAGGGTCCGTGTTGTGTGGTGTCTCCAGCCGCGCACTCAGCTCAATCTTAGTACAGTTAAAAAATGCCTTTCTAGCAAGTTATCTGCCCAGTGCCTGAAAAGTATCATCTCTTGTGTTCAATAAAAAGCCTCCTAATTTAATCAAGGACCTATGAGATAACTGTCTTTTAGTTGTGGCATTGCAAGGATACAAATGCAGAGATATTTTAAAGTGATCCTTCTGTAAGAGTGAACCAACGATATGATCTGAAAGCAACTTCACAGGTAATTCAGGTATGTGACTTCTACCTCTTAGGGCCTGTTGTAGCTTAGAATGAGAGACCTGCAGAAACATGCCCACCATCAATACAGAAAGCACAATTTAATTTTGACAAGGCCAAAAGCCAATTCTATATCAGCATGGCATATATTACAGCAAGCTATTCTTTACGCTACCACCTCTAAATTGCCCTAATTTGGATTAAAATGTGGGTTCACATTTCTAATCCTTATAGTTTTGCAGCCATTGCATTGCCCGTAAGATTTTTTTTTTCTTCATTCTAGGCTTATGCTTTTACTGTGTATGTATTTGGGAGAAGAAATTCTGTCAGCTCCCAAAGGATAAACCAGCAGTTGCTTTATTGGTCTTCAGATGTGGCTGCAAACACTTGAGACTGAACTAAGCTTAAAACACGGTACTTAGCAATCGGGTTGCCAGCAAAGCACTGGATGCAAGCCTTGCCTTCCAGAAGCTTACCAATCGGGTTGCCAGCAAAGCAGTGGATGCAAGACTTGCCCTCCAGGAGCTTACCATCACAACGAAGAAGACAAATAAATGCATAATATATAGACGACATAAATCCATACCTGTACACATTTAAGAATAAACAGTCCAGTAGTAAGAGGCAGTACATATTCAATCTGCTGAGAAATGTAGACAATAACTACCATAAGAATCCTAATGCTACAGAAGTCACTGGCTGCTGGGAAACCGGGGAAAACTTGGCTATGGACGTGGGGGCTTGTGTCGGACTCTGAATAAAGAGCAGAATGATTGGCATCCTACTGAGATACATAGTAAAGGGGGCGAGGGCAGGGAGGAAGTGGCAAGAATAACATTTGTGAAGATGTCCAGGTGAGAAATAGAGGTTTTAATGCTCAAGATGTTTCCTTTTCCCTTTTAAATCTGACCTGTGATTTCCAGCATTGCTATTTCGAATATCACTGATTGTTTTTAACTTTAAAGGCAATGCTGATGAATATATGTGATCCGCACCAAGATCCACTAAAGAAGGAGATCAAAAATTTGAAGATAAAGCAGAAAGGGAGTGGGGGAGAAAACACGTCCATTGTCTGAATTAGTGGTTCTCAAAGTGTAGCCTCTCATCTAGCAGCACTGATCACCTCGGATAAAATCTTGGGCCCCATGCCAGACCTACTGAATGAGAAACTGAGGGGTGAGACATAGTAATCGGTGCTTTAAAAAAGCCCTCCTGATACACATTAAAGGTTGAAAGCCACTGATGCAGGTAACAGCTTTTCTTTTTTTCTTTTCTTTCTTCTTTCTTTCCCTCCCTCCCTCCCTCCCTTTCTTCCTTCCTTCCCTTCCTTCCCTTCCTTCCTCTTTCTTTTTTTGAGATGGAGTCTCGATCTGTCACACAGGCTGGAATGCAGTGGCACGATCTTGGCTCACCGCAATCCCCGCCTCCCGGGTTCAAGTGATTCTCCTGCCTCAGCCTCCCAAGTAGCTGGGACTACAGGTACCCACCACCATGCCAGGCTAATTTTTGTATTTTTAGTAGAGATGGAGGTTTTGCCATGTTGGCCAGGCTGATCTCGAACTCCTGGCTTTGGGTGATCCACCCTCCTCGGCCTCCCAAAATGCTGGGATTACAGGCGTGAGCCACCGCGCCTGGCCTCTTTTTCTTTGGCATGAGCCACCGTGCCCGGCCAATTACTGAGAATTCCTGCCTTTTTCACAGGATTATTTTAAGGATCAAATGAAAAGTTCTGTGTGAAAGAAGAATGAGGCCATGAAGTGATACAGAAACCAAAGGTGACATATTTATTGCCTTTCCCACTCAATGTAGTTTGTTTTTTGTTTTGTTTTGTTTTGTTTTGTTTGAGAGATGGTTTCACTCGACTTACTGTGACCAGGCGTTGCTTGGGTACTGCTGCTACTATGGAAATAAAGACAAATCCTTACCCTGAGAAATGTTGCCAGCCTAATGCTGAGGTTAAGGAAGGGAAGGGGTATTAAGATAGGAGAGGGCAGAGGCAAGGAGGAGGGCCCAAAGAGATGAGGGCAAAGAAGAGCAAGGGAGCCGGGCACTGTGGTTCATGCCTATAATCCCAGCACTTTCGGAGGCCAAGGCAGACAGATCATGAGGTCAAGAGATCGAGACCATCCTGGCCAACATGGT
This sequence comes from Pan paniscus, assembly GCF_029289425.2. Classification (NCBI taxonomy): domain Eukaryota; kingdom Metazoa; phylum Chordata; class Mammalia; order Primates; family Hominidae; genus Pan; species Pan paniscus. Next base: position 100,003,574 of record NC_073249.2, on the reverse strand, counting down.
GAAACCCCGTCTCTACTAAAAATATAAAACTTAGCTGGGCGTGGTGACACACGCCTGTAGTCCCAGCTACTCCGGAGGCTGAGGCAGGAGAATCGCATGAACCCGGGAGACGGTGGTTGGAGTGAGCCGAGATCGTGCCACTGCACTCCAGCCTGGGCGACAGAGCAGGACTCCGTCTCAAAAAAAAAAAGAAAGAAAAGAAAAGAAAGAAAGAAAAAGAAAAAACAAAAAAACCAGAAGAGCAAGGGAAGGCTCATAGGGCTGAATCTTGAAGAATGGGGGTTCTCAGGGTTACAAAGAAGGGGAGGACATTCTGGACAGACATGGAATGTGTGAAGATATTGTGTACTTGGAGATTGCAGATGTCGTGTGGGGCTAAACATTCTTGTTCAGCTGCAAGAACATCTGAAACCTGGGAAGGCTGTGGGAAACAAAGAACTAGATGTATAATATTTTCAGTTTTTTTTTTAAATTAGTAACTATTAATAGAGTAGCACAAATTAATTGGGTGCTTGTTCTGGACCAGATACTGTACTACTGTGCTAGGTCCTTTGTTTTTTTAGACATGGGGTCTCACTGCTGTTGCCGAGGCTGAAGTGCAGTGGCACAGTCACAGCTCACCACAGCCTCGAACTTCTGGCCTCAAGCAATCCTCTTGCCTCAGCCTCCTGAGTCGCTGGGATTACAGGCATGAGCACCGCAATTTACAGAAATTGTCACTTTCATGATTTCCAACAAAACAACGAGCAAGTTACTCGTTGTTTTACAAATGGGAAAAGTTAAACCTGTTGAGATTTGCTTCCTGAAGTCATGCACCTGTTTACATGGACAAGGCTAGGAATCAAACTTGGGTGTGTCTAACTCCAGAGTCCTTCCTAGTAATTAACCTCCGGTGCTCTGAACTGCCATGCAAAAGAATGTGAACTTCATTCTGAAGGGAATGGGAAGGTCGTGGAAAATTTTTAAGCATGAAAGTGACAGGCTCAAAACAGCAGCAACAACCAACCAACCAACAAAAAAACCCTCAGTTTTTAAAAGATAGCTCTTGGCCGGGCGCGGTGGCTCACGCCTGTAATCCCAACACTTTGGGAGGCCGAGGCGGGCGGATCACAAAATACAAAAAATACAAAACTACAAAAAATTAGCTGGACGTGGTGGTGGGCGCCTATAGTCCCAGCTATTCCGGAGGCTGAGGCAGGAGAATCGCATGGACCCGGTAGGCCAAGGTTGCAGTGAGCCGAGCTCGTGCCACTGCACTCCAGCCTGGGCGACAGAGCGAGACTCCGACTCATTAAAAAAAAAAAAAAAAAAGATAGCTGTCATACGGAGTGGAAGCTCAATGGCAGGGCAGAAAGACCAGCCTGACTATGTAATCTACTAGACCAGAGCTGGCGAGGACTTCAGTTAAGGCATGGTCATGGGTGGACGGAGAAAAGGTGATACAATTGAAAGTCAGAAGATAGATTTAGTAATATTTGGAACTCATGAGATTTGGACAGAGGACAAGAGGAAGGGACACCCAACCAGAACAGATGGGGGTAATGAAGGTGTCTTCCAGGAAGATGGGGAATGTGGAAAGAAACAAATGGGCTTGGAAAGCAAGATGAGGCATGTGGTTTTGGAAATAAGCTGGGTTTGAAGTGCCTAGTATCCATCCAGAAGGACCTGTCTACCAGGCAGTTAGAAACATTGGTGTAGCCAGGCACAGTGGCTCACGTCTATAATCCCAGCACTTTGGGAGGCCAAGGTGGGAGGAGGGCTTGAGCCCAGGACTTCAAGACCAGCCTGGGCGATGAAGTGAGACCCTGACTCTACAAAAAATAAAAAAATTAGCTGGGCCTGGTGGTGTGTGCCCGTAGTCCCAGCTACTCAGATGGCTGAGGTGGGAGGACCCCTGAACCCAGGAGTCCAAGGTTGCAGTGAGCTTTGATTGTGCTACTGCACTCCAGCCTGGACGAGTGAGACCCTGTTTCTCTTTCTATCTCTCTCTCTCTCTCTCTCTCTCACACACACACACACACACACACACACACACACACAATGTGTAGAGCTCAGGATAGGGTCTCAGCAGAAGATAGCAATTTGGGAGCGCTTAGCCAAGGGACAGAAATAGTGAAAGCAGGCAATCAATCTCACTTGAGTTGCAGGGAGAAAAGAAGATGGCCAAGGCCAGCATGGGGGAAACCAGGAATATTGATGGGGAAGAGAAAGACATGAGAAGACTGAGATGGGGACCTAGAGAAGGATAAGGGTGACCAGGAGAGTGGACCCAGGGGACAAGTCCTCTTCTAAGGAAGAAAAATCAGTGTAAACATGGCCATGTCTCTTACCACGTAGTTTCCCTCTAAACACACACACACACACACCTGTCCCCCACTAGCCTAAGGCAGAATTAAATGTGAACAAAGCACGTTTTCCACTTCATAAAAGCCACAGATTCAGAGTGGACTTACTGGCAACCAAGGTAGCCACGTAGAAGCTAGTTATTAGAGGAAGAGGTGGGTTTTTTTCGAGACAGGGTCTCACTCCCTGTCACCCACACTGGAGTGCAGTGGCACAATCTCAGCTCACAGCAGCCTCCGCCTCCCGGACTTAAGCGATTCTCCCACCTCAGCCTCCCGAGTAGCTGGGACCACAGGCAAATGGCACCACCCCCGGCTAATTTTTTCATTTTTCTTTCTGTCTTTTTTTTTTTTTTTTTGGTAGAGACACAGGGTCTCGCTATGTTTCCCAAGCTGGTCTGGAACTTTGACTTCAAGCAATCCGCCCGACTTGGCCTCCCAAAGTGCTGGGATTAACAGCTGTGAGCCACAGTGCCTAGTCAGAGGAAGAGTATTTCTTTACCCTATCTTTAATTATCCTTTAACTCTCACCTGAGGGTAGACAATGATTTAAGTACAGGGAATGATTAAATGTTAAAACTTAACATTTTAGAATGTTATCTTGTATTGATGAATTCAGCTTATGCTGGTCTCGCAAACAAATACGAAGACTGACAGATTCCTGTGAGTGCAGGCCTTCACAGTGCCAGGACCACAAGATGTAATGAATTCTATTCCTGACTGGATATAAAAAATGCCACGAAATTTTCCTTTGAGATTCAGCCAGGGAGACCTCCTGGAGTTTAGAGGTACCCAGACTGGTGAGTAAAAGGAGTGTGACCTTGTGGGGGCAGTCAGAGGACCTAGATGTCTGACACCAACATCCCCAGGTTCCAGTCTCTGCTCAGTCACTACTGGGCCTGAGAAGCTGGGTGCAGAGATAGTGACCCACCCACCTCTGAAAGTCACTACTTTTTGAAGTCAGAATACCGCCCATACATTGTGGGCCTAAGCAGGTTACGAGGGTCTCGGCAGAGACCCAGAGGCATGCTCTAGAAATTGCTGTGACCCTGGAGCAGAAACATGTGGCAGTCCCCAGCAGAGCTCACCTACGCTGCTCTCCTCGCTTAACACGCCTCAGGAAAGGCAAAATGGCAGCTTTACAAAACGAAGTTTTATTCCATTTCCCCTTCTCCCCTCTTAATTCTCATAGGTCGCTGCAGTGAATGCTTTTAACCTGTCAACTGTGATGAAACAAACAGAAACCCGAAGCCCTGGCTTCTTCTGAGGTGCAAATAAATGACCGAGAAGGTATTATCTAAGACCTCTACAGCCATTTGTATCTGGCCGTGTGTAGTGGGCTCTGCAAGACCCTGCCTCACTTTCCCACTAAGAGGCCTTGGACTTCCCAGCTCCCAGAGACTGTAGAGATCACCTCTGTGGCGTCCTGTCACGATTTCCTAAGGCGAAGAGCTTCATTTGCCCAACGGAGGCCCACGTTCTTCCTGTCTGATCTACTGTCTTCCCAAGGATCTGAACTCGGGCACCAGCGTCTGCCCACATGTCCGACGAAAACAATGTAAAGGAACTACTGAGTCTGGACAGAAAATCCAGACATACCATGCAGCTTCTAAGAGGACCGAGTGCCTTCACTGGAATAGTGAATGTCCTTCTGTGGACATGGACAGGGAACGGCTCGATTAAGCCCAAATTCACAAAATTCCGCCCACACCCCGCGCCCCCGGGAATTTTGGCTTAGGGGCAGGATATGGGGGTTACCACTGTGCTAGTGGAGGTGGCGCGGGGACTGAACGGCAGCCCCAGCGCAGTTCTCCCCACGTTTGCCCGCAGAACCCCGGCGAGGCCGAGGTGGTCATTTCCCTCCCTAGCCGGATGGCCGCGCCGGGTGAGGCCGGTTTGGGCGCGAAGCACGGGCGTGTGGCGCTCCACTTCCGCAAAGGCCAGCCGCGCTCAGGACCGCGAGCCCTGAGCGTCCCCCTAGTGACCCCTGGCCTCGTGCCCGACGCCCCGTCTCTCCTGCCCCGGCCCCCCCGCCACGCAGGGCCCCGGTCACGCGCAGGGGGAGCCGGACCGCCAAAGCCCGCAAGCCGGCGCCCAGGAAAGCGGCCGCAGCCCGGCCAGTGCGGATAGGCCAATTGGCCGAAGTCGGCAAAGCTCAAGACGGCACCGCAGCAGGGGGACCCGACCCCGTTTTGTTGGGAGCCTAAGCGGAAGTGCCTTCCCCGCTCTAATGCCGGAGGAGCACGGAGGGCAAGCGGTACAGCTTCTTCCAAGTGCTGATGTGGGTGGCTCTGAAAAGAGCCTTTTGGATACGATGGAACCTCCGGCCGAACCGCACGCACTTCTTAAGCCCGCTCTCCACGGATGCGGCGGGCCAGCTGGATGTCCTTGGGCATAATGGTCACGCGCTTGGCGTGGATGGCGCACAGGTTTGTGTCTTCGAACAGCCCCACCAGGTAGGCCTCGCTGGCCTCCTGCAGCGCCATCACGGCCGAGCTCTGGAAGCGCAGGTCCGTCTTAAAGTCCTGCGCGATCTCGCGTACCAGCCGCTGGAAGGGCAGCTTGCGGATCAGCAGCTCCGTGGACTTCTGGTAGCGCCGGATCTCCCGCAGGGCCACGGTGCCGGGCCGGTAGCGGTGCGGCTTCTTCACCCCGCCCGTGGCCGGCGCGCTCTTGCGGGCCGCCTTGGTGGCCAGCTGCTTCCTCGGGGCCTTGCCGCCGGTCGACTTGCGAGCAGTCTGCTTAGTACGGGCCATAGCGAACCAAAACACAGGCTTACCAGCGCAGCGGCGGGGAGAGAAACGAGCTCCTAGCCCCGCGGCAGCCGTCTTTATAAGCACAGTCTTTTCCCGATTGGGCGGAACAATAATTGAAAATCCCGCGCTGGCTGTCCATTGGCTGTGACGTCACCCGTCCTAAAGTCACCGGTTGGCTTGGGCAGATTCCTCCCTAATCCCGCCCACCCCGCCTCACTTTCTACTTACCAGTTGGCGAAGTTCCGCAAGCTTGTTTTTCCCCTTTCCTTCAGGGTGAAAGTCATTTTCCATTGCAGCTTTGTCAGATTGTTCCCTTTCCGCCCTTCGCTTCCTTAGAACACACTGCCCGCAATACCCCCCTTTCTTGCTGCGCCCTGCGGCTCCCGCGTGGAACCTCATTCTTCCATTTGCCCCCCGCCCCCAGTTGCTACTTGGCGGATCGTTTTTCGCCTGTCGGGTGCCTTTTGGGTGGGAGAGGTGCCCGCCCCCAGGACGCAAGATTCCGCCTCCGAGGCCCTTACTCTCCGCCGCCAGGGCGCTTTGGAAAACAAAACAGAAACTAAGACTTAAGTCAGCTCAGTGAAGCCAAGACCCAGCTCCGCCACACTAGCGAGCACTACCCGCTCAGGGCCCTCCCCATCGGGGGTGGGGACGAGGAGCACGTCCCGCTAGTGCCAGACTAGGTCTAAGTGTCCGGCCATGGCCTGCGGAAACCACTAGGGAAGCGCGCGCTCCGCGCGCAACACTTCAGCGCGTTGGGTACTGCCCGCGGCGCTGGTGTTTGTGACTGTGTGGAGCGGACCGTGGCGGCGCCCAGGACGTTTAGTGCCTACACCTGCCCTGGGAAGTCCTAGGACTGGGGACCCACTCATCGAAGAGCCAAGGCAGTTACGTGCTCCAGATGGAAGACGGCGCGCGCGCGCGCGCACACACACACACACACACCCCGCCCCGTCCCGTCAGCTCCAGGTTCGCTATTCACTACTGAGGAACGCTGGACTGAGAGTGGCCAGCATTAACAACTCTTTTATTTGAAAACGTGGGTGGCTCTGAAAAGAGCCTTTTGAGTTCACAGGTGCCCCTTCGAGACGCGGGCCGGGCTGGGCCCACTTGGGCCGGACGTCAGCCTCACTTGCCCTTTGCCTTGTGGTGACTCTCCGTCTTCTTAGGGAGCAGTACGGCCTGGATGTTAGGCAAGACGCCGCCCTGGGCGATGGTGACTTTGCCCAGCAGCTTGTTCAGTTCCTCGTCGTTGCGGATGGCCAGCTGGAGGTGACGAGGGATGATGCGCGTCTTCTTGTTGTCCCGAGCCGCGTTGCCCGCCAGCTCCAGGATCTCGGCGGTCAGATACTCGAGGACCGCAGCCATGTAGACGGGCGCGCCGGCCCCCACTCGCTCCGCATAGTTGCCTTTGCGCAGCAAGCGATGCACTCGCCCTACCGGGAACTGAAGGCCAGCGCGGGACGAGCGCGACTTGGCCTTGGCGCGGGTCTTGCCTCCTTGCTTGCCACGACCAGACATGACAGCGATAGTAGTCACCGAGAGGAACTCCTGCCTGGCGATCGGGAAAGTCGCCGAAAACGCCGCTGCTTCACCTTTTTATAGACAGAACGGCGATTGTCCACGGAGCACTTTGATTGGCTCAAGCAAATTTTGTCCCGATAGCCAATAGGATAGCTCAGCCAGAATCCACTCATTTACATAATCTCGTCTCCCTCGCATTGCGCGCCGCGGAAAACTCGCGAACCATAACGCAGCGTCATGCGCACAGCCTCTGTAAGTACACAGTCGTTTCCGGTAGACCCCGAACCTAGCGCTCTGCTTGCGTTCTCGGGGGTCGGTGTCGGTCTTGGGTCTGGCCATGCCTGAGCCTGCAAAGTTCGCGCCGCCTCCCAAGAAGGGCTCCAAGAAAGCCGTCACCAAAGCCCAGAAGAAAGACGGCAAGAAGCGCAAGCGCAGCCGCAAGGAGAGCTACTCCATCTACGTGTACAAGGTGCTGAAGCAGGTCCACCCCGACACCGGCATCTGGTGCAAGGCCATGGGCATCATGAACTCCTTCCTCAACGACATCTTCGAGCGCATCGCGGGAGAGGCGTCCCGCCTGGCGCACTACAACAAGCGCTCCACCATCACGTCCCGGAGATCCAGACGGCCGTGCGCCTGCTGCTGCCCGGCGAGCTGGCCAAGCACGCCGTGTCCGAGGGCACCAAGGCGGTCACCAAGTACGCCAGCTCCAAGTGAGTCCCTGCCGGGACCTGGCGCTCGCTCGCTCCCTCCCTCCCTCCGCGGGTCGCCGGCTGCTTTGTCTCCAAAGGCTCTTTTCAGGGCCACTTAACCACCTCAGTCAAAGAATCTTTCTTGTGTTGCCAGTCCCAGTTTATGTTTTTGGCTTCACGTCTGGTTAACTTTAGGAGAGCACACAACACCAAGCACAGATAACTATTTTCTTTTCACATAGGCATTGCTATAAGTAAGCTTACATAGATTGATAGTGGTATCTTACTATGGCATAGATAGGCTGGGGCTTGCCTTAGAGGGCTGCTCTTGAAACTGGCTTTGGCCTGGTTACGTACCCGTGAATATGTGCCCAGGAGATTGTTTGCTGGTGAGAAACGCAGTGTTAATTTTGATAAGCTTGTGTAAGATCAAATTGTGTATAGGAACAAAGGTTGGGTCCGCTCTTCAGTGGTAAAATGAAGGTAGAGATTAAATGCATTGTATGCTCTCAGATGTGTACTTAAAAGGGAATAGCTCAACTTTTATATATGGTATCGAGAAACTTCTTGAGGTTTTTATATCATTGGTTCACAAACACGTGCCTACACCACCATTCATGTGAAAATTCCTTAAGGAGGTAGATGGAAGTTCGATTTTGATAACCAGGAATTAACACCGATAACACCTTCTGCGCTTTCTAGTTGAGATACCCTAAAATCTACCCAATACCATTAAATGGTTTTTTTCCCCAAGAGTTATCACTCGGAAAAGCTTGTCCAGTTTAAGGGTTTGTTCCATACAATGGCAACAAAATATACGATTTCTGAAGCCAGAGTTTGGGAGACCTGAAGAGGAGAAGGACCACCAATTTGCAAGGGAGGTTGATTAGGTTTGTTCTCTGCTTTGGGAACACTGGACTTGGAATCACACAGCCTCATTAACCTCAAAATATTATACTGATTGCTCTGGGGATCGTAAATCCTAGGCTGGCCACAATAGAAGCGAGGAAAGCAATTAGGAGGCTGTTGCAGTGTTGTGGGCTGGAACAGTGATTAAGACTTAAAGTCTCTCCAGACCAGCAGCATCAGCATTACTTGAAGTTACTAAAAATGAAAATTCCCAGGTTCCATTATTTGTGTTAAGCTTTCTGGGTGATAGTAATGTATGCTAAAGTGTGAAAACCACCGGATAAATGACATGCTGGAGTGCAATGGTGGTAATGGAAACAAATGTTGGATTTTATCTTTGAGGTAGAATTAATAGGTGTGGCTGAGGAACAGGATTTAGCTAACAGTGAAACCCCTAGATTTTTGGCTTGAGCAACTGTGTAGATAGTGGTACTATTAGGATAGAACACTGAGAGAAGATATTCGTTGGGACACTGAAGGGAGATCCAGAGTTCCGATTGAAATTTGAGAAGCTCTTTGCTATTCAAGTGGATATGTGCAGTTGACAGTTTGAGAGATGCATCTAGGGTTCAGTAAAGACAACACAAGCCTGTCTTTAGGGTCTACCTGTGAACTGTGAACACAGCAATGGGAATGATGGACATCACCTTTAAGTATTTTTCTAGACTTTATTACTCATGTGTTTGTCATGAGGTGTAACTTAGTAGTTCATAGTCCTATAATGTATGTTATTGACTAGGTAGCATTTATTTTTCTAATTGTTTCTGTTATAGTGCTGCCACATGTGTTTCCCAGAAACGCATTTCACCCACAGTTCTTAGGGTTGGCCTGATTAGTTTAATTGCTGTCTCAACCTGCTTCTTACTGTGATTAGTTCAGGAATCTAGATCAAACTAATTGGCATTTAACATTTCAGGAAGTGAACTGAGTAACAACTAACTCAGCAGGGGAGTGTAGTATGCTATTATCTTTTGGGAAAGCAGCTTATTTGCTTTCAAGAGGCAGCAGCAGGATGGACTGTCTTTAGGTATGAAGGCAAGAATGATTATAGACAATATGCAGAGGAGGACACAGTGTGGGAGAATCAGGGAACTGAGCCACTCATGGAGTTCAGCCAACCTTGGATCCCTGCTGCACCTTTGGACTTCCAGTTAAGCCAATTTGTCTGACATATTTACTTATACCAGTTTGAATCTTGAAATATTTCAGGAATAATAATTTCCTAGATAAAAGGAAAGACCTTTCATGAAAGGTCTCAAGTCAAATAGGGTCAATTAGGACAGAGTTGCTCCAATTACATATTTGGAACAAATGTCCAAATGTTAATACTTGACTAAGGCTAAAGACTAATATTACCATCACAGGAAAAATGTCCAGGATTTTTTTTCAGATGTGAAATTTTATTTAAAAATTTTAGATAAACTAAATCAAAAAATTTTAGTAGTTGTACTAATTTCCTGGGGCTGTCAAAGTACCACAAACTGTATGGCGTAAAACAACACAAAGTTATTCTTTCATGGTTTTAGAGGCTAGAAGTTTGAAATCAACGTGTTGGTAGGGCCATGCTCTCTCCAAACCCACTAGGGGAAGACTCCTGTCTTTCAGTGTCTGGTAGCCCCACTTGTTCTTTGGTTTCTGGCAGCATAACTGTAATCTCTACCTCAGTTTTTTCATGTATGTCTCCATGTTTTTTTTCTTTCTTTCTTGAGATGGAGTTTCACTCTTGTTGCCCAGGCTGGAGTGCAATGGCATGATCTTGGCTTACTGCAACCTCTGCGCCCTGGGTTCAAGCAATTTTCCTGCCTCAGCCTCCCGAGTAGCTGGGATTACAGGCATGCGTCAGCACACCCGGCTGATTTTGTATTTTTGGTAGAGATGGAGTTTCATCATGTTAGTCAGGCTGGCCTCAAACTGACCTCAGATGATCCGCCTGCCTTGGCCTCCCAAAGTGCTGGGATTACAGATGTGAGCCACTGTACCCGGCTGTCTCCATGTCTTCTTATAAGGGTATCAGTCATACTGGATTAGGGCCCACCCTAAAGACCTCATTTTAACTTGATTACATCTGCAAAGACCCTGTTTCCAAAGAAGGCAAAATTCTAAGGAACTAGGGGTTAGACTTCAACGTATCTTTCGGGGGGACACAACTCAACCCATAACAGTAGTCAATGGCTGTGGCAGGCTAAATGTGGCTCCCAAATATGTCCATATCCTAATCCCTACAGCCTGTGAATATTACCTTATATAGCCAAGAGGATTTTGCAGATGTGATTCTGAGATTGAGAGATTATGCCAGATTATCCAGGTAGGCCCCAAATGTAATCACCACAGTCCTTATAGGAGAGGCAAGAAAGTCAAGTGTACAAGGAGGCGATAGAAGGAGAGAGGGATTTGAAGATTAATAGGCTGCTTGCTTTGAAGACAGAGGGAAGGGACCATAAACCAGAAATAAACCTCTAGAAGCTGGAAAAGGCATGGAAATAGACCCTCCCTTAAGGTCTCTGGAGGGAGTGCAGGCTTGATTTCTACCGAGTAAAATTGATTTTGTACTTCAGACCTCCAAAACTGTAAGAGAATGACTGTTGTGTTAAAACCATTGAGTTTGTAGTAATTTGTTGCAGCAGCCACAAGAAACTAATACAACATCTATATAGAATTTTTTCAATAATTGGAGAAATTTGAATATGGATTGCATATTAATATTACTGAATCAGCATTAAATTTGTTAGGTGTAATAATGTGATTGTAGCTATTTAGGAGAATATCCTATTTTTAAGAGACATGCCACCATATTTAGGGAGAAGTGCCAACATATTTGCAGTTTATTTTCAAATGGTTCAGGGGCTGTCTGTGTACATGAGAAGACAAAGATAAGGCAAATGCAGCAAAATCGTAATAATTGGTGAATCCAGGTGAAGGGACTATGGCTGGTCTTTGTACTTTTTTTTCCAACTTTTCTGTAGGTTTAAAATTTTCAAAATAAAAAAATGGGAAATACTTTAAAAATTGTAATCAAAGAAACTTTCATAAATTAATGTATTTTATTTTTACAGTAAAATTAATTTATGTAAATTGATAGAATTTTACTAATTTCACTCCCAAGTTATATTAAAAGGCTTACATATGTTTGATAATAGCATATGTAAACTAGAACTCTGAATGATATCCATTGGTCATAATACGTACTATGTAGCGGTAATGGTGACTTTTGTGATTGCACAAGTCTAGGGATGCCCCAAATGACATTGACTTAGACATCTGGTTATTCTAAGGCTGAAACTGAAGTTGAATAGAAGGTTTTAGTCAAATACTGAGATGAAAACTGAGGCAGTCCTGGCGGGGGGCAGTGAGTGTGTGTGTATATATACACACATAGACATCATGCTTCTAAATATTTACAGAAAGAAAGGGTAGATTATCTACAAAAAAATAAGAATCAGACTGATATGAGATCTTACAAACCTAACCCCCTTCTCTTTCCTAAACTCCAGATTCTCATATTTCTGACTTCCTATTTGATATTTACACTTCGATATTTACCAGGAGTCTTCAACATTTTGTTCAAAACAGTACTCTTGGTTTTCTTCCTCCAAGACCACTCCTTACTCATATCAGCAAATAGCAGCTCTTTTCAAGTGCTCAGTGTAAAAACCTACAATTAATCCTTGATTTCTCTTTCAGTCAGCCTATACTAAATCAATTTCATTTAAAATATCTCGGCTACTACTCTGCATCTCCACTGCTACCATCTGCCTCTCCAGTCACATTCTCCAAGAGCACTCTATCTCATTTAAAAGACAAAATCTCTGCAGTGGCCTGTGATGCTCCTTAATGGCCTACATAATCCAGCCCTCAAGCACCTCCGTGATCTCTGTAAAACTTTCCCTTGGTAACTGTGCTTCAGCCACATTAACCAGCTTGCATATTTCTCACATTCACCAAGCTTGTTCCTGCCTTGGGGCCTTTGTACTTACCATGTTCTGTTCTGAGAATACTCTGCCTCAAGATATCCTACAACTATCTTACTGTATTCAGCTCTCTGCTCAAGTATTAACTGATGAAACCTGTCATCCCTACTCCACTCCATGTTCTGCTTTACTTAACAGCAATTGCACATATGGCCCCCTGAATAATATACATTTAGTCGCTTATTTTTACTTATCTGCTAATTAAAATGTAGACTTTTTCTATTCTGTTTACTGCTGTATTCCCAGCATGTTTTATCCGAATGTGCAGTGGTTTCTTTTCTTCTCCCTTATCGTGGGAAGTGATGTGCACAAATACACATAATGGAGCCTGAATGTCATATTGCTTTCATACCTGTGTGAATTTTGGTAAGAAAGGAAAAGTAGCGATTGACAGGTAATATAATTACATTAAGTCACTCTCATAGTTAGCTGTTTATTGCTTTCCTGCTCTTATTCTCAGTCCCCAGGACCAAATGTTGACCACTAACTTCCCCCACATATAATTAGGTTATTTACCGAACGCCATGCAGGTGGCTGTTAAAAGGAAGTTATATACTTACCTTATAAACTCAACTTTTCCCTGTTGTCTTTCTGTCTCACCCCTACCTCCATGCTTTAAATTAACTTTTCAGGCTTAGGCCTTATCTCTCAGTAGAGCCATATAAGGTATGTGTAAAAGCAGGAAAATGTTTCCTGGGGATGAAGCTTTGAAAAGCTTTTTTTTTTTTTTTCTTTTGGCAATAAAATAAGGTAGATTCACCACAATACCTAATAACTAAAAAATCTGTTTTTAATTGGGTGGGGCAGACAGCAAGTGTGTCATCCTGGAAGATACTATTTGGGATTTTATATAGGTACATAAGAGAAAAAAGTGAACAAAAGCAAGGGGCTACCAGGATGCCGCAGTATGCTTAACATGTATTTTCTAAGTTTGTATTATGCCTTTATCTTGGTACTTTTATCTTCTCTTCTCACTTGATCTTTTTGAAATGTATTTTAAATCCTAATAAAAATATATAAAGTCTGGAATTAATAAAGGATTAAATGAAACTTTTGTATATCTCACTGCAATTCTCAGAAAAAAGGGGGGTGTGGGGAGGGGGAATTGCCTGGGGTAGTGAGTGAAAATTGTGACCAGGTTCTTACTAAGGAATATGGCAACTGCATAACCAAATGTCAGTGGTTACCAAACTTATGAATCACCTGGTGTTGTGTCATAGATTGTCTATCCTTGCCTCTCGCCCCCAGTGATTTAGATCAGTGGAACTATGTGGGGTTTAAGAAATATACAATATATATTTGTATATATTTGTGTGTCTCGAAAGCTTCAGGGTTAAATAAGTTTTAACTGTTTAGGAAACGCTATTGTTTTAGGTATCCAGTCTCACAGACGAAGGCCTTTAAAACTTATCTAATTTTTCATTACATTTCTTGCCCAGAAAATTGTAAAATACCCAACGATAACAATGGGGAATTGTCTATCAGCACTTGACTAAAAAGCTTTACTATCCATGACAGCAGCCTTTGCATTACTCAATTCTGATGGCATTTAACGTCTTGAAACCCAGGAATAAATACCTATAGATTCACAGTACCTGAAAGGAATACCAAATTGAGACAAGAGAGCCATATAAACCAAAAATTGCTTCAACCACAGAATGGAGGTCTACAGGTGCGGAAGGAAAGTTTATATGGTGAGGCTTGGTCGCAAAACTATTAGGAATATTTTCAGGTTACTACACAATTTTGCGAGCTCAATATGCAGTTAACACTTTTTCCCTCGACTCTCCTGAGCAGATTTACACTGACCGCACCCGTAGCATATCGTCTCACTTTGGAAAAGGCAAATTATGTGCACATGACCGTGTCACTACAAGGTAGTTCTCGACCAAGCTACAGATTATAGCTGTATCTTATATTCCTCTCCCATCATCTGCAGGAAAAAGGATAGGTGCTGAGGGAAAACCCCTAAGTAGAACTTACAGTAAGCAGTGGGAAAACAGCTTATTTCACTGAGGTGGTTAAGTGGCCCTGAAAAGAGCCTTTGGAGACAAAGCAGCCGGCGACCCGCGGAGGGAGGGAGGGAGCGAGCGAGCGCCAGGTCCCGGCAGGGACTCACTTGGAGCTGGCGTACTTGGTGACCGCCTTGGTGCCCTCGGACACGGCGTGCTTGGCCAGCTCGCCGGGCAGCAGCAGGCGCACGGCCGTCTGGATCTCCGGGACGTGATGGTGGAGCGCTTGTTGTAGTGCGCCAGGCGGGACGCCTCTCCCGCGATGCGCTCGAAGATGTCGTTGAGGAAGGAGTTCATGATGCCCATGGCCTTGCACCAGATGCCGGTGTCGGGGTGGACCTGCTTCAGCACCTTGTACACGTAGATGGAGTAGCTCTCCTTGCGGCTGCGCTTGCGCTTCTTGCCGTCTTTCTTCTGGGCTTTGGTGACGGCTTTCTTGGAGCCCTTCTTGGGAGGCGGCGCGAACTTTGCAGGCTCAGGCATGGCCAGACCCAAGACCGACACCGACCCCCGAGAACGCAAGCAGAGCGCTAGGTTCGGGGTCTACCGGAAACGACTGTGTACTTACAGAGGCTGTGCGCATGACGCTGCGTTATGGTTCGCGAGTTTTCCGCGGCGCGCAATGCGAGGGAGACGAGATTATGTAAATGAGTGGATTCTGGCTGAGCTATCCTATTGGCTATCGGGACAAAATTTGCTTGAGCCAATCAAAGTGCTCCGTGGACAATCGCCGTTCTGTCTATAAAAAGGTGAAGCAGCGGCGTTTTCGGCGACTTTCCCGATCGCCAGGCAGGAGTTCCTCTCGGTGACTACTATCGCTGTCATGTCTGGTCGTGGCAAGCAAGGAGGCAAGACCCGCGCCAAGGCCAAGTCGCGCTCGTCCCGCGCTGGCCTTCAGTTCCCGGTAGGGCGAGTGCATCGCTTGCTGCGCAAAGGCAACTATGCGGAGCGAGTGGGGGCCGGCGCGCCCGTCTACATGGCTGCGGTCCTCGAGTATCTGACCGCCGAGATCCTGGAGCTGGCGGGCAACGCGGCTCGGGACAACAAGAAGACGCGCATCATCCCTCGTCACCTCCAGCTGGCCATCCGCAACGACGAGGAACTGAACAAGCTGCTGGGCAAAGTCACCATCGCCCAGGGCGGCGTCTTGCCTAACATCCAGGCCGTACTGCTCCCTAAGAAGACGGAGAGTCACCACAAGGCAAAGGGCAAGTGAGGCTGACGTCCGGCCCAAGTGGGCCCAGCCCGGCCCGCGTCTCGAAGGGGCACCTGTGAACTCAAAAGGCTCTTTTCAGAGCCACCCACGTTTTCAAATAAAAGAGTTGTTAATGCTGGCCACTCTCAGTCCAGCGTTCCTCAGTAGTGAATAGCGAACCTGGAGCTGACGGGACGGGGCGGGGTGTGTGTGTGTGTGTGTGCGCGCGCGCGCGCGCCGTCTTCCATCTGGAGCACGTAACTGCCTTGGCTCTTCGATGAGTGGGTCCCCAGTCCTAGGACTTCCCAGGGCAGGTGTAGGCACTAAACGTCCTGGGCGCCGCCACGGTCCGCTCCACACAGTCACAAACACCAGCGCCGCGGGCAGTACCCAACGCGCTGAAGTGTTGCGCGCGGAGCGCGCGCTTCCCTAGTGGTTTCCGCAGGCCATGGCCGGACACTTAGACCTAGTCTGGCACTAGCGGGACGTGCTCCTCGTCCCCACCCCCGATGGGGAGGGCCCTGAGCGGGTAGTGCTCGCTAGTGTGGCGGAGCTGGGTCTTGGCTTCACTGAGCTGACTTAAGTCTTAGTTTCTGTTTTGTTTTCCAAAGCGCCCTGGCGGCGGAGAGTAAGGGCCTCGGAGGCGGAATCTTGCGTCCTGGGGGCGGGCACCTCTCCCACCCAAAAGGCACCCGACAGGCGAAAAACGATCCGCCAAGTAGCAACTGGGGGCGGGGGGCAAATGGAAGAATGAGGTTCCACGCGGGAGCCGCAGGGCGCAGCAAGAAAGGGGGGTATTGCGGGCAGTGTGTTCTAAGGAAGCGAAGGGCGGAAAGGGAACAATCTGACAAAGCTGCAATGGAAAATGACTTTCACCCTGAAGGAAAGGGGAAAAACAAGCTTGCGGAACTTCGCCAACTGGTAAGTAGAAAGTGAGGCGGGGTGGGCGGGATTAGGGAGGAATCTGCCCAAGCCAACCGGTGACTTTAGGACGGGTGACGTCACAGCCAATGGACAGCCAGCGCGGGATTTTCAATTATTGTTCCGCCCAATCGGGAAAAGACTGTGCTTATAAAGACGGCTGCCGCGGGGCTAGGAGCTCGTTTCTCTCCCCGCCGCTGCGCTGGTAAGCCTGTGTTTTGGTTCGCTATGGCCCGTACTAAGCAGACTGCTCGCAAGTCGACCGGCGGCAAGGCCCCGAGGAAGCAGCTGGCCACCAAGGCGGCCCGCAAGAGCGCGCCGGCCACGGGCGGGGTGAAGAAGCCGCACCGCTACCGGCCCGGCACCGTGGCCCTGCGGGAGATCCGGCGCTACCAGAAGTCCACGGAGCTGCTGATCCGCAAGCTGCCCTTCCAGCGGCTGGTACGCGAGATCGCGCAGGACTTTAAGACGGACCTGCGCTTCCAGAGCTCGGCCGTGATGGCGCTGCAGGAGGCCAGCGAGGCCTACCTGGTGGGGCTGTTCGAAGACACAAACCTGTGCGCCATCCACGCCAAGCGCGTGACCATTATGCCCAAGGACATCCAGCTGGCCCGCCGCATCCGTGGAGAGCGGGCTTAAGAAGTGCGTGCGGTTCGGCCGGAGGTTCCATCGTATCCAAAAGGCTCTTTTCAGAGCCACCCACATCAGCACTTGGAAGAAGCTGTACCGCTTGCCCTCCGTGCTCCTCCGGCATTAGAGCGGGGAAGGCACTTCCGCTTAGGCTCCCAACAAAACGGGGTCGGGTCCCCCTGCTGCGGTGCCGTCTTGAGCTTTGCCGACTTCGGCCAATTGGCCTATCCGCACTGGCCGGGCTGCGGCCGCTTTCCTGGGCGCCGGCTTGCGGGCTTTGGCGGTCCGGCTCCCCCTGCGCGTGACCGGGGCCCTGCGTGGCGGGGGGGCCGGGGCAGGAGAGACGGGGCGTCGGGCACGAGGCCAGGGGTCACTAGGGGGACGCTCAGGGCTCGCGGTCCTGAGCGCGGCTGGCCTTTGCGGAAGTGGAGCGCCACACGCCCGTGCTTCGCGCCCAAACCGGCCTCACCCGGCGCGGCCATCCGGCTAGGGAGGGAAATGACCACCTCGGCCTCGCCGGGGTTCTGCGGGCAAACGTGGGGAGAACTGCGCTGGGGCTGCCGTTCAGTCCCCGCGCCACCTCCACTAGCACAGTGGTAACCCCCATATCCTGCCCCTAAGCCAAAATTCCCGGGGGCGCGGGGTGTGGGCGGAATTTTGTGAATTTGGGCTTAATCGAGCCGTTCCCTGTCCATGTCCACAGAAGGACATTCACTATTCCAGTGAAGGCACTCGGTCCTCTTAGAAGCTGCATGGTATGTCTGGATTTTCTGTCCAGACTCAGTAGTTCCTTTACATTGTTTTCGTCGGACATGTGGGCAGACGCTGGTGCCCGAGTTCAGATCCTTGGGAAGACAGTAGATCAGACAGGAAGAACGTGGGCCTCCGTTGGGCAAATGAAGCTCTTCGCCTTAGGAAATCGTGACAGGACGCCACAGAGGTGATCTCTACAGTCTCTGGGAGCTGGGAAGTCCAAGGCCTCTTAGTGGGAAAGTGAGGCAGGGTCTTGCAGAGCCCACTACACACGGCCAGATACAAATGGCTGTAGAGGTCTTAGATAATACCTTCTCGGTCATTTATTTGCACCTCAGAAGAAGCCAGGGCTTCGGGTTTCTGTTTGTTTCATCACAGTTGACAGGTTAAAAGCATTCACTGCAGCGACCTATGAGAATTAAGAGGGGAGAAGGGGAAATGGAATAAAACTTCGTTTTGTAAAGCTGCCATTTTGCCTTTCCTGAGGCGTGTTAAGCGAGGAGAGCAGCGTAGGTGAGCTCTGCTGGGGACTGCCACATGTTTCTGCTCCAGGGTCACAGCAATTTCTAGAGCATGCCTCTGGGTCTCTGCCGAGACCCTCGTAACCTGCTTAGGCCCACAATGTATGGGCGGTATTCTGACTTCAAAAAGTAGTGACTTTCAGAGGTGGGTGGGTCACTATCTCTGCACCCAGCTTCTCAGGCCCAGTAGTGACTGAGCAGAGACTGGAACCTGGGGATGTTGGTGTCAGACATCTAGGTCCTCTGACTGCCCCCACAAGGTCACACTCCTTTTACTCACCAGTCTGGGTACCTCTAAACTCCAGGAGGTCTCCCTGGCTGAATCTCAAAGGAAAATTTCGTGGCATTTTTTATATCCAGTCAGGAATAGAATTCATTACATCTTGTGGTCCTGGCACTGTGAAGGCCTGCACTCACAGGAATCTGTCAGTCTTCGTATTTGTTTGCGAGACCAGCATAAGCTGAATTCATCAATACAAGATAACATTCTAAAATGTTAAGTTTTAACATTTAATCATTCCCTGTACTTAAATCATTGTCTACCCTCAGGTGAGAGTTAAAGGATAATTAAAGATAGGGTAAAGAAATACTCTTCCTCTGACTAGGCACTGTGGCTCACAGCTGTTAATCCCAGCACTTTGGGAGGCCAAGTCGGGCGGATTGCTTGAAGTCAAAGTTCCAGACCAGCTTGGGAAACATAGCGAGACCCTGTGTCTCTACCAAAAAAAAAAAAAAAAAGACAGAAAGAAAAATGAAAAAATTAGCCGGGGGTGGTGCCATTTGCCTGTGGTCCCAGCTACTCGGGAGGCTGAGGTGGGAGAATCGCTTAAGTCCGGGAGGCGGAGGCTGCTGTGAGCTGAGATTGTGCCACTGCACTCCAGTGTGGGTGACAGGGAGTGAGACCCTGTCTCGAAAAAAACCCACCTCTTCCTCTAATAACTAGCTTCTACGTGGCTACCTTGGTTGCCAGTAAGTCCACTCTGAATCTGTGGCTTTTATGAAGTGGAAAACGTGCTTTGTTCACATTTAATTCTGCCTTAGGCTAGTGGGGGACAGGTGTGTGTGTGTGTGTGTTTAGAGGGAAACTACGTGGTAAGAGACATGGCCATGTTTACACTGATTTTTCTTCCTTAGAAGAGGACTTGTCCCCTGGGTCCACTCTCCTGGTCACCCTTATCCTTCTCTAGGTCCCCATCTCAGTCTTCTCATGTCTTTCTCTTCCCCATCAATATTCCTGGTTTCCCCCATGCTGGCCTTGGCCATCTTCTTTTCTCCCTGCAACTCAAGTGAGATTGATTGCCTGCTTTCACTATTTCTGTCCCTTGGCTAAGCGCTCCCAAATTGCTATCTTCTGCTGAGACCCTATCCTGAGCTCTACACATTGTGTGTGTGTGTGTGTGTGTGTGTGTGTGTGTGTGTGAGAGAGAGAGAGAGAGAGAGAGATAGAAAGAGAAACAGGGTCTCACTCGTCCAGGCTGGAGTGCAGTAGCACAATCAAAGCTCACTGCAACCTTGGACTCCTGGGTTCAGGGGTCCTCCCACCTCAGCCATCTGAGTAGCTGGGACTACGGGCACACACCACCAGGCCCAGCTAATTTTTTTATTTTTTGTAGAGTCAGGGTCTCACTTCATCGCCCAGGCTGGTCTTGAAGTCCTGGGCTCAAGCCCTCCTCCCACCTTGGCCTCCCAAAGTGCTGGGATTATAGACGTGAGCCACTGTGCCTGGCTACACCAATGTTTCTAACTGCCTGGTAGACAGGTCCTTCTGGATGGATACTAGGCACTTCAAACCCAGCTTATTTCCAAAACCACATGCCTCATCTTGCTTTCCAAGCCCATTTGTTTCTTTCCACATTCCCCATCTTCCTGGAAGACACCTTCATTACCCCCATCTGTTCTGGTTGGGTGTCCCTTCCTCTTGTCCTCTGTCCAAATCTCATGAGTTCCAAATATTACTAAATCTATCTTCTGACTTTCAATTGTATCACCTTTTCTCCGTCCACCCATGACCATGCCTTAACTGAAGTCCTCGCCAGCTCTGGTCTAGTAGATTACATAGTCAGGCTGGTCTTTCTGCCCTGCCATTGAGCTTCCACTCCGTATGACAGCTATCTTTTTTTTTTTTTTTTTTAATGAGTCGGAGTCTCGCTCTGTCGCCCAGGCTGGAGTGCAGTGGCACGAGCTCGGCTCACTGCAACCTTGGCCTACCGGGTCCATGCGATTCTCCTGCCTCAGCCTCCGGAATAGCTGGGACTATAGGCGCCCACCACCACGTCCAGCTAATTTTTTGTAGTTTTGTATTTTTTGTATTTTGTGATCCGCCCGCCTCGGCCTCCCAAAGTGTTGGGATTACAGGCGTGAGCCACCGCGCCCGGCCAAGAGCTATCTTTTAAAAACTGAGGGTTTTTTTGTTGGTTGGTTGGTTGTTGCTGCTGTTTTGAGCCTGTCACTTTCATGCTTAAAAATTTTCCACGACCTTCCCATTCCCTTCAGAATGAAGTTCACATTCTTTTGCATGGCAGTTCAGAGCACCGGAGGTTAATTACTAGGAAGGACTCTGGAGTTAGACACACCCAAGTTTGATTCCTAGCCTTGTCCATGTAAACAGGTGCATGACTTCAGGAAGCAAATCTCAACAGGTTTAACTTTTCCCATTTGTAAAACAACGAGTAACTTGCTCGTTGTTTTGTTGGAAATCATGAAAGTGACAATTTCTGTAAATTGCGGTGCTCATGCCTGTAATCCCAGCGACTCAGGAGGCTGAGGCAAGAGGATTGCTTGAGGCCAGAAGTTCGAGGCTGTGGTGAGCTGTGACTGTGCCACTGCACTTCAGCCTCGGCAACAGCAGTGAGACCCCATGTCTAAAAAAACAAAGGACCTAGCACAGTAGTACAGTATCTGGTCCAGAACAAGCACCCAATTAATTTGTGCTACTCTATTAATAGTTACTAATTTAAAAAAAAAACTGAAAATATTATACATCTAGTTCTTTGTTTCCCACAGCCTTCCCAGGTTTCAGATGTTCTTGCAGCTGAACAAGAATGTTTAGCCCCACACGACATCTGCAATCTCCAAGTACACAATATCTTCACACATTCCATGTCTGTCCAGAATGTCCTCCCCTTCTTTGTAACCCTGAGAACCCCCATTCTTCAAGATTCAGCCCTATGAGCCTTCCCTTGCTCTTCTGGTTTTTTTGTTTTTTCTTTTTCTTTCTTTCTTTTCTTTTCTTTCTTTTTTTTTTTGAGACGGAGTCCTGCTCTGTCGCCCAGGCTGGAGTGCAGTGGCACGATCTCGGCTCACTCCAACCACCGTCTCCCGGGTTCATGCGATTCTCCTGCCTCAGCCTCCGGAGTAGCTGGGACTACAGGCGTGTGTCACCACGCCCAGCTAAGTTTTATATTTTTAGTAGAGACGGGGTTTCACCATGTTGGCCAGGATGGTCTCGATCTCTTGACCTCATGATCTGTCTGCCTTGGCCTCCGAAAGTGCTGGGATTATAGGCATGAACCACAGTGCCCGGCTCCCTTGCTCTTCTTTGCCCTCATCTCTTTGGGCCCTCCTCCTTGCCTCTGCCCTCTCCTATCTTAATACCCCTTCCCTTCCTTAACCTCAGCATTAGGCTGGCAACATTTCTCAGGGTAAGGATTTGTCTTTATTTCCATAGTAGCAGCAGTACCCAAGCAACGCCTGGTCACAGTAAGTCGAGTGAAACCATCTCTCAAACAAAACAAAACAAAACAAAACAAAAAACAAACTACATTGAGTGGGAAAGGCAATAAATATGTCACCTTTGGTTTCTGTATCACTTCATGGCCTCATTCTTCTTTCACACAGAACTTTTCATTTGATCCTTAAAATAATCCTGTGAAAAAGGCAGGAATTCTCAGTAATTGGCCGGGCACGGTGGCTCATGCCAAAGAAAAAGAGGCCAGGCGCGGTGGCTCACGCCTGTAATCCCAGCATTTTGGGAGGCCGAGGAGGGTGGATCACCCAAAGCCAGGAGTTCGAGATCAGCCTGGCCAACATGGCAAAACCTCCATCTCTACTAAAAATACAAAAATTAGCCTGGCATGGTGGTGGGTACCTGTAGTCCCAGCTACTTGGGAGGCTGAGGCAGGAGAATCACTTGAACCCGGGAGGCGGGGATTGCGGTGAGCCAAGATCGTGCCACTGCATTCCAGCCTGTGTGACAGATCGAGACTCCATCTCAAAAAAAGAAAGAGGAAGGAAGGGAAGGAAGGGAAGGAAGGAAGAAAGGGAGGGAGGGAGGGAGGGAAAGAAAGAAGAAAGAAAAGAAAAAAAGAAAAGCTGTTACCTGCATCAGTGGCTTTCAACCTTTAATGTGTATCAGGAGGGCTTTTTTAAAGCACCGATTACTATGTCTCACCCCTCAGTTTCTCATTCAGTAGGTCTGGCATGGGGCCCAAGATTTTATCCGAGGTGATCAGTGCTGCTAGATGAGAGGCTACACTTTGAGAACCACTAATTCAGACAATGGACGTGTTTTCTCCCCCACTCCCTTTCTGCTTTATCTTCAAATTTTTGATCTCCTTCTTTAGTGGATCTTGGTGCGGATCACATATATTCATCAGCATTGCCTTTAAAGTTAAAAACAATCAGTGATATTCGAAATAGCAATGCTGGAAATCACAGGTCAGATTTAAAAGGGAAAAGGAAACATCTTGAGCATTAAAACCTCTATTTCTCACCTGGACATCTTCACAAATGTTATTCTTGCCACTTCCTCCCTGCCCTCGCCCCCTTTACTATGTATCTCAGTAGGATGCCAATCATTCTGCTCTTTATTCAGAGTCCGACACAAGCCCCCACGTCCATAGCCAAGTTTTCCCCGGTTTCCCAGCAGCCAGTGACTTCTGTAGCATTAGGATTCTTATGGTAGTTATTGTCTACATTTCTCAGCAGATTGAATATGTACTGCCTCTTACTACTGGACTGTTTATTCTTAAATGTGTACAGGTATGGATTTATGTCGTCTATATATTATGCATTTATTTGTCTTCTTCGTTGTGATGGTAAGCTCCTGGAGGGCAAGTCTTGCATCCACTGCTTTGCTGGCAACCCGATTGGTAAGCTTCTGGAAGGCAAGGCTTGCATCCAGTGCTTTGCTGGCAACCCGATTGCTAAGTACCGTGTTTTAAGCTTAGTTCAGTCTCAAGTGTTTGCAGCCACATCTGAAGACCAATAAAGCAACTGCTGGTTTATCCTTTGGGAGCTGACAGAATTTCCTCTCCCAAATACATACACAGTAAAAGCATAAGCCTAGAATGAAGAAAAAAAAAATCTTACGGGCAATGCAATGGCTGCAAAACTATAAGGATTAGAAATGTGAACCCACATTTTAATCCAAATTAGGGCAATTTAGAGGTGGTAGCGTAAAGAATAGCTTGCTGTAATATATGCCATGCTGATATAGAATTGGCTTTTGGCCTTGTCAAAATTAAATTGTGCTTTCTGTATTGATGGTGGGCATGTTTCTGCAGGTCTCTCATTCTAAGCTACAACAGGCCCTAAGAGGTAGAAGTCACATACCTGAATTACCTGTGAAGTTGCTTTCAGATCATATCGTTGGTTCACTCTTACAGAAGGATCACTTTAAAATATCTCTGCATTTGTATCCTTGCAATGCCACAACTAAAAGACAGTTATCTCATAGGTCCTTGATTAAATTAGGAGGCTTTTTATTGAACACAAGAGATGATACTTTTCAGGCACTGGGCAGATAACTTGCTAGAAAGGCATTTTTTAACTGTACTAAGATTGAGCTGAGTGCGCGGCTGGAGACACCACACAACACGGACCCTTGCTAAGGCATCTAGTCCACCCGCTTGTTATGTAGAGGGTGAAATGAAGCCCAAAACAGTCAATCGTGAACTCTAAGCCGATCAGGTGGGAAAGCCGGCATCTCTAGAATGAAAACCTAAGGCTGCTTCTCCCACTTTGCCTGAGCAAATATAGTGAGATTACATAGCAAGGCATGTGTAAATTGCCAGTGCCTATTTCTCAGAACCAGATTTGGTGATCGCAAAGACTGAGTCAGGCCCTCTAGGTGTGCCTATACTGCACCAGAAGAGCAAGCCGAGAAAGCAGTGCTCAAACCTAGAGCATTCAACCTTTCATATCGATAAAGGCTTAAAAAAAAAAAAAAAAAAAGCCCAGGTAAGTGAAAAAGCCGCTTTCGGTCAACGACTTAAGTCTTTACGGCTGTGAGCGCTATGGGCCACGGTAGCTTTCCGTTAACTTCAGATCCGATTGTCGCCCCACTGCCAAAGTTACCTTCCAACATCGTTACTGTTGCACTTTACGCAGTCAAGTGTCCAACTCCTCAGATGAGCAAGTGGTCGGCCCTAAAAAGGGCCTTTGGGATCGAAACGTGCAAAGCTGGAGCGGCGGCCTAGCCTCCGAAGCCGTACAGGGTGCGCCCCTGGCGCTTGAGCGCGTACACCACATCCATGGCTGTGACGGTCTTGCGCTTGGCGTGCTCGGTGTAGGTGACTGCGTCCCGAATCACATTCTCCAGGAACACCTTCAGCACACCGCGGGTCTCCTCGTAAATGAGGCCAGAGATCCGCTTAACGCCGCCACGCCGAGCTAGACGCCGAATGGCAGGCTTGGTGATGCCCTGAATGTTGTCTCTCAAGACCTTGCGGTGGCGCTTAGCGCCCCCTTTGCCTAAGCCTTTTCCGCCCTTTCCTCTGCCGGACATGACCGCTGGAGCCCGATAGACAGCTTCTGTCAAGGCGAGCACCGTCTTCCCCTGATATACAAGAGTATCGGACCAGATTGAAAACCCAAAGCGCGCCGGCGGGAAGCGTTCTCAATTGTCCCCGCCCTCTCGACATTTCGTCATTTCTTTTCTGTTTTCCTCTCCCTCCTCCTCCACTCTGCTCAGGTCCCTCTCACTCTTTTTTTTTTTTTTTTTTTTTTAACCGCTACGCCACAGTCCCCGGGAGAATTCAGATCCCAACCGGGGCTTCCGGATTCTGTAGCGGCTTTGGCCTGTGTCTGGTCTGAGGACGCCCGGAAGGCATTGCACTGAGGCTAAGGGAAGGGTCTCTGGAGGGAGCCTCAGGAAGAGCAAATGGAGGCCAGAGACTGGCAGGAGCGCGCCAGCGCAGGATTTAATCCCGACGAGCGGATTCAGAGCCGTGCTTATATAAAGCTTCAGGAAGCGCCGTTCCGACGATGAGGCCGACACGCGAGAGGCGACCTCAAGAGCGGCGGCGCCAGGGATCTGTGCGCCAAGGGAGGACGGGAGGGAGCAGGTTCGCCATAATTCCTGGCTCCAGGCTCTGTTTTGTTGGACCGAGCCACTGTATTTTAGCTCACACAGGAGAATTCTGGCCCTGGGAAAATTGGTCTCAGCATGCTGCCAAGCTTTCTCATGGAGGTCAGCGAATCCCAACACACTGTCGGTCAAAGCCGTGCTGGAAGAAACAAAACAGTTCTCCCTCGGTAGAACTGAGAGGGGATTGGTCCAGGGCTCCCGCCGATACCAAAATCCAGGTTGCTCAAGTCTCTCATAGAAAATGGCGTAGTATTTGCACATAACTATGCACATCCTCCCGTGTACTTTAAATAGTCTCTAAATTACTTTATAACACCTAATCCAGTGTAAATGCTATGTAAGTAATTGTTATACTGTTTTTATTTTTACTGTCTTTTGTTGTACTTTTTTTTAAAAAAGAAATTCATTTGTTTAATATTTTCGGTCTTGGGGAACCCGCGTATATGGAGGGCCTGCTACATAGAGAAGACTGAGGGATATTCTGTGCATCCGTTTCTACGGATCCTCTAAATCGGCCTTTGTTTTCAGCCAGGATTTAGTGCCCAATTGTGTCCTTTGGAGGCCCCACATGGAGCTAGCAAAGTTTGCTAAATCGGGTTTTACAAGAGGACTGTCTGCTCCATACTGGGAGTAGTTACCGCAAACTGCCCTGTGAAATTGGTTGGGGTTCTTACTGTTAGCATGTTTATTACTTTATCAGGGCTCTCTGTAGGAGAGTCTATGAGAAAATCTTCCGGTTTCTGCTGAAAGAATCGTGTTTTGTTGGGGTTTTTTTCCCGAAAAATATTATTTTTAAAAACTCTTCTGTGCCCTGTTTAATCTCTCCCTTGGATCCACCTTCTGTGTGCTCATAAATCGTAAATCTGTATTCAGACTTCTGGACTGGAGACACGTAGATCCACCTGGTGGTTCTTCAGTCATTTTAAGCCCAAAACTCAAAATCTCCCGAAATCAAAATGTTTAAACTTATAATCTCCAGGGTGTGACTCACGGGGGATGAGGGGAGCAATTCTCTCCCTCCCCGCATAAAGCTGGTTCTCCTGTCTGCTCATTGAACGGTTCCACTGCGCATCACAGCATCTACATGCCTAAACCAACACCCCAGCATTGGCAACAGATATCTTCCTCTCCCTTGGCTGCTTCAGGACAGGGAAGAAACAGGCTTGCCCTTTTCTGACTCTTTAGTAACTCTGGCCGAATCTATCACATTATTTTACATCTCTTTACATCTTACTACTCCCCCATCTTGGCTGTGTGTTCCCTACTGGCAGTGATTTTTGTTTATTCATTTTTGTAAACTGACACTTAGTTCAGTGTCCAATATAAGCTCAATAATAGTTTATAAAAGGAAAAGTTCCTGCATTTGATTGCTTTTAAACACTATTAGAAAAGACATAACCAAATTGCAGCATGATAAAACAACCGCAAAACAAGGCTGAGAGAAGTGGTGATTTCTGGTGTCAGAGGGCACAGGACCCTGGGCAGAATCAGAGATACGGTGTCTATGCAGTTCCCTTTTTAAGGGGATCAGGACATGCTACCTCCAAATGTGCCAGTTTCGACTTAAGAATTATTTTCAGCTGAAACAAACAGCTAAAATCCCTTACCTGTTTAATAGCAGATCCTCCTCGCAAATCTCAAATTTTTAACTCAGTTGTCATAAATCTTCTTCAGCACTAGAAGCAAATCTAACCTCGGAGATGAGAAGTGGTCACCACACCCAAATAGACATTGTCACAAGACTCGAATCTTCCATCTATTCTAAGGGCCCATTTATCTTTTCAAAAGTCATTTGGTTTTCCATATGTCCTTTACTCCTCCTCCTTTTCCCCTGCTGCTAGGTAGATCCCAAATTCTAACCACTCCTTTGAGTTACTCATCTCAGAATGCTCCCATGTATACACTTTTTTTTTTTTTTTTTTTTTTTTGACTCAGGGTCTTACTCTGTCACCCAGGCTGGAATGCAGTGGTGCAATCTCAGTTTAAACCCCCAAGTCTGTGGTATTTTGTTATAGTCCCCCTAGAAATTAATACAGGATTCGTGGTCTGCCAAAGTCTCATTCCCTGCTCCGACCGACAATGGATAGTGGGATCCTTTGTGATATGTACTCTGTGAGTTAGAAGTAGTAACTTAGAGCTGTTGAGGACAATACCTTTGCACCCCATCCACTGAATTTTGTTTTCAAAGATACAGTCTGAAACTCCCAGAGGGTGAGTGCCTTTCCAGTGTGTCAGAGCCATTAGTGGCTGAGCAGACCGCTGAGCATGTAGATTTCTAGGTCAGGGCCCTCTCCCCAAAGAATCATACTCCCTGGTTGAACTGAACCTAAATCAGGTTTAAAACTAGACAGATGCCAACCAACTTAAAATTCCAAAGATATCCAAGACCTGCCCATGGCCCTGGGATTTGAGGACAACGTGTGCATGTCATGGCTATGGCAGTTCAGGGGTCTCTAGCTTAGTGGGAATGTCTATGTCCTACCTTGACCCTTCTGACTCTTCCGCCCGCATCTGCCCCTCCTATGACAATGGAGTATTCATTCCCCAGATACAGCACCGTGAAAGAGAGGCAGGAACACTGGATAGTCTAAGACCTGGTCTTTCTTGGCTGGTGTGAGACAGTGGAGGCCTCACTACTTGGTCTTTTCTGGTGTACTGTCAAAGGTTGAAGCTGGGGCCTTGTGACTGCCTCCTGTTCTCTGTTCCAGGGATGCTACACAACAGAAGCTCTGGGCCTTGACCATGGAAAGGTCCCATGAATTCTCCACTCAGCCCAACTGAGCCCCCTGCTCTCACACTGGGTGAGGAAACGATAGGCAGTGCGAACAGGTGTATGCACACTCACTGAGGAAGTGCAGCCTGTCTGACCCACTCTCTCTCACCCAGCCTAGGGTCAGGCCATGGCAGGACACTGTTTCCTTAACTATCAGCAGCCATCTTGGGGATTTCCCCACAGGGCCAGGGCAACAGAATCTGCTTCTCACTGTGACCATGGTCTGGAAGGACCATGAGGAATTCTCCAGTGCTGTCGGGGTTTCCCATACTGACACAGACAGTTTAGTAACAGCTTTGACACCTTTTGGTAATAGGACAAAGTTAACACTCCTGCCACTATCCTGTGAAGGCCAACCTTCCTAGGCCCCATAGGAAACTTTTGGAATGTCTTTGTTGGGTTGAGAAACTGGGGCAAAGTAGTACCCAATTTTTTCATGTCAATATCAAAATGTAATCATTTCAGGTACACAGAGTTCCGCACTTTCAGATTAGTCTTAAAGAAGAGAAAATCGCCGGGAACGGTGGCTCGTGCCTGAAATCCCGGCACTTTGGGAGGCCGAGGCGGACGGATCACCTGAGGTCAGGAGTTCCAGACCAGCCTGACCAACATGGTGAAACCCCATCTCTACTAAAAATACAAAAAAAAAAAAAAAAAAAATTAGCCGGGCTTGGTGGCGGGCGCCTGTAATCCCACCTACCCAGGAGGCTAAGACAGGAGAATCGCTTGAACCCGGGAGGTGGAGGTTGCAGTGAGCTGAGATCACACCATTGCACTCCAGCCTGGGCGACAAAAGCGATAACTCCATCTCAAAAAAAAAGAAAATCAAGTAAAGAGCAATTCACATTCTCTTGAAAATTCTCATTATGTCCAGCTGGTTCCGGGGAAAGCCTACCATGAAACTGGTATTGTTACTTAGACTTAGGGTCCTTTGATCAGAATTGATGATGTCCTCAGCTAAGTCAGTGCTAGGAGTGGGCAGAGATGAAGTGATGGATGTGACGGAGTTGTAGAATATAGATTTAATAAGATTTGGTGTTTTAGGGCGGGGCGTGATGGCTCATGCCTGTAATCTCAGCACTTTGTGAGGCCAAGGTGGGCCGATCACATGAAGTCAGGAGTTCGAGACCAGCCTGGCCAACACAGTGAACCCTCCTCTCTGCTAAAAATACAAAAATTGACCGGGCGTGGTGGCTGACACCTGTAATCCCAGCACTTTGGGAAGCCAACGCGGGTAGCTCACGAGGTCAGGAGATCGAGACCATCCTGGCTAACACGGTGAAACCCCGTCTCTACTACAAATACAAAAAATTAGCCGGACGTGGTGGCGGGTGCCTGTAGTCCCAGCTACTCAGGAGGCTGAGGCAGGAGAATGGCGTGAACCCGGGAGGCGGTGCTTGCAGTGAGCTGAGATCGCACCACTGCACTCCAGCCTAGGCAACAGAGCAAGACTCCGTATCAAAAAAAAAAAAGAAAGAAAGAAAAAAAAAATTGGTGATTTAGGCATTTGGAGAATGCATGCAATAAAGGAGCTTCTGGCCTGAGGAGCTATGGGGTTGATGTTAGGTTTCAGTAACATGGAGAATGCAGAGAGAAGAAATTGCTTTTATTTTTGTTTTTGTTTTTTTGAGAGAGTCTCTCTCGGTTGCCCAGGCTGGAGTGCAGTGGCGAGATCTCTGCTCACTGCAACCTCCGCCTCTCGGGTTCAAGCGATTCTCCTGCCTCAGCCTCCCAAGTAGCTGGGATCATAGGCGCCTGCCACCACACCCAGCTAATTTTTTTGTATTTTTAGTAGAGACGGGGTTTCACCATGTTGGCTGGGCTGGTCTCGAACTCCTGACTTCAAGTTATTCACCCACCTCGGCCTCCCAAAGTGCTGGGATTACAGGCATCAGCCACCACGCCCAGCCAGAAATTGCTTTTGAAAGCAAAAAGATGCATAAAGTCCCTCCCGACATTAAAAATTGAGACTCCTGTTCTCTACCTAGGAGAACACATCCACCAGTTGTTATTACTCTGATCAGTAAAGGGTCTCAGCTGGAGAAACTTGTGAGTAAGCCCTCAGCAAATCGATAAGGAAAACGAAAGGCAGGGAATTTGATGAGATCTTCCCAGGGGTTAGGGAGAAAAGAAGAGGGCTGAGACAGGCACCCTGGGCAAGCAGGAACATTGATGGGAGTTGGTAGATTAGGAGAATACCAAGAGACAGAGGATAGCTGGAAAGGGATGAGGACCACCAGAAGAGAGTATGTCCCAAGGAGGCAAAGGAGGTGGCAACAGGGTCATATTGGGCACTGAAGTTCAGAAATAATGATTATAACTTAACATTCCTTAAGCTCAGTGACTGCTGACTATGCTTGATATTTTATGTCTTACACATCACCACAACAATCCTGCAAGGAAGGCAGATGTTTTATCATTCTCACTTTACAGACTAGGAAGCTTTGAGTATTTTGCCCAAGTTCCCCAAACTATTAAGTGTCAGGGCCAGGGACTTTGTCCAAAGTGCTAGGTCTTCCAAAGTTCATGTGCTTGGGCAGAAAACAGCCACCGAGAAGCTTGTACTGGAAACTCAGAGAGGAAATGACAGGAGGCATTGTGACACACAGGGTTGAGGGCCTCACTGCTTCTCCTGACTTCTCTACCTTTTCAGACAGCATTCTTCTCAGGTTCTAACAAGCTTACCCTCTCCTACCTGTTTCAGCAGTTCCTCCCAGATTCATTTATCCTTCCAGTTCCCCGTGAAATTCTGAGTGCTGTCAGAATGGGCATTTTGCCTTGTTCATCTCTCCAAGTCAGCATCCTGGAGCATAGCAGATGATCAGGAAATGCCTGATTGCCCTAATTCCACTGGCCTCTGAATTCTCACTCAAAAGGGCATAATACCCAGGCCCCTCCTAGGTTTCAAAGAATTCTCAGGAATTTGCAGGCCAGAAGCAAGTATAGCCTGGACTCTGGAAGGAACTTCCTCCAGGTTGGCCCGAGAAGAGGGAGAGGTAGCTGCCCTGAGCTGTACCCCTTGCCTACAAGTTGCTACAGTCCACCATCAGGATAGTTGTGTAGCCTTAGCTGAAGGCAGAGTTCCCCTCAGTGCTCGAAGATAAATACTTTAGAAAGGAGTGCACATTTGTGGTAGACTGAATAATAGCCCCACAGAGATATCCACATCCCAATCCTTGGAATCTGTAAATATGTTACCTTATATGGCAAAGGGACTTTGCAAATGTGAACAAATTAAGGACCTTGAGATAAAGAACTTATCCTGGATTATTGAGATGAGCCCTTAATATAATCACATGAATCCTTAGAGAGACGAGAGGGTCAATCAGGGAGAAGGGGGTGTGATGACAGAAGCAGACATTAGAGTGATCTGTCCAGGTGCTAAAAAATGCCAGTTTCTAGAAGCTGGAAGAGTCAAAAAATGGATTATATACCTGGAGCCTCCAGAACAAACCAGTCCTTCAGACATTTGTTTTAGCCCCTTAAAACTTATGTTGGGCTTCTGACCTCCAGAATGATAAGAGAATAAATTTGTGTGGTTTTTTTCGTTTTGTTTGGTTTCATGTTTTTTTTTTTTTTGAGACGGAGTTTCGCTCTTGTTGCCCAGTCTGGAGTGCAATGGCGTGATGTCGGCCCACTGCATCCTCTGCCTCCCAGGTTCAAGCAATTCTCCCGCCTTAGCTTCCTGAGCAGCTGGGATTACAGGCACGCGTCACCACACCCGACTAATTTTTGTGTTTTTAGTAGAGACGGGTTTTCACCATGTTGGTCAGGCTGGTCTCGAACTCCTGACCTCAGGTGATCCACCCGCCTTGGCCTCCCAAAGTGCTGGGATTACAGGCATGAGCCACCACACCCGGCAAATTTGTGTTGTTTTAAACCACTAAGTTTATGGTAACTTATTAATGCAACACCAGGAAATGAATACACCGTTCTTACAAAAGTCACTAGGCTCTTTTTATTTGACGGGGGCGGGGGGGGGGCGGGCGGGGGGAGATCTGAGTGTCTTCAGGAGCAGAGTATAAGGTATACTTGGAGGGAAAGAGGAAAGGAAGTGGGCAGCAGAGGTAAAAAGGAGATCAGGAATGGGAAGTCGGGGGCCCCACAGTGAACCTTTCCTTGCAGCTGACTAGGCTCCTTCATGGGCCTCACCAGCCTCCTTCACCTGCTCAGCCCAGAATTTGTAGAGAGATCTGTCGTCTTTGCAAGTGGCACTGAGCTCTCCTAGACAATTGCTGGCCTCCCCCAGCCATGGACCTCTGTAGAGCTCCCTGGGGTCATCCAGGGCAGGAGGGTGACAGGCTGGCTTCACCGTGGTCATATAGCAGCAGTGGCAAGCTCTTCTTGCTCTTGAGGAAAGCTCACACCTAGATTGTTGCAAGGATGTTGTACAGGTTGAGCATCCCTAATCTGAAGATCCGAAACCCTATGCTCCAAAATCTGAACAATTTTGAGCACTAATGTGGTGCCTCGGTGGAAAATTCCACACCTGACCTCACACAACGGGTCATACAATGCACAGTATTTCCCCCAAGGAAATAAAAGGCCCTCCCAGCCCCTTTCCACTGAGATATATTTTTTCTGCACATGCCCGGTTTCCCCAACGTGCACACACCCACAAAGGGTCATAAAATGGCATGTGTGCAGGCCAGTGTCATCAACAGCACGTTCCCCATAATGCCCCATGTAGGAGCCAAGACCTACGTGCCTTACTCACTGTGGGGTTTTTTTGCTTATTCTCTGCTCTGTGGTATAAAGATATTGTTGAAAATATCAAAAAGGCCTGCAGATACCCCATGAGTAACAGTGATTTTAAAAGAGAAAAAGCAAGGCCAGGCACGGTGGCTCATGCCTGTAATCCCGGCAATTTGGGAGGCCGAGGCGGCTGGATCACTTGAGGTCAGGAGTTCGAGACCAGCCTAACCAACATGGTGAAACCCCGTCTCCACTAAAAATACAAAAATTAGCCAGGCGTGGTGGCACACGCCTGTAGTCCCAGCTACTCGGGAGGCTGAGGCAGAAGACTCACTTGAATCCAGGAGGTTGCAGTGACCCGAGATTGTGCCATTGCACTCCAGCCTGGGCGACAGAGCAAGACTCTGTCTCAGAAAAAAAAAAAAAAAAAAAGGGAGCGAAAACATTTATGTTTATCTATAGTACAGAAAGTCAAGTTGTTGGAGAAAATGGGGCACAGTGTAAGTGTGTATAAGGTATTTATGAAACATAGATGGATTTTGTGTTTAGTCTTGGGTCCCATCCCCAATATATCTCATTATATATATGCAAATATTCCAAAATCTGAAACCCGAAACAGTCCCAGTCCCAAGCATTTCAGATAAGGGATACTCAACCTGTGTTAGTTTCCTAGGGCTGCCATAGCAAATGACCACAAACTTGGTAGCTTAAAACAACAGAACTGTATTCTTCCACAGTTCTGGAGACCAGAAGTCTGAAATAAAGTACCATGCTCTCTCTAAAGGCTCTCAGGGAGAATCCTTCCTTGCTTCTTTCAGCTTCTGGTGGCTTCTGATGTTCCTTGGCTTGTGGCAGCCTCATTCCAATCTCTCCCTCCATCTTCACATGGCTTCTTACTCATCTCTGTGTGTCCGAATTTCCCTCTCCTTTCTCTTATAAAGATACCAGTCATTGAATTTAAGGCCCATCCTATATCCAGCATGATTTCATCTCAAGATCCTTAACTACTTACGTCTTCAAAGCCCCAGTTTCCAAATGCGTTCACATTTTGAGATGCTGGATAGACACGAACTTTAGGGAACATATTCAACCCACTACAGGTCCTGAGCACTAAGCCTTGTGGGAGGACACTCTGGAAGCAGGTCCAGACTTCCCCGGTCTTGCCTCTTCAGAACCTGCGCACTCTCCACCTCCAAAAGGCCCTTCTATCAGTCACTTACACCTGAGTATAAAACTAAGCATGATAGCTGTGCAATTTTGACCAACCCTCCCGTGTTCATGAGTGTAGGTGTTGGGGAACAGGCTGTGTCTCCACTTGGGGAACTCACAGCTTCAGGGGCAGGACAGGAAGATGTTGGTGGTCCTTGGCCAGATGCTTCCTATAATAATGAAAAGCCTGAATGGTTGGGCAGCTGGCAGACTGTGGCCTGCATTTACTTGCCTGGGAAAAGCTGGAAGGAAAGAAGACATGAGGCTAAAATAGAGGCTCAGTGTCTTAGTTTCAATATCTGTAAAACAGTAAC
This sequence comes from Pan paniscus, assembly GCF_029289425.2. Classification (NCBI taxonomy): domain Eukaryota; kingdom Metazoa; phylum Chordata; class Mammalia; order Primates; family Hominidae; genus Pan; species Pan paniscus. The sequence continues at coordinate 99,969,051 of NC_073249.2, read as the reverse complement.
AATAAATACACATACCTCATAGGATTCGTGCAGGGATAAATTGCTATACAGTCCATACAAAGTACTTAGAGCAGAGTCTCAACATGACAATAAATTAATAGTTATTAGCAATTTCATTATTTTTATGATAAACGTTACTTGATATATATCCTAGATCTTTCCCTTGGAAATATTACCATCATGCTGGGAAATAAGACAAGCACATGGAAAATAATGGGTAAATTATCTAGTCTCTAGATGCTAATTATGTAGAGATTCTTCTAGACTATGTGGCCAAGGCAGCAGAAATAATTGGGTTCCTAGGAGCTTTATAACTCACAAAAACCTTTCACTAACAGCCTCTCGTTTGAGTCCACAACAACCCTGGAAAGAAGAAAAGGCTTTTTCCCTATTTTAAAGATAAGGAAGTTTCTGGTAAAGATTAGACACCGGGGAACGTGAGTTACTCGGCTAAAACATGGCCAAGGTGGAATTTGAGCCTAGGTTTTGTGTTTTGCTTTTCTTTTTTTGTATTAGATTTGATGCTTTAGGAGAAAGTGATACATGGAATAGATGCAAATAATATCAATATGTGTACAGTACAGCCCACTCTCCTGACCTCAAGTCTACAGTAAGAAATACATTTACATTGGCCGGGCGCTGGGGCTCATGCCTATAATCCCAGCATTTTGGGAGGCCGAGGCGGGCGGATCACGAGGTCAGGAGATCGAGACCATCCTGGTTAACACGGTGAAAACCCGTCTCTACTAAAAATACAAAAAATAAAAATAAAAAAAAGTAGCCAGGCATGGGTGGCGGGCGCCTGTAGTCCCAGCTACTCGGGAGGCTGAGGCAGGAGAATGGCGTGAACCCGGGAGGCGGAGCTTGCAGTGAGCCAAGATCTGCCACTGCACTCCAGCCTGGGCGACAGAGTGAGACTCCGTCTCAAAAACAAGAAAAAAGAAATACATTTACATTGCCTCCCAGTCACAGTCACAGGAAAATAAAAATTGCAACAAGTTTCACAAAATGATAATTACTATTGGTGATATTTTCCCGTTTTATGATTCTTACAAAAGGGCAAAATGAAAGGAAAAGATGATCTCTACCAAGTAAATTAATTGCACTATGGATTACAACTTATAGTTGTGAGTTTTGGGGAGGTTTTTTTGTTTTTGTTTTTCTGGATTTTTTTTTTTTTTTTTGAGATGGAGTCTCGCTCTATCGCCCAGGCTGGAGTGCAGTGGCGCAATCTCAGCTCACTGCAAGCTCTGCCTTCTGGGTTCAAGGGATTCTCCTGCCTCAGCCTCCTGAGTATCTGGGACTACAGGCATGCGGCACCACCCCTGGCCAATTTTTGTATTTTTTGGTAGAGACAGGGTTTCATCATATTGGCCAGGCTGGTCTTGAACTCCTGACCTCAGGTAATCCACCCGCCTCAGCCTCCCAAAGTGCTGGGATTACAGGTGTGAGTGACCGCGCCCGGCCTACAACTTACAGTTTTTAAAACTGGCTAGAGAAAACTACAAAGAAGAAAGTCAAAATCATCTCACTGATTTTAAAAGTCTTCATATTTCTTCTGAATCTTTCTGTGTATGCACATACAACCTGTCTGTCTTTGTGAGGAGGTGACCCCCATATCCAGAGCCAGAGTGGAAGGTATCCTGTGACAGATGGTGACTTGAAATGTAGGTTGAGGCCTGGTGCAGTCGCTCACGCCTGTAATCCCAGCACTTCAGGAGGCCAAGGGGGGCGGATCCCCTGAGGTCAGGAGTTTGAGACCAGTCTGGCCAACATGGTGAAACCCCGTCTCTACTAAAAATACAAAAAGTAGTCGGGCATGGTGGCAGGCACCTGTAATCCCAGCTACTCGGGAGGCTGAGGCAGGAGAATCACTTGAACCCGGGAGGCGGAGTTTGCAGTGAGCCAAGATCGTGCCATTGCATTCCAGCCTCGGGGACAAGAGCAAGACTTCGTCTCAAAAACATAATAAATAAATAAATAAATAAATAAATAAATAAATAAATAAATAAAAAATACATGCAGGTTGAGCTTTGTGGGAGCCAAGAGGGAAAGGCCAAGGCCAGCTGAGCAAATAAAGGAACCCTTCCAGGAGGAGGTGATATCTGAGCTTGGTTCTAAAGAATATTTAGGATTTGGGACATGTTTAGATTGGGGGTTTGGAGAAGATGATGTAATCCAGGCAAGAGGGGACAGCAAAAACAAAGACAGAAGAATTGTTCCTGGACCACATGCAGCATGGGCAAAGGTCAGTCATGAGAAGTAAGCTTTAGCAATGGGGGCCAGTTTAGGGGATCCCAAATGCCAAAGTAGGGAGGGAGTGCTCTATAAACAATGTTGGAGCAAAGGATATGAACAGGCAATACACAGGAGAAGAAATCCGAAAACTATCAAGCTCAGGTAGAGATGCTTGAACTCATGAATACCCAGAACAATGAAAACGAAAGCAATGCTGAGATACCACTTTACACCAGGCAGTCTGGCAAAACTTAGAAAGTTGGATGACCTGAGGATTGGGCCTGGATGTGGGCTCAGAGTCCAGCTACCTTGGTATTGGAAGTCCGGGACAAGCATTCTGGAGGGGAGCCTGACACTCCTTAGTTCAATTAGATATAAATAAAACTCTGAACAGAACTGCTGGTTTCTGGCTTCTCAGCAGTTCTGTTCCTGAGTTTTTATCCAAAAGAAATTCTTACATAGGTCCAAAAGGGAATATATACAACAATGTTCATTGCAGCATTTCTGGTGGTGATGGAGAATTGGCACAAGCCTAGTTGTCCATTGCTGGGAAAGTGGGGAGATAAAATGTGGTGTTGGAGCAACATGAAGTTTAATGCAGATTGACCTCATCTCTACAAAAAAATAAAATATTAGCCAGGCACAGTGGCATGCGCCTGCGGTCCCAATTGCTTGGGAGGCTGAAGTGGGAGGATCACTTGAGCCTGGGAGATTGAGGCTGCAGTGAGCTATGATCATGCCACTGCACTCCAGCCTAGGGGACAGAATGAGACCCAGTCTCTAAAAAAAAAGAACATGGATGGCAAAGAGATGCAGGTTGGGTTCTATAAGGGTTGAAAATAAAAGGTAATTTTTTTGGGAAATCAATATGAAGTTTATTTAGGTTTCTTGTTTTTCCTGTTTTCCCTGTGAGCCAGATGACTGCCAATTATCCCAAAATTTATATTATCAAAAATGGATACCTGCTTCCTAGCATTTGGAAAAATAAAATAATATGCCCCTGACATGAATTAATGAATTACCCCTCTAATTACAAAGTACAGAATTCTCTCTTTTTTTTTTTTTTTTTTTGAGACAGAGTCTCGCTCTGTCTCCCAGGCTGGAGTGCAGTGGGATGATCTCGGCTCACTGCAACCTCCACCTCCCTGGTTCAAGGGATTCTCCTGCCTCAGCCTCCTGGGTAGCTGGGATTACAGGCACGTGCCACCACGCCCGGCTAATTTTTGTAGTTTTAGTAGAGACGGGGGTTTCACCATGTTAGTCAAGCTGGTCTCGAACTCCTGACCTCGTGATCTGCGCGCCTCGGCCTTCCAAAGTGCTGGGATTACAAGCGTGAGCCACGATGCCCGGCCTGGTTTTTTTTTTTTTTTTTTTTTTTTTTTTTTTTGTCGTTGTTGTTGTTTTGTATGTTTGTTTGTTTTTAACTTTTATTTTAGGTTCAGGGGTACATGGAAGAGTTCAATTTTTAAAATATAGATTAGGCCAGGCGCGGTGTCTCATGCCTGTAATCCCAGCACTTGGGAAGGCCGAGGCCGGCAGATTACGAGGTCAGGAGATCAAGACCGGCCTGGCCGACATGGTGAAACCTCGTCTCTACTAAAAATACAAAAATTAGCCAGGCGTAGTGGCGCGCGCCTGTAGTCCCAGCTACTCAGGAGGCTGAGGCAGGAGAATGAGGCAGGAGAATCGCTTGAACCCGGGAGACAGAGGTTGCAGTGAGCTGAGATCGCACCACTGCACTCCACCCTGGGGACAGAGCGAGAGTCCGTCTCAAAAAAATAAAAAATAAATAAAATAAAATATAGATTAAAGGGGGGGAAAATAAGAAATAAAGTAAGATATAAAACACATTACCACTAACATGCACTTCAAGAAGCAGAAATTCGCTAGGACTGAGAAAATCAAAACCTGTTCTGCCATTCATTAGGCTGCACTAACAGAGATAAAGCTAGACTAGAAATGACAGAAAACATTCTTCTCCCAAGGGCATGCTACAGCTATAAAGGCTCATAACTCCCCTCTTTGAGTGACCACTCCTTTCTTATTCACTGAGGAACTTGTACTCAAAATCACAGACTATCAGAACTTTGGCTGCTTGAAATCCTATCAATCAGTAACAATGCAGTATCCCCCTCCTGTCTGGAGGACCTAAGCCACCTTGACACAAAAAACCAGCAGTAATTTTCAACCCAGGTGCAAAAACTTCAAGTAAGGGGTTTCTGAACACAGCATTCCACCTCTATCTCAACTTTGTAGTTTCTGAGGAAACAAGACCCTGGATCCACTTCAAAGTCCCATCCTATGCCTACCCTTTCACACAGCCCTGCTTTGCTTTGAGCCTATGAAAACTACACTCCACTCGTCCCCCAAAATCAATGATAACTCTAATTTTCCTCTTGTTTGCTGAGCACCCTCCTCCCACCACCCTGCCACCAGTTTCTCTGTTGTGTGTTCTCCCTCATTGTAACAAGTCAACAGACTTGGCTTAGGTAGACTAAGTAGTGGTCTTGGGCTAATTGGGATAGGTTGAGTTTTTACTTAGAATTAACATAACTCATTTCAGCATTCCTACGTTGTCGGAGGTGGTTTTGTTTTGTTTTGTTTTTAAGACAGGGTCTCTGTTGCCCAGGCTGGAGTGCAGTGGTGTGATCATAACTCACTGCAGACTGCAGCCTCAATCTCCCAGGCTCGAGCGATCCTCCCACCTCAGCCTCCCAAGTAGCTCAGACTACAGGCGCGCACCACCACGCCCAGCTAATTTTTATATTTTTTGTAGAGACAGGGTTTTGCCGTGTTGTCAGGCTGGTCTCCAACTCCCAACAAACTTGCCCGCCTCGGGCTCCCAGATGCTGGAATTACAAGCATGGGCCACTACACCCCGGCTCTTGGTTGCTTCTAATCTTTTAAATTACTATCAATGTTGCATCAACATCTTACTTATTTGATATTAGTAGTGTAGTATAGTGACTAAAGGAAGACTCTGGAGTTGAAATCTGGTTTGGCACCGACTGTGTGACTATGAGAAAGTTTCTTAACCTCTCTGTGATTCCTCCATCTCCCAATCTGTAAATGGACATACTTATACTACCTACTTGACAGGGTTTTGTGAGGATAAAATGAGTTAATACATGTAAAGTGTTTAAAACATTCTTGGCACCAAGAAAAAGTATGTAAGTGTTAGAAAAAAATATGCATATATAGGCCGGGCGTGGTGGCTCACGCCTGTAATCCTAGCACTTTGTGAGGCCTAGGCGGGTGGATTGCCTGAGCTCAGGAGTTCGAGACCAGCCTGGGCAACACAGTGAAACCTTGTCTCTACTAAAATCCAAAAAATTAGCCGGGCATGGCAGTGTGCACCTGTAATCCCAGATATTCAGGAGGCTGAGACAGGAGAATCGCTTGAGCCCAGGAGGCTTCAGTTGCAGTGAGCCAAGGTAGCGCCATTGCACTGCAGCCTAGGCGACCGAGCAAGGTTCAAAAAAAAAAAAGAAAAGAAAAGAAAAGAAAGAAAAAATATACATATATGTGGTGTTATAATGTATATTGGTTTCTGTCCACAGTTCCTGGCTCATAACTCCCGTAGCCCTTGTATGGTCTTTTTACAGAGTACAGTACACTCCAGTGTTGGGTGTGTTAGGCCCCAGAGGCAGGTCTCAGGAAACAGAATCTCTCTGACTTTCTCCTGCCCTCCTTTCACCTGCCCCAAGGCAGAACTCTAATATTTGCCCACTTTTTTAATTGAGGGTCTTAAGACCCTCCCCGGAGAGGTTCCCGCCCTATACCCTGGGAGAAGGAATGCTGACATCATGAAGCTTCCATAAAAACCCAAGAGGAGGCCAGGCGCGGTGGCTCATGCCTGTAATCCCAGCACTTTGGGAGGTGGGCGGATCACGAGATCAGGATTTCGAGACCAGCCTGGCCAACATGGTGAAATCCCACCTCAACTAAAAATACAAAAATTAGCTGGCCATTGTGACTGGTGCCTGTAATCCCAGCTACTCGGTAGGCTGAGGCAGGAGAATTGTTTGAACCCGGGAGGTGGAGGTTGCAGTGAGCTGAGATCATACCATTTCACTCCAGCCTGGGCAACAAGAGCAAAACTCCGTCTCAAAAAAAAATTAATAAATAAATAAAAATAAAAAATACTAAAGAATAATTTTTAAATGCATAGAAATATACTTTTTCACAATAACACATAAAAGCAAAAAGAGTAATTGTCTCAGACTAAGGAATGCACATAAAATGGGATAATACTAAATAAGGAAAAGGGAGATATCTCCAAATAAGTTTGCATTAAAAACAAAATTTTAAGGAGGAAATGTCAGGGGACACAGTGCAGCCATGATTCTAAGTAACGTGATATGAGCTGTGTATACAGTCGGTTAATTTGGGATGGAGGGTGCAAAACCAATCAGAAGGGAGCCATACCCAAAGCAGGAGGCCAAGTCTTGGGGACAAAGATGAGAGGACCAAGGTGAGAACAAGGGAACCAGACACAGGAATGGACAGGAGGGGAACTGTTGACTTTATTGCACATAGAAGATTGCCTGAACCTGGATAGGGGAAAGAGCAGAAAGGGAGTTGTTGGGGCAAAATGTAATCCAAGATGACTCTGCACCTTCCTGCCTGAATGACTAGGAGAATGATGCCACCTTCACAGGAATAGACAGCCTGCAAGGAGGAGCTGCTGAACAGAGTTCACTTCAGGCCACACTGGATCATAACAGTCAACTGGCAATGGCAAGTGGCCGCGTACTTCAGGCAACTGGGAGTGTGTATCTGGAGGCACATCTAGAGACCCAGTTGGCTTCTCTCATCTGCCCAGAGGAGCTGGAGAAAGCCCTGGGAGTCCCTGGGAAGAGCTTATGAAGAGGTGGCCCCGTCCGGACACAGTGGCTCACTCCTGTAATCCCAGCACATTGGGAGGGCCAAGCGGGCAGGTCACTTAAGCCCAGGAGTTTGAGACCATGGAGAAACCCCATCTCTACCAAAAATACAAAAATTAGCTGGGCATGGTGGTGCACACCTGTAGCCCCAGATACTTGGGAAGCTAAGGCACAAGGATCACTTGAACCCGGGAGGCAGAGGTTGCCATGAGCCAAGATCACGCCACTGCACTCCAGCCTGGGTGACAGAGTGAGACCCTGTCTCCAAAAAAAGAGAGAGATCATCCCAAAGATGGGCCTCTAAAGAACATCTACTCCACTTAGGGATCTGATGGGGACAGGAGGTGAGAGAATAATTTTATACTAAAATCAGGGAAAACATAATATGGGGAAATTGGACCAGATGATTTCTGGGTTCCTTCCAGCACTAATATTCTATGGTTCTATTAAACAGACATGGAAAATATGTTGCTAGATCCTCAGATTATTTGCTATTTGCAAATTTTAGACAAATGTTTTAGTAAAATTCAGGAGCACCATGGTGTATCAGGGAATGCCAAGTTATTTAAACTGCATAAATATCCATTTCTTTCTTTGTAAAATGGGGGTAATATTTACCTTTTTGGGGTTATTTTGATACAACATGATGTACTAGAAGGAAAATTCCAAGTTCTTTGACATGTCTGAACCTCAGTATCCTCCACGATAAAAACCATAACATTTACCTTTCAGGATTTGTTCTGAGGATTTGAAATGGTATGTCTATAGTATTTTGCACACTGTGGGCTTTCAGTAACTGGGAATTTTTACTTTTTACTCTTTTATTTTAAAATTAATTTAAGTCACAGAAAAGTATCTGACTTCAGACACACAGTTCCTCTATATTCCTGTAGTAGGCAAAATTCTGCGATGGCTCCCGTGAGTCCTGGCCCCTGGTACCCGTTGTTTAAATCCCCTCCCTTTGAGTATGGGCAGAACCTGTACTTGCTGTTAATCAAGAAAACTTTGCAGATGTAGTTAAGATCCTTCATCAGTTGACTTTGAGTTAATAAAAAGGGAATCCCTGACTTAGGTAAGCCTTTTTTTTTTTTTTTTTTTTTTGAGACAGAGTCTTACTCTGTTGCCCAGGCTGGAGTACAGTGGTGCGATCCAGGGTCACTGCAACCTATACCTCCTGGGTTCAAGTGATTCTCCTGCCTCAACCTCCTGAGTAGCTGGGATTACAGGCACCTGCCACCATGCCCGGGTAATTTTTATATTTTTAGTAGAGCTGGGGTTTCACCATGTTGGCCAGGCTGGTCTCGAACCTCAGGTGATCTGCCTGCCACTATCTCCCAAAGCGCTGGGATTACAGGCATGAGCCACTGCACTCGGCCTAGTGAGCTTTTTAAAAGAGGGTCAATGCCTTCCCTGAATTAGATGAAGTGGAAGCAACAGAGATGCTCTTCTGCTGGCCATTAGAAGCAAATATCCATGCTGTGACCTGCCTGTGGAGAAGGGCAGCCTCTGAGGGCCTCAATTCTACACCTGCAAGAAACTGAATTCTGCCAACAACGTGGATGAGTTTGGAAGACCCCAGGCTTCATATGAAAATGCAGCCCAGTTGACACTTTGATTTTACCCTTGTGAGATTCTAATCAAAGACTCCCACTATGCCATGCCCAGACCTACAGAAACTATGAGAGGCTAAATGAGTATTGTCCTAAGCCACTTAATTTGGGGTAATTTTTTACACATAAATAGAAAACTAAAACAGTTTTTCGCCTCCTTCATTCAGAACATGGTTTTTGTTTATCTTCTCTCTCCTGCTGTCTCTATACTTGTCTAAGACCTCATTACTGGTTGCAGCAGCCTCCCCACTGGTTTCTGGTTTCCTGTATTCTCTTTCTTCTATGCATCCTGCACATTTCTTCAGAATAAAGATACAAAGGTCATAATAACCTGCCCAAAATATTGCTCTTGACTTGCTCAAGAACCTATACCAACTCTCCCAGGCCAGTTCCATCAACTCTGATTTTTAGCTAGTTTCACAGTTCTCGATGACCCAGGCCTCCTTAAAGAGCCTGACTGGCTCTCTTAGTCTGCCTGATGACCAAACCTGTGACCGAGGACACATTAGTGAAGTTAACTAGTCAGGAAAATCACTCCAGAGACTGCCTCCTGCAAAGCAAGTGTTCATAATCTTGAGGGATTTTTAAAAAATAGGTTAGGAATAGTGGAGACTCAATCCCAAACCTATATGTTACCTCATCCACCCTAGGGACTTCTGGAGTTTTTGTCGTTGCTGTTGCTGCTACTGTTATTAAGTTGATTGCTATTTGCATTGATGAAGTTTTTTTAACCATTTTTTAGAATTAACTACAATGTATTGAGAGTCTACTCAGTGCCAGGCAGTAGAACAGGTATTTTTAAATACATTATTTTCAACAAAAAATCTTATAGGCTTTTTTTTAATGGCCAATAATCCCACTGTTCACATAACCTCTGCTGACATTGTTTTTAAGTGAACATTGATCATAAATTTAAACAGTACTGAAAGATATAAAGGAAAAAGCAAAATCTTTTGGCCCAAGGAAATTCTTCTCCTTAAGAGTAGCCACTATTGGCCGGGTGCGTTGGCTCACGCCTGTAATCCCAGCACTTTGGGAGGCCAAGGCAGGTGGATCACGAGGTCAGGAGTTCAAGATCAGCCTGGCCAACATGGTGAAACCCCGTCTCTGCTAAAAACTACAAAAATTAGCGGGGCATGGTGGCACGAGCCTATGGTTCCGGTTACTTGGGAGGCTGAGGCAGAAGAATCACTTGAACCCGGGAGGTGGAGGTTGCAGTGAGCCACGATCGTGTCACTGCACTCCAGCCTGGGCAACAGGGCAAGACTCCATCTCAAAAAAAAAAAAAAAAGAGTAGCCACTATTGGCCAGGCACAGTGGCTCATGCCTGTAACCCCAGCACTTTGGGAGGCCGAGACAGGTGGATTACCTGAGGTCAGGAGTTTGAGACCAGCCTAGCCAACATAGTGAAACCCCGTCTCTACTAAAAATACAAAAAATTGGCCAGGCGTGGAGGCACGCACCAGTAATCCCAGTTACACGGGAAGCTGAGGCAGGAGAATCACTTGAACCTGGGAGGTAGAGGTTGCAGTGAGCCAAGATCGTGCCATGGCACTCCAGCCTGGGCAACAAGAATGAGACTCCATCTCAAAAAAAAAAAAAAAAAAAAAAAAAAAAAGGTAGCCACTATTATTAGTTTTGTTATGTGAAATCCCTGGAAAGTGTTTTATTTAATATCGGTGCATACATATCAATACACACATATCCTTTTTTATTTCCACCAAAAGGGACCCTAACATTTTATTGCCACATACTAGTAGATATACAAGTAGTTTCCAGATATTTACTATTAAAAATAATAATTTTTCCCAGCGATTTGAAAAGAAGTGAGAGGATCACTTGAGGCCAGGAGTTCAATACCAGGCTTGGTACCATACCATCTCTACAAAAAACTTAAAAATTAACTCAACGTGGTGATGCCTACCTGTAGTTCTAGCTACTGGGAAGGCTCAGGTGGGAGGATCAGTTGAGCCTAGGAGTTTGAGGTTCCAGTGAGCTATGATCTGGCCACTGTACTCCAGCCTAGGTGACAGAACAAGACCTTATCTCTAAAAAAAATAATAATATTCCTCTTTACTGAAGTATTCCAGCTAATATATGAAAGAAGAGTGACAGAATATCATTATTTTGCAATTGATAATGAATTAATTGATCTAAGCATTGAGAATCAATCACTGCTGTTACCACAAAAAAAGAAGCAGCTAGACATTACATGTCTCCTGATAGAAAAGAAATAGTACCACCTATGAAGTAGTCATGTCGTGGGGTGAAAAAGTAAACCTAAATCTAATCAAGCCTCTAAGTACCAATTTACAGAAAATAGAGGACAGAGGCTCATGATAAACTACATCCTGAAGACAACTCTCTAAAGAGCACATATTCGGTTCCCCTGATCCACCCATCGTTCCACCTGAAGCAGAGTTGTAAAGAAAGGCAAACTATAATGAGAAGGCCACCTGCAGCACACAGAGGCAGGTGACCATGGTAGTTGGTGTCAATCTGGTTGGCCTGACAAAGCCATTTCCACTTTAAGGGAAGCCCTGTTGCAGGGAACAAACACACACTTTTGAGGGTCAGGGTCCATCTGCTCCAGAGAGTGCTTGATGGGCATAAACCATGTGGTCTCTGAGACTTTAACTCTTCTGTTTTTAGTGCCACACAGCTCCTTTCTGTTCCCATAGTCAGGTCAGCCTAGGAGCTCATTGGTTTCTTTAAAGGCAGTTTACACATTCTGGCCTAATCCTGCAAGATCTGGCTCTGTCTACCTGTGTAACCTCTTGATGCTGCACTGTCCTCCTTGCCCTCTAACCGCCACCTGTACTAGACTTCCTGCAGTTCTTCCTATCTACCTGAGCATGATCTTTTCCACTCTTTCCAGGCCTTTGCCCATGCCATCCACTGCCTGGTACACCCTTCCTATCCTTGTCAAGTGTCATCCTAAAGGTTCTTTCCTCAGGGAGGCCTTCCCTACACCCACCAATGTGAAGTTACGACTCCCTCCATTATACTCTCTATATCTATACTTCTACAGTCGTAATACTTGTCACACTTTCTCATAGTCACTGGATTAATATGTCTTCTCTTCTAGTCACTAGAGGTCCAGGAAGGCAGAAGCCACTCCTGTTCAATTTTCTGTCCTCACTACCTAGCAGATTGCCTGCCATCTTCACAGATAATAAACTCTTGAATGAAAGAACAAATGATATCACACCTAACAATGCTTAGGAGTCAGAGAGAAGAAAATTGGTCCCAGAATGCCGTTCTTATAGAATTTAATAATGTGCATAGATACTTAATATTTATAAAATTAGTAGATACAGATTTTCAATCACACATATTAAATGAATTATTAAACCTAGCCCCCTCGGTTACAGGGACAGTCTCTCACTTAAGGGTCAATTTCTGAAACCCAAACAGAGCTGCCCTTTAGGCCTACTTCAGAATTATTGATAAGCCATATTACAGAGCTATGACAGTGTCCTTTTGGTCCTTCATTTTTTTTTCCTTTTTTTTTTTTTTTTTTTTTTTTTTTTTTTTTGAGATAGAGTCTTCCTCTGTTGCCCAGGCTGGAGTGCAGTGGCGGCAGCCTCCACCTCCCGGGTTCTAGGGATTCTCCTGCCTCAGCCTCCCGAGTAGCTGGGACTACAAGTGCCCACCACCATGCCAAGCTAATTTTTGTAGTTTTAGTAGAGGTGGGGTTTCACCATGTTGGGCAGACTGGTCTCGAACTCCTGACTTCAAATGATCCACCCACCTTGGCCTCTCAAAGTGCTGGGATTACAGGTGTGAGCCACTGCGTGCGGCCAACAGAACCTATCTTAAAAAGTGGCTGTAGGCTGGGCGCGGTGGCTCACGCCTGTAATCCCAGCACTTTAGGAGGCGGGTGGATCACGAGGTCAGGAGATCAAGACCATCCTGCTAAGTAAGTGTTAGGTAAACTCTTAGCTTACTGCTAAGTAAGTTTAAGGTAAACAGTTAAGTGCTTAGTAAGGGGAAGCAATCATTATTTTAACAATTATTGTTATTAACCCCAACATAAGCAAATGTTTAAAGATGTCTGAGCAGGAGAAATGATCAAAGAGGTTCTTGAGGATTAATCTCACCAATTACTTCCCCTCCAGAGTTAAAATATCAAAATCTATCACCTCTTCCCCCCTTCCTCACTCTGTAACATCCTTCCCAGTGAACATCATCCCCAGGCGGAGCCCAAAACCAGCAACTAAGGCTCTCTCATGTTAGTGGAAGGATTCCAGCTGGTGAGCCCCACTACTGTGGGGACAAACTCAATTGAGTTGAGCTATAGCCTCTGGGATGAAGGATCACAGCCACCTAATCCCACCCTCAATGTACTCAGCCACCACCACCCAGGATTTATATCCAGGGTGCACTCTGAAGAGAATAAAGCCAGTGGTATTTCTTTTCAATTCTGAAGCATAGATATTTCCCCCTAAAACACAGGAAGGGTCCAGGTTTTCAGAATGACCCTGTTTCTCAAGTCGCTTAACTGCTAACCTAGGAGCTTATTCTCTGGAGAGTTTCTGAAGAAAGGCTTCTCTTTGCCTCAGTTTCCTTATCTGTAAAATGGGTGATAATAACGGAACTACTTCCTGAGGTCCCAGTGAGAATTAGATGAGTCAATATGTATAAAGGGCCTAGGACACTACCTGGCACGTAGTAAGTGCTCCGTAGGTGTTAGCTTAACTTTATTATGAACTTTATTTCTTCCATCTTATTTGTACTGCTTTCTATTTGTGATCATATATTTTTCAATTACTAAGCATTAACAGTGGACTTGTAACAGACTATTTCAGCCCCAGTGCACCTTTGGGGCAGCAGTTTGGCTGGTGGCTTATAAATAGTCATCCCCCAGATCAGAGGCACCCACGCTTTTCTACAGACACAGTGGAAGTTGTATCTGTTAATTTCATTCATTGAGAAAATACACTGTAGATAAAAGAATCCAGCAAAGCCTTTAAATTAATTGGTAACTTTATTAATAACAATAGCATCTATACACATTTGAAAACACACATGTAGGAGACAGTTAAGATCTATTCAGTCTGTGATAATGTCTAGAGCTCATTTGGATTCATCAAACCCCTGCCATCAACTCCAAAAGCCCTTAGCCAAAAACAGTTGAATCACTCATCAAACCATCAGTGTCTTCCTCGGCAGAATCAAGGGTTGGAGAGAAAGAGTAAATATTCTGCACCTCCACAAAATAAAACTAAAATGCAATTGTCCTGCATCTGAGAATACAAGGGTGGACAGTATGAGCTGCATGACTGTGAACCAATGAGGCTTCTCTTGGCCTCATTTATAAAAAGGAGATTAACTCTGTAGTCCCGCCTATATTGCATGGCCTCCAGAAAAGCAAATGAGGTGGTAAGTGTAAATTAAAAGCTCCTCTCCTTTAAGAGGGGAACACCATGAGGGGAGAGTAAGAAAAGGAGAAGGAAAAGGCTCTTTCCAGTGACCAACACGCTGAATTTGATGAAAATCCATAAGAGGTTATGCTAAACTGAGAAGCATAAGGGTGGATCTACCATTGCCACCTCCTCTTTGTAGCAAAAAAAATCTTAACACGGCCCCCTCCCAGCTGTTGCACTGAGGTGACTAAGGATACATTTTGAGGAAGTAGCTCCAAAAACATTTCCATTTTCACTGTGCCTTCACATACATCTAATGGAAATGAACAGCACCCTTCATCCATCCACGGAAGCGATTAAGAAAAGGGTGGGATGGAAAAATTAACCCAACAATATTAGATCAATACGTAGTATTTAAGTGTCCATAATGTGCCAGGCTGAAGATGCACGGGAAAACCACACTAGCCGGTCTGTCAAGGGCTTGAGAATACCATAAACAAGAAAACAGACGAATCAATTTCAGACAGCTGCTAGAAGGAAGATAAAATGAGACAGGCAAGTATGAGAGGCGCGAATTCCTGAGTGGATGACGTAGGTCTCTGAGAGGTGACTTTTGAGCCCGTATCTACATGGTAAGTGCCTCGCAGTGACCTGGGGCCGTAGCGTTACCATTTAAAGCACAGACCATTAAATGCAGAAATTATCAACAAAATGAGAAATAGGAATTTCAAAGTCTCAAAGTGAACGACGGAAACTGAAATCTACAAATTAGAAAAAGGCGCAGAATTTTGAATATTCTTGTCGCCCAATCAGGACAAGGCTGGGACCCGGCTGCGCGGGCTTCGTCCAAAATACACAGAACGGCTTGTATCCACAGGAGGCCCCATCGCACGGCAGAACTGGTGACCGGACACAAAAGCTGCTGCCAAGCGTCAGTCATACAGAGCTGTCACGCAGTGTTTGCGGAACCTGGGCTGAATTGTGTCCTGGAGTTCTCTTAAATGACAGCCGAACTCAGCCACTTCGTCTTAGAATGAAACAGACCCAAGGAGCCACCAGGGCGCGTGTGGGGCGGGAGTGGGGGCGGGTAAAGAGGCGGATTGCCAACAGCCTAATCGAGAACCGACTCCTGGGAAGGCTAAGCAACACAATGAGTAAAGACACGCTCTAGATTCAAAAGCAAATCCAATGACGCACTGGGGACCTCGAGTTCCAAATAGTTAAAAAGCTACGTGTGCCATTTCCCATGACCTTCACACTAAAATAACTTACTTTATGGAAAGAAACTAAGTGAATAAGTGAACAAGCTCTTTTCTAGTGATTAGGTGGGTGGCTCTGAAAAGAGCCTTTGGAGTCAAGCAGCCGGCGACTCGAGCGAGCGAGCGCCAGGTCCCGGCAGGGACTCACTTGGAGCTGGTGTACTTGGTGACCGCCTTGGTGCCCTCGGACACGGCGTGCTTGGCCAGCTCGCCGGGCAGCAGCAGGCGCACGGCCGTCTGGATCTCGCGGGATGTGATGGTGGAGCGCTTGTTGTAGTGCGCCAGGCGGGAAGCCTCTCCCGCGATGCGCTCGAAGATGTCGTTGACGAAGGAGTTCATGATGCCCATGGCCTTGGACGAGATGCCGGTGTCGGGGTGGACCTGCTTCAGCACCTTGTACACGTAGATGGAATAGCTCTCTTTGCGGCTGCGCTTGCGCTTCTTGCCGTCTTTCTTCTGGGCTTTGGTGACGGCTTTCTTGGAGCCTTTTTTAGGGGCCGGAGCGGATTTTGCCGGTTCAGGCATGGTAAGACACAGTACAAACGCGGCTTAGCCAAGAAAAGAAGTAAGAGAATGGGCGGGCCTGATTCTTTTATAACCACCTTATGCAAATTAGGGCTCCGAAAGTCGTTCATTTCCATTGGTCCGTGTGCGGACCTTGCGTTTTCAGCAATGCGTACGTAACAACACCGACTCTTGACTTGATTGGCCGGTTCTGAAGCCATATTAGGACCAATGAAAAACTCGTTCTTGACCCCACCCCTAGGAAAGCTTATAAAGGCTTTCCTCTTGGTTCTCTTTCAATCTTATTTTTTTGCGAGGTTCTGAGCGTTGTCTGTGTTTAACCTTGATTTCAGTCATGTCTGGTCGTGGCAAACAAGGAGGCAAGGCCCGCGCCAAGGCCAAGTCGCGCTCGTCCCGCGCTGGCCTCCAGTTCCCGGTAGGGCGAGTGCATCGCTTGCTGCGCAAAGGCAACTACGCGGAGCGGGTGGGGGCCGGCGCGCCCGTCTACATGGCGGCGGTCCTCGAGTACCTGACCGCCGAGATCCTGGAGCTGGCGGGCAACGCGGCTCGGGACAACAAGAAGACGCGCATCATCCCTCGTCACCTCCAGCTGGCCATCCGCAACGACGAGGAACTGAACAAGCTGCTGGGCAAAGTCACCATCGCCCAGGGCGGCGTTTTGCCTAACATCCAGGCCGTTCTGTTACCAAAGAAAACCGAAAGCCACAAAGCCAAAAGCAAATAAATGCAGACAAACAAAGACCAAAGGCTCTTTTTAGAGCCACCCAAGTTTTCAAAAAAAGAGCTAATGCGCTATTTTGTGATCAGCCCTTCATTTGACACTTTGGTGGCTCTTAAAAGAGCCTTTGGGGTGAATGAGTGTATGGTGTCAAACCTCTTAATTACTTGTTCTTGCCAGGCTTGTGACTCTCCGTTTTCTTGGGCAACAGGACAGCCTGGATATTGGGCAAGACGCCGCCCTGGGCAATGGTGACACCCCCGAGTAACTTGTTGAGCTCTTCGTCATTCCTCACGGCTAGTTGTAGATGGCGAGGGATGATGCGCGTCTTCTTGTTGTCCCGAGCCGCGTTGCCCGCCAACTCCAGAATTTCCGCGGTCAGGTACTCGAGGACCGCCGCCAGGTACACCGGGGCGCCTGCCCCGACCCGCTCCGCGTAGTTGCCTTTGCGCAGCAAGCGGTGCACTCGCCCCACCGGGAACTGGAGGCCAGCGCGGGACGAGCGCGACTTGGCCTTAGCGCGGGCCTTGCCTCCCTGCTTTCCGCGTCCTGACATTACGGCTAAAATTGCAGTTACAGCTTCTTTTACAAGGAGAAGAATGTGGAAAGAATAACCAATTTGATGTAATTTATAAGAGCTACCGGGAGGGGTGAAGGGAAGTCGTTTGATTGGCTAAAAGCGGAGCCGTATCTAACAGCCAATAGAAAAGCAGAAAGCCGCCTCTTGGTTTGCGTCCTGCACTGAAAGGAAATGACGGATTTTGTAAGTATCTACCAATCGCTGAGAGCCACATTAAAGCCCCTTATTTGCATGCCAGGATCTTTAAAGAGAGCGGGCTTTCAAACAAAATGCTGGTTTTGTTTTACTGAGGGGCACTGTGGGTTTTTGTTTTGTTTTGCTTTGCTTTGTTTAGTTTACAGCCGGGAAATCCCAATATGGACCCTAAGGAACTGCAGAAGACATCCTTAGACGGAGAGTTACTCTCACGCAAGAGTAGGGGATTCTGAAGCCGATGATCCCCTTGAGCTCTAAACTACCAAGTCCCGCCCTTTCTGTCTCGTCACAGCCAAATTCCCTTTAAAAATACATGTACTACTAAGGCTGCCTCCTTTCTCGCCCCTAAACTTAAGTCGCCGGCAGCGGCGTGTCTCTGCCCCACCCCCACCCGCCTGCACTCCTCAGAATCCGGTTTGACCGAGGCTAGAATAGATTTGTCATCCTCCTCTTGACCTCCAGGTGGCGGCCTTCAAACTTGCTCCCTTGGCTTTCAAAATGTCGCCCTGTTTTTCTTCTTACCTCGCCGACTTTTCTTATCCTGCTCCCCCAATGCCACTGCCCATCTCTAAATCTGCGAGTCCAGCTGGACTGTTTCCCTGTCTCCAATTCTTCACTTATCCCGAAGAGTCTTACCCATTTATATGCTTTCAACTAACGTCCAAATTTGTTTCAGAAGCTCAGACCCTTATGCCTAACTGCTTACAGAATACTTCAACCTACTTGTCCCAACGAGCACCTCAAACTCAAACTCTACCTCAGCCTATCCGAACGCGAACTCATACAAACAACCTCCCCTCTTTGCCCTCTTTTCCTGAAATGCACCAGCATACTTACAGATACCTAAGCCGAAATCTACTCTACTCTTCCCTTCGTCTTAGCATATCCAGTCAGTTGCTTCCTTAACATCCCTTCAGACTTTTTCTCCATGCTCCCTTGTCCACCTCATCATCATCCCTTAGATTTCAGCAACAGCCGGAAAAGGGTAATTTTGCCGTCAGGCACTAATCGCTGGCATGACTCCAGCGGTCTTAGAAATCTTTCCTGAAAGCTCTCCTTTTTTTTCTTTTATCCCATATAACAGATGAACCTGAAAGCTCTTGTGTTTCTTCCTCCTCAAGGTCCCATCTCTGGGAGTTCTACATCTCCTACACCATTCTCACCCTTTCCTTAGTATCCCTTAAGGTCAGGTAGAATGCTAGAGAGAAAAAATAGACTTGTGGGTTTTTTGTTTGTTTTTTGAGGCGGAATTTCCTCTGTCACCCAGGCTGGCGCACTATCTCAGCTCACTGCAACCTCCACCACCGCCTCCTCCACCCCGCCCCCACCCACCCGGGTTCAAGCGATCCTCCCACCTCAGCCTCCCGAGTAGCTGGGATGACAGGCGCCCACCACCCCGCCTGGCTAATTTTTGTATTTTTAGTAGAGATGGGGTTTCATCTCTACTAATGTTGACCAGGGTGATCTCGAACTCCTGACCTCAAATCTCGAATGTTGGCCAAGGTGGTCTCGAACTCCTGACCTCAAATGATCTGCCCACCTCGACCTCCCAAAGTGCTGGGATTACAGGCGTGAGCCACTGCACCCGGCCAGAAAATACTTAAATCATTCTTTGACACTTTTCCTGATGTTTTCTCCTTTATTCTCACCAGTTTATTCAACTGGCATTTATTGGATGTGTGCTATTGGGCCATGGGTGTATAGATAATTGAAAGTAGTACAAACAAGTCTGTGATGAAATGCCTCCAGAAAATGGAGGAAATCTGGTGAACTCTGAGAGTTAAATTAGTTAAAATCAGCTACGTATAGAGATTACTCCTGATAAGAATGCTGGTATAGATTTGGGAAACACCAAAGTTCAGACAGAGGTGATGAGGGTGTAACCTAAGATCCTTCTAATCCAATTGATTATATCATTTGAGAAGATGAATGTTAACAGAAAGGTGCGGTCCACATAGAGTCCAAACAGGTGGCGATTATAGTAGGAATATGTTATGTTTTCACCAACACTAAAATATATCTGGCAGATGTAAAGTTTGGCCTAGAAAAGGTTCCTTGGTTATGAAAGCATCAACCTTTTCTCACAGCCTGGGTGAAATATTTCTGAAGACTATCCAAGTTCTTTCATTCAGATTCTGTGCTCAATTAACAACTTTCTGATTATTCTATTCCAAGATAAAAACATAAGACTGAAGTGGGGGGAGCCAGTTATAGAAAGATGTTCATCATATAATTCAATGAATTTGCATTTTGGACTATTCATAAATTTTGTGTGTACTTTGTTAGCGTGGGCCCCTCCCCAAGAAGCCAGTCAGTCCTGGAAGTTCTCATAGTGTCAACTTTTCAGACCTAAAGGGCTGAGAACAAAACCCAGATGATAGGGGACCCCACCACAATCCTGGCACCCCATAAGGCCCTGCTTGAGGGGCAAGATGACCTTCCTTTCTTTCGCTGACCTTTTTTTTTTTTTTTTTTTCCCAAACAGAGACTCACTCTGTCAGCCAGGCTGGAGTGCAGTGGCAGAATCTCAGCTCACTGCAACCTCTGCTTCTCGGGTTCAAGTGATTCTCATGCCTCAGCCTTGGACCAAATAGCTGGGATTACAGGCATGCGCCACCACATCCAGCTAATTTTTGTATTTTCAGTAGAAACAGGGTTTTGCCATGTTGTCCAGGCTGGTCTCGAACTCCCAAAGTGCTGGGATTACAGGTGTGAGCCACTGCGCCTGGACTTGACCTCTGATTTCTTTTTTACTTCTATCACGGTGCTCTGTGCCATAAGAAGGGTGAAAGAAAAAGAGATTACGTTGAAACCCTGCTATGATAAACCCTGCAGTAGTGACTGCCTACAAAGTAGATAAAATTATGTGTTTCACAAATAAACTGAAGCTTACAGGGATTAAAACAATTGCTGGGCCGGGTGTGGTGGCTCACACCTGTAATCCCAGCACTTTGGGAGGCCGAGGCGGATAGCTTGAACCCAGGAGTTTGAGACCAGCCTGGGCAACATGGCGAAACCCCATCTCTACAAAAAATACAAAAATTAACTGAATGTGGTGGGGCACACACCTGTGACCTGTGGTCTCAGCTACTTGGGAGGCTGAGGTTGGAGGATTACTTGAGCCCAGAAGGCAGAGGTTGCAGTGAGCCAAAATAGCGCCACTGCACTCCAGCCTGGGCGACAGAGCAAGACTCTATCTCAAAAAAAAAAATTGCTGAAGGTCACACAGCCACATGATTAGAGCCTAGGTCTGCCTGACTCAAATAACATGCTCCTCACCATGTCATTCACACTCTCACTAACTAGATGTTGGGCTTAAAGAAGTCATTTAATTTATCCAGCCATTGTTTCTTCCTCTGTACAAAAAAAAGGAAGAAAGAATTATTAGATGAGATCTTCTCTACTCCCCCACAAATATCCTTGCTGTGGCCACATCTCTTTGTTCATATCCTGGTGACAGCACTTACCATTCTGTACTGTGCTGTGTGTGTGTGTGTGTGTGTGTGTGTGTGTGTGTGTGTGTGTGTGTGTGTGCGTGAGAGAGATGGAGTTTCGCTCTGTCGCCCAGGCTGGAGTGCAATGGCATGATCTCTGCCCACTGCAACCTCTGCCTCCCAGGTTCAAGAGATTCTCCTGCCTCAGCCTCCCAAGTAGCTGGGATTACAGTAATGTGCCACCACACCTGGCTAATTTTTTTATTTTTAGTAGAAATGGGGTTTCACCATGTTGGCCAGGCTGGTCTTGAACTCCTGACTTCAGGTGATCCACCCACCTCAGCCTCCCAAAGTGGCAGAATTATAGGCGTGAGCCACCATACCTGGCCTGTACTGTGCTTTAATCTCCTTTCTGTAACCATTTCCAGAGAAAGATCATGTCTTCCTCTTATTTGAATCAAGAGTTCTTGATTCCTTCCACCTGGCCCTTAATAGTTTCCTTAAATGTTTTTGGCATGAATACATGAAACAAACTCTTAGAAAATTAGCATTTTCTTTTCTAAAATATTTAGTCAACAACCACTCTCCAAATGACAACCATAAATAGTAGATGATGGTAAACAGAATGATGGAAGATATAATAGAAGCTCATCAGTTAAATAAAAATAATATAGGCCAGGCACAGTGGCTCACACCTGTAATCCCAGCACTTTGGGAGGCCAAGGCGGGTGGATCATGAGGTCAGGGGTTCGAGAGCAGCCTGACCAACATGGTGAAACCCCATCTCTACTAAAAATACAAAATTAGCTGGGCATGGTGGTGGGCACCTGTAATCCCAGCTACTCAGGAGGCTGAGGCAGGAAAATTGCTTGAACCCGGGAGGCAGAGGTTGCAGTGAGCCGAGATCGTGCCACTGCACTCCAGCCTGGGTGACAGAGCGAGACTCCGTCTCAAAAAATAATAATAATAATAATATAGCCTACCATAATACGGTTGCTGGAATAAAGGAGAATAAATGTAAATAACCTAGTAGAGAGCTTGGGAACCTGAGAGGCCCCACAGCTAGATTAGGAGGATATGATGGTTCATTTTATGAGTCAACTTGCCTGGCCCAATAGCTAGTAAAACATTTTCTGGGTTTTGTTTTTGTTTTTTGTTTTTTTTTTTTTTTGAGACGGAGTTTCACTCTTGTTGCCCAGGCTGGAGTGCAATGACGTGATCTCGGCTCACAGCAACCTCCACCTCCCGGGTTCAAGCGATTCTCCTGCCTCAGCCTCCCAAGTAGCTGAGATTACAGGCGTGAGCCACCATGCCTGGCTAATTTTGTATTTTTAGTAGAGATGGGGTTTCTCCATGTTGGTCAGGCTGGTCTCAAACTCCTGACCTCAGGTGATCCGCCCGCCTCAGCCTCCCAAAATGATGGAATTACAGGCATGAGCCACCACGCCTGGCCCATTTTTCTGGGTATTTCTGAAAGAGATTAGCATCTGAGGCCGGGCACGGTGGCTCACACCTGTAATCCCAGCACTTTGGGAGGCCAAGGCAGGTGGATCACCTGAGGTCGGGAGTTCGAGCCCAGCCTGGCCAACATGGTGAAACCCCATCTCTACTAAAAATACAAAAAATTAGCCCAGCATGGTGGCATGCACCTGTGTAGTCCCAGCTACTCAGGAGGCTGAGGCAGGAGAATCGCTTGAACCCAGGAGGTGGAGGTTGCAGTGAGCCATGATCGGACAACTGCACTCCAGCCTGGGCAACAGAGCAAGACTCTGTCTCAAAAACAAACAAACAAAAAGTAATCTATGGTGATAAAGGTTAGAATAATGAGACTAATGATTAACTGTGGCAGGGTAATACTGACTTCCCTGGAAGTCTTCTGAGGTGCTGGGAATTTTCTTTATCTTGATATAGGCATATTCATATGTAAAATTCAGCTCTACATTTAAGATTTATAGGGGTTGTTTTGTTTGTTTGTTTTTGAGACAGTCTCCCTCTGTCACCCAGGCTGGAGTGCAGTGGCGTGATCCCAGCTTACTGCAACTCTGCCTCTCGGGTTCAAGCCAATTCTCATGCCTCAGCCTCCCAAATAGTTGGGATTACAGGTGCCTGCCACCACGCCCAGCTAATTTTTGTATTTTTAGTAGAGAGGGGGTTTCACCATGTTGGCCAGGCTGGTCTCGAACTCCTGATCTCAAGTGATCCACCTTCCTTGGCCTCCCAAAGTGCTGGGATTACAGGCGTGAGTCACCACGCCCGGCCTAGATTTATAAATCTCTTACATGTACATCATACCTCAGTAAGCACAATTTTTAAATATAAACAAAATTGAAGGAGTCATCATGGGGAAAACAATGAGTACTTTGTTGGGCATCCCAATCCTCATGTTACAGATGAGTGTTTATTATTGTTTGGTTGTTTTGTTTAATTGTGTATGAGGTGGCTAACATAATCTCTCGGTGCTTAAAGCCTCTAAAAGCCTTAATCTGACCACGACAGACCTTCATTAAATAGTAGATATTATTATGACTATATTTTTATTAGAAACAAAGACAATAAGCTTGCCCTGTGGAGCTCGCAACTTGCAAAGCTTTTGTTTATTTTTACGACAGCAATAATAGTGAAGTTGCCGTCTCCATTCATACATCAATTCACTCATCCATCCAATATATCTTATTGAACACCTAAGTATGTCAACACTGAGCTTGGCATCACACATCTAGAATATAGTGAATACCATTCATTGTGCCTGGATCTCTCTTTCCACGTGGTTAGTTCCCTCTAGTCATTCAAATTTCTGTTTCAATGTTACCTTCACACCTAGGCTTTCCCTGACCTCAGCCTCCTACCTCTCCCTAACACTGTCACTGTATTTGCAAACTGCAAGGTCCTAACCAAAGCAAGTCCTATAGATGCCATCTTTGTAGCAGCTTTCT
This sequence comes from Pan paniscus, assembly GCF_029289425.2. NCBI lineage: Eukaryota > Metazoa > Chordata > Mammalia > Primates > Hominidae > Pan > Pan paniscus. The sequence continues at coordinate 99,945,304 of NC_073249.2, read as the reverse complement.
AATCAATGTACTTCTCTCTAGCCCATCTCGTGCCTTCACTCAGGTTATCTTTCACCCAGACTACCAACAAAGACTTTTCTACTCCTCTCCCTGCTTCTACTCTTCCCACTCCTCACCAGAGTGGCCTTTCTAATAGACATTCTGATTCTTTTCTCACCGTACACTCTCTCCCCAGGTGATCACATACCACACCCCAGCCCCACCCCCATGATCTCATTTCATCTTCAACAACCCCTAACTAAGAGATGTCTCAAATATACTTCTCACATGCTAAAATTAGTGGGAAAAAACTTAATGAGAATTAGGAAAGTAGATACACTTAGAGTATCTTCCACAATTACAGACAGAAAAGGAATTTTATAGTGGAAAAGCCTGACAGATACCATCTTAATCAAGTGATCAGAACTATCATTAGTAATAACAAAAAGATCACGTGCCCTGGTAAGGTTCACAGAGAAGAATTCAACATTACTTCTGCAGCATTCCAGCCAAAAATGCATGTGCTAAATTTTAATCATAAAGAAACATCAGACAAACCCAGATTGAGGGACATTCTACAAAATAAATGTCTGTAACTTCAAAATTACCAAAGTCATGAAAGACAAAGAAAATCTAGGAAACTATTTCAAGTTAATGGAGAACAAAGAGATATAACAACTGAATGCAACACGTGATCCTAGATTGGATCCTGGACCAGAAAATATTTCTTTTCATTTTATATATAGGATAGTAGTGGAACAATTGGCAAATTTTGAATAAGGTCTGTAGATTAGATAATAGTACCGTATCTATGTTCATTTCTAGAGTCTGACAGTTATATTCCGGCTATGTGAGAAAATGTCTTTTTTTTTTAAGTAAATATACATCAGTCAGGATTCTCTAGGGAAACAGAACGAATAGTAGATAGATTGATAGATAGTTTTATTATAAAAAATTGGCTTTTTGATTATGGAAGCTAATAAATCCCAAGATCCCCAAGATCTTCAGGGTAAGCTGGCAAGCTGGAGACCCAGGAGAGCTGATGATATAGTTCCAGTTCAAGTTCAAAGGCCTGAGAACCAATGGTGTAGTTCCAGTCCAAAGGCCGAGTCTAAGACCCAGATGGAGCCAGTGTTTACTTCTGAGTCTGAAGGCTGAGAAAAGCCAATGTCCGGGTCTCAAAGCAGTCAGGCAGAAGGAAGTCTCTCTTACTCCGGAGTGGGTCAGTCTTTTTGTTCTAGTCAAGCTTTCAACTGGTTGGATGGGACCCACCTATATTAGGGAGGGCAATTTACTCAGTCTACCAATTCAAATGTTAATCTCATTCAAAATACTCTCACAGAAGCACCCATATTTGGCCAAATATCTGAGCACCAATCCTCTAGAAGTTGGGACATTAACCATCACAGGCCATGCGTGGTGGCTCACGCCTCTAATCCCAGCACTTTGTGAGGCTGAGGTGGGTGGATCACCTGAGGTCAGGAGTTTGAGACCAGCCTGGCCAACATGGTGAAACCCCCCCTCTCCACTAAAAATACAAAAATTAGCCAGGCGCCATTGTCCACGCCTGTAATCCCAGCTACTCAGGAGGCTGAGGCACGAGAATCACTTGAACCCAGGAGACAGAGGTTGCAGTAAGCCAAGATTGCATCACTGCACTCCAGCCTGGGCGACAGAGTGAGACTCCATCTCAAAAAAAAAAAAAAAGTTAACCATCACAGGTAGAGTTTAATAGGCTTTATCTCTGAAACTTAGTCTCAAACAGTCCAGAAAATAATTATATATTTGTAGATAGGTACATAATTGTTAATATTTGGGTAATCTAGGTATCAGGATAAAGGATATACAGGAATTATTTGAACTGTTTTTTTTAACTTTAGATGCACAAACCTTGTAATTATCCTTGACACTTTCCCTCCCACAACCAAGCCATTACCACACCCTGTAGGTTTTACTTTCCTAATATACATCTTGTAGCCACAATTTCTCTCCATTCCCACCACCACCACCACCACCTTGGTCCAAATCATCATCATCTCTCACCTAGACTGCTACAGTAACCTCCCAACTTGTCTCCCTGTTTCCACTCCTGCCTCCTCTACAATCCATTCTCCACCCTGAAGCCAGTGATCTTTGCAGAATACAAACTTAAAGTCAGCTAAATGCAATGCATGATCCTTGATTGGTTTCTGAAAATTAAACATTTATAATGTTTACTTAGACTGTGCTGCTATTACAAAATACCACTGACTGGGTAATTTATAAACAGAAATGTATTTTCTCACAGTTCTGGAGGCTGGGAAGTCCAAGATTATGGCACTGGCAGGTTTGGTATCTAGTGAAGGCCAGTTCCTCATAGATACGCCATCGAGGTGACCTTACATGGCAGAAGGGACAGAAGGGGCCAACTTACCCCCTCAAGCTCTTTCAAAAGGCGTTAGTCCATTCTTGAGGGTGGAGCCCTCATAGCCTTATTACCTCCTAAAGGCCCCACCACTTAATACCAACACCATGGATTAATTTTCAACATGAATTCTGGAGGAGACATATTCAAACTATAGTAGACACCAATGAGACAGTTGGGGAAATCTGAATATCAACTGTATGTGATTATAGTATTGTATGAATGTTAAATGTCTTGGATGTGGTAATGGTATGTATTGTGGATATGTATGAAAATGTCCTTGTTCTTAGGAGATACACATTGAAAGTACACAGCAATTAAGTGTAAAGAATTTTGTGGGGCCAGGCGCAGTGGCTCACACCTATAATCCCAGCATTTTGGGAGGCCGAGGCGGACTGATGACCTGAGGTCGGGAGTTCAAGACCAGCCTGACCAACATGGAGAAACCCCGTCTCCACTAAAAACACAAAATTAGCCAGAGTGGTGGCGCACGCCTGTAATCCCAGCTACATGGGAGGCTGAGGCAAGCAAATCGCTTGAACCCAGGCGGTGGAGGTTGCTGTGAGCCGAGATCGCACCATTGCACTCCAGCCTAGGCAACAAGAGCGAAACTCCATCTCAAAAAAAAAAAAGAATTTTGTGGCTGGGTGCAGTGGCTCATGCCTGTAATCCCATCACTTTGGGAGGCTGAGGCAGGCAGATCACTTGAGGTCAGGAGTTCCAGAGCAGGAGGATCACTTGAGGTCAGGAGTTCCAGACCAGCCTGGCCAACATGGTGAAACCCCATCTCTACTAGAAATGCAAAAAAATTTAGCCAGATATGGTGGCACCAGCCTGTAGTCCCAGCTACTCAGGACGCTGAGGCAGGAGAATCACTTGAACCCAGAAGGTGGAGGTTGCAGTGGGCCAAGATGGCGCCACTGCACTCCAGTCTGGGCGACAGAGTGAGACTCTGTTTAAAAAAAAAAAAAAAAAAGAATTTTGGGCCAGGTGAAGTGGCTCATGCCTGTAATCCCTGTAATCCTGGGTGGCTGAGGAGGGTGGATCACCTGAGGTTGGGAGTTCCAGACCAGCCTGATCAACATGGAGAAACCCCGTCTCTACTAAAAATACAAAATTAGCCGGGCATGTTGGCACATGCCTGTAATCCCAGCTAATCAGGAGGCTGAGGCAGGAGACTTGCTTGAACCCAGGAGGCAGAGGTTGCAGTGAGCCAAGATCACGCCATTGCACTCCAGCCTGGGCAAGAAGAGCAAAACTCCGCCTCAAAAAAAAATAAGTAAATAAGATTTTTGCACCTAACTCAAGTGATTCAGCAGAAATAATTATTATTATTTCATTATTATTATACACACATACATTAAAAGAGATACAAAGCCAAGTCTGGCAAAATCTTATCAGTGAATCTAGGTGAAGAGTGGATAAATGGGTTGCTCATTGTATTAATCTTGCAAATTTTCTGGAAGTTTTAATTTTTTTTAAAGGCTAGGGAAAACAGTGTATGTCATAGTTTAAATTTCTTGAGTGTGATAAGGGTATTGTGGTTATGTATGAGAATATCTTTGTTCTTAGGAGATACATATTGGAGTAGCTAGGGGTGAAATGTCATGCTATCTGCAACTTACTTTCAAATGGTTCATCCAAAAAAGCATATAAATATATTTTAAAGTATATGTAAAGTACTTAAATATATGAGTATATATGTACAAGTATAAAATAAATATAAATGTAAAAAATGGTGGGTCAAGTGAAAGGTAGAGGGTGTTGCTTTGAACTATTCAACTTTTCTGTGGCTTTGACATTTTTCAAAATGAGAAGTTGGGGAAAAACATTTAGAAATATGTAAATATATTAAGGATACAAAATAAAATTTAAATAATTTTACAAGTTAAGAATCATCCTGGAAAAATTACATCCTGTTACATCCCTGCTTAAAACCTCAGTAGCTTCCCACTACTTCTAGGATAAAGACAAAATTGCCTAACAAGGGTTACAAGGCCTGGGGTGGTCTGGCCCGTTCCTCTCCTCCTGGTACCCTACTCATCACCATCAGCTGCCCCCTAGGCTCCAACCACACCCTAACTACACCAGAAGGAAAGACTCCCTCAAAATTCTCTCTCCTCCTGTCCTTTACACGTGCAGCTACCAAAGCCAAAACCTCACTATGAGGGACTGAGAAATGGATTCTCATGTTGTTTCTGCTGAACTGTTTCCCTAAATCTCGGAAATATTCTCTGCCCGCCCCCCATTCCACCTCTCCAACCCCGGCCAAGTCTGGGTAACTTGCCTCCTTAGCATCCTGTGTTTATCTCATCGTAGCACCTAGTACCCAGTACTGCAATTGTCCGCTCACTTGTTAGTCTTCAGTGCTCTGTTGTCTCCTTGAAAACAGGGCCTGACTTGACTCCCCAGTCCCCAGCACTAGTCTGGGGCACAGTAATTATGTATTCAATCAGACTTCCATTTTCTTGCATATAAAATAAAGGAGTTGGGCTGGATGATCTACAAGATCTATTGGCAGTAAAATAGATCTAATAATCCCAATCCCAACTGCGCGTGAATTCCCTTTTTCTTTGCATTGCTGGGTTCAGACTTTCTGACCACCTTACCAGTGGGGAGAATCCGAGACTACAGTTCCCATGATCCCTCAGGGCACCACGTGGTGCCTGCCCGTCCTACCAACGCTCAGCGAGGACTCCATTTCCCAGCGTGCCTCAGGAAGGGCGCCAGGACTGCATTTTGCTCCGGAGCGTCCAGAGTCCTGTCCCTGAGCGGGAATCGCAGTGGCCGAGGCTGAGCGGCAGGTAGAAGGGGCGTCTCCGGGGCTTCACAGGGAACACAGGGGCTTCGGCCCAACCACAAGTACGCAGTTGCACATGCCCTACTTTTGCCCATTCTTTGCAAATCCCCTAAGGAACGAACGCGCCTCGCGTGCGGGCCTTTCTAATCTTCGCTTGTCCCTTCACTTCCACAGCTGGAGGTCGAATTCACCACGTCACGTAGAGAAAAGGGGCGGTGTCTCGGGTCTCCCCGTGTGGCATCAAGGCGGGCTCCCTATAGGAGCTGGTGTGGACGTCCGGGCGTGGGGTTAGGGCGGATGCGTGGATCGCGGGGCGGGTGTTGACATTGTGCTCTCACCAGGCGGATCGCCCCGACCCTCACTCCTGGCGTCTGCGTCTCTGGCGTAGCCGATGCTGAGTGGGCGGCTGGTCCTGGGTCTGGTCTCCATGGCTGGCCGCGTTTGTTTGTGCCAGGGCAGCGCGGGATCCGGGGCCATCGGTCCGGTGGAGGCCGCCATTCGCACGAAGTTGGAGGAGGCCCTGAGCCCCGAGGTGCTAGAGCTTCGCAACGAGAGCGGTGGCCACGCGGTCCCGCCTGGCAGTGAGACTCACTTCCGCGTGGCTGTGGTGAGCTCTCGTTTCGAGGGACTGAGCCCCCTACAACGACACCGGCTGGTCCACGCAGCGCTGGCCGAGGAGCTGGCAGGTCCGGTCCATGCGCTGGCCATCCAGGCACGGACCCCCGCCCAGTGGAGAGAGAACTCTCAGCTGGACACTAGCCCCCCATGCCTGGGTGGGAACAAGAAAACTCTAGGAACCCCCTGAACCCCAAGAGAGGGAGGACCAGGATCCGAATGGGCTGGGTGAGCACGAATTACTGAGGCCTTCCCTTTGATACAGTCCAGGATTTGTAAGGGATGAAGACCCCTGGGCCCCATTCTGTTGGGGTCCATACATACTCTCCGAAGATAGCAACTTGCTTCAGGTCAAAGTGAACCCGAGAAAAGAGAAGAATCACTCACTATTGCTCTTGCCCTGGACTATTCAGGAAGGGCAGCCCGGATGTTCCATGTTAAATCGTGACAGAACTGCACCAGACCTGATGAGTTGGAAACAATCCTATACATTAAAAGAAATTACACTATGAGGCTGTGTTCTTAATGGACTGCTGAATCAGTGCCACAGGTGTTCTTGGGAGAAGAAAGATACTTGTAGACTAGTCGGGAAGGGCTTTATGAGGGAAGTGATCTAGTTGGATCTTTAAAGGAAAGCACAAAATTAACCAGAAAGGAGAGGATAGGTGCTGCAGGCAGGGAGAAGAACCTGAGCAAAGACATAGACGCTGGACTGAGAAGTGAGTTAATGGACAAGACAGGGGATATAGGCAGGGACACATTTGAATTTCATCTTGAGGGGGGGAATGTTTGGCTTTTTTACAGCCTGTTCATTTCCAAAAAGTAGTATTTGTATTTGTTTAAAAGAAAAATGTTTTTAAAAACCACTAAAGCAGTGAAAAGAGGATAAGAACTAAGAAAATGATTACAGATGATGAAGAAACCTTTATATAGCCTTTTTTCTTTCTTTTCTTTTCTTTTTTTTTGAGATGGAGTTTCGCTCTTGTTGCCCAGGCTGCAGTGCAATGGCACGATCTCGGCTCACTGCAATCTCCGCCTCCTGGGTTCAAGCGATTCTTCTGCCTCAGCCTCCCCAGTAGCTGGATTACAGGCACGCACCACCACGCCCAGCTATTTTTTTGTATTTTTAGTAGAGATGGGGTTTCACCATGTTGACCAGGATGGTCTCAAACTCCTGACCTCTGGTGATCCTCCTGCCTCAGCCTCCCAAACTGCTGGGATTACAGGCGTGAGCCACTACTCGTAGCGTTTTTGTTTTTGTTTTTGAGATGGAGTCTCACTTTGTTGCCCAAGCTGGAGTGCAGTGGCGCGATCTCAGCTCACTGCAGCCTCCGCCTCCCAGGTTCAAGCAATTCTCCTGCCTCAGCCTCCCAAGTAGCTGGGACTAGAGGCTTGTGCCACCACACCCAGCTAATTTTTTGTATTTTATAGAGACAGGGTTTCACCATGTTGCCCAGGCTGGTCTTAGACTCCTGAGCTCAGGCACTCCGCCCACCTCAGCCTCCCAAGGTGCTAGGATTATAGGCGTAAGCCACCATGCCCCGCAATGTAGCCCTTTTTGAGCATTACAGATATTGTCATATTTCTGAGGGGAGCTCGAGTAATGTCTATAGAAGCAACTTTCCAGTAATCTCAATGTGGAAATTATTAGAGAAAAAAACTTGGTTAACATATATCTTTTTTTTTTTTTTTTTTTGAGACGGAGTTTTGCTCTTGTTGCCCAGACTGGAGTGCAATGGCCCAATCTCAGCTCACTACAACCTTCGCCTCCCAGGTTCAAGCGATTCTCCTGTCTCAGCCTCCCGAGTAGCTGGGATTACAGGTGCCTGCCACCATGCCCGGCTAATTTTTGTATTTTTAGTGGAGACGAGGTTTCATCATATTGGTCAGGCTGGTCTCAAACTCCTGACCTCAAGCGATCTGCCTGCATCGACCTCCCAAATTGCTGGGATTACATGCGTGAGTCACCACGCCTGGCCCGGTTAACATATATCTTGACCATTTCTAGCTAAAGAATTTAAGGTGCATGTGGTTGGGCAGTAGAGAGTCATTGACAAATTTTGAGTACAGACATGCCAGAGAGCATCTGGGGGCAGATGGATCTGGCAGTGATGTGTAAGTGAGTTGGCATGGGAGACTGGAGGAACAGAGATCAATCCAGAGTGAGGGTAGAACCCTGACTTACAAGTCATCTGTGGGAATGGAAAGGAAGGAGTTTATTTGAGAGCTACCATAAAATCAGAAAATGGTTTGATTGGAACAGAAATGGACTAGAGTGAGAGGGGAGTCAATGGTAACCCCAAGGCAGTGGTTTTCAGATTTTCTCAGGTAAGAACTCCCATGAGATTGTTTAAAATGAAGCTTCTGGCTGGGTGTGGTGGCTCACACCTGTAATCCCAGCAGTTTGGGAGGCCGTGGCGGGCGGATCGCCTGAGGTCAGGAGTTCGAGACCAGCTTGGGCAGCATGGTGAAACCCCATCTCTACTAAAAATACAAAAATTAGTTGGGTGTGGTGGCAGGCACCTGTAATCCCAGCCTCTTAGGAAGCTGAGGCAGGAGAATCGCTTGAACCCGGGAGGCGGAGGTTGCAGTGAGCCGAGATCACGCCACTGCACTCCAGCCTGGGCAACAAAGCGAGACTCTGTCTCAAAAAAAAAAAAAAAAAAACGTAGATTCAAGGTCCCTATCCTTCCAAACCAAGAAAAAAAAAAAGGGTTCTGATTCAACAAGTCAAGAGTGGAGTCTGGAGTCTATATTTTTAAAAAGCATACCAGAAGATTTAGAGGAAAGTTGGTTCTATTCTTATGAAACATTACTCCCAAAGTTTTCAAATCTGGGAGACTTAGAGGGCCCTCCATCTGTAGGGGAAAGATCAAGGTAGAGAGGCCAATTTAGGAAGTAAATCTGGTACACCATGTTATTCTGACCTTCAGTCCATCTCACCATTTTACCCTCCAAGGCTGTTAGGAGAATTGGATGTAGGTGGAGAGTCACAGAAGCAGGTATAGCCATTTTGTGTTTTGAGGATTTGTTTCCGTTTTATTTTTCGTCAATATTTTTCACTGCATTTTTCACATCAACAGAGTTGGGTTTAGGGTTCCCCAGGAGAGCAAGGGAGATGGATGGGTCCCTCCCAGGGGTGCAAGGAAGAGGGCTACGTCCAGCATGTGGGGAGTGAGGGACAAGGGCACAGGGCACACACTCATACACTGGGCACTGGAGAAGGCAGTCTTTTGAGCACAGACACCAAAGAGTTAAACAGTCACCACCTGGTACAGTGTTACAAAATGGGGAGAGTGACCACAGGGTTGGGGCACTGGACGCAGCATGACGAAGGTGAATTTTGATTTTCTTTTTTGTTATTTTCACTTTTTTCCTTTTAACATTTTTTTAAACATTTTACAAACATCTAAAAACTACAACACGTCACAGCTACAGTGGGGTGAGGGGAGGGCACCAAAGAAAGCAGCCACACAGAGTAGGGTGGGATGGGGCAGCCTAACCTACAGAGGCTATTGTGTGGAAGGGTAAAATGGGGAAACTGAGGCTTCTAGTCCCTGCATTAGGGGTCCCTCACTCACTGCCCAACCTCTCCCCACTCAGAGGAGCTGCCAGGAGGGCCCCTGCTTCCTGCCTCTGCCCCAGCTCCTTGTGCTTTTTGATCTGCTGGTTTGACCAGATGCCTGGTTTCTTTCCCTCCCCTGCTCCCCTCCCTGTGAGGGGACAGGTAGGGAGCATGGGAGGGCAGCTGTGCTATTCCCGCCTGTGCTGTAGTGGGTGGAGCCTGTCACTCCAGAGGAGGCCTCTGCTTCTTGAGGAGGGAAGGAGATGGGCCTTGTCAGATGCCCTCAGATCTCCCTAGACTGTGGGACTCTTATCCCAGGCTGGCCTAGGGCTCCTCCATCCCAGGCTCAACACAGAAACCAGATTAGGGGAGGAACTGTGGGAGGCAGGGTTGTGTGTGCATCCGCTGAAATTACCCTTGGCTTATATTTGAGGACAGTATAGTGATACCCCCCGCCCCATGGCACATGCACACACATATGTAAGTATACATACACATTCACACACACTCCTGCGGAGCTGCCTCAGAACTTAATCTATTAATAAATAAGAATCAGAAAGCTAATTTCATAAAATTCAGGCTTCATATTTGCAGCCCAAATTGAGAGGGAAGTGGAGGCCAGAGGGCTGAGGTTTATTGCTTCTCCCCCAGCATCCAACAGGAGATGTGAGAGGGCACCCGAGGCCCACTCTTCAGACTCTAAGAAGTTCTTTTGGTCCATGGTCTACACCAGAGCCCCAGCCCCTAGCATAATTGCATACCTGTGGTTTCACCAGGGCCTAGGCAGAGGGAATGATGGGGAAGGCAGGAAGCCTATTCTGGAACCCCTGGAACAGGGAAGCAAGGGCCCCTCTCTAACAGGGGGAGAAGGATGGGGCTCAGCCTTCTCTTGTGCAAAGTCAAGGGTAGTGGGAAATGGGGAGTACAGCTTCATCTCAAAACTGGGATGAAGGAGCCTTCCCTATAGTCCCTGCCCACGGGGGTTACACACATGCACACGCACACGCACACACAGCTAAGACACCAAACACGGGGAGTGGGGAGTGAGGGCTCTGGAGGTCAGGATGGCAGGGCAGGGAGGGGAAGGAAGGAGTTGTTGGTCTCACAGTGTGCCTGCCAATCCCAAAGCCCTAGACACCCCTTCACTGCAGCACCTGCCCCCGGGTCTCAGGCAGCTTCAGGGCCAGAGAGCTGCCAAGGGCAAGGGCAGCTGAGGCAAAGAGGATGGGTGCAGCCTTGGTGATTCCCACGAAGGATGTGAAGATGCTGATCCCCAGCACAGCTGCCAGCTTACACAGGGCATTCAGGAAGCCAAAAGCTGTGGTCCTGCTCAGGAGTCCCCCAGTGCAGCACGGCGCAAGGTACAGGAGGGAGGCAAAGGAAGAGTGGAGGGCAGGGAAGTGAAGTCCAGGAAGATGCAGGCAGTGTCCAAGAGGGAGAGAGAAGGTTGGAGAGATCAGAGAGGTAAAGGATGTACACCAGGAATGTAAATAAATTGAGAGACAAAGGGAAAGGAGACCAAAAATTGAGGTTAACAGTTAAGACTTCGAGGAGTAGATACAAAAGCTACCAGATTTTTTTTTTTGAGACGGAGTCTTGCTCTGTTGCCCAGGCTGGAGTGCAGTGGTGCGATCTCGGCTCACTGAAAGCTCCACCTCCCGGGTTCAAGCAATTCTCCTGCCTTAGCCTCCTGAGTAGCTGCAATTACAGGCACCCAGCTAACTTTGTATTTTTAGTACAGACAGGGTTTCACCATGTTGGCCAGGCTGGTCTCAAACTCCTGACCTCAGGTGATCTGCCTGCCTCGGCCTCCCAAAGCACTGGGATTACAGGCATGAGTCACCGTGCCCGGCCAAAGCTACCAGATTTTAGAGGAGAAAATGGAAATGTATATCCTCTCACCCCTAAGGATGCTCTTCCCATTCAGCCCTCCTTCCTCACCCCACCCCTCCCCTGAATCCACTGCCCTGCCTCCACCACATTCCAACTACCTCTTGTCTGAGGGGTAGAGTTCAACAGTCAACACGTCCAGCGCATTCCAGGATGCAATGCTGACCCCGCCAAAAAGGCAGAGCAGAGCGATCATGGCCGACTCACTGTTCCCAAAAGACAGGAAGAAGCAGGAGACACAGGACATCACGCTGGAGCCAGCTGGAGCCAGGAGAGGAGAGAGCAGCATGAGCCTGGCCACGGTGAAACCCACCCACAGCCCACCCTGTCCCATCAGCTGGCTTTCAGATAGCCCAGGATGAGACTTGTTCCCAAGGTATCCAACCAAGGTATCCAAAAGGAAGGCTTTTCACTCCTCCTCAACCTCCCTTATAATTGTTTATTAATAATATCAGTAACCATCATTTATTCAATGCCAGCCATGGGCCAAGGCAATTGATGCTTTACATGCATTGATCTAGCACATCAACCCTACGACACAGGTACTATTATCACCTCCATTTTGCAGAGGAAACAACCAGGCTCATAGAGGTAATTTGCCAGAGGCCAGAGGCAGGTGGTGGAGCTGAGATTCAAAACCCATAACCTCAAAGCCTGTGCCCTAACCACTTGCAATTCTGCTTACCTCCTTTACCCCCAGAGAAGCTTCTGTGCCAGTCCCCACCCCATCCTGCAGCACCCCCTAAACAGAAAACATGAGAGAGGAACTCTCTGACCAATCTCTTCCACAGCCCAAGGTGAGAAGCCTGTTGACTGCCTCCCGCAGCCCCTGGCCCCTACTATCAGATCTGACTCAGCCTCTCCCCCTTACCAAGCATTCTGAGCCTGCCGATCTTGTCCATGAGCAGGGCAGACACGATATTCCCAGGAAGCACTGCCAGTGTCCCCAGGAAGCTCACAAAGTATACCATGTAGGCACCTTCGCCCGTCCCTGTCACGTCTAGTGGGCAGCCCTCCTTGTTGTGCAGGAATGTACTGTTTATCAGACGGCTGTTCACAAACTTGTACTCGAACAGGTCTGTGGGCAAAGGCCAAGATAAGCAGGCAGTCATAGCAGATGGGAGAGGGAGGCTGTTACGGCTTATGGCTCAGGGCTCTGCATGTATGAAAGTTAGTAGGAGGGGCTCTCAAAATTATTCACAGTGCTAATCACAAAACATCAAATAACATCACCATGGGAACTAGGGATCTTTAGAGCAGAAAATGACCATCATCTGTCCAACAGTGTGACTTTGTCCAAGTTCTCCCATTAATAGTCTTAGCTGCTTATTCATTCTTTCTGTCCGTGCTAGCTGACTATAAGCAGTAGCGATGCCGTGGACTTAGGAAATTTTTCTGAGAAAAACATTTAAAATAATAAAAAGTCCTATCCATTGTTGTTTTCCTGCAACATGGAAAAAGCTCGCCCAGTATGAGGTGGGAAATTTCAGTCTAGCTCACAAAACCAGCATTTCGTGTGCATATACTGAAGTTTGAGAATCACTATTAAAAAGGAGTGGATTCACGCAATGATCCGCACCAAATACCCCTTTTATTGATTGTTTTTCTTTTTCCCAAGAATGCTATTTTGGATGATTTTTACCTTCTTCAAAGGTGCATTAATTTTACCTCACTGAGTTATAATTTCAGCCAAAGGCAAATAAACTTGATGTTTTTGTCAGATATTCTATTACAGGAAAATGTCCAACATCCATTAGATTTTCAGAATTATTGGTGGTAGCTATCAGGCCCCTCTGCCACCTTCCCACAGGGGTCCAGGGATCTCAGCTTGAGAACCCTAAGATAGTGAATGAAAAAGGTTCCTTCTCATCAAGGTCCACCCAACCCTTTGGTCTGACACCCACCAGCCACCCCGCCTTACCAGTGTTATAGAACACAGTGTTGATGAATGTGCAGTTGCGGAAAAACGTGTTGCTGGATGTGATATCCTCAAAATAACACTCTTCAAACAGGGAATCCTCAAAGGACACTGACTTGAGCCGCAGCCCAATGAACCTGTAAGGCCAGGATGGTGAAAGACACTCCCCCGTCATCCTCATGCCCCCTCCAAGACTCACTCTTTAGCGAAGTAATGGGAAGCTGGGCATTGAGAAGAAACCACAAGTGTTTGCCCCCCAAATGTCTTGTCTTGAACCCCTAGACTCATAAAAGAGACGAGCTAGAAGGAACAGGGAAGAAGTGAAGTTTAAAAGTCCCCACATACTTGTCATTGAAGTACTGCCCGCCTCGGTGGATCTGATTCTCCAACGTGAAGTTAAAAGTTACATGCTCTACGCGCTCCCCGGGGAACACTTTGGTGCGGGATGCGTAGTCCACTGCCTGGAGATGGCGGATCATGTCAGGAAACCAGACGGTCAGGCCATAGTAGCTGAAGAGTCAAGGACAATGGAAACAGACAACAGGGCTTCAGACAAGGCTCAGAGATTAGAATCAGGCAGAGGAGAAAATGGAAATGTGTATCCTCTCCAGAACAAGGGAGAAATGGAGTCAACCTCTGTTAGGACCTTGCTCCTCTCCAGCCTCACCAGCTTCTCCCTGCTCCTCCCTTCAACAGTTGCTGTGCTCCTGGGGGACTTCAGGGTCTCGCACAGCAGCCACTATACCTTTTCTTACCTCCCAAGCATTTGCTTTTCCCTCTGCCAAAAACACTCGTCTCCACCCCAGCCACCCCCACTCCACCTGTCTGACTCCCATTCACCTTTTAGGACTTAGGTCCCCACCCCAGCCCAAGCCCCAAGTGCTCCCACTGCCCTTCCCCCACCCTTCTCTCATCACCCTGCTTCATAGCAAGTTTCGTCTCGCTTCCTTTTTTTCTTTTGAGATGGAGTCTCGCTCTGTCACCCAGGCTGGAGTGCAGTGGCGCGATCTCGACTCACTGCAACCTCCGCCTCCCGGATTCACACCATTCTCCTGCCTCAGCCTCCAGAGTAGCTGGGACTACAGGCGCCCACCACCATGCCCGGCTAATTTTTTGTATGTTAGTAGAGACGGGGTTTCACCGTAGCCAGGATGGTCTCGATCTCCTAACCTCATGATCTGCCCGCCTCGTCCTCCCAAAGTGCTGGGATTACAGGCTTGAGCCACCACTCCCGGCCTCATCGTCCTGCTTCTTGACCAAAACATAAACTCCAGGAGGACCTTGGACCACATCTGTTTCATCCCAGCACAGAATAGAAACTGAATCCTGGTCAGCCTACAGTACAAGTTTGTTGAGTGAACTAGCGAAGTAGAGGAGCTGGCTGCAGGATCAGAGGAGGTCTGCATGGCACCTTCCCTCATTGCTTGTCCCCTGCATCTCCATTCTCCCCACCTCTCTCCCAGCCCACACACCACCACAACCACCACATATCACCCAGCCCACCCATCTCCTCACCTGAATGACATGGTGAACCACACACCCATCATCATCAGAGTGATGCGCCGATATTCGGGACCAAAACAGGAGAGAAAATTCCCCCAAACCTACAGGGGACCGGACAAAGTCAGACCTTGGCTATACTAAGTTCTAGCACCCATAGATCCCCACTTTTCTGCCCTCCCACCTCCCTTCAGCTCACCCATCACCCACACACATAGACTTCAGTCCTGCCTTCTTCTCCACTTCCCCCACTCCCTTCTATCTACCACCCCATCCACCATTACCTGCCCCCCTAGGCTCAAGGCCCGGACCCCCCAGCGCTGGTACCAGGTCCCTGTGTCCGACTGGATCTCAATCAATTCATCCTCCTGATGAATCGTCTTAATGTGGGTTACCTGGGGTCAAGAGAAGGGGTGGGCAGTCACACACTCTGTGTTTCCCAACCTCGGCCAGGTGCCTCAGTTTCTCCTGCATTAGCAAAATGGGAGGCAGGAGGTGGATATGATACCCTGAAAATCTCCTTACGGTAGAGTGTGGTCTGAGGTGGGGGGTACTCAGAGAGGGGCCAGGTAGGGGCTGGGGCTGCAGGGCATGGAGGTCTGAGTCGGGAGGGCTGTGGCTTACTGAGAACACTCGCTCAGGATGTCCTTTGGCTCGCATGTTGGTATCATGGACCTGCTTCAGCACCATCCAGGCCTCATCATGCTTTCCATTCTAGAGCCAAAGACACAATCCCCACATCCAAGTCAGCCCCTACCTGACCCAGAGTTATAGACCCCCTCCCTCCCACCTGGCTTCTGTAGTCACAGGACACTAAATGGTTCCCAGCCCTCAACCCCACCACCAAGCCCTGACCTATGGGCATGCACTCACCACTCTGAAAGAGCCCCAAGCTGAGGTATAGCAAGACAATCAGACTTGGGCAAGAGCTGCGGGTTGGGGGTGGGGAGTGTTGTCCAGGGGAAAAAGGCAAGCACAGGTCTTGGGAATTCCATAGTACAGAGGAATGTAAAAACCAAAGGTAAGGGAAATGATGGGCAAGCATGTAGTCAAAGACCTAATCCTGCTGGGGTTAGGAGGGGAAGGTATAGGGGGTGGGAATGTCTCTTGAGCTGTAAATGCAGGACAGGGCCAAGGCCCTTCCCTGCAAAATCTTAAGTCATCCATGGGTGAAGAGGTCCCCTGGTTTCTCCACCCAAGAACCCCTCAGGGACACATTCCAAGGCAAAGGATGCAAGATAAAGTCCCCTGGAGAGTGGACTCTGTGAGGAAGGCAGGCAGTCAAACAGGATCAAATCAAACTCCAGTTGGTGTTTGAACACAGAAGCCCCTGCAGCCCTCCACACTCCACAGCCCGCACCCCACCCCACCCCATGCAGCTCAGCCCCATCACCTCTAGGAAGAAACGGGGGCTCTCAGGCTGCGTGGTCAGAGCCCCAATGGCAAACACAGAAGGAAAGGCACAGACGAGGACGAAGACCCTCCAGCTGTGGAACTGGTAGGCAGAACCCATCTGAAAACTCCACCCTGGTAGGGAGAAAGTGACAGCATCAGCAGAGAGGCCAGAGGCTGGGGGAACCCACCACAGGGAGCACAGAAGAAGAGGGAGGAGGGAGATAACCTGGGGTGGATTTCCGGGGGCTGCTCACCATAGTGGGGGATGATGGCCCAGGCCATAGCAGCTGCGTACACGCCACCAATCATCCAAAACATGCAGAGCCAGCTCAAATGCTCCCCTCGTTTCTCCTGGGCCAGAAACTCGGAGAAATAGGAGAAGACAATGGGGATGGACCCTCCAATCCTAAAGTGCATTTCAAGAATTCAGCATTAGCAAATGGCCATAGTCCTGATCCCCTGCCCCACTGCTCTGGACCCCGAGCCCCTGTTGTCTTCCAGGCTTTTGAAGAGACTCCATCTCACACATAAAGCCTTACAAGCTCCCATGTGGGCCAGCCATCAAGCACCCATCCTTGGGACCATGGGAAACAGGCAAGCGAGTCTCAGGGAAAGGGAAAGAGCAAATCTTAAATCTTGAAAATGACTTACAGAGTTGGAAGGGCGGGAAGGTAATTGCAGAAAAGAGAATAAATCTCCAGAGAAAAAAGACAAGCCAAAAGCCTCCAAGGGCAGATGTTGTGGGAATGGCCAGAAAGGAGCTTGGAGTTGAAGCAGAGTAAGCGGGCCTGCCATGCTTGCAAAAGTGAAGGGGCAGTGCGGACAAGGCGTCAGGGTTCTGGCAGGTGTGGGTGTTAGCAAGGTTTGTTGTGTAATGCAGGAAATGTGTAGACTCTGGTAGGGGGTAACTCTGGGTCCACAGGAGCCCAGGGGTGGGGCTGAGGCCCACTAGGCCTCTTTGTGGAGGCAGGCTCAAAAATGGAACTAGAGGTGGGGTGGAGGACTCAGGAGTGGGCCGACAAGGAACAGCATTCTGGACAGCAGCAGACAGGTCCTGGGCAGGGAGGAGCTGGCCTGAAGATGGTTGGGGGAGAAAGGAACTCATTCATCCATTCAACTCACACAGATTTAAGGTGCATTTGGTGTGCCTGGCACTGTGCTGGGCCCTAAAGATACAACAGTGACCAAGGCACAGTCCTGCCCTCAAGGGACTTAGGAAGTGGACACTCACCCAACCCCAGAAAGTAGGCGGCAGAAGAGGAAAGTGCCGTAACCCTGGACAAAAGATGAGAAGAAGGCGAAGACGCTGTTGACTGAGAGCGAGATGAGCAGACACTGCCTCCGACCCAGCCGGTCAGCCAGACCTCCCCAGAGGAAGGCTCCCACCATCATGCCCAGGTAGACGATGAGGCCTGGAAGGAGGAGGAAAACAGGCAGAGGGGGTGTGAGCAGACACACCTTAATTCTCCCAGGAGATGAGCACTGAGGGAGCTGAAGGATCTGAAAAACTTCTAGAAGCTAAGTCTACCCAGAGATTAGAGCAAGTGAGAGAAAATGAATAGTGTAAGCAAAGATAGAAGATCATCTCTGCAGGCCAGGGGTTCAAAGGCAGGAATGAAGATATGGGAGAACCTGCAAACTCTCCACTCTCTTCGGTCTGTCTCATTTCTCACTCTGACACACACACAGTGACACCTTTACCCCTGGCTCACTTTGAAGGAGGAATGGGTGTGCCTAGGATCACAGACCACCCCAGGGTCCTCTCTATTCTCCCTGCTTTGATCCCTCAAAGCAGCAGGAGAGCTCTCATTTGTTCCTGGGGAAAGGGGCTCCAATTCATTTCATCTTCCCAGGAAATCTCCCACACAAAATCCATCCTTTACTCCTTCCAGTCTCAATATTTCTGGTCCAAAAACTCTCCTGTTTTTCACTTCCTTCATAAAACCAGAGCTGGAATTAATCTTTAAAATCATCTACTCCAAACTTTGCATTTTCCCATGCCCAAACCAAGCCCCAGGAAGAAGAGACCTGTCCAAGACCCCATGGCAATTTGGTGGCAGAGTAAGGCCTCGATTCTTTCTCTGTGAGTCTACGGGGTTCCTCCTCAGAGTCCCTGTCAGGAAAGGCCATCAAAGACTACATCCTGTCCCCTGGAAACTCCCGTCTGAGTGACAGAAAGTCTAACCAGCTTCTCTGGCAGAAGATCCAGGACCCTCCCCCTCCCCCAACCACCCCAAACTGACTCTCCCCATTTATACCAAGGAGTTTGGATACTGGCTTCTTGTTCCCCAATCAGTGAAAGGGAACAGGATAACCAGAGGGAAAACTATGAAGAAACATTAAATGGTAGGGACCATCCTACCACAGCCACCTCCTGCAGAATGAAGCAGACCACCACCCAACCACTGGCCCAAGCCCCAGTCCAGCTGCCCTCCCGCAAGCCCCTCTGTCACATTCAACTTCACCCTGACCCAAGGCCAAGAAGAGGGAGTGTGTGAGGGAAGAGTGTGCAGAGGAACCCTGAGCCCTCTGGGAACATCTTGGGTGCAGGGTCCTAGGGAACCCAGTGGTAAGGATAAGAGCAATTTCCAGGAGCAAGGAGGTTTCCAGAGTTTGAGGGGATAAGGCTGGAGCCCCCCATGTCTTACCTAGCATGCCTTTGTTGGAGTCGGACAGGCACATGTCTTTCTCAGCGCTGGGCAGCACGAAGCCCACCACAAAGACCTCCACACCATCAGCCATCAGCGCCAGACCAAGCACAAAATACAGTGTCCACTGGAAGCGGCCGTGGCCACACTCCCGTAGGATGGCTTCATACTGTTGGGCCAGTTCTTCTCGTTCTTTCCGTCGTTGTGCCTCCCCCCGGCCCCCAGGGGGACCCTCCCCATCACTCAAGCCCCCCCTTACTCCAGCCAGGGGCGCCCCATCTGCCATCCGCTCGCCTTTGCCCCCAGACTCTGCCCGGGGAATGCCCTGATATTCCCCTTCATAGATCTCATCATCCTCGTCATGGCCCTCAGTAGCATCACTGGATGCACCACCTTCCTCCTCATCCTGGGTCCCTTCTCCTCGGTAATAACCATCACTGGGAGCAGGGAAGTCATCATCATCATCCTCCTCCTCAAAGCGGGAGTACGATCTTCGGGAATATTCGTCCTGGACTCTGTCCAGGCCCTTCACCACCTTCTTGGCCGCATGCTTTTTGACTTCCTTAGCAATGTCTTTGGCCCCACGGATGAAAGCTGCCCGGTCTCGGAAGCCCTCTTCCATGATGGGGCTTGGGGCACTTCACCGGGTCTTCTCCACCTCCTGCTTCTTTTTCAGCTTTTTGCTCAAGGACTTGTAGAGTCAAAAAGACCCCTCCCCACAGTTACTTAGATGAAGTGTGTTCCAGTATCTCTGGGCACAAAAAAAAGAGCAAACAGGTCCTAGCCAATGAGTGCCTAGGAAGGAAAAGGAAGGAGAGGAGCTTTGACCTATACCCAGTTCAGTTGGGTGGATGGGGAAGGGACAGGGGGAGCAGGGGAATGGGAAGGGGAAGGGGAGCCAGATTGGGAGGCTAAGCCAGGATAACTCAGGAAGGGTCGCCTGCTTCTCTTCCACAAGCCTCTGGAGACCTAGAAAAAATAACAGACAGCAAAAGGAAGTTGTGAGTCCCAAGGTGGTGAAGAAGGCCAATATAAAGCCTCTCAACCCAGAGCCCCATCTGGACCATGTGGTGCAGAGATGGTCTTCTCGCTTTAGGCTCCCATCCACACACTAAAAAGGGATGGCTATCTGGGCTAACCGGGTCACTCACATAGAAGTCCCCTTACTTTGACCTTGGAGGCCTGGCCTGTGGAATTTGCTCCAAAGTCGCAGTCACCTACCCCCAAACCCACCCCAGCCCTTGCTTTATCACCAATCTGCAAAGAACTAAACAGGAAATACGAAAAACCAGAATTCCCTTCTTTAGTCTTGCCTGGGTTTCTTACTGGGGGTGGAGTTGAGGAGGATGTGTAAGAGGACAAGCCCTCCAACCTGTGGCCTTCCCTCCTCTGATGGCATCTGAAGGCAGGGGCTTCCACTGTCCTTCCCTCAGGTCCCATGTTTACAGGCTTCAACAAGGAGGGATTTTCTCTCAATATAGTCTAATGGGTAAATGCTCAGCTTCCAGAGTCACAAAGACATGGGTTTGACTTCCTGTTTTGGCAAATACTAGCTAAGGGACCAAGCCTCAGTTTCTTCTTGTGTAAAAAGGGGAAAGTAAGGGTTGAATGATATAATGTATCTATGCTCCTTACCATAAGTCACCTGGCACATAAAAATGATGAATAAATATTAATTATTAATTTTGTGGTGACAGTAATATAGTGAAATGCCCTATACTACCTCATAAGGTCCCCAGATGAAAGCCATCTTGGATGCTCTTTAGGGTGAGCAGCAGGAAGGGACACTGGCAAGGAGAATCCTGGTTCAGGGCAAAGCACATGACTGTTAGGGGTGACCTAAGTTGAAATCCCAACTCTGCCACTTACTAACTGATCTCAGTCAGGGTAGTTAACCTCCCTAAGCCTCAGTGTCCATCTATTTTAACTGGGGATAATTAAATTGGGAGACTGTTTCTTGGAGTTGATGTGAGAATGTAATCTCACAGTAGATACTCTATGTTAGTTTTCTTCCTTCCTATGATGTTGAAAGTGGGAAAGAAACAGGAAGCAGCAAGGGACAGCAGGGGGGTCATACTTAGATGCTGTTGCCCAGCATCCTTGCAAACAGAGTCCCAAGACCCCCCTGTCTATGTTTCAACTAATTCCAGTAGCTGGGCCCACATTAACTACCTCCAGAAAAACTAGGGAAGATCCAGAAAAGGGGGACCTGGAACCCAAGTAAAGTGGAGGAAAGATGGAAAGCTAAGAGGTGATGACTGTCCACTGCCACCTTGCTTCAGAATGTCATAGATAGGCCCCCTTTCCACAGATGGGGGTGAGAATGGAAATGACTGTCAAATGCATACATTTCCAACATGAGGTTCTAAGGCCTACAGTTGCATCCCATCCCTCCAGGGCCTCCCTTCCTAATCCCCCTTAATCCTTTCTGCTCCTCCTCCAGGAGTCAAGGAAGAAGGAGTCCACAAACACCGCATTGCGTAGGAGGCGGATGTAGAATAAAGGGGGTTTGGGTGTCCCCCCAAAAAAGACATTCTCCAGAGGAAGGCATGGGATAGCCCCCTTCCTTCATAGGAGCAGAGGAAGCAGGCCTAGATTCTGATCAGAAATCATCCCCCTAAAAATATCCTGCCTCCGGTGCTCCCACCCATCCAGGGCCTTCATTAAATCACACACACACACACACACACACACACACACACACACACACACACGCCCTGGTAGAAGACGGTAAGCAATGCTATGTGGTTCAGAGAGAAGCACTGGCAAGCAGCGCCTTACCCCCTCAGGACAGATGTAAGCAGTGGACCACGGTGACCAGAAGCAGTGACCCCTATGTCACCTTTTCTTCATGGTTCAGGGCCCAACCATCCCCCATGAAAGAGCTGGAACTGCGGAATCCCCTCAGCGCATGGCAATTTGCTAGCTTTCCTCTCTTTCCTAACCAGGATCTCCCCGCCAGCCCTGAAGGAGGCAGGACCCACCAGGAGCCATACTCTATGTTTGTTGACCCTATTTCCCCCTGAGAGGGGCACGTAGGGCAGGGAAGCCTTCCACAACCACAGCAGGATATGAGGTCTCAACAGCCAGCTTCCTCAGGGCCAGCAAGCCCAGGAGGTCAGGAGAGAAAGAAAGAAGACAAATTCTTTGAGCTGGTGAGGAAGTGGTGCTATTTTTAGCCCCCAAAACAGCACAGGGTGGCTAAGCCTGGGGGAGTGAGACAAGACTTGGAGAGGTGGAGGTTAAAGGAGACAAGGTTCAGGGTTACAAGGTCCTAGGCTGGCTGACTTCACCTGACAGGAAAAAATGTGCCCAGGAGATTTTCTGCAGAGGGTGGAGACAGGCAGGGGACTCCAGAGCAAATGCTTCCTTCCAGAACAGCTCGTCCAGTCCTGGGTCCAGAACCCCCCACCCTCCCAGTCAAAGCCCCTGACTTTGGGGTCCACTCAGATCCCCAGGCCTTCCTAGCTCAGGTGACAAGGTCATTAAAAAGCAATCACTTATCAAAACGTCCGCGGGGGCGGGGGTAGAATGTGGGAGGTGCGGGAGCACCCCTTCCCCATGACAGCCCGGTCATCGAACCTCAGCCCCCACCCAGGACCATCAAGACTGCGCCTCCCCTCCCCACATCCTACCCAGGGTTAGGAAGATAGGAGCACCCACAGTTCTGAGGGATAAAAATGAGGGTGTCAGCTGAGAATGCACACTGAGGAATACGGAGAGGCAGAGAGGGGGACGCAGGGAGAGACCTCCGCATGCACAGACATAGAGACCGCCCCTATCAGCATTTGCAGCGACCCCCCCACACCCCATCTTGCCTCAGCTCCGGAATAAGGGAAAAGCCCCCAGAACTGACTAAATCCCTGCTCTGAGCACCTCCTCCACCCTTGGTCCTGCTGCTAGACAAGTGTCCACCTTCACTCAACATCCCTTCCCCCCACCCTGGAGCAACTGCCGCCAGCCCCCGCCATCCATGCCCCCAACACCTGGCGGCTCTACATCTCTGTCTCCCCAGTATTTCCATTCTTCACTCCCCTTCCCTCCATCCTTCACCTGCCCTTCTTCCCCTGCCCCCCCACCCACCCAAGTCCAGGCGTGCACACTGAGGCAGCATCCATTCTCCAGCCCCAGCCAAGGTCATTTATCATTCATCCTGGGGGTGGGGGGACGTCAAGGTGAGGAGGGGATAGGAGTTTGAGGGAACCTCATCCCACCTCGCAACCCCACCACCACGTTAATCTCCGAAGGGGATAGTGGGGACTTGGTTATGGTAGAGAAAAACACCCCTCCTCCCCATTCACCAATATTATACATATGCGTGCGTGTGTGTGTGTGTGTGTGTGTGTGTGTCCTGAAGAGCACAACTGAAATAAATGTCCATCCCCAAACCACCACCAACCCACCAACCCCCCTCACCCCTAGAGAGGGGATCGTCACCCTCCCCATAAGCAAAGCATGGGAGGATAAAATGGCTGCAAGGCAAGGCAAAGATGCTTCTGCCAGGGGCGGGGAGGAGGTGAGCGACTGAGAAAGGGGTCTCACCTGGTCTAGGTTCCCCGGGTAAGGAGTCCCGGGCGAGGACGGGGGTCCCGGCCGCGGGCGGAGGCGGCAGCGGCGACTGCTCCCGGCACCAGGGAAGCGGCAATGCAGACCTGCCACCCCCCTCCACCACTCCAGCCCCGCCTCCGCCCCCCCCCTACCCCGCGCCACTGAGCATCGGGAGAGACCATTGGTGGGGAGGGGAGAAAAAAGGATGGGGAGGGAGTCAGGGCACGGGGAGAAATGATGAAAGGGCCGGAGGTGGTCACAAGAACAGCTGGAAATGGCACCCAGCCCTTCCCAGGCCCTTCCTAGTAAAAGATAAAAGGAACTAAAGAAAAAAACAGTGATGTTAGGAAGACAAGTGGGAAGACAGGGAGATGGGGGATGTGGCAGCCCCTTCCTTAGCACCCCAGTCTCAGTATGGCAGGACCCAATAATTTCAGGGGCTTTTGCTGCCTTCAAAACACCTCCCTTGCCTTCTCCACTGCTCTCAAACTCCTTTTTCACAACAGTCTCCCAAATCCAGAGTGCTCCTATTCCAAGTTTACCTGGACATTTTAGAGAAAGCAGAGATAACAAGGTGTGGTTTCTATCCTGAACTGCCAGAGTCAGAGACCCCTGGATTCCTTCCATCTCTTTCCTCAAAAAACAGTCCAGGTTACTTATTTACAGTGGACACCTCCTCATCCTGTCCATTCAGTTGGTGGTAGCAGAAGTACTGGGGAAGTTGAGGGATTTTTACAGACCTGACCAACCGGACAGTTCCCCTTCCATTAATTTGCTCCAATGACTCAAAAAGGATCCTCTCAATACCCTTCTCCATTTTCTCTTACTCTCCTCTACCTCCCTCCCCTCCCCTCCACACACTTGTACTTCCCGGGCAGGAAGAAGTAAATTGTTTCAGCTTTTCCCTTCATCTTTCCTTTGCTCTTGCATCAATAACCTGGACTCAGAGATCCAAGACATGCCACTTGGTGACACTTGATGACCATCCCTGCCGAAGGAGTGAGAGAGAATATGGTGATTTGGGGAAATACATCCTGAATGTGTCTATGCCAGATAAGGTCAGGACCTTCCAGACAGCACTGACCTGGGCTTGGACCTGGGTTCTCACTGCTAACAAGCTGTCAACTCTTGGTCAAGTTCTCCACATCTGTGAACTTCAGGTTTCTCATCTGGAAAAGGGGGGCTTGGACTAGATACTGCATCAGGTCCCTCTCAGATCTAATAGCTTGTGATTCTGCCTTACTAAATGTGGAGGCTTCAGAATGCTGAGATATATACATGGAGAAGGCTGACAGGCTATGTCCGAAGAGACCACACAGGTAACATTTGCCAGGTTGAATTTACCTCTGACAGGGACACGGGCCTGGGCTTTGCAGACTCCAAAGCTGGATCTTGGAAATAATCATTCATGCCAACAAAGTTCACAATCTTCTGAAATATAAAACCATAATACATAAATATTAATTTATC
This sequence comes from Pan paniscus, assembly GCF_029289425.2. Classification (NCBI taxonomy): domain Eukaryota; kingdom Metazoa; phylum Chordata; class Mammalia; order Primates; family Hominidae; genus Pan; species Pan paniscus. The sequence goes on along the minus strand of NC_073249.2, from coordinate 99,920,572 downwards.
ATAAATATTTAACTGTCACTCAGACTGAAAACTCATATCTACATGTCTAGTACATTCTCTCCCTGAAGCCAAATCAGAATCATAATGTCAATGTATAAATGCACAATGACATTACTGGAGGATTTGTATCTTTAATGGCATCTGGCCATCTGCAATAAGCAGCCATGCCAATGGGTCCAGAAAACTCTTCTTGGCAACAATCTTCTACCCCCACCTCTTTGCTATTGGCAGCCTTGCCAGCACTCCTGGACTACTCTGAATCTGACGGCTTTCCAGGATGGTGCTTGGACTGGCCTCAGGGACTCTCCCTTTACTAGACTTTCATTGCTGACCCGTCATCAGGTTAACACACATTCTTTTTCTTTTTTTTTTTTTTTTTTTGAGACAGAGTCTCACTCTGTCGCCCAGGCTGGAGTGCAGTGGCGCAATCTCAGCTCACTGTAACCTCCACCTCCGGTGTTCAAGTGATTCTCCTGCCTCAGCCTTCCCAGCAGCTGGGACTACAGGCACGAGCCACCACACCCAGCTAACTTTTTTTTTTTTTTTTTTTTTGAGACAGAGTCTTGCTCCGTCGCCCAGGCTGGAGTGCAGTGGCACAATCTCGGCTCACTGCAAGCTCCGCCTCCCGGGTTCATGCCATTCTCCTGCCTCAGCCTCCCGAGTAGCTGGGACTACAGGTGCCCGCCACCACACCCGGCTAATTTTTTGTATTTTTAGGAGAGACGGGGTTTCACTGTGTTAGCCAGGATGGTCTCAATCTCCTGACCTTGTGATCCGCCCGCCTCAGCCTCCCAAAGTGCTGGGATTACAGGCGTGAGCCACTGCGCCTGGCTAACTTTTGTATTGTTAATGGAGACAGGGTTTCACCGTGTTGGCCAGGCTGCTCTCGAACTCCGGACCTCAAGTGATCCACTCACCTCTGCCTCCCAAAGTGCTGGGATTACAGGCATGAGCCACCACACACAGCCAGGTTGACAATATTCTTTATTTAAATATGTTAACATTTTCTTTTTTTTTTTTTTGAGACGGAGTCTCGCTCTGTCGCCCAGGCTGGAGTGCAGTGGCGTGATCTCGGCTCACTGCAAGCTCTGCCTCCTGGGTTCACACCATTCTCCTGCCTCAGTCTCCCGAGTAGCTGGGACTACAGGCGCCTGCCACCACGCCTGGCTAATTTTTTTGTATTTTTAGTAGAGACGGGGTTTCACCGTGTTAGCCAGGATGGTCTCAATCTCCTGATCTCATGATCCGCCCACCTTGGCCTCCCAAAGTGCTGGGATTACAGGCGTGAGCCACCGCACCCAGCAAAATATGTTAACATTTTCAATTAGGTTATAGCCAAGTCCAGCAGGAGAGCATTTGGCCAGCAGGGAGCCATTTCTTCCCTTTAAGTTGACTTTGCCTACTCTCCACTGATACCTTATTTGCTAAAATAGAAATCTTGTATACTTTTAGAGTGAAAACTTATACCATCAGCCCTCCATATCCATGGGTTTGGCATCCATGGATTCAACCAACTGTGGATGGAAAATGTAGTTAGGCCTATGATGGTTGCATTTGTACTGAACATGTATAGACATTCTCCTCTTGACATTTATTTCCTAAACAATACAGTATAACAACTACTTGCATAGTATTTACATTGCATTAGGTGTCACAAGTAATCTAGAGATGATTTAAAACACACTGGAGGATGTGCCTAGGTTATATGCAAATGTGCCATTTTATATAAGAGATTTGAGCATTTGTGAATTTTCTTTTTTTTTTTTTTTTTTTTTTGAGACGGAGTCTCGCTCAGTCGCCCAGGCTGGAGTGCAGTGGCGCGATCTCGGCTCACTGCAAGCTCCGCCTCCCGGGTTCACGCCATTCTCCTGCCTCAGCCTCCCGAGTAGCTGGGACTACAGGCGCCCGCTACCACGCCCGGCTAATTTTTTGTATTTGTAGTAGAGACGGGGTTTCACCGTGTTAGCCAGGATGGTCTCGATCTCCTGACCTCGTGATCCGCCCGCCTCGGCCTCCCAAAGTGCTGGGATTACAGGCGTGAGCCACCGCGCCCGGCCTGTGAATTTTCATTATCTGTGGAGGGTCCTGGAACCAATCCCTTGAGAATACACAAATGACTGTATATATTTTCAAGTTCTGAGGGAAGACCTCATCATTTTCCCCCAGGTGCCAGTGCCCTGTCCCACCAACCACTCCTTTGTAGTCTCCTTTGCTGGGGCCATTTAATTTTAGAGTTCCTATGGGCTCAGTCCCAGGGGCGGGAAGACTTCTACTCTCTTCTTGCTCACCACAGGCAGTCCCGACTTTAATACTGCCTATATGCTGATGATTCCCATTTATATCTGCAGTCCAGACCTTCCCATCAAGCCCAGACTCAAAATCTCTGTCTATTCAATATCACCATGAACATCTAATAAGCATATCAAACTGGGGAAGCTAGAATTTCCGAGCCAACAGCCTCCAGGCTGAAGCAGCTGCCTCCCCTTACCTCAATTTTGTTTCAAATGGTTCCCTGCCATGATGTGAAAAAGGGCTGAAAAATGGTTTTTGGGAGCTCCCTAACTGGCTCTGACCTCAGCCTGCCTCCAATCCCAAACAGCTCTAGTGCATTATACACCATGCTATTTATCAATCTGTTTCTCCTCAGAAACATCCCATCCACCTGGATTGAATTTCTCCTTGCCTGGGAAAGGTCTATCCTTCCTTTAAGATTAAATGCAGGTATCACTTTTTTCCCAGGACTTTTCTTTTTTTGAGGTGGGAGGTGGGGGACAGTTTCGCTCTTGTTGCCCAGGCTGGAGTGCAATGGCTTGATCTCGGCTCACTGCAACCTCCACCTACCAGATTCAAGCGATTCTCCTGTCTCAGCCTCCTGAGTAGCTGGGATTACAGGCGCCCACCACTGCACCTGGCTAATTTTTGGTATTTCTAGTAGAGACGGAGTTTCACCATGTTGCCCAGGCTGGTCTCGAACTCCTGACCTCAGGTGGTCTGCCCGCCTCAGCCTCCCAAAGTGCTGGGCTTACAGGCGTGAGCCACTCACTGTGCCTGGCCGTTTTCCTGGACTTTCATGCCAGAATAGGTAACTTTCTTCCTGCTCTCAAAATATTTTGTTTCATTAACAATCTCTTATGTGTCAGTTTTGACAGCAGAACTGCCTTGCTTATCTTTGAATCCTCAGCTGTCACCAACAGACAGCCTTTGCAGGTACCATAAAAATGTTAATGAGAATGATGGACGAGAACAAGAGGGCCATGCTCACTTCTTGCCTAGAATTTAGTAAAGTTCACAGTTACATATGCCAGAGGGCACTTCAAGAAAGGGGTGACTTAACAGGATTAATGTGGCAAAGAACATGGGGGAGAAAAAGGCCATTGGATTTGGTCTACTGAAGTCTTTAAACTGAGATTTACACGTGATGAAAATCAAGTTTGGAAGGACTGAGAAATGAGAAAAAAAATTGAAATACAAACTCCTTATCTGAGATGACTGTTTACAGACATCTGTAGGAACAGAACAAAATGGAACACGTATGGAACATTTACTGTCTCCATTTACTCATTTTAATTTGTTTTGTAATTATGTAAGACATCTATATTGTTCCAAATGAAGAACACATTAACACAGTATACTCAGAGAATCCAGCTTCCCTCAATATCCACTCCCTCCCCAGTGTTATCAATTTCCATTAGTATTTGGTTTATCCTTTTTTTTTTTTTTTTGAGACAGAGTCTCGCTCTGTCGCCCAGGCTGGAGTGCAATGGCATGATCTCGGCTCACTGCAGCCTCCGCCTCCCAGGTTCAAGTGATTCTCCTGCCTCAACCTCCTGAGTAGCTGGTTTACCCATTTTTAAAAACGTTAAGTAAATACATATATATATATATGCTACCCTTAGAGAAGGTAGCACACTACACACATTATTTTCTTCACTTGGAGATCTCTCCACAGCAGTACGTAGAGATCTTCACTTGGAGATCCTTTTTACAGCTTTTTTTACATTCCTTCTTACAGCTGCACAGTACTCTGCTGCATGAATTTATCAGTTTATTCAACCGTCCCTTTATTGATGGAGATGTGAGTTTCCAATCTACTGCCATTATAACAGTGCTGCAATGAACTGCATAGTGCATGTTACTTCATTTTTGCCAGACTATCTCCAGATACATCTGTTCACTTTAAAACAATAGTCCGGCTGGGTGAGGTGGCTCACGTCTGTAATCCCAGCACTTTGGGAGGCTGAGGCAGGGGTGATCACTTGAGCCCAGGAGTTCAAAACCAGTCTGGGCAATATGCCGAAATCTCACCTCTATAAAAAATACAAAAATTAGCTGGGTGTGGTGGCACACACCTGTGGTCCCAGCTACTTGGGAGGCTGTGGTGGGAGAATCACCTGAGCCTGGGAGGTTGGGGCTGCAGTGAGCCATGATCGTGCCACTGCACCCCAGCCTAGGCAACAGAGCAAGACCGTGTCTCCAAATAAAAAAAAGAAACAAAAAAAATGATGATCCTATGCTATATATATTGGGTCCCTATCTTCCAAACTAGAAGATAAGCTCTACATAAGGAAACAATTACTCTAGTGCACAGCAAAGCTCAGCAACTGCAACAGCACATTACAGAATAAGCCTTTAAAATGTGGAGTAAGCACCCTTGCTCCTACTCCTACCTTACCATTCTTTTCATGATACTGACATCTCTTCTTAAAAGAAAAAGAGAAAAGTTACTATTGTCAAGGAAAACACCACAAATAAACAAGGAGTTTAGTTTTATTTTCTCTGTGCATTTGCAAAATACTCAGGACCAACATAAAAAAGAAATACCTCCTGTGGAAAAAGTTACATTAAAAAGGGGAATGGAGTGGGGGTGCTGAAAGGGATTAGTACCTTTGCCCCAAGGAGCTACAGCATCTCTGATTGGTCCAAGGAATAGAAAAGATATTGGGAAGATGTAACAGGAGGAAGGAAAATGTGAATTTACTGAGGGAGAGGGCCTCGAAGTGGGCCTCGAGGGGGAACTGGTGGCCGGGGAGTGGGTCTGGGTGGAGGGAGAGGCCCCCGCTGGTAGCCATAGGGTGGGGGTCGTGGAGGGCCAGTGTATCCATGGGGGGGCATCAGTGGAGGAGGTCCACGCATACCATGCGGAGGCATAGGACCTGGGTGACCTGCAAAGAGTAAAAGAAAAGTTAGTAAGGGCACGGGACAAGGGGTGTGCCTACAGGAAGCTGTAAGAACATGATAAGTGCAGATGAGGGAGGTGGCTAGAGCCGACTTACCCATGGGAGATCCGAATGGAGGCCCTCGGGGGGGCATGCCCATTGGAGGAGGTCCAGGATGAGGCATTCCAGGTGGTGGTCGGGGCGGTGGCTGGCCCCCAGAGCCTGGGGGTCCAGCGTGGGGATGTCCTAAGCCATGAGGGCCATGGTGTGCAAGCTGCATCTGAGACATCCCTATGAAAATAAAATAGACACAAGAAGAAAAGAGACAAAGAGAAGGAGGCAAAGAAAATAGAAAAAGGAAGAAAACAAAATTAGAAAGAAAGTGACATCAGAAAGAGAACTATATAGAAAAAAGGGTATAGAAAATAAGGCTGGCTGGGCACAGTGGCTCATGCCAATAATCCCAGCACTTTGGGAGGCCTAGGTGGATCACTTGAGCCCAGGAGTTCAAGAACAGCCTGGGCAACATAGTGAGACCCCAGCTCTATCAAAAAATACTTTTAATTAGCCAGGCACGGTGGTGTGTGCCTCTATTCCCAGCTACTCAGGAGGCTGAGGTGGGAGGATCACTTGGGCCTGGGACGTCAAGGCTACAGTGAGCCAAAACTACGCCACTGCACTCCAGCCTGGATGACAGAGTGAGACCCCATCACCAAAAAATAAAAATAAAAAAAGAAGGGTGGTAAAAAGTGCTCCCTATCCTTGACCCTATTCCAACAGCACAAACCAACCAATCAACCAATTACTCAATCAACTCCTTACCCTATTTGCTTGCTTCTTCCATGATTTAGGTACTGTAATAGTAATGATGAAGTATATAACAAGTGGAGTAATAACTCTGTTGATAGGATTTGAGAAAGTAGCAGAGGACATACTGTCTAAGCAAAGATCTAATTCTAAAGGATGAATACTTCAGGAGGATAAGATCATGGGAAGAAAGCATCCAAGCAGAAAGATTACCATGTGCAAGTCACAGGTGTGGCAAACAGCACAGTATGTTCCAGGAAATGCCAGGAGCAAAATGCAGTTATAGAAATGAGGGGCAGGAGCCAGATCATAAAGAGCTGTGAATGCTACGGTAATGAGTTTGGGTTTTACTCTGTAGGTCAAAGGCTGCAACAGAGGAATTCTGAGCAAGTGTGTGCACATCTGTGTCTTAAAAAACCTACACTGTGAAAGTAGATCAAAGTTAGGGAAAACTGGAGTCAAAGTGGCAGGAGATTACTACAATAAATTAAGTGTAAAATAATGAGGCAATGAGAGACTGAACTAGGGCACTGGCCATGGGGAGAGATGCCACTGATACAAATAAGACTTGGTATTAAGAGTGGGGTGATAGGGAGCAGTCAAACATAGCTCTCAGATTCATGAATTAAGCACCTGAAAAAAAAGAACGCTAGAGGAAGAATGGGTTTGAAGGAGAGGGATAGAAAAATGACGCTATCTATTAAGCAGCAGCATTAAGGATCTGGAATATCAACAGCTACGGACTAGAGATACAGACCTAGGAGGCATCAGTATATATCCAATTAAAACTATAGATATATGCAGAAAAGAGAAACAAGCACAAAAATCTAGGCACAAGTAGACATGAGTCTATCACGGTAGCTGAGATTAAGAAGTCAGAGAGAGGGGTGGAGGATCTAGAAAAGCAAAAGCAAAAAGAGACAAGAATTTCAAACAGGAGGACACAACTAGTTTCAAGTATATCAGAGGTCAAACTAGATAAGGAGCAGAAGCGTCCCCGAGATTTGGCAATTAGGTCACCACTTTGAGGTGGAGTCAGAGAAGAGAATGGAACTAAAGGTTAAAGAAATAAAAACTGGCAAGTAGAGTCTACTTGTCAGAAAAACTTAAGAAATGGATTCAGGGTGGTAGATGTTAGAGAGCATTTTGTATGTTTTTATAATAGAATGTCTGAAGGAAAGGAAAACTCTGAAACTGTTACTGTTGAGGAACAAAGGGCAGCAGGGTGAGTGGTAACAGAGATGCTCTACCAAGCTCTTCCCTCCCTTTCCCAACAAAGCACACCTACCTGGATGGGGCATCCCACCCGGTGGGAATGGGTGAGGATGTGAGTGTCCATGACCAGGATGTCCTGCCCCTGGGGTTCCTGCCGATGGGGGGCCATGTCCTGCAGCCCCAGGAGGCATAGGTGGTGGGGGCATGGCTGGGGGTATCCCAGGTGGGAGGGCTCCAGGAGGTGGCACTGGGGGTGGGAAGGAGCCAGGAGGAGGCATGCCTATAGAGGAAATGGAAAAAGGAAGAGTTAATGGTAGTGAGGAGAAAATGTCTTTAAAGAGCCTGTCCTGATCTGGCCTCTCCAGGCAGGGTGAGCTCTTTCCCCCTCCTCCCAGTGCTCTAAAATCAAAAGCAATGTTAGAAAAGTCAACCAACTTCACCCTCCTAAAGAAACCCAACAACTTTCTTCTCCACCACTACCATCACCCCTCAGTCCTCTTCCCATCAACTCACTGACTCAATGTCCCCTGTCCCCCTTTCAGACTTGTTTTCTTCTTCCTCCTGACCCTCTCCCCCAACCTTAAGACAAACATATTTTAACCAAAAGCTTTACCTGGTGGAGGAAGCCCAGACCCCAATGATGATACCACAGGATTGGGAGCAGAGGGTGGAGGAGGTGCATCTGCAAACAGCTGATGAGGGCGATCAGCCTGGGAGAGCGGGTTCTGAGCTGCCAGAAGTCGTTCGGCTGCTGAGCCATGGCGCTCACCCTTGGAGTCCTTCTTGAAGGCATAAGATACGGTGATAGGGCGGTTACAGAGGTACTGCCCATTCATGGCTTCAATGGCTGCATCCGAAGCATCAAATGAAGCAAAATTAATAAAGGCATAACCTTTGGAGTTGCCTGTGTCAGGGTCCCGCATAATCTTGGGGGTTTGTAAGATGACCCCAAAGGCGCTGAAAGTATCATAAAGCAACTTCTCATCAATCTCGGGGTCCAGGTTCCCAATGAAAATGTTGGCCCCTACATCCAGGTTTTTGTTGTGAGCTGATGCTTTGTTCACCCGTATTGGCTTCCCATAGAGTTTGATCATGTTCATGATCTTAATGGCATAGTCAGCATCTTCCTCACTCAAGAATTCCACAAAGCCATAGCCTGGAAAAGTGGAGAAGAGGAGGTTAACAACGTAAGTAAAGAGACTGAAAATGGGGTAAAACTCATCTACCCTCTAATCACAAAGAACAAGAAAGAAACAACATCACTTTACTTAAGAATGGTTCCAGAAATAAACTGAACAGAGGCTTAAAAGAAAAAAATCTTTAGGTTGCTCATGTTATTCCAAAACAGTTGTGAATACTGCTGGGACCCTCCGGGAGCAATTCGCCCCTTGTCATGTACTCACCTTGGTGCTGGCCAGTGACTCTATCCTTTGGCATGTGGGTGTTGACTACTGGTCCAGCCTGGAGAAACAGTTCCCACAGCAGTGGTTCACTAACCTTCTCATCCAGGCCCCCCACGTACACAGTGGCATCTTGAAGGGAGGGAGCAAAAAGAGCAAGCGTGAGAGTGTAACGGGAAGGAAGGAAGTGATGGAAACATGAAGATGGAACCCAACCAGGGGAACTGGGGACCGGGGTAGGGGACAGGAGCAAAAAAAAAAGTTTAAACCCTTAAACTTCTCTCTTCCCAGGACTTCGGGAATCCTCTGAGGTCTAATTTAGTATTGTGAGTGGATTTTTTTGATTTTTTGAGTGAGAAGTCAGCAGGGGACCGGACTTAAGTATCACACCCAGAGGCCTCAGCCAGCACCCGGCCACCCCGCCCCCAACAGGCACAGGGCCGGTCTCGCGCCCTCTGGGGAAGGGAGGAGTCCAGTCTCCCACCCCTGCAGAGACACTGCTGGCTGTAGTCGGGGCCTCCTAGCCACGCTGAGCCCATTCCAGACTTTCCCCCTCCAGTTACCCTGGTTCCGCTCGGAGATCGGCCCGGCAGCCATGGCGAAAGAGATCCCGCCGTCTCCCAGCAGCGGTTCCGCCTTCTGACCTCAGCACGACTTCCACTTCCGGGGCGAAGGCAGACGTAGCGGTGGGCGGGGCCGCGGAAGAGGAGGTGCCTGGAAGCGGCTGCAGCCATCTTAGGAGCCTCCGAAACTTAACCTGGGTCGGGCGGTAGAGTCCTCGGCTCGCGTCCTGAGGTGCCGCTGCTAGTTGTCTTAGCGAGGAGGGCGGAACGGAAACGCTCAGGCCCTCTTAATGCACTGCTAGACTTGAAAGAATCACACTGCTCTCAAAAATGTAAATTCGAAAGCTAAAAGAACAAAAATTTCAGTTTTAATATATTTTGTGGACAGTGATTCTTTTTTTGTTGTCCAGAGAAGGATGTGCTGAAGAGTTCCCCCCAACCCGAGGACTTGGCTGCTTTCAGGCGCAGAGGGAGCCTTCCCTCTCGCCTGCAGCCTTCTTGCAGATTTGGCCTCACAACCCTGATTTGGGCTGGAGGTATTTGGTTTTCCCTCAGGGGAGGAGACTGCGAAATGTCTGGGCTTAGAGTGACGTCTGCGCTCACCTCGTCGTAATTGCATGGGGAGGGTGAGGGCTGCTCCGGGTTGGTGTGTGACCACAGCTGAGGGGTGGATGGGATCGGAGCTCTAGAGTCTGGATCTCTAGAACACTCTGGCCCCATCTGCCTCTAAATGGGAGACACACACACGAGAACCCTTTCCCCAAATTGCACTTGAATTTTGCAGAGCCTCACCAAACCCAGTTCCCCTATTTCCTTAGCAATAATATGGTGGATGCCTTCCTCTCTTGGGTCATACACCCCTTTTACCCACCACTTTCCTACCTAGGAGAATCCTTTATTCAAACACAAGAAACAATGCCAGCAATGTGTATAAATACTATGCTTTAATGAGCCCCTTAAATAGAAATTCCACTACAAAAATACAGAGGAGACAGGGTGTTTCCTGTATCCGCCTCATTCCTATAGAAAACTATAAGGGAAGAAATAGAACTTGGAATTAAAGCAGCAGCAAGGCGAGGTGAGAATGCGATTTCTAGGCCATCTTGTTGGGACTGATGAACAGCATCTCTGATCTCATGATTTAACATCTGGTTATCCAGAAGGGATGGGATTGGCCTAAGAAAACCGATCAATTTCTGGATTGTTTTTGTTTCTTAATCCTTCAAATGACAAGAAGCAAAAATATTTGTAGGAACTAAGCAAGACAAGAGTTGGAGCAGTTAACACCACCATCTGCAGCAGAAACTCAGACCTTCTTAGTGAACTTAAGGGCTGAAGTGTGAAAGCTGAGGCTGCAAGTCCAGATACAAAAAAAAAAAAAAAAAAAAAAGATTAGACGGAACCCTCCTCTACCCCAGATCCCCCTCTGCCCTGCCTTTGAGAATGCCAGCAATTTCAGTGGGATTGAGAATGGTATGTGGATCTCTTTTCTTGGAGTGATCCTCAGGAGATATTCTTGGTGTCCATTTCCGTAATAACTCCTGAAGATGGGATAGCTCATCCTGGAGGCCAGAGATTGTGGGAGCTGAGAGGCCCATCTGGGGAGGAGGCAAAGAGGAACAGAGAGGAATACTGTTGTAGCTCTGGCCTCCTGCTTCTCTGCTACTTCTGGTGTCTTTAATTCTGTTTCCCCTTTCAGCTATGCCCTAAATTCCACTTAATCTAAGCCACAAGCACTTTCCCGCACCTCCTACACTCCCAAACCTTGTTTGATGCCAGGAGGAGTAGAACTTCACTTCCCAGACTCCCAGAGGCTTCAGCTCCTTGCCTTTCCAGCTCCTGTTCATCTGGTTCAGCAGAGTCAAGTCCCTTGTCCCACTCCCAGTCTATTTTCCCTTCTTACCTGGACCTCAGGCCTTCCCCTCAGGTAGCAGCGTCTCCAGAGCCTGATCTGGGGTCCCAGATACCCAGGCAGCAGCAGCCCTGGAGGTAAAGGGCAAGCTCCCCAATGTGAGGGGAGACCCCATTCCTGGTCAGCCAGGCTTTCAGAGGAGATAGCAGGTCGAGGGAGCCAACGAGAAGAGACTGCCAGCAGGGAGGGACTGTCCCGCCAAGGACAGAGCTGATTCAGGGGGGTCAATGCTCCTCTAGAGAAGAGCCACACAGAACTGGGGGGTCCAGGAACCATGAAGCTTGGCTAAAAGGAAAAGAAAATCAACTGGCAACAGAGAGACCAGATAACCCTAGTTTCCCCAATCTGGATCAGGACAGGGTGTCCTGCTGCCACCCACTCACTGCACTGGTGACTAGAACTACAAGCCTCCCCATGAGAACTCTTCTACCCTCCTCATTAGGCTTCAACTAGGCCTCAGGACTGATTAAGGTTGATTTTAGGGCACCTTATGTGTGCACGAGACAGGAAGATGAGTAAACAGACTTGAGGAAGGACAAAAAGGGTGCCCTCTATGCTATTCTAGGTCTTCTGTCTTCCTAGGGACACCCAGGGACTATAAGTGACAGCTGCAGAAGAGTAGTGGAGTAGCTTTCCCTAAGGAACTCAAGACATTTTGTCTTTCACTTCTCACTGTCTAGTAGCATGAGCCTGTGGGAACATCAAGGGAATTTAGGAAGTTTAGACACTTCACCTGTGGTCTAGGGAGCCAGGAATCTGGACAGTGTTCTGGGTCATAGCCAGGATTCTGGAATTGTAGTATCTGTGCATTGCTATAACGTAAATCCCAGTCCCAGACAGACAGCTGCAGGTTAAAAGAGTTCCCAGCTGGAGGCTGGGAGTATCCTGGGGTGTAGACTTGTGTATAGGAGTTTAACTGGACAGAGGAAGCAAGAAAAAGGATGGTTACACACAGTCCTCCCACATCTAGAGACAAATCATGAGATTCTCACCTCTTATTCTAGGAAAGATGTAGGGCAAAAGTCTCGTCCTGAAAATGAGAATAAATCTCCCCCTCCCCACTCACAGACCTCACTTCTCATAAAACAAATCAAGACCAAACTTCAGAGAGTACATCTCAATGGAAAAAAAAACACGAGTCAAAAATAGAAGTCACTGACCTGTCCGCTCTGCTTTCCGCGCTCCCAGGGGGTATTTCTCAGGAAGGTAAGGGTGTCAGGAACCCTGACACTGTCATGAAGAGCAAGAAGGAAAAACTCAGAGAATTCAAAATCAGCTGGAAACTGCTGGAGGAGCTGCCAGACACAATCAAGGAAGAGGAGAAACACCGGAGCCTGAAAAGAAATTAAGAGGTTGGAAGGGATTATTGGGACCCAAAGAGGGAGGATGACGAGATGATAAGGGAATGGGGAACACAGGGAATAGGGGGAACTTATGGAAGTTAGGGAATGAAAATCTGAATTGAGGGTAGCAGGGGCTTGTAAGGCCTCACTCATCAGGATCTTCGTCACAGCCTAACCTCGGGGCCCTTCTGACCAGATTCACCTCCAATGGATTATACAAAATAATTTCTCATTCTCTTACTTCCTTAGTAATATCCCCCCGATGCCATCCCGAATCATTCTCACCTCTTCACTGGCCCCAGTTCCCCCAAGCCGAGTCAGGAAGGGATGTCCAGCTGCCACCCACTCTCGCTGTACTAGTGATTGGAAGCCAAACAGTGTTCGGGCTTCGGGGGCTGAAAGCAGCTGGACGAGTGAAGAGAGGAGGCCATTGAGATCACGATCACCGCGCTCTGGGTGATAAAGAGGAAGAAGGGACAAAGAAGAGGGGTCCAAGAAACTAGGGCAGAAGAGAATGAGAAGAGAAATACGGCAAGGAGAAGTGAGAGGCACAGAGGGGAAAGGTTTGGAGTAGGAGGATTGAGAAAGCACATAGAAGTGAAGAGAAAACAAAGACCTTGAATGATTCACTTCCTAGACTCCACCCGGATAGAAATACCCAGTTTCACATGTAAGGGGCAGAATCACAATTCTCAAACCAGCTTCCACACTACCCTTCCCACCCCAACCCCAGTCTCCATCCACTGATGGAAGGAAAGGAACAAAGGGGCTAAGACCATCCTAGTGTCAGGGACCACAAGTTGTGATGGGGAGGCAGAGGTAGCACTGAAGGATGAGAGTAGAGCTCGCAGGTAGTTCCCAGGAACAGGAGAGGAAGAAGCCTTATGGGTCTCCCTCCCTGAATGCAATCTGGTCAGGTGGGTAAAGAAAAGAGGCAAGGAATGGAATGGGCTTAACCAAGGAACTCACCTTGAAGTATTACAGAACGAACCCTGGATGTCACTAATACTGAAATGTCACTGGCCTTTCGAAGACAAGCCCTGGAGGAGCAGGTGAGGAAGAGGGAGGAAGAATGATAAGCCTAGGGGAATGGAGTGATTTTGATGGGTCATGGGATGGAATAAGGCCGACTCCAAATCCTACCCCTCCTCCTTCTAAAGAGCAGAAAATGGCAGTCTTCTTGGGAAACCGAGGAGAAGAACTAAAGAAAGGCCATTTAGGACCCCAAGTTAACAGAAGGTTGAGGAAGGTTGAATTATAAATGATGGCTAGAAGAAGCGAGGGAGTACCTGACATAGTCCAGCCATCGTGTTCCTTCCAGGGCTGAAAGCCATTTATCCTCAGCTACAGATGAATCTGATAGAGGGTAGAAAGATCAGAAGGGCAAAGAGATTAGAATTCAGGATTCAGGATTCAGGTTGATAGCCTGCTGGGTTAAGAACAGGAATGAAAAGTAATTGTAAATGGCCAGGATGGTTTCTAAAATTAAACTGTGGTGATGGTTGTACAACATTGTAAATATAATAAAACTCACTGAATTGTATACCTCAGTGAAGGGTAAATTTTATGGTATGTACATTATGTCTCAATAAAGCTGTTTAAAGAATAAATTGGGGTCAAGAAGACAGGAAACCAGTGAGTCTGTGGGAGAGGTGGGAGAGGTGGGAGGTGAGTAGAAAACAGTCTCACTGGCCGGGCACGACGGCTTGTGCCTGTAATCCCAGCACTTTAGGAGGCCTTGGTGGGTGGATCATCTGAGGAGTTTGAGACCAGCCTAGTCTAACATGGGAACATGGTGAAACCTCGTCTCTACTAAAAATACAAAAATTAGCCAGGCATGGTGGCAGGCACCTGTAATCCCAGCTACTCAGGAGGCTGAGGCAGGAGAATCGCTTGAACATGGGAGTTGGAGGTTGCAGTGAGCCGAGATCGCGCCACTGCACTCCGGCCTGGGCCACAGAGGGAGACTCCGTCTCATCTGCCTTTTTTTTTTTTTTTTTTTAAGACAAGTTTCACTCTTGTCGCCCAGGCTGGAATGCAATGGCACATTCTCAGTTCACCCGCCTCCTGGGTTCAAGCGATTCTCGTGCCTCAGCCTTCCAAGTAGCTGGGATTACAGGCATCGGCCACCACACCCAGCTAATTTTGTGTGTGTGTGTATTTTTAGTAGAAACGGGGTTTCACCATGTTGGCCAGGTTGGTCTCGAACTCCTGCCCTCAAGTGATCTGCCCACCTCGGCCTCCCATAGTGGTGGGATTACAGGCGTGAGCCACCAGGCCCAGCCGAGACTCCGTCTCAAGAAAAAAGAAAAGAAAAGAAAACAGGCTCATTGGACTAAAGAGCTACTCATCTACAGCAAGCAAAGGGTAAACCAGGTTAGGCTCAGCAGACCTAGGGGTGAGGGTGAGGGTTAGGGGTCAAAGGTTATTCTCACCGGGCAGGCAGAGGGCCCTCAGCCTCAGGTGGGCAAGTTGGACATCTGCAAGGCTGGGCAGCTCATCCATAGTGTCTACCAGGACAACATCTGAATGCCCAGCCTGGAGCAACAACTCCACTGCTCTGGAGGGGAGGGAGTCAGGAAATAAGAGAAGGAGTCTGCCCTGAGCACCTAAACCTTGATTCTTCTCATCAAGCCTCCCTCACCTGATATCCTCCTTGTTAGGGTCACTGGCTGTATAGAAGCCTCCACAGCGGAGAAGATCACTGCCCCCAGGGTGATGCCAGGACAAGCGCTTCACATGGGGCAGAAGAGGGTCATTGTGGGAGAAATGCCTAGCTCCACGCTACCCTTGCCCCCACACTGACCTCACAGAGGTTCCTCCCTCCACGATGTCCCTGGCCCACATGACCCTCTAATCCACAGCCATTACCCTAACCATCACACTGACCGGTCCACGGCCCTGATGAAAGTGGCCAAATGCTCTCCTGACCTCACTGTCCAGAATTCGGTTAGGGACCCAGAAGTAACGGGGGAGGCTGTGAAATGAGAGTGATATTACAGTTTGGCTCAGTGACTTCATTATAATGTAAAGCTCTTATTACAAGGAAGCTGCTTCAGAGGGACCATTCCAAGGGATTTCAGGTTTAGGGATCTAGGAGGCAAGGGAGATAGCTTTGTGGGTGTCCTAGGAGGCTGGAGTTTGTGGGAAGTCCTAGCTTTAGAGGATCAAGGAACTAAGGGAAGATTGGGAGAGCAGCAGCGTTGGGGTGCACTGGGGGATCACCTAGTGGCTACGTCGAACCTCTCGTTGACCGTGCTGACCCTCCAGCCTCTGGCTGCCTGCTTCTTCCGCTCAGTCTCCCAGTCTTCCGCTGTCTCCATGAGAGGAATTGGTGGTTTTCTGGAGCCAGAACCCTGGCCTAGAACAGGAGTGAGACATAGAGGAGGAAGGAGAAAATCAGAGACAGCTTCTCAGCTCTTTGTCATCAGCCATCCTCTGCTTTTTCAGACTCTTCCTTACCCTAAAGCACTCTCACTCACCAGCCTTGCTCAGGGTTATCCCCGAATACTGCTGGGCTTGATTGCTCTGAGCTCTGGCTTGGACAATGGCCATGGTCACCTGCAGAGGAAAGGACATTCCATCCTTTTGGCTTAGGCTGAGTAAGTGAAAAGAAGGAAATGGAGCCCATGTGTTGCTCCACTCTCTTTGCCAAGAATGAAGAACAGTGAAGACAGTCCCTAGAGAAGGGGGCTTCCTCAGGTCATGGGGACTGGGGTCGGGAGAACAAATCTGGAACCACAGAATCCTAGAATGATGATTCTGGGAGGAATCCTGGTTTTTCAGAGGAGGAAACTTGCCCACAGTCACACTGCTGGTAATTAATAGAGTAAGGCTAGAGTGCAGGCTCTATACTCTCATCACGCAATCATTTATCCCAGCCTTTTAGCCTTTCCTTGAGAGAAGCAGGGGGAATGATGAGAGGATCCCAGGGGCTGGAGGAGTCTCAGAAATTGTCAGGGAGAGGATCCCAAGGTTCTGAGGTGAGGAGAAAGCCTCAGGTTAGGGGCCTCTTACCTGAAAAGCCTGAGGCTCTAGGCCTCCAGCCTCAAAACCAACTCTGAGCAGCCGGAAGTCTCGGCCATGAATCAGAATCTCCTCAGGGATAAATTTATGCAGGGACCCTGGACGGAGGAGCTGGACTCGGGACAAGCCGCTCACTGAAGTCAAGAGGTACAGAACAGTGTAACCATGGACTAGAGTCTCTCCAGAAGGGACTCTTGCAGCCCATCCCACTCCATCCCTGCTGTTTTCTGAGAACAGAGGAAGGACGAGGAGGGAGTTCCAACAACCCCAGTGAACCCCTTCACCAAACCCCCCCAACTTACCAGCCTCTAATCGTCCAATGTTGACCAGGGCAAAATCGTATTCACTGTTCAAGGGAGTGTCCTAGACGAAGCACGTGACTGGGTAGACATCTGAAATCGCCCTCATTTTCCTACCCTGGCAGCCCCAACCCCTTCTAGGGGGCAACAACCCTAGAGAGAGTTCCCACTGATTATCAATGATACATTCAAAAGACAGCCCTTAACCCATAATGTTTGTCTAAATCCTGCTAGACTCCCCTACCCATTTCCCACTAGCTGTCATTTCTGTGGCCCCAACCATCTCACCTGATTCCACTGCCATCCACAGGGCTGGAAGGTGACCCTAAAGTTGGTACAGATCAGGGTTCCAGACAATTCTGGTTCCAGGCCCTTCCTCACCCCTGGGGCCCATGCTAGGATCTGCTCCCCTAAAGGGGAAGAAGGGAAGCCCTGTTATGACTGTTCCCAGTGTTGCCCACACTTGGATACACCCACCCCTCCAAGAAAGGGAGATCTAAATAGGGAAGATTAAAATCCTCCCCAAAGCCCACTACAATGTAAGCTTATGAGGAAAGATAAATGTTTTTTAATTTCTGTAACTAGAACAGAGCCTAGAACAAGGCCTGGCACATAGCAGGCACTAACTATGTATTGAATAAGTAAATTTGAAAAGGGGTAACAGGGTCAAGGAAACAGAAGGAATGTCAAGGTCCAGCTCTCAGCCAGCTCTAGAGGCTGTCAGGGAGGACAGCGAGCCTCAGGCAGAAGTACTTCGAGCCACGAGAGGAACACAGGGGTATCTTTGGTGAGGGCATGAAACAAGATTGGCGTAGGATGAAATTTGGAAGAGTCTTTGGAGAGTAATAGGGCATTATTACCTGGGAGGCATCTGGAGGCCAGGCAACTGCTAGGCTGACGACTCCTGGGCTCCGGCATCCTGTTTTCCTGGACAGACTTTGGTCCAGAGAGTTGAGGGGGGTCTAGAGTTAACCCCTAGGCTCCCCACCTCCCCAAAGGCAGCTGCCTGTAGAGGCCTACACTCTCACTCTCGGGGGAAACTGAGATCAGTGTCTGTGGGGAGCTCCAGACCTACCAGGGCTGGTAGACAGTAAAGGGAGGGGCTGGTTAATGGATAATGAGACAACGAACTTGAGACTGAGAAAGACAGACCAGGCTCCATCAGCAGAAGCTGATAGACAGACACACCCTCCTCCTCTAGAGCCTTTGCTTCCCCCTTTTATCTCCACCTCATCCCCGTTCTCACCCTCTTGCCGACACCCCCCCAAATTCCTTCTCCTTACCCCCATCTCTGGCTCCTCCTTCTGGGGGGCAATGTTGAAACTCTGGCCCCGGCCCCCCCACCACATTTCTCTGGCTCCATCCGGGGACACAGCAGTTAAGGGTGGGAAACCTCAAGGATGCTCACCCACCTCGGGGAGAGGCTGAGTCTTCTTGAGAAGAGGGGTGTTAGGGAGAGGGGTAGGGGGTTGGACCCAAGGGAAAGGAGCATTTGACGTGCACGGAGCAGAGTTTGGGGGTCCTTGGAAAGGTGTGTCCAGCCCAGCCTGAGAAGTCTCCTCGGAAACTTCAGTCGACTCTGGAGAGGGCGGGAGAGATGCCCAGCCCCTTAAAGGAGAATACACACAATTCTGGAAAAGTGGAGAGGAAACGGTGGAGTCTGAGACGGACGGGTGGGGAAGAAATGGGGACTGAGAGAAAAACGACTCCCTTCTTTACCCCAATCCCAGACCCTGTTCTCTTCCTGTTCATGAGTACTGGAGACCGTTTGAGGGGAGCAGTTCTATTGATTATGAAGCTGGAATCATCTGGGCTACCTCTCTGGAGTGTCTCAGTGATGACTTCCCTTAAAAGCTCCGTTCTTTTGTCTTCTCAAAGGGGTTTGGGGCGGGGAGAGGGGTAGGAATGTGAAAGTGGTTCAAGCCTCCTTGCCGCCTCTTCCAGAAGAAAATGAAAATTAGACCTGGGGGGATTTTTGTCAGCAGAGGCCCAAGAATTAGGTGAGGAAGCAGGGAAACTGGTTAAAGTGGTTTTGCATATCTTTCTCTAGAGGGCATGACACAGACATCATGTGAAGACTGCAGTGGAGAAGTATAAAAAGAGATGGAAATGTGTCCAAGATGCAGACATAAGTACGGTTTGTGTGCAAGTCTTGGGGATGTGGGTGGGACAAAAAGATCTTACCAGTTAATCTTGCCCATCACGTAGATACACAACCAATAGGCAATAAGTGCCCATTCCCGTATGTGACTCCACCCCTCCAACC
The DNA here is from genome assembly GCF_029289425.2 of Pan paniscus. Classification (NCBI taxonomy): domain Eukaryota; kingdom Metazoa; phylum Chordata; class Mammalia; order Primates; family Hominidae; genus Pan; species Pan paniscus. The sequence goes on along the minus strand of NC_073249.2, from coordinate 99,901,585 downwards.
CAGACACCAGATCTCCAAATGAATGATTCATGTTCAGGACTTTCACAGGTGAGGGCTGGAAACCTCTCTTCAGCTCAGCAGTCCATCCCCCGTCCCTCCCATCTGCAACCCTAGAAGCAAAGATGGGTAAGGAAAGCTGGGAACAAGGAGAGAAGGAGCTGCAGCTCCTTTAAAGGAGGGGGACTTGGGGACAGCAAAGCAAAAATCTTTATTTAGACATGAAAAAGACAGAAAATAAAATACAAAATAAGAGTTAATGAGCTGCTGTTTTATTGCTTTTGAATCTACAGAGGCAGCAATCCTTAGATGGGGGCCCCAGTTTTCCAAAGTGACACTCAATTTTCCCCTCCCCCCAGTACACCACCCTTCTGGCCTCAGCTTTCAGTTTCCTGTCTTGGCTGCAACTGTGGAAATAGTGAAGATATTGTGAGACAGAAAGTCAGTCTGGAACAAAGAGGTATACACCTGCTAAGAAGGTGGCCCAGAAGCCTGATTCTAGAAGTCCTAAAGGCTACAGAGCACCACCACCCCACCTGCCCCTAATGCATTCCATGGGCCTCAACCTCTTGGGGGAAGAAAATATTTCCCAAGGTCTGTTGTAAAAAGAAAATAGGGACCAGGCGCAGTGGCTCACGCCTGTAATCCCAAGCATTTTGGAAGGCCAAGGCAGTCAGATTAGTTGAGGTCAGGAGTTCAGGACCACCTGGCCAACATGATGAAGCCCCATCTCTACTGAAAATACAAAGATTAGCCAGGCGTGGTGGCTCACACCTATAATCCCAGCTACTTGGGAGGCTGAGGCAGGAGAATCGCTTGAACCCAGGAAGCAGAGGTTGCAGTGAGCCAAGATCTAATGACTACGCTCCAGCCTGGGCAACAGAGCAAGACTCCATCGCAAAAAAAAAAAAAAAAAAAGCATAGGAAGGTGTACCATAACTTTTAAATCCCATTATCCACTTTCCTTCTCACCACCATCCTTCATTCAAGAGCCTCATTCTATTCTTTAGCACTTTGAGGTGTGGAGACAGTGGAGGAACACGGAAAAAAAAAAATTGGGGGGTAGGGGTGTGGTGGCTCATGCCTGTAATCCCAGCACTTTGGAAGGCTGAGGTGGGTGGATCACCTGAGGTTAGGAATTCAAGACCAGCCTGGCCAACATGGTGAAACCCCCGACTCTACTAAAAAAAAAACAAAAACAAAACAAAAATTAGCCAGGCATGGTGGTAGGCTCCTGTAATCCCAGCTACTCGGGAGCCTGAGGCAGGAGAATCGCTTGAACCCAGGAGACGAAGGTTGCAGTGAGCTGGGATCGCGCCATTGCACTCCATCCTGGGCGACAAGAGCGAAACTCTGTCTCCAAAAAAAAAAAAAAAAAAAAAAAAAAAAAAAAGCGGGGTGGGGGGAAATCAGGAGGAGAAAAGAATTGGGCGATTTGGATCAATACTTAACCAGGAATGGAGTGGGCAGGAGCTGAGGGTTAAGGCTGCCTCTCACCACCCCACACACCCCCAGTAGAAGTACTAGATGAAGGGAAGGGTGGAGAGGCAAGGGGCTATATCAGATTTTTCCATTTTCAGAATCCTGGTCTGGCTGCAGGTTTGTGCCAGGAGTAAAGGCTGCTGGGAGGGGCAGCTGGAGGAGGGAGGTGGAGCTGAGTGACTCACAAGATGAGTCACAGATCCAGTTATAAGCACAGAAAGAGGCCAAGGTCCTTCCCACCCCTACTCCTCTTAACTGCTGCCAGCCAGCTTCCGTTGCTCTTTTGTACTGCCCCTTACCCACTTGGCCAATGCAGGAGATGGCACAGACAAAGTCTACATGGGGACATCGTAATATTTTGTTACCCAACTGATGTATGGGGGCAAAATACCCTGTGATTTGCAGACTGGCTGTCTGCAAAGTAGAAGAGACAGAATGCCTGCATGACTCATCCAGATCTATAGTTGAAAGGCCTGGAGGGAAAGAAGGAAATTAGAAAAATCTGGAGTGCAGGTGATTCCAGGCCGGGAAGGGGCTTCTAATTCTGTCTCCTCACCTGTGGCTATATGTCTGGGGCACTGACTCATTGGAGAAGGAAGACACAGAGGCCAGTCGCGGTGGCTCATGCCTGTAATCAATCCCAGCACTTTGGGAGGCCGAGGCTGGCGGATCACCTGAGGTCAGGAGTTCAAGATCAGCCTGGCCGACATGGTGAAACCCCATCTCTACTAAAATACAAAAATTAGCCGGGCATGATTGCGGGTGCCTGTAATCCTAGCCACCTGGGAGGCTGAGACGGGAGAATCACTTGAACCCAGGAGACGGTGGTTGGAGTGAGCCGAGATTGCACCACTGCACTCCAGCCTGGGCAGCTGAGCGAGACTCCGTCTCAAACCAAAAAAAAAAGAAAGAAAGAAAAAGGAAAAAGAAAGAAGACTCAGAGTCCAGAGGTGTCTGAGTAATTCAGAGACAATCATCTCTGAAATACTCTTTATTGAGAAAAAAAAAATGTGACTGGAACCTTGGACACATGGCTAAAAGGAGTTAAGAATGGCAAAAGCTAGGTTCTCAGAACACATTCAAAACCAGCTCTATTCTTTTGGGCTCAGTATCACCCCGCAGATATACAACACGAAGTCACTGCTAATTCTTGTTTGTCTGTGGGCCTTAGTTTTGCTTGATAGAAAAAAAAAACTGAGCTAATAGAGGGAAGGTACTTCCCTTCCACTGCCCTCTACAGCACTGAGTTTAACACCATCTCCACTCCTTAAAAAGACTGAATCTTTAAAAAATCTTTGGATATAATCTTTTTATTTTGTTGATAAAAACCAGTATGGAGGAAAAACTTCTGGTTAAATCTTGTAACTTTCAATAAATGCAGCATAGGTTAAGGGAGAAGCGGAGGCCTGTCCTACAGTAACACTTACTCCGTTGGAGATGGGGCAGAGAGCATAGCAGGGAGGGAGTAGCACTGTCTAACATCAAAAAGGGAAAAACAAGAACCCTGAAAATCTCCCCTCTCCATTAAAAACTTCAGTAGGTACCCCAGTTGCCCTGGATTAAAGGAACTAAGTGCACTTAAATTTAAGCCTGAGAGATGATATCATCCCTCACTTGGGGTTAAAGGGTCTACCTTCCCCCTTCACTCACACACCCCTCCTTAACTAAGGAATTTTTCTGCCCATTTCGAGTGCAGGCCATATGCCCCTTCTTTCCTTCTCCCCAACCCAGTAACGACATGGGCTTGCCTCTTCTATTCCCTCATCTTCCCAAAATACCACAAACCAAGCTGAATCTATATTAATTTCCCAGGCATTATTCCTTCACCTCCCCCCATCCCACCAAGACCCTCCTCGAAAGAATGAAGCAAAACAAACTTCACTATCTCCTATAAAAAATATCCATTGTCTCAGGGTCTCTCATCCTTAGAATGGAGAGGTTTTTCAATGCCTCAATAAATAGTTACCCTCCCAAATAAAAAAAATAATTTATTTCTTAATAAAAAGCTATAAGGCCTAAAGCCCCATTTTACCATATTCACCCCTAGACCACCCCTCAAAATTTCCATCTTTTTTTATTTGAAAATAAAGCAAAAGGAATTGGAATTGGCTAACTTATAAATAAAAACAAACATGATACAAGGTTTTTTGTTCATTTGTCCTTAGTTTTTAAAAACAAAAGTGTTAACTAGAATCTAACAACAGATCAAATCCAAACACAGCAGTCCAGTGGAGAATCAAAACTTTTCCGGCTTTATTCTCTGGGAAAACCCCTGGTCTGTTTTCATTCCTATTGGTCCAGGCCAGCATTCTATGATATGAAGGCCTAAATTAGGAAAGCTAGGTGAGCTGTGCAAATTCAGGGTGTCTGAGCCACCTGTTTTTTGGTGTGTGATGGGGATGGAGGCGCACACAGTGGTGTTCTCGCTAGTGTTCAAATCACAGAAACAGGGACGTAACTAGGGTGAGGTGAGCAAAGCACTCACCTTGGGCACAAAATTTAAGGAGTGCCAAAAAATCCAGTAACCAAGATAAATACTATTTTAATGCAACATTTTTAAAAAATCACAATTAATATAAAAAATCTATGATGGACAATGTATCAAAAACTTAAATAAGAAGGATTCATCCCCATACTTATTCAATTCAGCCTCACTTCCCTCCTCCTAATCTCAGTCCTGTCAGATCCTGTAAGATTTCGCTATTTTATCCAACATAAATTTTTTTGCATTAATTTTTTTAAATACTGCATTTTTTAAAGTATCTTGATTAATGAGTTTTATAGTAACCCTTAAATTTTGCAACTTAGGGGAGTGCTCATCTCATACCAGGTTCCAGACCTGCCTAGACATATACACATCCCTTCCTTTGGAATCTCACTGCTTCCTTAACACAAATCTATTTTCAAAGAAAACCCTAAGAATTAATAGCCATAGGAAATTATTAAATCAGATTTGGAAAATAGGTGACTTCTGAGTTTGTTGAGGAGAAAATAACCTTTATAAACCGTGAGCATTTCCAACAAGGACAATCTTGACTGGCTACCGAGGAGGAAAACACACACACATATGCACGCACGCACATGCATGCACGCTCAAGTGCTTTAGATCAAATGTGGGGATTACGTTCCAAGGGATGGGTTATGAGTACATACCTCAAAAGAAAAATCCAAACACAGAAAAACAGCCCCAGTTAATACTCTGGACACATAAGTACACTTATTCCCCTTCTTCACATGCACCCGGGAGTGTATACAATTGCATAGTTGACTTTTTTTCCCGGAAAAAAATATAAAGAAAAAGGAAAATTGGCCCAGGATAGGTCTTCCGGTTTAAAGCTCTTAGAAATGGCTCTGGCCAGAGCATAGGCTGTTCAGACTTGTGCTTTGTGCAAATTGCGAAGGAGCTCCCCCTACTGTGTCCACATCCCCACTCCCAGCCCCTAGAGAACAGGGAAGGGTCAGGGAAAGGGAGAAACCTAAAGACAGATCAGCTCATTGGGAGTCATCTGTGCTCTGTGGTTATAGTTCACTAAAATATATTTCTCTAACTACCTTTTTATAAATTGCCCCTATATGTTTCAACATCAGTCCTAATATCAAAAATATCTCTTCTTAGAAAGTATTTTTAATTATTTTAATAAACTAACCACAGATTAAGGTCAGCTATGGCTTAACAAAAGAAGCCGGGATGTTAAGTTCATTCTCCAAAAGTAGAGCAAAGGGAGAAAGAACCACTTAAGTAGGAGGAAAAAAAATCATTTTTTAAATGTTTTTGCTTGCTGGGGTCCTTTTATTTCTTTTCCTTAAAAAAAAAAAGTCAATAAAATAAGTTGCTTTCTACAGAAACGCAGCAGCCACAGAGGCCTGTAATGCTCTACTTAGGTTTTTGGTTTTGTTTGAAACAGTCTCTGGCTAAAATGTCTGTCCTCCCACCCCTCCCAAGGTGCACTCAAACCCCAACGTATGGTTATTGCTGTGGTTAAAAAATAGATCAGCTCTGCCCCAATTCACCTGGAGAAAATGCAACACACATGACGGCTGTTCTCACCACACTCTTCCCTTTAAACAAATACAATTAAAGACTTAGATGAGGAAAAGATAGGGGGTAATCAGCAATCTCTTCTCAAATTGTAACAGATGACATATGACTGCTTGGAAGGAAATAAACCTTAAGAGGAAAAGGATTTCCCTTTTAAGTTCCTCCCTTTCCCATCTAAACAAACGGATTTAAACTACCCCCACCTCCTAACAGGCACCCATGAGGACACATTACTGCCTTGTCTTTCCAGATCCTTCAAGGGGAAGAATTTATCCAACCTTAATTTCTAGCTTAATTCAAATCAATAGCAAATGTGTCCAATTTCCCACTTCCCCTCCACACTTCTCACTCCACCATGTTTTCCCAACCTAAAGAATTTTGGTTTTATTGACTGAGAACCTCCTTTGCCCATTCCTCCCCAAGACTTCTGCCCACCTCCCACCCCCACACACCAAACCTTCCCCTGCTACTTTCTCTTAGGTCCCTGGATGGGACCCAGGAGGTTATAAGACAGAATCGCCATCTTTTCCCCTTGTACCTCAAACCTCATCAAGTCAAGCTCTGCAGAGGAATAGTACAGCCCCTGAGGTGCCATCCAGCCCCGACCTGCTCTTGCCAGCCTGGCAGCACTCCTGTGTGCACACACTTAAAAGTTTCCAGCCAGGCTCCCACAAACATTACTGCATTTTCCCCCTCAACATGGGGACTGTGTTCTTGATGAGCCAATTAGTTGAGCTTAACTTTGTTTAGCCTCCTTGCCCTTCAGTGTTCCACCCGTTCAGAACCTGTGCACCAGGAGCTCCCCATCCGGTTCCCGCTCCCTCCTCCTCAGTTCTTCCCTGTAACAACAGGAACAGAAGTTGTTTGTCTCAGGGTGTCCATAGAAGCTGCAGTTCGGTTGTTTGCATTTGGTCTGAGTTGGGGGAAGGCCCCGGAGACCTCCAGCCCATCCATCTGGCTCAGGGGGCTCTCTGTAGCCATTGCTATAGGAATCAGCCACTCGGTAGGGGGGTGGTAACAAGGCACCCCTGTGAAGTCCATCCTTAGAGTGGCTGCCTGGCTCCAGAGAAGGGATGCTGTCCTGGTGGGGGTAGGGTCGCCCAGGAGGGCACTGTCTGGGGAAGGTGGCATATGGTGGTAGGCCCCCGACACATGGACCCCCTGCCAACTGCCTCCGGGGTTCCTGGCAGTGGACTCCGCCCCCAGAAGGCCGAGGGATAGTAAAGTCCCCAGGGTAGCCAGTGGAAAATGCCATTGCCCTGGACTCTGCTGGGGGACCGGTCGGCTGCTCTTCCCTAGCATCTGGCTCTGGCTTTTTGGCTGGAGGAGGGCCACCCCCTATTCCTCCATTCATGATCTTCCTCTCTGCCTCCTTCTGCTTCTGTTCTGCCAGGAATCTCTCCTCAGCATCAGAAAGGTAGCGCTGGATCATCTCCTCCTGATACTGGTGACGGTGACCCATCTTCAGGGTTCCAACAAAAATAAACTTCCCCTCCCCTTGCATGGCAGTCCTCAGAATGCTCAGGCTCTGCATCACCTCCTGGCTATACTTGTTCCCTCCGTTACCAACAGACTCAGCTGGGGGCTTCTCAGACACAGGCCCATCCCCAGCTGCCTCCTCCTTGCCACCCTTCCAGCTCTTCAGTGAGTTTTTCTTCTTCTTCTCCAGTGTCTCAGTGCCACTGCTTCCTCCCAACCCTGTCCCCACCCCTCCAGGCTTCGAACCCTTGCTGTGCATCAGGCCCCCCATGTTCTTCTTGAGCTTGCTGCCCAAGGTTTTGCCAAAGCTGCCCAGTTTGTTAGCCACAGAATCTGCTCTCTTCTTGTCCTTCTCCCGATCTCGCTTTGACTTCTCCTTCCGCCGGCCGCCCTCGTTGCTGGTGGAACTGCTGCCAACTGACTCCTTGTCTGAGTCTCCAGACTCAGGAGTGGACCGGGGCTCATCTCCAGCTGAGGCGGTGGGGGACTCAGGCTGGGCCAGAGGAGCCTGGAAGAGACAAGAACACTGTTGACAGTTATCCCAGCAGCCTGGGGTGGGGGAATCCCCCAGGGACCTCTAGCCCATCCATCTGGCTCAGGGAGCTCCCTGCAGCCATGGCTATAGAAATTAGCCAGGTAGAAAAGGATGGACACCTATGAACTCCGTCCTCTGAGTGATTGCCTAGTGACTGCCTTGCTCCAGAGAAGGGCTTCTGTCATGATGAGGGAAGGGTCACCCAGGATGGCACTGTCCTTCCTGGGTTCCAGTCAGTCAGCTTTCTCCCCCACTGCAATCTGACTCCCTTCTGTAATAAGGAGATAGTAGAATAAAGCCTTACTGTTCATTTAGAACAATGAGCAACCATATGATACGTGGCTTCCGGGTGAGAGGCCCAGACATTAGAATGTTCTTTATTATACATTTCTCTATGCCAAATTCTGCTCGAAACTAATCTCAAGAAAGTCTTGACTAATCAAAACTAACCAAGTCTAGCCACTTTGCATCCCCTCAACTTTTATACATTCTGCATTGGAGTTATCAATTTGACCCTACTCCTGTGCTCCTGTTCTAACTCAGAGCCCACTGAATTAGGAGCTCTTTAAGCTACTCCGTCTCCTAGTGCCCAAAACAGAGGTCTATCTACAGAAGACTTTGGACGAAATAATGATCATCTCAAGTTCAACAAACAGTCCAGAAAACCTTTCTTAAAGAATATGTTAAGCCAGGCGCGGTGGCTCATGCCTGTAATCCCAGCACTTTGGGAGGCCGAGGTGGGTGGATCACCTGAGGTCGGGAGTTCCAGACCAGCCTGACCAACATGGAGAAACCCCGTCTCTACTAAAAATACAAAATTAGCCGGACATGGTGGTGCATGTCTGTAATCCCAGCTACTCAGGAGGCTGAGGCAGGAGAATCGCTTGAACCCAGGAGGCGGAGGTTGCAATAAGCTGAGATCGCACCATTGCACTCCAGCCTGGGCAAAAAGAGTGAAACTCCATCTCAAAGAAAAAAAAATAATAATAATAATATGTTTTAGGTCAGGCGCGGTGGCTCACGCCTGTAATCCCAGCACTTTCGGGGGCCAAGGCAGGCGGATCACAAGACCAGCCTGGCCAACATGGCGAAACCCCATCTCTACTAAAAATAGAAAAATTAGCTGGACATGGTGGCGGGCACCTGTAATCTCAGCTACTCGGGAGGCTGAGGCAGGAGAATCGCTTGAACCCAGAAGGTGGAGGTTGCAGTGAGCTGAGATCGTGTCATTGCACTCCAGCCTGGGCGACAAGAGCAAGATTCCGTCTCAAAAAATATATACATGTTTTAGTATCAGACAACAGAGACTGGCTGGAGAGGAGATGTGGAAAACAGGAGACTAACGGTTTTTAAAAAGCAGGAAAGGGCTGGGTGCAGTGGCTCATGCCTGTAATCCCAGAACTTTGGGAGGCCAAGGTGGGTGGATCACCTGAGGTCAGGAGTTCGAGACTAGCCTGGCCAACATGGTGAAACTCCGTCTCTACTAAAAATACAAAAATCAGCTGGGTGTGGTGGCGCACGTCTGTAATCCCAGCTACTCGTGAGGCTAATGCAGGAGAATCACTTGAACCTGGGAAGTGGAGGTTGCTGTGAGCCAAGATTGTGCCACTGCATTTCAGCCTGGGTGACAGAGCAAGACTTCCTCTGAAAAAAAAAAAAAAAAAAAAAAAAAAAAGGCAGGAAAGGCCAGGCGCGGTGGCTCACACTTGTAATCCCAGCACTGTGGGAGGCCGAGGCGGGCAGATCATCTGAGGTCAGGCATTCGAGACCAGCCTGGCCAACATGGTGAAACCTGTCCTCTACTAAAAATACAAAAATTAGCTGGGTGTGGTGGCGCATGCCTGTAATACCAGCTACTCAGGAGGCTGAGGCAGGAGAATCGCTTGAACCCAGGAGGCGGAGGTTGCAATGAGCCAAGATTGTGCCATTGCACTCCAGCCTGGGTGACAGAACAAGACTCCATCTCAAAAATAAAAATAAAAAATACAATAAAAACAGGAAAAATTGTCTTTGGAACTTATCTGACATCTTCTAGTTACTTCTAACCTTGAATTGTAAGCCACCACTCAGAATAGATTCAGAAGGAAACCATCCCAGATCTCCTTGTTCTGTCACTGAAAATGAAATGAAGACACACCAGGGTAGATGTGGGAGAAGTCTTCACCTGTGCATCAGAGGACAGTGGGATCCACTTCACATTCATGTAGCTATGCAGCAGATGCAATTTGACCTCTAGGGACAGAATTACACTATGAAAAAGAGAAAAAAAAATTTACTGTCACCTTTTAAAAGCAAAGCAATTTGATATAGTTGGGAGAAAGGGTGGGAGAGGGCTACATGGCTTAGGACTCAAATAGGGTTGGGTTTGAACTATTTCTCCACCAATTAATAAGCTTTATGACCTTGAGCAAGTCACTTCAACCTCCCTGAAACTCAGCTGCAGCTGAGAATGGGTATAGATAATATCTATCCTGTAGGGTTGTTGTAAAGATTAAAACAGTGTTTGGAAAGAGCCCAGCACAGTGTCTGGAAAATGGGAAATACTAGATAGTAGCCATTATCATTGTTGTTGTTGTAAATATTATTTAGAAGGAGCTTTTGACAAATAGGTGAGAGGTTATTTTTAAAAAGCCATAAACTCTGGATTTTAAAATCAAACTCTCTTAGCTGGGACCCAGTGGCAGGAGCCCAGAGAGTGAAGCACTAGGTAAGTGCTAAGGGAGGAGCTTTTGCATTCATACACTCTCCATCAGGAAGTTGATGCAGGAGGCAGAAGGAAGGCTTAACAAGCCACAGGGAGGTAGAGTGGGGGCTGAGAGGGTAGGGAACATATTTTTCTTGGTATTAAATTCCAGAAAGGCAAAAACTCAGAGCAAACTATTTTTATCACGTATTTATTTATTTATTTTTTGGATGGAGTTTCACTCTTGTTGCCCATACTGGAGTGTAATGGTACCATCTCAGCTCACTGCAACCTCCGCCTCCTGGATTCAAGTTATTCTCCTGCCTCAGCCTCCCGAGTAGATGGGATTATAGACATGCACCACCACGCCTGGCTAATTTTGTATTTTTAGTAGAGACGTGGTTTCTCCATGTTGGCCAGGCTGGTCTCAAACTCCCGACCTCAGGTGATCTGCCTGCCTCGGTTGCCTGTTCACTCTGATGGTGGTTTCTCCCAACATGCTGGGATTACAGGCATAAGCCACTGCACCCAGCCTTGATCAACTCTTTAAAACTCCTCTCACTTGGGCTAAGACATGTGATTTGATTATCCTGATTTTCTTTTTTTTTTTTTTTTTTTTGAGACAGACTCTCACTCTGTTGCCTAGGCTGTAGTGCAGTGGCACGATGTCGGCTCACTGCAACCCCTGCCTCCTGGGTTCAAGCGATTCTCCTGCCTCAGCCTCCCTAGTAGTTGGGATTACAGGCACGCACCACCACGCCTGGCTAATTTTTGTATTTTTAGTAGAGACGAGGTTTCACCATATTGGCCAGGCTTGTCTCGAACTCCTGACCTCATGATCCACCCACCTCAGCCTCCCAAAGTGCTGGAATTACAGGCATAAGCCACCATGCCCGGCCTGATTATCCTGATTTTCTGATCAATGTTTTAGAGATGAATCAGTGTATGAACACTTTTCCTATTGTAAGAAAAGAACAAGTTGAGATGCTAGGATTCCCATCTCTTTCACAGGGAGAAAAAGCAGCTGCACCATGAAAGAGTCCTGGTGCCCAACCTCTCCTCTACCTCCCCATCTTCCCAAAACTCATCTTAGCTTGTGACTGTCTTGCCTGAGCTGAGGAAAAATCCCTGGGAGATGGATGCCACATGTGGAAGAAATCCCAGCACAAAATAGATGAAAAGACTAGGCCTGGCTTACCTGGCCAATCGGACATTGTCACTATCATCTTTGCCCCACTCCCAGCCCTTTCCAGGGTCCACAGCAAAGTGCAAGGGCAGCAGCTTATACTCTGAATCTGTAAGTGGGATCACAGCTGGGGAGGAAGAAACATATCATCAAGGAATCTCCTTAAGAGAGAAAGGTAACTGAACACAGACTTATTTCACTAAAATCATACTAAGGTCTTTAATTGTAGTCACTTCTCAATTCTTACATGTGAATTACCCCTGGTATTAAAACTAATTGGCTAGTTTTCCCGCTACCACGCAGCATGTTTTAGGCCACAAATCTCCCTGAGTCCCCACCAGTCAGTCAACTAACTCTCATGATGTTCTTTCCAGTTAATGTATATTCAGAGAATTCAGTCATAATTTAAGACAAATTCGAAAAGCATCATTTAGAAGCTCTTACACCTTAATCATAAGCCTTTACTCTGGAAGAGGGTATATAGGTCTTGCTTTTCTCCCAACCCTTTTTTTTTTTAATTTGAAAACTCTGGCGTAACTTCTGGCTTAATAAAACAGTATCAACATGTGCTGTCTGGGCTTGCATGTCACTTAATTCTTTCCTCCTACATTAGATCTCATTCAATTTTTTCAAGTGAAAACAATGCAGACCAAAAGACATGTCATTCAGCACCTTGTTCCTTGGTATTCTTCTGCTCCATGGACACGAGTGCAGAAAAGTGGGCCTGATCATAGGCGAGCACCAGAGGGGAGCGGTGACACTGGCTGGCTGGGACCTCCAAAGGCAGATAGATTCCTCCAAAGGGAATAGGGGCAAATGCTGCAGGAAGCCATGAAGATTATTATGAAGGCTGTGTTTCTGCCTAGTGGACAATCCCTACATCCCACTCTGCCAACTGAGTCCCTCCCTGCTTTCATTCCAACATGTTTAATAATTCTTTCCTAAGAAGCCCTGTCAACTAATCCCAACTGCTTTACTCAGAATCTCTTGAGAATTTTGCACTATTCTAATTGATAACTTGCTTTTTCCCCAAGGGTCTATATATCCCCTTTCCTGCCTTCCTTCCAATGCTTAGCCTAAGGCTTTGCAAAAGGGGGTGCTCAGGATGGAGTGAGGACTGACTGGCTGACTCACCTTCCCCTCCGGAGTCCCTCAGCATGGTGTCTGCCACGACGACTATGGGCCTCCTAAGCACATGAGCAAGGACAAAGACGTGAAACTCTTCAAGGCTCTCATATACAGGCTCCTCAGAACTCTCCACCCTGGAACGACGGGAGGGGAGAGAGTGGAAAGGGTGCAGTAAAAATGAGAGAGTAGAAACAGGAGACCCTGAAGACCAGTTCTGCAGAAAGGGAAAAGAAGAATGTCCTTTCCTGGTTTTCCAATCTTAAGGCTGCCACTGATATAGCTGATTATTTTATGCTACCATGGCTGTTTCTACTTCCGTTTCACAGATGGGGAAATCCAAGAGAAGAGATTTGAAGGCTCTAGGGTTAAAGCAGTGTTAGGAATTCGGAGGTAATCCCTATCTCTTAATATTCTTCCTGTTCAATAGCCTCTCTCCATTCTCTTCATCCAGTAGCTCAATACACAACTGCATAGCTTCATCCTACTTATTTTATATACTACAGCCACCCACACATCACACTCATGTCTTACAAAAACAGCCAAACACAATTCCTTTCCTATGTTCCCTCACTGAAAGAACAGCTTCACCATCTATCCAGTAGCCTAATCAGAAATTTGGAAATATTTATTGTGCTTTTATCTCTCACCTTCCAGTAATCACGTGATTTAACCAATTCCATCTCCCGTGTGTTTTTTTGTTTTTTTTTTTTCTTTTTTTTTTTTGAGATAGAGTCTCGCTCTGTCCCCCAGGCTGGAGCAGTGGCGCGATCTCGGCTCACTGCAAGCTCTGCCTCCCAAGTTCACGCCATTCTCCTGCCTCAGCCTCCCGAGTAGCTGGGACTACAGGCACCCGCCACCTCGCCCAGCTAATTTTTTGTACTTTTTGTATTTTTTTTTTTTTTTTCTTTTTTGAGATGGAGTCTCACTCTTTCGCCCAGACTGGAGTGCAGTGGTGCGATCTGGGCTCACTGCAAGCTCCACCTCCTGAGTTCAGGCAATTCTCCTGCCTCAGCCTCCCAAGTAGCTGGGACTACAGGTGCCCACCACCACGCCTGGCTAATTTTTTTGTATATTTAGTAGAGATGGGGTTTCACCGTGGTCTCGATCTCCTGACTTCGTGATCCACCCGCCTCGGCCTCCCAAAGTGCTGGGATTACAGGCGTGAGCCACCGTGCCTGGCAATTTTTTAAATTTTTAGTAGAGACGGGGTTTCACCGTGTTGGCCAGGATGGTCTTGATCTCCTGACCTCGTGATCCGCCCGTCTCAGCCTCCCAAAGTGCTGGGATTACAGGTGTGAGCCACCAGGCCTGGCCTTCCTGTGTGTTTCTTTTATCTGTCTCCCCGGGCTTATCTTTAGTCTACCACACTGTTCATCCATGGCCCTTTCCTGGATTACTACAACTGCATCTTATCCCACTCCTTTCCACTTCATTGTCCACTGGAGTCAGCGTGTTCAAATACGGAGGGACAAATTTGCTCCTGTCATTCACATACTCAATATTCAATGGCTTCCACCCCCTAAAGCAATTTTATTCAATATTGGATGCTGATTACAAACAAGGATTTCTGGGCCTTACCTCTGTCCAACTCAACTGGACTTTTCTGGGGTGGAGGTCCAGAAATCAGCTTTTTAAATAACTCTCCCAGATTATTCTTATGTACAATAAAATCTGCATAGGTTATAATTTTTAACCATTATGGAAAATTTCAAAATTTTAAACATATTCAATACTAGAAATGATAATATACTAAACACTCATGTATCCATCACCCAGCTTTAACAATTATAAACACATGGTCAACATTTTTTTTTTTTTTAAACAGAAACTTTATTACAGCATATTACAGGCTTGTGTCAGTACTAAATTGATCAATAAACAGATTCTAGGCTGCACTTTCAGGAATGCACCCAAAGCTACTCCTCAGATCTAGAGTAGCATGGGAACTGCTTGCTGCTCCTGCACAATTTTTTTTTATTATACTTTAAGTTCTAGGGTACATGTGCACAATGTGCAGGTTTGTTACATAAGTATACATATGCCACGTTGGTGTGCTGCACCCATTAACTCGTCATTTACATTAGATATATCTCCTAATGCTATCCCTCCCCCCTCCCCCCACTCCACAACAGGCCTTGGTGTGTGATGTTCCCCACCCTGTGTCCAAGTGTCCTTATTGTTCAATTCCCACCTATGAGTGAGAACATGTGGTGTTTGGTTTTCTGTCCTTGTGATAGTTTGCTCAGAATGATGGTTTCCAGCTTCATCCATGTCCCTACAAAGGACATGAACTCATGCTTTTTTATGGCTGCATAGTATTCCATGGTGTATATGTGCCACATTTTCTTAATCCAGTCTATCATTGTTGGACATTTGGGTTGGTTCCAGGTCTTTGCTATTGTGAATAGTGCCACAATACACATACATGTGCATATGTCTTTATAGCAGCATGATTTATAATCCTTTGGGTATATACCCAGTAATGGGATGGCTACGTCAAATGGGATTTCTAGTTCTAGAACCTTGAGCAATCGCCACACTGTCTTCCACAATGGTTGAACTAGTTTACAGTCCCACCAACAGTGTAAAAGTGTTCCTATTTCTCCACATCTTCTCCAGCACCTGTTGTTTCCTGACTTTTTTAATGATCACCATTCTAACTGGTGTGAGATGGTATCTCATTGTGATTTTAATTTGCATTTCTCTGATGGCCAGTGATGATGAGCATTTTTTCATGTGTCTGTTGGCTGCATAAATGTCTTCTTTTGAGAAGTGTCTGTTTATATCCTTTGCCCACTTTTTGATGGGGTTGATTTTTTCTTATAACTTTGTTTAAGTTCTTTGTAGATTCTGGATATTAGCCCTTTGTCAGATGAGTAGATTGCAAAAATTTTCTCCCATTCTGTAGGTTGCCTGTTCACTCTGATGGTGGTTTCTTTTGCTGTGCAGAAGCTCTTTAGTTTAATTAGATCCCATTTGTCTATTTTGGCTTTTGTTGCCATTGCTTTTGGTGTTTTAGTCATGAAGTCCTTGCCCATGCCTATGTCCTGAATGGTATTGCCTAGGTTTTCTTCTAGGGTTTTTATGGTTTTAGGTCTAACATTTAAGTCTTTAATCCATCTTGAATTAACTTTTTTATAAGGTGTAAGGAAGGGATCCAGTTTCAGCTTTCTACCTATGGTTAGCCAGTTTTCCCAGCACCATTTATAAAATAGGGAATCCTTTCCCCATTTCTTGTTTTTGTCAGGTTTGTCAAAGATCAGATTGTTGTAGATGTGTGGTATTATTTCTGAAGGCTCTGTTCTGTTCCATTGGTCTATATCTCTGTTTTGGTACCAGTACCATGCTGTTTTGGTTACTGCAGCCTTGTAGTATAGTTTGAAGTCAGGTAGCGTGATGCCTCCAGCTTTGTTCTTTTGGCTTAGGATTGTCTTGGCAATGCAGGCTCTTTTTTGGTTCCATATGGACTTTAAAGTAGTTTTTTCCAATTCTGTGAAGAAAGTCATTGGTGGCTTGATGGGGATGGCACTGAGTCTATAAATTACCTTGGGCAGTATGGCCATTTTCACGATACTGAGTCTTCCTATCCATGAGCATGAAATGTTCTTCCATTTGTTTGTGTCCTCTTTTATTTTGTTGAGCAGTGGTTTGTAGTTCTCCTTGAAGAGGTCCTTCACATCCTTTGTAAGTTGGATTTCTAGGTATTTTATTCTCTTTGAAGCAATTGTGAATGGGAGTTCACTCATGATTTGGCTCTCTGATTGTCTATTATTGGTGTATAGGAATGCTTGTGATTTTTGCACATTGATTTTGTATCCTGAGACTGCTGAAGTTGCTTATCAGCTTAAGGAGATTTTGGGCTAAGACAATGGGGTTTTCTAAATATACAATCATGTCACCTGCAAACAGGGACAATTTGACTTTCTCGTTTCCTAATTGAATATCCTTTATTTCTTTCTCCTGCCTGATTGCCCTGGCCAGAACTTCTAACACTATGTTGAATAGGAGTGGTGAGAAAGGGCATCCCTGTCTTGTGCCAGTTTTCGAAGGGAATGCTTCCAGTTTCTGCCCATTCAGTATGATATTGGCTGTGGGTCTGTCATAAATAGCTCTTATTATTTTGAGATACGTCCCATCAATATCTAGTTTATTGAGTTTTTAGCATGAAGGGCTGTTGAATTTTGTCAAAGGCCTTTTCTGCATCTATTGAGGTAATCATGTGGTTTTTATCTTTGGTTCTGTTTATATGATGGATTATGTTTATTGATTTACATATGTTGAACCAGCCTTGCCTCCCAGGGATGAAGCCAACTTGATCTTGGGGGATAAGCTTTTTGATGTGCTGCTGGATTCGGTTTGCCAGTATTTTATTGAGGATTCTTGCATTGATGTTCATCAGGGATAGTGGTCTAAAATTCTCTTTTTTTGTTGTGTCTCTGCCAGGCTTTGGTATCAGGATGATGCTGGCCTCATAAAATGAGTTAGGGAGGATTCCCTCTTTTTCTATTGATTGGAATAGTTTCAGAAGGAATGGTACCAGCTCCTCTTTGTACCTCTGGTAGAATTTGGCTGTGAATCCATCTGGTCTTGGACTTTTTATGGTTGGTATGCTATTATTGCCTCAATTTCAGAGATGCTATTGGTCTATTCAGGGGTTCAAATTCTTCCTGGTTTAGTCTTGGGAGGGTGTATGTGTCCAGGAATTTATCCATTTCTTCTACATTTTCTAGTTTAATTGTATTGAGGTGTTTATAGTAGTCTCTGATGGAAGTTTGTATTTCTGTGGGATCGGTGGTGATATCCCCTTTATCATTTTTTATTGTGTCTATTTGATTCTTCTCTCTTTTCTTCTTTATTAGTCTTGCCAGCGGTCTATCAATTTTGTTGATCTTTTCAAAAAACCAGCTCCTGGATTCGTTGATTTTTTGAAGGGTTTTTTGTGTCTCTATCTCCTTCAGTTCTGCTCTGATCTTAGTTATTTCTTGCCTTCTGCTAGCTTTTGAATGTTTGCTCTTGCTTCTCTAGTTCTTTTAATTGTGATGTTAGGGTGTCAATTTTGGATCTTTCCTGCTTTCTCTTGTGGGCATTTAGTGCTATAAATTTCCCTCTCCACACTGCTTTGAATGTGTCCCAGAGATTCTGGTATGCTGTGTCTTTGTTCTCATTGGTTTCAAAGAACATCTTTATTTCTGCCTTCATTTCATTACGTACCCAGTAGTCATTCAGGAGCAGGTTGTTCAGTTTCCATGTAGTTGAGCAGTTCTGAGTGAGTTTCTTAATCCCGAGTTCTAATTTGATTGCACTGTGGTCTGACAGACAGTTTGTTATAATTTCTGTTCTTTTACATTTGCTGAGGAGTGCTTTACTTCCAACTATGTGGTCAATTTTGGAATAAGTGCGATGTGGTGCTAAGAAGAATGTATATTCTGTTGATTTGGGGTGAAGAGTTCTGTAGATGTCTATTAGGTCTGCTTGGTGCAGAGTTGAGTTCAAGTCCTGGATATCCTTTTTAACTTTCTGTCTCGTTGATCTCTCTAATGTTGACAGTGGGGTGTTAAAGTCTCCCATTATTATTGTGTGGGAGTCTAAGTCTCTCTGTAGGTCTCTAAGGACTTGCTTTATGAATCTCGGTGCTCCTGTATTGGGTGCATATATATTTAAGATAGCTCTTCCTGTTGAATTGATCCCTTTACCATTATGTAATGGCCTTGTCTCTTTTGATCTTTGTTGGTTTAAAGTCTGTTTTATCAGAGACTAGGATTGCAACCCCTGCTTTTTTTTGATTTCCATTTGCTTGGTAGATCTTCCTCCATCCCTTTATTTTGAGCCTATGTGTGTCTCTGCACCTGAGATGGGTCTCCTGAATATCGCACACTGATGGGTCTTGACTCTTTATCCAATTTGCCAGTCTGTGTCTTTTTAATTGGAGCATTTAGCCTATTTACATTTAAGGTTAATACTGTTATGTGTGAATTTGATCCTGTCATTATGATGTTAGCTGGTTATTTTGCTCGTTAGTTGATGCAGTTTCTTCCTAGCATCGATGTTCTTTACAATTTGGCATGTTTTTGCAGTGGCTGGTACCGGTTGTTCCTTTCCATGTTTAGTGCTTCTTTCAGGAGCTCTTGTAAGGCAGGCCTGGTGGTGACAAAATCTCTCAGCATTTGCTTGTCTGTAAAGGATTTTATTTCTCCTTCACTTATGAAGCTTAGTTTGGCTGGATACGAAATTCTGGGTTGAAAATTCTTTTCTTTAAGACTGTTGAATATTGGCCCCCACGCTCTTCTGGCTTGCAGAGTTTCTGCCGAGAGATCTGCTGTTAGTCTGATGGGCTTCCCTTTGTGGGTAACCCGACCTTTCTCTCTGGCTGCCCTTAGCATTTTTTCCTTCATTTCAACTTTGGGAATCTGACAATTATGTATCTCCAGAGTTGCTCTTCTCAAGGAGTATCTTTGTGGCGTTCTCTGTATTCCCTGAATTTGAATGTCGGCCTACCTTGCTAGGTTGGGGAAGTTCTCCTGGATAATATCCTGAAGAGTGTTTTCCAACTTGGTTCCATTCTCCCCGTCACTTTCAGGTACACCAATCAGACATAGATTTGGTCTTTTCACATAGTCCCATATTTCTTTGAGGCTTTGTTCGTTTCTTTTTACTCTTTTTTCTCTGAACTTCTCTTCTTGCTTCATTTCATTCATTTGATCTTCAATCACTCATACCCTTTCTTCCACTTGATTGAATCAGCTACTGAAGCTTGTGCACGCGTCACATAGTTCTTATGCCATGGTTTTCAGCTCCATCAGGTCGTTTAAGGTCTTCTCTATGCTGTTTATTCTAGTTAGCCATTCGTCTAATCTTTTTTCAAGGTTTTTAGCTTCTTTGCAATGGGTTCGAACATCCTCCTTTAGCTCAGAGTTTGTTATTACCGATCGTCTGAAGCCTTCTTCTCTCAACTCGTCAAAGTCATTCTCCGTCCAGCTTTGTTCTGTTGCTGGTGAGGAGCTGCGTTCCTTTGGAGGAGAAGAGGCACTCTGATTTTTAGAAGTTTCAGCTTTTCTGCTCTGGTTTCTCCCCATCTTTGTGGTTTTATCTACCTTTGGTCTTTGATGATGGTGACATACAGATGGGGTATTGGTGTGGATGTCCTTTCTGTTAGTTTTCCTTCTAACAGTCAGGACCCTCAGCTGCAGGTCTGTTGGAGTTTGCTGGAGGTCCACTCCAGACCCTGTTTGCCTGGGTATCACCAGCGGAGGCTGCAGAACAGCAAATATTGCAGAACGGCAAATGTTGCTGCCTGATCCTTTCTCTGGAAGCTTCATCTCAGAGGGGCACCCAGCTGTATAAGGTGTCAGTCGGCCCCTACTGGGAGATGTCTCCCAGTTAGGCTACTCAGGGGTCAGGGACCCACTTGAGGAGGCAGTCTGTCCGTTCTCAGATCTCAAACTCCGTGCTGGGAGAACCACTACTCTCTTCAAAGCTGTCAGACAGGGACGTTTAAGTCTGCAGAAGTTCCTGCTGCCTTTTGTTCAGCAATGCCCTGCCGCCAGAGGTGGAGTCTACAGAGGCAGGCAGGCCTCCTTGAGCTGCAGTGGGCTCCACCCAGTTCGAGCTTCCCGGCCACTTTGTTTACCTACTCAAGCCTCAGCAATGGCGGACGCCCCTCTCCCAGCCTCACTGCCTCCTTGCAGTTCTACCTCAGACTGCTGTGCTAGCAGTGAGCAAGCCTCCGCGGGCATGGGACCCTCCGAGCCAGGCACGAGATATAATCTCCTGGTGTGCCATTTGCTAAGACCGTTGGAAAAGTGCAGTATTAGGGTGGGAATGTCCCGATTTTCCAGGTACCGTCTGTCACGGCTTCCCTTGGCTAGGAAAGGGAATTCCCCAACTCCTTGTGCTTCCCATGTGAGGCAATGCCCCGCCCTGCTTCAGCTCACGCTCCGTGGGCTATACCCACTGTCCGACAAGCCCTAGTGAGATGAACCCGGTACCTCAGTTGGAAATGCAGAAATCATCCCTCTTCTGCGTCACTCATGCTGGGAGCTGTAGACTGCAGCTGTTCCTATTCGGCCATCTTCAACACTTGGTCAATCTTGTTTTACTACACCTCAGATCTATTTACCTACCTCCCCCATCACGGGGCTACCACCAGATAATTTTGAAGCAAATCCTGGACATTATATAATTTCATCCATTTTTATTTTATTTCAGTTTCTATCTCTAAAAACATAAAGGACTACCTTTTTTTTTTTTTTTTTTGAAATGGAGTCTCACTCTGTCGCCAGGGCTGGAGTGCAGTGGCACGAACTCGGCTGACTACAACCTCTGCTTCCTGGGTTCAAGCAATTCTCCTGCCTCAGCCTCTCGAGTAGCTGGGATTACAGCCGCCTAGCACCACGCCCAGCTAATTTTTTGTATTTTTAGTAGAGACAGGGTTTCACCACATTGGCCAGGCTGGTCTTGAATTCCCGCCCACCTCGGCCTCCCAAAGTTCTGGGATTACAGGCGTGAGCCACTGCGCCTGGCCAGGACTACCTTTTTAAACAACCACTATACCATTAATATCACATTTTATAATTTTAACAATAATCAAACACAGAGACATTGTTCACATTTCCTTAATTGTCTTATGATGTCCACACATCCCAACTGGTTGATGTCTTTTTTTTTCTTTTAGAGACAGAGGTCTCTCTTTGTCACCCAGGCTGGAGTGCAGGGGTGCTGTCACAACTCACTGCAGCCTCGACCTCCCCAGCTCAGGCAATCCTCCCACCTCAGCCTCCCAAGTAGCTGGGACTATAGGCATGCACCACCATGCCTGGCTAATTTTTTTTTTTTTAAGATGTGGTCTCACTGGCCAGGCATGGTGGCTCATGCTTGTAATCCCAGCACTTTGGGAGGCCAAGGTGGGTGGATCACTTGAGGCCAGGAGTTTGAGATCACCCTGGCCAAAATGGTGAAACCCCGTCTCTAATAAAAATACAAAAATTAGCTGGGCGTGGTGGCATGCATCTGTAGTCCCAGCTACTTGGGAGGCTGAAACAGAGAATCACTTGAACCCTGAAGGCAGAGGTTGCAGTGAGCAGAGATCACACCACTGCACTCCAGCCTGGGCAACAAAGTAAGACTCTGTCTCAAAAAAAAAAAGAAAAAAAAAGAAAAGAAAAAGAAATGGGGTCTCACTATGTTACCCAGGCTGGTTTCGAACTCCTGGGCTCACACGATCCTCCTGCCTCAGCCTTTCAAAGTGCTGAGATTACAGGTGTGAGACACCACACCCGGCCTGATATGTCTTTTTAGTCCATTTAAACCTACAAGTTCCTTGTCCCTTTTTATTTTCCTTGCAGTTTACTTACTGAAGATACGGGGTCATTTGTCCTGAAGTTTCCAAAGTCTAGATGGGCTACTTTATATTCCAGTTCAATACCGAACTACCTGTAGTTCCTAAACATATCATGTTGTTACACACTTTTGTGCCCTTAGCATAGTTCCTCTCTTTCCTTCTAATATCCTCTTAGCACAGAGCTCTCTAGACACTGGGCTGTGGAAGCCCAATGAGGACTCTATGCAGGTTTCCTCCTCCCCTACTTAGCCATACTTACCCACCACAGTTGGCTCCATTGGTACCTAGATGCATTCGGGGTTCACTTGAGGCAAGCTTGATCAGTTCATTCCACTCCTTCTGCCATTCATCTTCTGTGTATACCAGCCCTGACTGTGTGAAGGACAGGCAGGGGACATTGGGCAATTAGAGGCTGGGTTCTAAGAGGCAATACCTACTCCACCTTATTCACTGTTACTTACTCCCTAATCCCTTAGCACTTCATTTACAAATTGTACTACAAAGTCAAATCTCTTATCTCTTTTACAGTCAAGATCCATGAACTAATAGTCTATGACTATTACACTTCTTTATCATCCATTCTTTTTGACCTACTGCAATCTGTCCCATTTCTTCCCTCCATCCTCCTCACCCACCTGCCACATAACATTTCACCTACCTGATTTTGGCAAAGAACAATGACCTTCTAATTGCCAAATTCAGTGGACCCTGGTTCCCATCTTAGCCTTCACGTGGGTTATTTTCCTCTTTAAATTTTCTTTGCCATTAGCGTCCATAAAATTACTTTCTATTCCTCTAAATTCTGTCTGCCCCCAAAATACTAGTGGTGTGTCAATGATTTTCACCTTGGTTCCCTCTGGGTGATCTCTTCTACTGCCATAATCTCATCCACTACCATCTGTATGGTATATACCATCTATCTCCAGCCCAGATTTCTTAATTTCTTTTCTTTTTCTTTCTTTCTTTTTTTTTTGAGACAGAGTCACCCAGGCTGGAGTGCAATGGCACAATCTCGGCTCGCTGCAACCTTCACCTCCCGGGTTCAAATGCTTCTCCTGCCTCAGCCTCTCAAGTAGCTGGAATTACAGCACCCACCACCAGGCCCAGCTAATTTTTGTATTTTTAGTAGAGACAGGCTTTCCCCATGTTGGCCAGGCTGGTCTCGAACTCCTGACCTGGTGATCTGCCTGTCTCAGCCACCCAAAATGCTGGGATTACAGGCATGAGGCACTGCACTCAGCCTAGACTTCTTAATTTCTATATTCATATATCCAGCTACCTACTGGAGACTGCCACCTGCCCATGGCTACCTCAAACTCTGCAAAGTCAAAATAGAACTCCTGTTTTTTCCCAAACCCACTCTTCTTCCTATTTTCCTACCTTAGTGAATAGCACCAACTATCACCCAAACATCCAAGCTCAAAACCAAGGAATTATCTAATATTCCTTTCTTTCTTTCACCCACCCCACACCTGGATACCTTCTTTTTTTTTTTTTTTTTTTTTTTTTTTTTTTGAGACAGAGTCTCACTCTGTCGCCCAGGCTGGAGTACAGTGGAACGATCTCGGCTCACTGCAACCTCCACCTCCCGGGTTCAAGCAATTCTCCTGCCTCAGCCTCCCAAGTAGAAGTGCTGCATACAAAGCCTACTTCCTGGCCCCTACCCACTTCTCTAGTCAGATATATCTCACTGAATCAGCTGTAGTTCCTGAAATATACCATGTTGTTTTATACCACTGAGCTTTTGTCTAAGCTGTTCCTTCTGCCTGGAGTAGCTCACTTTCTATCAACCTTGTGAACAATTTCTCAACTTTTAGGACAGAACTCAGGTATCATTCCTCTAAATAGTCTCCTAAATCTCCCTTGGCAGATCAACCACTCCTTCCTTTGTATCCTCTCTCCCTAACTGCTATAGAGTTGTTGTTGTTGTTTTGTTTGTTTGTTTGAGACAAAGTCTTGCTCTGTCACCCAGGATGGAGTGTGGTGGCATGATCTTGGCTCACTGCAACCTCCACCTCCCAGGTTCAAGCAATTCTCCTGCCTCAGCCTCCTGAGTAGCTGGGACTACACGCGCACACCACCATGCCTGGCTAGTTTTGTATTTTTAGTAGAGACGGGGTTTCACCATGTTGGCCAGGCTGGTCTCGAACTACCAACAGGTGATCCGCCTGCCTTGGCCTTCCAAAGTGCTGGGATTACAGGCATGAGCCACCGCATCCGGCCAGCATTAACTGCTATAGAGACGTCTATTGTAAGAGTCATACATGTTATAACCTGTTGCAATTATGTATTTACATGTCCATCTCCTCCTCTATGCTAGGATCATGTTTTATGCAATACACCCAAGGTCTATTTTGTGACTATAATCAATAAACATATGCTAAGTGAAACTACAATTTTTATCAAAGGAGAGCAGGCAATGGTACAAGCAATTTTAAAATACATTGGCTTTAGGATGTATATAATGATAAGGGAAATAAGTTTAACTTATTAATTTTATTTGGCTGACATTAGTATTAAAATGAGTCTATACGGCTTAACCGCACACTGACAGAGTAGAAGGAAATCACTGGAAACATGAGGGGTATTGGGAACAAATTTAATGGGAATTTTTTAAATGACACAGCTATTTTCAATTTGTAAAATGCTATCACAAATTTTACTTCAATTAAAAATAAAGAGAGCAATGCCCAGGTTCTATATGGAGTGCTGCAGTCACTCCAATAGACACATCCAGAGGGATCCGGCTCCCTCTTCCTGGCCGGTTTCTGCTTCCTGTTTTAATGTACACAGCCACTAGGTGGTGTACAACTTCTAGCCTTAACATTTAAGAAACTATTACTGAGCCTCACCACCAATTGCAACATAAAACAAGGAAGCCCAGGAAATCAAAACTTATTTAGTGTGGTTTTGGTACTGGGGAGCTAAAGGAAGCTTCCCCAGTTCATTATCCTCCTCCTACCATTCCCACTCCCAAGGTGGGTATAATGCTATGAATGGTCTAAGCTAAGACAATTTATGAAGGCCACATTTTCAGTATGAACTTTCACTGTACTGAGCAAAAGGACTAAAACTATTGCTCCATTACTAGCCACTATTCTCTATGCATGTTGGGGACTTTCAGATGGAAAGGCTGACTTTGAGAGGGAAAGGCTGGCTGGCCAAGGATAGAACGTGGGTATTTCTGGGTTTCCTGGCTAAATACCATTATAATCTAACCCCATCTTTAGAATAATAACTGTAATTGCTTTAATAACTGGAATTGGGCACACCTAATTTTCTGGGTGTTGCTGTCATTTCTACTTAATAGTTGGCATGTTCTGGTTTGGCCTTTTCTTGCCTCTGCAGTGGTTAAGGTTCCGGTATTATCTGAACTCAACAGTGAAGAGGACAAAGCTGACTACCACAAAACTGACTACTGATTTGCTTTGGATTCTAAATTCTAGGCTAGCTCTAGCTCAGGCAAAAGCTTTCCATGAGATCCAGCCAAGCTTTTGGTGCTAAAAAAGAATGTCACTTATGTGGCCTTGCCCCTGTGGGTTTATTTCCCTCAGGAATCTTCTGGGGAAGACTGGCTGCTCAAGGAGAGGATTCTGATCTTAATATCATCTACTTTTAACAACTGGATTATTTGTTTTTGAGGAAGAAACATAGCATATTCTACTTACATATTAAATCTTCAGGATATAAAATTCTAAATAACTAAAACAAAAAAACTCTTCTACATTGTCAAGTTATGACAGCAATAAAATGAGAAAAAAAGAAAGGTGGACGAAAAAGGAAAGTTTCTGAAGAGATATTGCCATATTAAATGCCAGAAAGATCCAGCCATAACATGGCAAAAAAAAAATAGATATACATAAAGAGCAGGAGATATAAACATAGCACAGAATCACAGGAAAAGGAAATAGGGAGCCTCATTATTTTTATGTAAAGGCATAATGTCATTATTGAAGGGAAGTAATCAGCAAACTTTTTCTGTAAAGGGCCAGGTAGTCAGTAAGTATGGGCTGTGCAGGCCACATCATGTTACTACTGTGCTGCTGGAGGAAGAAAGCAGTTACACGTGTAAACATCCAAGAAATGCACAGGGCTGTGTTCTGATAAAAGGTTTTTTTTGTTTGTTTGTTTGTTTTACAAAATAGCCATAGTTTGCGCAACCCGTTTTGGAGAGGGCAAGTACAAACAATCTGTTGTTACTGCCTTATATAACAGCAGCCTCAACATTTGACAAACTCCTGAGAAGTACTGTTCCGACTCAATTAAATAGGTATGCTTTGTGTGTGTGTGTGTGTGATTAGAATGCTGGTTCCTTATGCTTTTTAAAATTTAAAATAAACTAAAACTGAGTATATGAAAAACAAATGGTATATATGTCCAAAAAGATTTTAAGCATTCACATTTCTATAGGGGCTGAAAACATAAGTCTTTAAAAATTGGTCTAGCCTTATTACAAGCAAAAAAACAAAACAATACAAAAATCCTATGGAATTGTCATAACTCATTTTGCAAAACACTGCCACTAAAAGCTATAAAGCACCTACTGGGGGAAAAGCACAATGTTAGATAACCTCTCTGTAGGTCTCATGCCCACCACCAGTTCTCATGACCACATCAGAAGGCATTTACCCCATTGGCGTTAACTGCATTTTCTCCAATTTTCAGGATCATAAGGGGAGTCACACTGACCTAAACACTTGGAAATATTTTCTACTGGCAGGCACCCGGTGACTTTGGCAGCTTGGTAACTTTAGGAAACAAGGCACTCCCACCCACGCTCTCCCACCTCTTTATTCTGCTGTGTCTGCTGCCACCTCCAGCGCCTTTTCAACGCTTCCTTCTCAACTCCCTTCTCCATCAGTGCATACAAAGCTTTCCGCAGCATCAAGTCCCGATCATGGAAACCCCACATTCCTGTGGCAAAAAAGCATAATGGTAAGATACCTCAGCTTGACTCTGCTAATTTTTGTATTTTTAGTAGAGATGGGGTTTCACCATGTTGGCCAGGCTGGTCTCAAACCCCTGGCCTCAAGTGACGCCCCTGCCTTACCCTCCCAAAGTGCTGGGATTATAGGTGTGAGCCATGGCACCAGGCTGCAAATAATATATTAAGTTGTAAGTTGACTTAATTTTTTGTTTATTTGGTTTTTTATGGGTTTTTTTGGTTGGTTTTTTTGAGACAGAGTTTCACTCTGTCCCCCAGGCTGGAGTGCCATGGTGTGTTCTTGGCTTACCGCAACTTCCGCCTCCCATGTTCAAGAGATTCTCCTGCTTCAGCCTCCCGAGTAGCTAGGATTACAGGTGTCCACCACCACATCAGGCTAATTTTTGTATTTTTAGTAGATACAGGGTTTCACGATGTTGGCCAGGCTGGTCTCGAACTCCCAACCTCAGGTGATCCACCCACCTTGGCATCTCAAAGTTCTGGGACTACAGGCGTGAGCCACCACGCCTGACCTTTTTTTTTTTTTTTTTTTTTTTGAGACAGAGTCTTGCTCTGTTGCCCAGGCTGGAGTACAGTGGTGCGATCTCGGCTCACTCACTGCAACCTCTGGCCCCCGGATTCAGCGATTCTCCTGCCTCAGCCTCCCTAGTAGCTGGGATTACAGGCACCTGCCACCATGCCCAGCTAATTTTTGTATTTTTAGTAGAGATGGGGTTTCACCGTGTTGGCCAGGCTGGTCTCAAACTCCTGGCCTCAAGTGATCTGCCCACCTTGGCCTCCCACAGTGTTGGAATTACAGGCGTGAGCCATTGAGCCCAGCCCTTACTTTAAATATTAAGCCTATTTACAGTGGGGCATGGTGGCTCCCACCTGTAATCCCAGCTACTTGGGAGGCTGAGGCAGGAGAATCACTTGAACCCAGGGGTGGAGGTCACAGTGAGCTGAGATCACACCACTGTACTTCAGCCTGGGCAACAGAGTGAGACTCCGTCTCAAAAACTAAATAAATAAATAAAATAAAGTAAGTGTGTGTTACAAAGGACTGCTAAAAACATACCTTTTTCATACAACAAAAGAATAAATATTAAGTAGAACTGTACACATACACACATCTAGCTATACACTGCTGGCTTACTCCTACTCATTACTCCTGGGGTCAGCTTTCAAAGCCAGCCCAAGCTAATATCTGTGCTCTCTTCACTATCTCACTAGCAAAGGTAGGGCTCACTCCCATTTCCTCTTGTGCCAACATAAACACACAGACACACACGTAAGCATGCACAATCTCGCTCTGAACCATCATTTCCGCCTAAGATCAAGGTTATCTGGATCAAGTCCTACACATGAGATTTGACTCAACTGCTTCCTTTCTGCAGGTGAATGGAGGACTGCTTTCAAGACTCACCAAGGGAGGCTGCATGCAGGAGGCAGTTCCCATCTCCAGTAGTTGCCAAAGGAAGCAGCCTCTGAGAGGTGGGATCCACACTCACCCACCAGTTCAAACGCCCTGTAGAAACAAGATAGTGGAGGAAAAGGAGATTATCCATGAAGCCCTTCCACCTTCCTATTTCTAAAACAGACTCCAAAGCAGCCTCCTCTAGGAGGCCTACCCAGAATAAAACCATCACTTGATTACTCTTTATATCTTCTTCACTTATATCTAGTCAGTCAGAATCTTGTGAGCACAATTGGTTAGATCAGTGAGTAGGGTCAATTTTGTCCCAAAGGGACACTGGCAATGACTGAAGATATGTTTGCATGTCACAACTGGTAGCACGATGCTACTGGTATCTAATGGGTAGAGGCCAGGGATGCTGCTAATCATGATATAATGCACAAGGCAGCTTGCAAAACAAAGAATTATCTAGACCAAAATGTCAATACTGCCAAGGTTGAGAAACCCTGGGTTAAATGACGAGGCCAAGGACATAAGTTGAAACTGTTGACTGCTTGGACTGGCCCTGATTCCTTCCCTCCACTCAGGAGACCAGTATGTATCACAGCAACAAAGCTCAGCAAAAATCCATCATGAACAAAACAAAAACAACTCAAAGCATGTATTTAAGGTGTCTTATGAGTATCATCTGCATATATGACAGCATGTCATCATGTGTGGGGTGTGACTTTAAAGGAATAAGCAATAAGATAAAGTACATAAAATATCCAAGAAAATAAGTCTTAATTCCATACAGTCATCCCACAATTGCCAACCCATTATTTACATGAGGAAAATATCTTATGAGTGATGCATAAGTTTTCTTGAACTACTGTGGAGCATAGTTTTTGAACTACTGAATGAAAAACTGGCTTATAAACTCCCTAGACCAGATAATTTACCAACTTAAAAAAAAAATTACAAATAGATGTATATGGTTAATATAGAAGGTTACAAAATGAAAAATAAAAGCTTCCTTTCCATGCCCTCATCTAACTCCAGTTCTTATCCCACACAAGCATTTTAATGCCTGATTAGCTTTTCCAAAATTCCCAGCTGCCTCATCCTATGATAAGAATTAATTTTAACAATAATTTAAGATAAACACAATTACAAACGTAAATACATTTGGGGGGATAGGTTCACTACTGTGCATCATCTACAGCATTGGTCATTTCTGTTCACAAGGGTGTTTCAGGGCCAATTATAATTCGTTGTATTTTTTTCATGTATTGATTTCTAGGTATTGATTCCTAGGCCTTTTCACATGTGTATCTGGTTTCTCTTCCATCAACCAGGAAATTCCCAGAGTAAAGTATCTAATCTGTATCCATTCTTTGACAGCACAAGTTTATCCCACTGACTCCTGACTTTGCAATCAGATAACACACTTAAACTGGAAGCTACCGATCAAGTCCAGCCCCTCCACAAGGCTGCCTGTAGGTGGAGAGTAGAGGGAAGAGTGTGGGAGAGGAAGCACTCACTGACCTGCCTGTTCCAAGGCAACCAGCATGGACTGCTCAATGAGGTCTCTCTCTATGAAGCTGCGGAAGTCTTCATTGTATACAGTGAGATCTGGAAGCTGGAAGGCACAGATGGGCATTTCCAGGGGGTGCTCATTGCTCCCCCCACCCCCACCATTGGAGGAGACATGGGACCGGGCCAGGGAAACAATGCTGGAGCTGGCGTGGGAGATGCCCCTAGACAGGCGTTTTTCTGCAACGAGAAATGGAGTCACCTTAGAACATACACAGCCCACTTGGAGAACTCTACACTGATGTGGTGAAAGTTACCTCTCAACAGGGTTTACAGTCAGAGAAAAACTAAGTCTAACTGACTACTGAATTTCAGAACCCTTTTTCTGAAGCCAAATACAATTGGAGAAATAGAGAAAGTATTTTTGTAGGCACTCACATTAGCACCAAATTATTCATTCCTCTTTCTGCCCTTGTTTGGAATTTGCCTGATCTTCCCCTCCCTCTGACTGTCTTCCTCCACTTCCATATTTCCCAGTGTGATAGGGACCCATTCATTTAGCAATTTGGTCATTGTTTGGTGGGAGGAGAGGGAATAAGGGAAGTGAGGTTTCCCTAGACTAGAGTTAGTCAAATAACCTCTCTGGTAATTCTCAGGGTCTTGGGAAATACCTTTTCTAAAGGGTATTTTCATTCTAGAAAGATTATAAAAGAAATCCATTATAGAAAAGAAAATCCTTTGGGAGGCCAAGGCAGGTGGATCACCTGAGGTCAGGTGTTCAAGAGCAGCCTGACCAACATGGTGAAACACTGTCTCTACTAAAAATACAAAAATTAGCCGGGCATGGTGGTGTGCCCCTATAATCCCAGCTACTCGGGAGGCTGAGGTGGGAGAATTGCTTGAACCTGGGAGGCGGAGGCTGCAGTGAGCCGAGATCGTGCCACTGCACTCCTGCCTGACAACAGAGCAAGACCCCGTTTCAAAAAAAAAAAAAAAAGACAACAACAAATCTTACACATTTGGGAACTTTCTTCCTACATCAATAACATTAATTTATATTGCTTACTACAACTACTCTCAATACCCATATTTATCAGAAATTTATAGGGACAGTCAATTCTTAACAGTCTATAGAGAACAATAATGTAGATAGTACCCCACATCATTTCATTTGTTTTGAATACATGACACTTGTAATTCCCAAGCAGATATTCCACTGTGATTATAATTTGCTCAATGTAGTATTACAGTTCATTTGTATGGCTTCAATTATGTAATGATTTAATGATGATCCAAAGGAGGCAAAATTTCAAAAGCATGTTGGGCTGTTCTTAATACAATATTTGCCAGATATGATACACAAAATAAACTGAGTTGTCTAAAGTTATCTTATAGTGATGTTATTTTTCAAATATTTTTTAGTTTTGTTTTTTTTGTTCTTTGAGACAGAGTCTCGCTCTGTCGCTCAGGCTGGAGTGCAGTGCTGCAGTCTCAGCTCACTGCAACCTCTGCCTCCCAGGTTCAAGGGATTCTCCTGCCTCAGCCTTCTGAGTAGCTAGGATTACACGCACACGCCACCACACCCAGCTAATTTTTTTTTTTATTTTAGCAGAGACGGGGTTTCTCCACATTGGCCAGGCTGTTCTCCTCAAACTCCTGGCCTCAGGTGATCTGCCAGCCTTGGCCTCCCAAAGTGCTGGGATTACAGGCGTGAGCCACCACACCCACCTTAAAAATATTTTTTAGGTATTCGTAGACTGAGCATGGTGGCTCACACCTGTAATCCCAAAACTTTGGGAAGCCAAGGTAGAAGGATCACTTGAGCCCAGGAATTCGAGACCACCTGGGCAACAGAGTGAGACCTAATTTCTACAAAGAATCAAAAATTTAACTAGGTGAGGTGGTGCGTGCCCATGCTCCCAGCTACTTGGGAGGCTGAGGCAGTAGGATCCCTTGAGCCTAGGAGGTTTAGGCTGTAGTGAGCTGTGTTCCACCAGCCTCACTCCAGCCTTGGGGGACAGAGCAAGACCCTGCCTCAAAAACAGTACCATGTGCCTATGGTAAAAAATCAATATACTATCAAAAGGTATAAAATGATTTCACAAGGAAGTCTTCTTATCGTTCAGAATTCCTGATCCCTTCCCCAGAGGCAAACTTTTGTATCCTTCTAGAAATTTTTATGCATACAGAAGCATATACAGGTTTTGGCCGGGCACGATGGCTCACGCCTGTAATCCCAGCACTTTGGGAGGCCGAGGCGGGTGGATCACAAGGTCAGGAGATCGACACCATCCTGGCTAATATGGTGAAACCCCATCTCCACTAAAAATGCATGTACAGCTTTTAAAATCATCTTTTAAAACACAAATGAGAGTATACTACATACATTGCATTGCGTCTTACCTTTTTGAAAAAAATTATATATTTTTTTATATGGAGTCTCACTCCGTCACCCAGGCTGGAGAGCAGTGGTGCAATCTAGGTTTACTGCAACCTCTGCCTCCTGGGCTTAAGCAAGTCTCCTGCCTCAGCCTCCCAAGTAGCTGGGATTACAGGTGTGCACCACTATGCCCAGCTAATTTTTGTGATTTTAGCAGAGACAGGGTTTCACCATGTAGGCCAGGCTGGTCTCGAACTCCTGACCTCAGGTGATCCACCAGCCTTGGCCTCCCAAAGTGCTGGGATTACAGGTGTGAGCCATCATGCCCAGCCCCCTTCTGAATAGATTTTAGAAATTTTTCCAAAACAGTACACCAAGTTCTGCCTAATTCTTTCTAATGATTACAGAGTATTCCACAACATGGATGATTACAATTTACTTAACCATTCCTTTACTAATGGACATTAAATGTTTTCAGGGCCAGGCGCAGTGGCTCACACCTGTAATCCCAGCACTTTGGGGGGCCAAGTCAGATGGATTGCCTCAAGAAAAAAAAAAAAGTTTCAAGATTTAATTATTGTAAAATAATGCTGCTGTGAATATCCTTATATGCTGCATTTATGTATTTCTTTTTTTAATTTTTATTCATTTATTTATTTGTTTTTTTGAGACAGAGTCTCACTGTGTCACCCAGGCTGGAGTGCAGTGGTGTAATCTCAGTTCACTGCAACCTCCGCCTCCCAAGTTCAAGCAATTCTCCTGCCTCAGCCTCCCAAGTAGCTGGGATTATAGGCATGTACCACCACGCCCAGCTAATGTTTGTATTTTTAATAGAGATGGGGTTTTACCATGTTGGCCAGACTGGTCTCGAACTCCTGAGCTCAGGTGATCCACCCACCTCGACCTCCCAAAGTGCTGGGATTACAGGTGTGAGCCACTGCACCTGGCCTTATGTATTTATTTAAAGAATACTTATGTGCACATACACATATATGATAAATTGCTAGATATGAAATTGCTAAGTCAGAGTACATACGCATTTTAATTTTGATAGATATTGGCAAATATTAACAAATTACCCCCCAAAGAGGTAATGACTCTTTCAATTCTACCTTTATGTGAACTTTATATCAACAAGGAGATTGTTATCCTCCTTCCTCTATTTCTTTCACAGTATCTGAGGAAGGCTTTTATACAGGATAACACTAAAGATGCAGAGACGCAGTGAGGGACTGCAGCACCTGGGCAGACTGAGGCCACCTCAGTCTGGGTTTGGCTGGGAGAAGGGGAAGAAATGGAATCACCTCCAATGGATCACTAGACTTTATGACTCCATTTAACAATCCCCTCCCTTCCTACTCCATATACGGAAACATTCCAGTCACCCCAGTACCTTGAACAATGTCATCCTGCCGTTGGAGGATGGGTCGGGGAGGGCGAGTAGGCTCTCTGTCAGAAAACCCTTTTTCAGGGGTCCTGGAGCCACCACTCCCCTCACTAAAGGATGGGGGTAGGTTTCCAGCATGGACTTGACGTAGCTGTTCAAAATCACTGAGGGCGGCATTCACATCCCAATTCTTTCCTGTCAGGAGACAAAGCAAAAAGCAAACTGTGCACCCATAGTATAGAGACACAAAGATCACACTAACTATCCTATCAAAACCAGTATGCAAATACGCATGCACATAATCATTCTTCTTTTCCTTACCCTGCTTTAATTTTCTTTATAACACTTCAATCTAACTTATCAAATGTCTTTACTTACTTATTTGTTGTCTATTTCCTAAGTAAGTGCCATGAAAATAGAAACTTTGTCCCTCTGAACTAAAAGAGCCCTTAAAGATCTAGTAACCGAAAATTAAAACTTCCTTTTACAGATAAAGTCTACAGAAGTAAATTATTTGCCCAAAGTCACAGCTAGTTCACACCAGACCCAGCAGGACTCAGGCCCAGGTCTCCTAATTCTGAGATCCAAAGAGGTTCTTAGCCTACATGTACTCCAGTGTGTCCTAAACCACTAAACCTGCATATAAGATCATGGGCTTGTGCATTTTCTAGTGAAAGAGTTCATAGCTGTCATCAGCTTTTCAAAGGAAACAGTGTTTCCCCCAAATTTAAGAATCACCATTCTACTAAAGAAATGACCTTAAATGATAAGATTTGTCATAATGGATTTTTCTGATGCTTTCTCCAGCTAAATTATTCAACAAATATGCATTGTATAATTGCTCACATTTCTTTCTGTTGTATTCCATCTACTACCACCTTAATTCAATTCCTATCACCTACTGTCCTACCTCCAATCCATTCCAAAGAATCCCATGAGATTAATCTTTCTAAAGCACAGTTGTGATCATTTTAGTTCCATAATCGAGATTTTTAATGGCTTACCACTGCCTACAGAATAAAACTCAGGCTCTTTGGCTTGATACTCAAGGCTTTGTATGTCCTGGCCTACTTTTCTGGCCTCTTCTCTGTGCTTCAATTTCCTTATCCGTGAAAATGCAGATGATAGTAACAGTGCCTACCTCATAGAGTTGTTATGAAGATTAAATGAGTTGAAAGCACTTAGAATAGTGGTTGGTTTTATTCACAATTTTACGTCTAAATCATTACTGATGATTTTACTTCTAAATCATTACATTAGCCAATTGTTCTGACTCCCTTTGCTCACTCTGTTCCAGTCATCACTGACCTTGCTGTTCCTAGAACATGCTAAGTCCACTCTCACTCTAGGGCCTTTCCACTGACTATTCCCTCTACCTAGAAGGCTCTTTCCCCAATATATCCACACAGACAACTCCTCATTAGCTTTAGGTATTTGCTTAAATATCACATTGTTAGTAAGGCCTACCCTGACTTAAAAATCACAACCCACTTCATCATTCCCTTTACTCTTCTCCATAGCACTTAACAGTTTATAATATACTTTATAATTTACTTAGTTATCACATTTGTTGTTTATTGACCCTCTCTCCTGCTAGAACATGAAGGCAGGTATTTTTGTTTGTTTTGTTTTGTTGGAGCATCTAGAACAGTACCTGGCACACAGTAGTCACTCAATAAATATTTGTTGAATTAATGGATAACTCTTCTCCTGAATCAATGCATGAACGAGTGACATCTGCCTTGAGCATCGGATCTATACTTCCAACTGTCTGCAAATCTCCTTAAAATCAGGTCTTCCTAACAATCCACATGGCCAAATTGAGTATCCATCATTTTCCTTCCCAAAACTTGCTGCTTCTCCTCTTCCTCTGTTCCCTAAATCAGTAATGGCATCACAATCCCTCCAGGCCCTGAAACTTCAGTCATTTTTAGCTCCTCAAGTTTCCTCAGATTGCACTCTTCCTCTTCCCTCACCACCAAGTCAATTTGTACCCCTAAAACATCTCTCAAATCCATTTCTTATTATCCATTTTTATTGCCACTGCCCCATTTGAGGTCCTCATAATCTTTACTTAGTCTTTGGTCTTTTAGGAAGGAATTCTCTATCTGGTCTCTCTGCTCCTAATCTCTTTCCTTTCTAATTTGTTCTTTATAATATGATAGTTTACTTTTGATTTCTTTCTCTCATTTTCAATTATCAGTATTGAACAGTCCCATTAGCCAGGTGTGGTGGTGTGTGCTCGTGGTCCTAGCTACTCAGGAGGCTGAGATGGGAGGCTCACTTGAGCTCAGGAGGCCGAGGTTGCAGTGAGCTGAGATCACACAACTGCACTCCTGCCTGGGTGACAGAGTGAGACCCCATCTCATACAAAACAAAACACAAATCAAACAGTCCTATTGAAATACAATCAGTTAACTGTTGTTGTTGTTGTTGTTTTTGAGATGGAGTCTTGCTGTGTCGCCCAGGCTGGGGTGCAGTGGCACGATCTCGGCTCACTGGAACGTTCTCCTCCTGGGTTCAAGCAATTCTCCTGCCTCAGCCTCTCGAGTAACTGGGATAACAGGCGCGTGCCACCATTCCTGGCTAATTTTTGTATTTTTAGTAGAGATGGGGCTTCACCCTGTTGGCCAGGCTAGTCTCGAACTCCTGACCTCAGGTGATCCACCTGCCTCGGCCTCCCAAAGTGCTGGGGTTACAGGTGTGAGCCACCACACCTGGCCTCAGTTAACTTTTAAAAGAAAAAACAAGCAACAGAGAGAAAATGAGGATGAGGTCCTTTTATGCCCCTTCTAATTTTTTTTTTTTTTTGAGATGGAGTCTCTGTTGCCCAGGCTGGAGTGCAGTGGCATGATCTCAGCTCACTGCAATCTCCACCTCCTGGGTTCAAGCAATTCTCTGCCTCAGCCTCCCGAGTAGCTAGGATTACAGGCGTGCGTCACCACGCCCGGCCAAGTTTTGTATTTTTTTAGTACAGACAGGGTTTCACCATCTTGGCCAGGCTGGTCTTGAACTCAACGGAATCTCATTCTGTCACCCAAGCTGAAGTGCAGTGGTGCAATCTCGGCTCACTGCAACCTCTGCCCTCCTGGGTTCAGGCGATTCTCACGCTTCAACCTCCTGAATAGCTGGGATTACAGGCGTGTGCCACCACACCCACCTAAGTTTTTTGTATTTTTCCTTCTAAATTATCTTAATTCCACCTCCTTCTATCTATTGCTACCACCATAGTCTACAACATCATCATCTGTCACCTGAACTAAGGCAATATTCCTAACTGTTTTAATCATTTCTTCTCTGGCCAGAGTGTTCTCTACAAGTACATTGTTAAAAACTCAAATCCAATCATGTCACTCCCCTGATTAAAATCCTTCACCAGTTTCCTAGTGAACTTAGAATAAAATTTAAACTCCTCATCATGGCCTACAAAGGCCCTACACTCTTTTTTTCTTTTATTTTTCTTTTTTTTTTTTCTTAGTTTTTTTTTTTTTTTTGAGACAGAGTCTCACTCTGTCACCCTGGCTGGAGCGCAGTGGCAGAATCTCGACTCACTGCAGTCTCTGCCTCCCAGGTTTAAGAGATTCTCCTGCCTCAGCCTCCCGAGCAGCTGGAACTACAGGCACCCGCCACCACACCCAGCTAATTTTTGTATTTTTAGTAGAAACGGGGTTTCACCATGTTGGCCAGGCTGGTCTCAAACTCCTGAACTCAGGTGATCCGCCTGCCTCAGCCTCTCAAAGTGTTAGGATTACAGGCATAAGCCACTGCACCCAGCCTCTTTCTTTTTCTTTTTTTTTTTTTTAAGAGACGAGGTCTTGCTATGTTGCCCAGGCTGGTCTCAAACTCCTGGGCTTAATTAAGCGACCGTCCCACCTCAGCCTCCCAGGTAGCTGAGATTACAGTGAATGCCACCACACCTGGCTAGAGCCCCTATTTTCTGCTTCCTGCCTATCTCACCAGCTTCCTACCACTTATGCACCATTCTTACTACCTCATTATTAATAGTTTCTCCAATGTGCCAAACTCTCTTGCACCTTAGGGCCCTTGCATAAACTGTTTATTCTGCATAAACACTCTCTTCTACATCCCTTTGTCTTGCTGCTCCTACTTGTCCTTCAGGGCTCAGCTTAAAAATCACTCCTCGGAAAAGGCCTTCCTGCACTCTAGATCTAAGTTAGGGTTCTTTCTTCACTCTCACAGCACCCTCAACGTTTCTTTCACAGCATGAGTGTATGTGTGTGTGCACACATGTGAGCATGCTAGCAATAATTTGTAACATAATTGCTTACAGCCATACTCTGAAACCAGATTGCCTAGATTCAAATCCTACTTAACTTCACTGAGCCTCAGGTTTTAAAATTATTAACTCCAGGATAATAAAACTTTATTGTATGGTGGTTGTGAGAATAAAATAACATATCTCAAGGACGCTGCACATATTGGACACTCATAAGTGTTCAACACATGTTATAAGAGGAATGCAGAAAGGTTAAGGATTTTATGAAAGAGGAAACATTTGAGCTGACTCTTGAAGGATGAGGAGAATAGAGGAAAGAAATGCTGCAGACTGAGGAAGTAACCTAACATGATCACCAAGAGGTGACAAGTCAGGCCTGGCTGCATAGGAAGTATAGGGAAAAGTAGTAGGAGAAGAAACTAAAAATGCAAATTAGGGTGGGCAGGGTGGCTCATGCCTGTAATCCCAGCACTTTGGGAGGCTGAGGTGGGTAGATCACGAGTCAGGAGTTTGAAACCAGCCTGGCCAGCATTGTGAAACCCCATCTCTACTAAAAATACACAAATTAGCCGGGCATGGTGGCGCGCGTCTGTAGTCCCAGCTACTGGGGAGGCTGAGGCAGGAGAAACGCTTGAATCTGGGAGGCGGAGGTTGTGGTGAGCCGACATCGCGCCACTGCACTCCAGCCTGGGCGACAGAGTGAGACTCTGTCTCAAAAAGAAAAAAAAAAGAAAATGCAAATTAAGGACAAAGTTGTACTAAATTACTAAACTGGAATTTAAACCCTGATCTTCTGTTTCCAAACTCATGCTCTCCTCACGGGTAGCCAAGCAAATGTCTAATTGTCACACCTTGCTAAGGGCTGGCAATTTAAAATATTACCTATGTATGCTAAGAACTTGCCCCTTCCCCATAGGCCTGCCTGTTTGTGTCATTACATATTTTCATCTATTATTTGTGACTCTAAACAGAATCCTAGGGACATGATTCTAACCCTTCAGGACCTTAAAATCTAGAACATTCAGCCAGGCATGGTAGCTCATGCCTGAAATCCCAGCACTTTGGGAGAGGCCGAGGCAGGCGGATCACCTGAGGTCGGGAGTTCGAGACCAGCCTGACCAAAATGGAGAAACCCCATCTCTACTAAAAATACAAAATTAGCTGAGTGTGGTGGCGCATGCCTGTAATCCCAGCTACTCCGGAGGCTGAGGCAGGAGAATTGCATGAACCCAGGAGGAGGAGGTTGCAGTGACCCGAGATCGCACCATTGCACTCTAGCCTGGGCAACAACAGCAAAACTCCGTCTCAAAAAAAAAAAAAAAAAATCTAGAACATTCAAACTTATGTGTATAAAGATATAAGTAAACAAAAGCAGCAAAATGAAAACATTAAATTGATTCACTCAACATAGAATTACCCATAATGTATGTTATGTAAGGAAAGAACAAAACCATGGATGATCCCATTATGAAAACCCTAAAGTCACTTCTATATAAAGAGGAAGTCTTACAGATCTAAAATTATGCTTTTAGGCCGGGCACAGTGGCTCATGCCTGTAATCCCAGCACTTTGGGAGGCCGAGGCAGGCAGATTACCTGAGGTAAGGAGTTCAAGACCAGCCTGGCCAACAGGTAAAACTTCATCTCTACTAAAAAATACAAAAATTAGCCAGGTGTGGTGGCAGGCACCTGTAATCCCAGCTACTCAGGAGTCTGAGACAGGAGAATTGACTGGACCTGGGAGGCAGAGATTGCAGTGAGCCAAGATCATGCCACTGCTCTCCAGCCTGGGCAACAGAGCGAGACTCTGTCTCAAAAATAAATAAATAAATGAAAATAAAACAAAATTATGTTTGTAATGGACTAATATAAAATTTCACTTGCATTGCCTGAGCATAAACTGACAATGGAGAAAACTACCCCAGTAAGTTCAAGGTGAAAAAGGGATTTTAAAATTTCTAATTATGACGGGTTATACACAAAGTATATCATTAGAATTAACTATAGGGCCTAACATACACAAAGTATCTTCCTGATCACCTTAAATGGTCCAAATCATCCTAATGATAAATACCACATTTTACTTTCTCTTTTCTCATTCTCCCCTACAACTCCTCACCTTCTAGGAGATCTCGCGCTAGCCCTGGCTCTGCTCCTGTGGAACGGACAAAATCTGACAGAACAGCATCCATGTCCAGGGTCATGTGATCATCAAGTACTTTCAGCCAGCTGGATGTAGGTAGAACATAGATCAAAATTCAGGCCTCCACCTGAGGAATAAATAAATACATAAGGCTCAAATTACACTGGAACAGGATAATCACAGTCCCATGTCAGCAGCTTCCTAACCAAATGGGGAAACTATCCTAGCTCATTCATTTCAGTTGAATTTTAAAATACAGCACTTTAAAATTATGAAGAGTAACATTTTATTTCCTAACTCTTCATTAACATCTCAACATCTACATTAACCAGTAACCTGTAATACCACTCTGAAAAATGCTTTTCCTGTACTTTCCCTGAGTACTGCTTTTCTACCATGAGTTTGCTTACCCAAACTAAAGAAGGAAGCAACAGGCTACCACCCTAAAGAACTCCCCACCTGCAATAGTCTCTAACATGGCACCTTTGTGTATTTCCTTCCTGGCACTTGAATACTCTCAAATTATTTTAATTAGTTGCTGTCTAGCCATCTCCTCTAATATATGTTTCTTGAAAGCAGGAAACTTGTATGTCTCCTTCACTAATGTATCCCCTGCATGTATCACTTGGCACAGTGCTAGGCACACTGGCCCTCAATAAATATTTGTTGAGTGAATGAACAATTACTATACACTGGATAATTTCAGAGTTGACTAGTGTTTTGATACTAGCAGAGGAGTAAACTGATAGCTAAAATTACTCAAAACACAGTATTAGGCCAGGTGCGGTGGCTCACGCCTTTAATCTCAGCACTTTGGGAGGCCGAGGCAGGTGTATCACCTGAGGTCAGGAGTTTGAGACCAGCCTGGCCAACATGGCAAAACCCTGTTTCTACTAAAAATACAAAAATTAGCCAGGCATGATGGCGGGCACCTGTAATCCTAGCTACTCGGGAGGCTGAGGCAGGAGAATCCCTTGAACCCACGTGGGGCAGAGGTTGCAGTGAGCCAAGATCACGCCACTTCACTCCAGCCTGGTCAAAAGAGTGACTGTCTCAAAAAACTAACTTAAATTAAATTAAAGAATAAGTTATTCCACAAAGCAGAGTGGGGACCCAAAAGGTTCATAACAAGATTCAATCTCTGTCCATTAACCTCTTGAACCCAGGAAACACATCTACTCCAAACACGTCTTTCTCCACACAGGACAGATGACTGTCAAATAAGTTCAACTGAAAAAGATCTCTTCTTTCAGACTTTGGCAGAAACTATGTCCCTAACCTGACAGCCTGGCACCAATTCAACATTCCTCTGAGGTTAAAAGTCAGAGGGAAGCAATAACAGAGTGAAGAACAATCTCTGATCAAATTCTGCCAAGTTTACAGCTTTCTATAGAAGACTCATTCATTAAGTTGCCAGGTACACTTGCCCTACCATACCCACCAATCCCCTGCCTTTTGGGAAAGGTCAAGGCATAATTGTTGAAGGCAAAAAGTGACAAGGCAAATAAACAAAAAAGATTTGTGGGTTATAAAACCAGCAGGTCACTAACTTGCTAACACTGGATTTTTTTTTTTTTTGGGACAGAGAAAGATGGCAAAATAGAAATTTTTCTCTCTTGTCCTGTTCTAATAGTACAAGAGATCCATGAGTGCAGGGACACGATTTCTTCATTTTTGTAACTCCAACATCTAGTGTAGCATCTATAATATGGTAGGTAGTCAAATGCCTGATGAAGAAATGATTCAATGACTAAGCCAATTTCCACATCAGCTACCAACAAACCAACCAATTTGAAGCTTAGCAGATCAGAAATTCTAGGGCACTTCTTATCACCATTCTATTTCTAAGTTTTAAAAACTCTCCTTTCTAAAGGGACATCAACCATGCTGTCACAACTCTTACCTCCCTCACACTACATGAGTTTACCTACATACACCTATATGTATTAACTAGGTGACTTTGGTCAAATTACTTACAGGGTTTCAGTTGTCCCTTCTATAATCTAGACTTGGATTAGATGACTCATAAGATACTTTCAAGGTTTAAAAAATAAACTTCTTCAGTTCACTATAGCCTCATGATCTATGATCTTTGACTATCTATCATTCTAGATATTGTCAATTTTAAATTTACCTGAGTTTCAACATCATAATTATCAG
The DNA here is from genome assembly GCF_029289425.2 of Pan paniscus. Classification (NCBI taxonomy): domain Eukaryota; kingdom Metazoa; phylum Chordata; class Mammalia; order Primates; family Hominidae; genus Pan; species Pan paniscus. Next base: position 99,859,557 of record NC_073249.2, on the reverse strand, counting down.
AAAGAATTACTAATACATAAAGAACTTTTGGTCTAAGATACCTCAAATTCAAAATGTCAAATTCAAATGTCAAATTCAAATTCAAAATGTCAAGTCCCTTACCTTCAGGAATTAGGAATTAAATTCCTTCAGAATTAATAGATGAATGAATCCTCCCCCTACCCCCCAGTACAGGCAAGAATTTCTTCTCCAAACCCATTTTAGCCACAGCCTTAGGTCAGAGGAAGTGGTAGCAGCTCAAATAACTTATACACATGAATAATCCAAAACCAAGTGTATAGCTGCAAAATAAATTTCAATCTTCTCTCTTTAAAAAAAAGCAACGCAACTGTAAAGCCATTTTAATAACTTTCTGAAAGAATGTGAGAAATATACAATAAGTACACAAAATACTAATCACAAACAGGTGCTCAGCAAAAAGGAAAAGAGTTGACTAAGCCATGGGCATACAGGCAATTTCACAGCCAGACAGTCTTCTGGGTGAGAGAAGTGAATGAAAACTAGTGTTATGGCATCATAGATCTCACATGTCAACACAGCACACAGGCTATTCTTCTCAAAAAACATTTTAACAAAGTAATTTAGAGGTTCAACATTATCTAGAATGCCTTGCTCTTTAGCAAAAATTTGAAGCACTAAGCCAAACTTCCTAACAGCACATTCTTACATTTGATGTCTCCAGGTGCATGCTGTGGACCCTGACCTAACCCCACCCAACAGGTGAGAACAACAGCTTTTGTTACATCACCACTAATACCTTGCTTAAGCTTTTCAAATTCCAAATGGAGATATCAAACCAATGATTAAAACACAGTGTTTGGGCCAGGCACAGTGGCTCACGCCTGTAATTCCAGCACTTTGGGAGGCCGAGGAGGGTGGATCACCTGAGGTCAGGAGTTTGAGACCAGCCTGGCCAACATGGTGAAACCCTGTCTCTACTAAAAATACAAAAATTTGCTGGGTGTGGTGGCTAGTCCCAGCTACTAGGGAGGCTGAGGCAGAAGGATCACTTGAACCAGGAAGGCGGAGGTTGCAGTGAGCTGAGATGGCACCACTGCACTCCAGCCTGGGCGACAGAGCAAGACTCTGTCTCGAAAAAAACAAAAAGTTTAGGCTGGGCACAGTGGCTCATGCCTGTAATCCCAGCACTTTGAGAGGCTGAGGCAGGAGGATCACTTGAGCCCAGGAGTTTGAGACCAGCCTGGACAACACAGTGGGACCCTGTCTCTAAAAACCTTTTTTAAACTAATTAAGCATGGTCGTGTGTGCCTGTAGTCCCAGCCACTTGAGTGGCTGAGGTGGGAGGATTGCTTGAGCCTGGGAGGTCAAGGCTATATAGTGTGCGACAATTGTGCCCCTACTCTTCAGGCTGGGCGACAGTGAGACCCTGTTTCAAAAAAAAAAAAAAAAAAAAGCAAACCAAACACACAGTTTGTGGCTCTGTCTCAGGGAGGAGGAGGAAGAGGAAGAGGAGGAGGAAGGGGAGGAGGAAGGGGAGGGGGAGGGGGAGAAGAAGAAAAGCAGTGGCTTTCAACCTTTCAAATAAAACAGAGGAGGTTTTCAACTATTTGTTAACTGAATGGTGTAAAGACAGCTCTCACCTGGCATCATCTTCCAACTGAAAGGGACTTTAGCAATTACTTAATCCAAATACCTGCCCCCATGCAAGAATCCTTCTATTACATCTCTGACAAATCACATAGTCTCCACTTGGATACAAGGTCTGACAGGGACCTCATTACTTTGCTATAATGTCTACTTTATTACTGGACAGCTTTAACTGTTAGAAAATGCTTTTCTAAACTAAAACAAACGCTATCACCAGCCTCACACCCCAACTATAACTTTCACATACCGGTTTTGATTCTGTTCTCCAGGACAATAAAATCTACTTCCCAAGGATGATGGAATTTTCATGCAAAATTATTAGACAAAGCATTTCTTTACATAAACATTTGTTGTAGATCAACATCATGATGTTGTTATGAGCCAAACAGTGGCCTTATTTTACAAAATCCTGTCTTATATCAGTACTTGCTTCTACCTATATTCATTCATAAATATTTGTGCTGACCTCATTGTATAAACTTAACAGGCTGAATAAATTATGTTGTTCAAAATTCGCTTCTGCCATCTTTGCCTCTCACCCCTTCTTCCACTTCCAGACCATCTTGAAGTAATGACGCAGTCAAGAATAAAAACTAACAAGTTAATATTAGTTAAGCACTTCTAAAAACACTCTTACTCGGCTAGGCACAGTGGCTCACGACTGTAATCCCAGCACTTTGGGAGGCCGAGGCAGGTGGATCACAAGGTCAGGAGATCGAGACCATCCTGGCTAACACGGTGAAACCCTGTCTCTACTACAAATACAAAAAATTAGCCGGGCATGGTGGTGGATGCCTGTAGTCCCAGCTACCCGAGAGGCTGAGGCAGGAGAATGACGTGAACCCGGGAGGCGGAGCTTGCAGTGAGCCGAGATCGCGCCACTGCACTCCAGCCTGGGCGACAGAGCGAGACTCCATCTCTAAATAAATAAATAAATATAAAAAAAAAAAACATTCTTACTCATTAATGACAAAACTCTTGCAGCAGGTCTCATTATTCCCAATTTATAAACAGAGAAAAAAAAAAGACTTCAAAAGTCAGGTAGGTGGCCAAAAGTCTGAACCTAGATAGTCTGAACCCATGCTCTTTCACTGTACCATACTAGGGGATGCATTACTGATTCCTGGAACTCCCCTGATTCTTGACCATTTAATTTGTTCATCATAGGAAAAGGTTGTGCCTATCTCTCGTATTTATCAGTAAAGTTATCACCTGCCTTATATAACTTTATTTATTTATTTAGAGACAAGGTCTAGCTCTGTCACCCAGGCTGGAGTGCAGGGGTTTGATCTTGGCTCACTGCAACCTCCACCCCCCAGGCTCAGGCAATCCTCCCACCTCAGCCTCCTGAGTAGCTGGGACCAAAGGCACTTAAATAACTTTAAATCCTACCATCTTCCTGAGCAATTTCAGTATCCACCTGCACAACTCGCCTAACATTTCTGCCTTAGAATTTCATTATCTCTTCTAATACTAAGACCACCTCCACAACAACAACTCAAACCTGGACCCTGCCATTTCCTGAAACCATTCCACCTCTAAATCTTAAACTCAAACATTTTACTCTGGCCACAACCTCATCTCCTTCCAGCTTCTCCTCTCTACTTTTTTTTTTTTTTTTAAGACGGAGTCTCGCTCTGTCTCCCAGGCTGGAGTGCAGTGGCCTGATCTCGGCTCACTGCAAGCTCCGCCCCCCGGGTTCACGCCATTCTCCTGCCTCAGCCTCCCGAGTAGCTGGGAAGCTGGGACTACAGGCGCCTGCCACCACACCCAGCTAATTTTTTTGTATTTTTAGTAGAGACAGGGTTTCACCGTGTTAGCCAGGATGGTCTCGATCTCCTGACCTCGTGATCCACCCGCCTTGGCCTCCCAAAGTGCTGGGATTACAGGCGTGAGCCACTGCGCCCGGCCTCCTCTCTACTTTTAAACCTGCCTGCTCACTAAGACATCCAGTCTCTTAACCACCTTATTCATTAATTCAACAAAAGTATTTGGAGTGCCTTTGTGTGAGGCACTATGCTCATGAGTAAAAACACAACAGTGAACTAGACACAATCCCTATCCTCAAAAGCTTCCAGCATGGAGGAAAAAACCACAAAATCCTACCATCTTCCTAAGCAATTTCAACAACCACCTGCACAATTCATCTAACATTTCTGCCTTTCATAATCTTTTCAAATATTTTCACAAACAATTATAATAAAGCAATGTTAGAGAAGGGAGTGTTATCTCCTATAGGGAGTCAGGAAAAGCTTCCCCAAGGAAATTATGTTTCATCTACGAATTAAGATTAATTAAGATTAAGCAGCAATTGGAGAGACAAATTGGGAAAGGAAGAACGCTCCAAGCAGAGGAAACACGCGCTAAACTTCCGTGGCAGGAAGGAACATAAAGATGAGAATGTTGCTACAGGAGGATGAAGAGAGGGCCTAGTGACCCTGTCAAAGATTTGAGATCTTATCTTAAATATAATGGGAAGCCACTGAAAGGTTGCACGCAGAGGTAGAACATAATCAGATGTGAATTGTTAAAAGATCACCCTGGTTACAATGTGAAGAGTTTGGAAGAAGCACAGTGGATTTAGGGAGAGAATTGATTAGAAAATTCTTGCAAAATAGAGCTAAATCAGGATAAAAGCAGTGAAGGTTGAGAAAAATGGATAGATTCCACTTTATCTCTTCTTACCTAACAAAGTAAAACCAATAATTGATCACCTAATTTACTTTCCTGTGAAAATTTAGTTCCCTTATCCATTTCATCTGTCCAACTTGGATGGATCCCACATTCTAACTTCCCTGCTAACCTTGCAGAGCAATATGACTACTAACATGTTATTCAGCCACCTTGCTTTTATTGAAACACTGCTATCTTTGCTTAACTTTAGTACCTCAATCAATTTTCTGAGCTACTATCCCATATCTTCACCATGCTCCTTGAGCCTCCCACCCAAGCCACATCACCTCCCCCTTACTCCTGTCAAATGACCTTGCCTCCTACTTCACAGAAAAAAAAAATTACAAAGCAAAGCAAGAGGGGTTCCTTTAGGTTTCCTCCCCTGCTCCTATTTGTTGGCAGTTAGTCTCCTCTTCCCTGCAAATCTCCTTGTCCTCAACCTACAAAAATAGGCTTCTGCAGAAAGAGAATGGCACTGGCTTATATATAAGATGATCACAATCATCCTTACTTCTGCTCTCTTTGTAGCATTTGATACTTACTGACCACTCTTCCTGCTTCTCCGGCCCTGTGTCTTGGTCGTCTTTGTGGACTCCCATTTCTGTGCCTGAACCAAACTTAGTGCACCCACCATTCCAGCCTTAGGCCTTCCATCTTCTCATTGAAACTTCATTCACAGCCCTAAGCACCCAAATGTTCATGACTCCAAATGTATCTGCACCCCCAAATTCTTTCCACCTCACCTGGGAATCATACAGGCACTTAAAATTCAGTATATAAAAACATGAGCTTATTCTCTCATCTCTGTCTCCCATCCTTTCAAACTATTCCTCTTCCAGTACTGCCTATTGTAGCAAATAGTCCCCAATCATCCAAGTCACAAGCCAGGGAGCCGCCCTGGACTTCTCTCTTGCCTTATCCACACAAATAATCTTTCAATAAGTTTTACTAATTTTACCTTAAATATCTCTCAAATCCCTGCAAAACCTTCCACAGGCTACAGCTCTTTTATTCTATCTCAGGTTTTCATAACCTGCACCCCAGGAAATAGCTCCCTAACTCCTCCCCCTACCTCTCTCCATCAATTGATTGGCCTCCACAGGCAACCACTATGAGCAATTTAAAATGCCAATATTATAGTATTACATCCCACTGTTCTAAATTCTTCAATGGATTTTCAATGGCTAAAGCCTAAGACTCAAATTCCTATACAGAGGCCAGGCACAGTGGCTCATACCTGTAATCCCAGCACTTTGGGAGGCTGAGGCGGGCAGATCACTTAAGGTCAAAAGTTCAAGACCAGCCTAGCCAACATGGTGAAACCCCATCTCTGCTGAAAATACAAAAATTAGCCAGGCGTGGTGGCGTGTGCCTTTTATCCCAGCTACTCGGGAGGCTGAGGCAGGAGAATCACTTGAACCTGGGAGGTGGAGGTTGCAGTGAGCCAGGATCATGCGACTGCACTCCAGCTTGGGCGACAGAGCGAGACCCCATCTCAAAATAAACAAACAAACAAACAAAAAAATTCCTATACAGGGTCGGGCATGCTGGCTCACGCCTGGTGGCTTGCACCTATAATCTTAGCACTTTGGGAGACCACGGAGGAAGGATCACTTGAGTCCTGGAGTTTAAGACCAGCCTAAGCAATGTAGCAAGAACCCATCTCTACAAAAAAATTAATTAATTAATTTAATTAGTCGGGTGTGGAGGTGCACGCCTGTAGTCCCAGCTACTCAGGAGGGTGAGGTGGGAGGATCACTTGAGCACAGAGGGTTGATGCTGCAGTCAGCCATGATGGCACCACTGCACTCAGCCTGAGGGACACAGTGAGACCCTGTATAAAAAAAAAAAAAAAAAAATCTATACAGGACAAACAAGGCCCCTCATGATCTGGCTCTACCTAATTCTCCAGCCTTTTCTACCTCCCATCATTCCCTTCCTTGTACTGGGAGTTCCCGAAGTGTACTATGTGCTTCAAATCTCAGTCCCTTTGCACATATTGTTCCCTCTAACTGGAGTAACTCCTAGGTGTAGCAGGTGAATTCTCACCTCTTCTTTAAAACTAACTTAAGTACTACCTCATTTGCAAAAGTTCTCTGACTTCCTAAATTGCCCACTTCTTTCTTGGTGCCCCCACTGCACCCTGTACGCTACTTCTACCATAATGTTTATCAACCTGCATGGTAGTTGTGTTTATTTACATGTTTGTCTCCCCACTAAACCAGGAACAATTTGAGGGCAGGAATCTTGGCTTGTTCATCCAATATCCCCCAGCATCCAAGCACAGCAGGCACTCAATTTTTGTTCAGATGAACTGAAGTATATTTGTATGGTACCCCATCACACACACACACACACACACACACACACACACACACACACGGTACTGTTGATAGTCTATCAGTGTTGTACACAGACAAGTCTAAAACAGTAACTCATCTCAAAGACATATGTTTAAGATTGTTATACGACTTTATTTGCAACAAATTTCTCTTCCTAAACATTGTTTAGCTCAGAGTAATATTAAAATCGGTCTGCATATTCCAACTGTCCAACTTACTTAATAACAGAGAAAAATGACCCAAAATTAAAGACCATGGATAATAACCCTCTATTAAAATGCCAGAGAAACTACTGACCGTACATTCTCTCATTTACAACATCCCCCAAAGCTTCCAGAGTTTCACTCTCTAACCATCTCCTGATTCCACTGAAGCATTAGAGCTGCATTTGAGTCCTCTCCAACTCTTCCCATAACTCACTGGAAAACCACAACATTCAAGACTGTCAAAAACTTTACAAAGTCAGAGACTCCTCCATGTCTATGATGTCAGTCCCAAGGAATCCAGACAGAGAGAAAGAGGAGGGACAGAGGCACTTAGAACTTTCACATAATTCTTGATTAGGTGGGAGGGAGAGATGAATAATTGTCTTGGCAATTTGTTTTTAGTTAATATGGGTCCTTCAAGTCAAAGAAACAAAATATAACCTTCTTAGAAAATATGACCAATTTTACTATATTTTTTCTTTTTTCTTTTATCTGTGGATCTAGTCCTGAATCCAGACCAATCCTACTCTAAAGGGATCTATATAACACTAAATGTTACAATCCAGAAGTAACAAGATGAGTCTCAAAGTAAGAAGAGAAAGAAAGTAATATGTTTTAAAGCTTTAGATATTATTTCATTTAAACTTCCAAACAACTCTGAGAACTTGGTATTGTTACTCCACATCACAGATGAAGATACTAAAGCTCACAGAGGTTAGGTAATATGCCCAAGGCAACACAGGTAAAAGTGGCAGACCCAGGATTTTTATCAACCCAGCCCAGCTGACTCCAGAGAACATACGCTCACATACCATGCCACATTTTGTCCAGGGAGGAGGACTAAGAAAACACGGGCAGTCCACCATGTGGAAGTCCACCCTCACTGCTTTAACTCCTCTCAACTCCACGTCAGAAGAAAGACCTGGCTCTGGATTCAGACAGATCTTGGTTCCAATCCCAGAGCTACTATTTAAGGGCTGTGTAATCATAGGTAAGTAATATAACCATTTTGTGCCTCAGATTCTTCATGTATAAAATGGGGGAAATGTATGCATTTCAGCCCTCCTGTTAGGATTAAATAACATACGTGAAGCCTTAGGGCAGCTTATTGATATACAATAAATCCTCAACAATTGTCAGTTGCCTTCTTTCTGCCCAATTCCTTTCCATACACTCTCACTCCACTGGTGCCCAACATAGCCCCCTCCCTGTATCTTTCCTTTAAAAGCTTCCTCTACCCCTCCCAAACAAACCCTTCAGTCCCACAACCATTTCCAAAACAGAGTCTTGACACATACACACAGTGCCCAGCCCATCATTTCCAATCCAGTGTCTTTCAACTCAAGCCTTCAAGAAAATATCCTAAAGGGGGTCCCTTAGTTGTACCTTCCACCAGATGGTCTCTCAAAAATAACAGCAAAAGAAAAGTATCTGTCCCTTCCTAGATGTACACAGCTACATAGCTCATTCATTCCCAAATCTCCAGGAACAGCAATTTCATACATATTTACTGGAATCCCAATGTCTTAATCTACCAATCCTACCTCCCCCACCTGTACCTCTTACTACTTCTACTCATTCCAGGTTCAAAGATTTTGTAATAGTCTCTTAATCTCATGTATATTATCTATTTTTTTGATTATTGGAAGGAAATGTTTACATATCCTTCTACTCACCCTGCATACTTCTGGGTTGTTTTCTACCTCTAATGCAGGATATACTTCGGGAATGTCTACTTTCTCCCCCTAAGTCAAACATGGAGTAAAAAAAAAAATCTCAACTCAATCATATAACCACTCCCAAAACAATTTATTTGTTTATCATATGCTATTGTGGATACACAACATTAAGGTCTCAGGAACTAGCCCCTGGTGGCTTCATCACTACCACTAGTATGTGTGTGTGTCAGAAAAAAATTTAACTATTTGTTCAAGAATTTCTAGTTTTGTATCAGGCCTACAAACAGCAGGCCTGATATAAAACTCCAACAGACAAATCCCATCAATAACCAAAGGGTAATATAAAGATCAGGGACTAGTGAACAGAGAACTTGGAAATTGGCATTTGTCTCTTCAGTGCTACTGATAAAGGCTCCTTAAATTACAGTTATTTGGGAAATTTAATAATTTGGAAGACTTGCAAAAGGGAAGTAATCTTTGGGAAAATGGGGGCAGGGAGAGTCATACAGAAAGTCTGTTATTATAATATTGGCACAACAATAGTAGCTTAAATAGAAACAAGAATCATGTCAATGTTTATTTTTTTTAGATCCAGACCAGCATGTCTATTTGCAACACACAATGAACTGTTTTATTCCTTTCAACTAAGGCCAAGGATAGTCCAAGGTTTGGGCTCTCAACAAATTCAACTTTTAAAAGAATAACCTGCAAAAACAAAAGTTCTACTTGACCTATTAAAGATTCTAATTATTGAATTTTTCACACAAGAGAAAAAAACACTATAAATCAAGAGACTAGGCTAATAGCAAAACACACTATCTCTCTAGAATCAATTCTCAAACATTTATTCAGTAGCTGACAATCTTCTCTCCCTTTCTTGATTTCTTTAGTCATTTCACTATAAATTACAGAATTTCCATTCAAGGGGAGAAACAGAAGAAAAAAATTCAAATTACTATACTGTCTACTCTTGGTTATCCACAGGAAATTAATCCACTTCATAAATTTCTTCTGGTAAATTAATTTCCCTCAGCATACAAGTACTAATTAATTTCTTATAAAGCCTCAAAACAGGCCGGGCGTGGTGGCTCACATTTGTAATCTCAGCACTTTGGGAGGCCGAGGCGGGCAGATCACTTGAGGTCAGGAGTTCAAGACCAGCCTAGCCAACACAGTGAAACCCTGTCTTCACTAAAAATACAAAAATTAGCCAGGCGTGGTGGTGGGCACCTGTAATCCCAGCTACTAGGGAGGCTGAGGCAGGAGAATTGCTTGAACCTGGGAGGCAGAGTTTGCACTGAGCCGAAATCGTGCCGCCTGGGTGACAGAGTGAGACTCTGTCCAAAAAAAAAAAAAAAAAAAGCCTCAGAACAATTAGAAATTTGGGCCAGGTGCAGTGGCACACACCTGTAGTCCCAGTGAGACCCATCTCTACAAAAAACAAAACAAACAAAAAACCCACAAAAATTAGCTGGGCATGGTGGCACACACTGTAGACCCAGCTACTCAAGAGGCTGAGCCAAGAGGATCACTCGAGGCCAGGCATTCAAAACTGCAGTGAGCTATGATAGTGCCATTGCACTCCAGCCTGGGTGACAGGGTGAGACCCTGTTAAAAAAAAAAAAAAAGAAGAAGGTGGGGGGCAGGGGGAGGGAGGGAAATTTGTCTTTTATAAAATTATGTAATTCAGTTAAAAGATGGATACTTCTTATTACTATTGTCATTTTTTAAAATTCTCCATCTTTAAGTTCCATAGTTCCATCTTTGCTAGCCATACTTAAATCTCATTTGATCTACAGGCCCAGTATTCAAAACATCCACCTGGCATCTGCTGTTATTATTTACTGTCTTGTGATACTAGTTGACCTTCCTGATACTCACATTTTAACTCTCCAATCTGACTATCAGTCATTCATTCAAAATTTACCAAGTTGGTCTACCATCTACCAGGCACTGCCATGGGGCCTGGAGATATCCCAGTCTTACCTTCAAGGCACTCTCATCTGATAAGAGAAATATAAACATGTTATTAGTGCCCATTGGGGTAGGAAGAGATATAGAAGCAACCAGTTTACCCAGGTGGGTTAGGGAAGCTTCTAAACTTTTAGCCAAGCCTTTAAGGACGTGTAAAAGCTCACCAGGATGGAGGACAAGAGTACGTTCAAGACAGAAGTAAGATTCTTGAAATCTGCACCTTTCTTTTATACTTGAAAACATTCTAAACAGGCCTAACACATTGCTTAGCACATAGTAGATGCCTAGCAAATATTTGTGGTTCTAAACTATTCATGCTAGTCCGTATATGTGGATAATTGAGAGTTATCTACACCTAAAATAGGCTTGTGAGTTACATACTGGTTTCAAATTTGTCCCATCAAGATGTATAAATAGGTCTATATGAATAAATATAACTTATATTTGTATAGCTGTCTGTTCACTAATAGCTTCTCTGTTATAATTTTTTGTTTTTAAAGCACTTTCATAAATAACCTCATAGTAAACATTTTTCAAATTAAATACTTTTTGAGGTTTTTAATCCCATCTATTCTGATGGAAAACACATACACATAGAAAAGTTTACAAAGCTTAGGCCAGGTGCAGTGGCGCATGCCTGTAATTCCGGCACTTTGGGAGGGCGAGGCAGGTGGATCACCTGAGGTCAGGAGTTTGCGACCAGCCTAACATAGTGAAACCCCGTCTCTACTAAATACAAAAAATTAGCCAGGCATGGTGGCACATGCCTGTAATCCGAGCTACTTGGGAGGCTGAGACAGGAGAATCGCTTGTACCTGGGAGGCAGAGGTTGCAGTGAGCTGAGATCGCGCCATTGCACTCCAGCCTGGGCAACAAGAGCGAAACTCCGTCGCAAAAAAAAAAAAAGTTTACAAAGCTTAAATGATACCCAGATAGCACAGAGGTTGGGCCTATGTATTCGGACTTAGAATGCGGGGCTCATATCAGTTTTCTAGGGATTTATAGCAAAACCAGATCAGTCTAGACGTGCAAACTCCACAGGCTAAATAACTCTATTTTGTTTTTTAAAATAATATCCATATTCACTACATTGTCTCCTAGCCACTACTATCCTCCCCACCTCCCATCAACCCCACAAACGCACACACATTTTCCAGGTTGGTGTTAAAAAGCAGAAACTCTAACCCAGTGTATCCTGGGCACTATTTGGCCCTCTCATTTCTACTGATCGTACCTTTTATAATAATAATTTTTCTTTTAGAAGAAACCAAGTCTCTTTTATTTATGCACATAAAATTAGCTACAAGCATATAACACAATCTGATAGTTCTAGTTTACCTGGGAACATAGAATATATACTTCATTTATATAATTAATATTTCACATTTGGGTCTTATGTAGAACAAACCTGGTGGTGAGGTACAGAAAGTCAGTCTGTTTTCCTGATTGACACTTTAGAATCATAAACTTTTAGAACTAGAACATCAGAGATTATTTTTATTCCATACCCTCAAGTTACAGATGACAACACACAGAACTAGAAAGTGAGATTAAGTGACTTGTCCAAATTCAAAGAGCTAACTATAGTAAAACTGAGTACCGAATAGAAATCTGCTTACTCCCATTCCAGTAATCTTTCCTTGACTTCACATGTACCACTAGCCCTCAATTTTCCATGGGATCTACTTTGTGGATTTATTCACAAAAACTGCCTTTCCCCAGCCACCCAGCTAAATCTCTTACTCCTACAGATGCATACCAAAGAAAAAGATGTATACCTAGGAAATTTAATCACTTAAGCAAGCCATATTTAGGAAAGGAAATCATCTATAAAGTAAATCATGGGGCAGGGCACGGTGGCTCATGCCTGTAATCTTAGCACTTTGGGAGGCCAAGGCAGGCGGATCATGAGGTCAAGAGATCGAGACCATCCTAGCCAACATGGTGAAACCCCATCTCTACTAAAAATACAAAAATTAGCTGGGCATGGTGCACACCTGTAGTCCCAGCTACTCAGGAGGCTGAGGCAGGAGAATCACTTGAACCCGGGAGGCGGAGGTTGCACTGAGCTGACATGGCGCCACTGCACTCCAGCCTGGCGACACAGCAAGACTCCGTCTCAAAATAAGAAAATCATGAAGGCATGCCAAAACCAAATAATCATTTATGTTTTGCTCGTCACTACTAAAGGTATAACTGAATTTGTAAGTATTCTTCTAATGTTATAACTATTTTGTAGCAAGAGGGTAGGACAAAATTATGTGTGACATCAGGATAATTTTTCTCTTCTACTGATAGTTTGAAGCTACTTATCATACACCATCCAGAAATCACAGCTATATCTAAATTGTTTTGTGTGTGTGTGTGGTTTTTTTTTTTTTTTTTTTTTTTTTTAGACAGAGTCTCACTCTGTCACCCAGGCTGGAGTGCAGTAGTGCAATCTCGGCTCACTGCAAGCTCGGCCTCCCGGGTTCAAGTGATTCTCATGTCTCAGCCTCCTAAGTAGCTGGGATTATAGGTGTGCACCACCACACCTGGCTAATTTTTGTATCATAAAGACGGGGTTTGGCCATGTTGGCCAGGCTGGTCTCAAACTCCTGGCCTCAAGTGATCCACCCGCCTCAGTCTCCCAAAGTGCTGGGATTGCTGGCGTGAGCCACCGGGCTGGCCTATAGCTAAATTTTGAACAGGACAAAACATAAAACCAAGAGAGAAATAAACCACCAACTTTTAACATACTGTATTACTTCTCCTTAGCCAAAAGTGTTGGCCGGGCATGGTGGCTCACGCCTGTAATCCCAACACTCTGGGAGGCTAAGATGGGTGGATCACCTGAGGTCAGGGGTTCAAGACCAGTCTGGCCAACATGGGGAAACCCCATCTCTACTAAAAATACAAAAATTGGCCAGGGATGGTGGCACGTGCCTATAATTCCAGCTACAAGGGAGGCTGAGGCAGGAGCATCGCTTGAACTAGGGAGGTGGAGGCTGCAATGAGCTGAGATCGCACCACTGTACTCCAGCCTGGGCAACAGAGACTGTCTCAAAAAAAAGAAAGTATACAGCCTGAAAGCATCAAAGCAATAACTTTCCTCACATTCACATTTATTCAAGTTTATTTGTAGGAAGGCAATATTTCCTCTTCCCCTGAGAAAGGCCCACCATCAGTACAGTAGTGCCCAGGTCACTGCAATTCTCTCCTGATGAAAACCTTAACATCCTGACTCAATCATTCAAAACGCATTCTTAATGCCAGGCAGGCTGCTAAGTGAAGGGGATGCATCAGCCAATAAGTCGTTATCTCTGCTTTCCAAAAGTTCATCTAATGGACTGGTTCCAGAGAAAACCCCAAGATAGATATCAGCCAACTTTCTTTATTTAACAAAAGGTTTATTAAGTGCCACACCAGAGACAGAAAAAGATGAAGAGGAAATTTTAAAAGGTGAGAAGCTTTTTCAATTTACTAAACAAATTTATTAAACAACTTACTCCTTTGGATTATTAAAGTCATGTGTTCCTCTCCAAGAATGTCAATCATCAGAAATTGACTGTAAAGGTTTTTTTATGATAATATCTAACCAAATATTTTGGTCAAAGGCACTGTTTCCTTAATCTTACTAATCTGGGAAAACAAGCAGATACTGATCTACATCGATACATTTTAAAATATCTATTATATAATATCTGTATTATAGGAATGTGGTTGATCTTACCAAAACTGGGATGAGTTGCTTCCTGTGCAGACAGATGCTTCCAATAGAATGTACTCTAAGCCTCTAGGGTCAAACATGTAAATCCTGTTTAAACTTTCTTGCCCCATACTGAGTGGGTACAAGTAGTATGGGCAATGCTTCACAATGACCACAATTACATAGGCCAAGTTTTCAGTGAAGGTTTCTGTTTTTCCTTCTCCTTTCCACAAAAACTACAAAAGGTATCAATTAGTACACAAGCCAGCTGGTAAACATCTCATTGTGTTCTGAGCCTTCTTGAAATTAATCCAAGAAACCAACCCTTCTAAGAGTGAGTCCTATCCCATTATTATTTTTAACACTATTATTGGTAGTGGTGGTGGTGATAACAAGTGCTAACTTTGCAGTTCATAAAATACTTTCAAATGTATTACCTCATTCACTGAAAAAAATGAAGAGGGGATAAAAGGAAATATCATAGGCAATTATCTCAAACATCAAAAACCAAACCCAGCCGGGCGCAGTGGCTCACGCCTATAATCCCAGCACTTTGGGAGGCTGAGGTGGGCGGATCACGAGGTCAAGAGATCGAGACCATCCTGGCCAACATGTTGAAACCCCGTCTCTACTAAAAATACAAAAATTAGGTAGGTGTGGTGGCATGCGCCTGTAAACCCAGCTACTTGGGAGGCTGAGGCAGGAGAATCGCTTGAACCTGGGAGGCGGAGGTCAGGTTGCAGTGAGCTGAGATCACACCACTGCACTCCAGCCTGGTGACAGAGCGAGACTCCATCTCAAAAAAAAAAAAAAAAAAAAAACCCCAATTTTTTGTTTTTTTAAGAGACAAGAGTCTTGCTCTATTAACCAGGCTGGAGCGCAGTGGCACGATCATAGCTCACTGTAACCTCAAACTCCTGGGCTCAGGCAGTCCTCTTGCCTTAGCCTCCTGAGTAGCTAGGACTACAGGCGAATGCCACCATGCCTGGCTAATCAAACCCAATTTAACTGGAACTGAAGAGCAAGCATTTTCAATTCAAGAAGTTATTTCTATCAAAAAAGCATTGGACTGACTCTAGCAATGCAAACATCACAGAAAAAATTTCCCTGTAAATTATCCCCTTAAATGCTAGGTCTAATTGATTCGGTGTATAAATGTTAAGATTACAGTCTCAGCAAGAATTTGACACTATAAATCTTTGTTTACCTCAATCTTTTTCCCAAATGCTTTACCTACAGTTAAATACTTAATAAATATTCTTCTACAGAAGGAATACTAACAATAAAGAAGCTGCTCTAGAAAGACAAACTGACAACATTTAGCATTCAAGGACCTTTTGAAGATTTAACGTTTATTGTGCACCTAATCCAAGTACCATGCATTACTTGTGGGTTAGATACATCCACATAAATCATCTCGCTAACCTCATGAACCATGCCCAGATACTCCTGGATCCCCAATACTAAATTGATTAGCTTTCCAATACCAGACAGTTCTAATACTGGCAACCTTGGCCGGGCACAGTGGCTCATGCCTGTAATCCCAGCACTTTGGAAGGCTGAGGCAGGTGGATCACTTGAGGTCAGGAGTTAGAGACCAGCCTGGCCAACATGGGGAAACCCTGTCTCTACTAAAAATACAAAAATTAGCCGGGCATGGTAGTGCGTGCCTGTAATCCCAACTACTAGGAAGGCTGAGCCAGGGGAATCGCTTGAACCTGGGAGGCAGGGGTTGCAGTGAGCCAAGATCGTGCCACTGCACTCCAGCCTGGGTGACAAAGCAAACCTCCACCTCAAAAAAAAAAAAAAAAAAAAACAAACACTGGCAACCTTGATCCCACCTAATTAATCCTTAGAACTTAACTGGAACTCAATTCCTAATGGAACTCAGCTACTCGCTCTAAGTCTTCAGCATTTTTTTTATGCTTTCTACTAGATAATGCTCAAAATAAATCCTTGCACCTGTTCTGAAGATGCTAACTCCAGAGTAAAGACCACACATCTCAGGTATGGCACACAGTAATAGTGGCCGTAATCTAAAACAAGTCCTCTCTTAGATAGCACAAGCTAAAGAATAAACCTAGAATGCTAACAAAACTGAATTTCAGCTGGGCAAAAGACATTGGATCTTGGTATTGTTTCCAACCTCAAAACTCTTTTCTAGTCCTCTGAATACAGAAAGCTTTTTCTATTTGAATGAATTGAGCAGGCAAGTTTGACTCAAGAGTCCCTACCTGCATACTCATCAGAGAGAACTGAGGGAAAACAAAAAAAATTCCAACTCGCATGACCACATTACAATGTTAACAACACATTACTCACCATTGTGCTACAAGAAAGAACCTGCAAGCAGGCACGAACTTTCAGGAAGCCAAAAAGAAACAAGCAAACAACATTCTCCTAGTTCTCAAAGCACAAACACATTCAAATGCCAAAGCAGGTCACACTGTCCAGTTTATACCCAGGTACAAGTGAGTGGAGAGGGAGAAGGGAGAGGCAAGGGGAAGAGAGGAAAAGCATTATTGTGCAAGTATGCTTTTCAGCACCAAGACACATTTCTTTCTTGGATTCATCAAGACCATTTTTAACAACAACAACAAAAAAAACTGGGGTTCCACCTATTTTTATGCCTTTATATATTCACAGAGAACATTCAATATATGTAAACAGTGGCATAATGTAACAATGGTTGCAGACATTCCTTTTGGAATCCATTAGAGCTATATCTAAATCCTACCTGTTACTTTCTTGATTTGTGACCTTGGGTAAATTATTTAACGTCTCTATTGCTTAGCAGATACTTCATTTGACATTCACTATAGCATCCTCAGGACCTTAAACAGTGCCTAAATCACACTAATACATACTTTGAATGAATTAATCTGTAAGGTTGCATAACAGTATCTATTTTATGGCATTGCTATGAGTATAAATGAGGTGTTATATAAAATGTTTAGTATAACTCAGGCTAGGATCTTGCTACTAAAGAGTAAAGTTTTCTTCCCTTTATTCTCCAGCCAGGTCAGAAGTTATGACAGACGAGCTGTGGCCACGAATAAGATAGGATAAGCATGGAAGAAGCTAAGCATTAGAAGATGTTTACTACTATCATCATGGGCCATACCTAGGATGACTGGTGCTTATTCTGGAGTTAGAAGCCTAATAACAGGCACAAGGATTTCTTGTGAGCATTACCTAGCAGAAAACATTTAAAAATGCTTAAGACTGTGACAGCAAGGAGCTGAGTTCCAGGAAGCAGCTGAGTTCCTAGTCAAAAAATCCGAGAATATTTAGTCTTGGCAGACGAAATTAAATAACAGTGCCAGTCCCTTATGGTAGGTGCACAACAAGTGTTAGCTGATTCAGAAAATTGTATTTTCAATCCTCAAGTATCTGTTATCACATAGATAAAAGTCTGGCAAAAGAAGAAAACAAGAAAAGGGGTAGGAACGAGTCACATCTTAAATATGCCTGACTATGTATTTTAAAAGCAAATACAAAAGATCTAAGGCTATTCAACCCCGTAAAAAATCTCCTATTAGCAAAAATACTCAATTGATTTATAGTATTTACTCTCCCTTTCAGGTAATAAGATCTATGTCAGTAAATTGTTTTTAACTGCTGACAGGGTAAATAAGGCTCAAAGATTTGGGTCTAAAGCTCTCTTCCTTTTACTAAAAAAAAGACTAATGGGCCTTTGAGGCTACTTCACCCACAGCTTTCAACTCAAGCAAGCCTACCTTCTTGCAGGGAGAGTGGGGGGACACTAATTGTATCTTCAAATTGGGAGTCAGAGAGACTATGCACTTAAATCCAAAATCTGAAGAAATCTTTCCCCTTGAATATGACGAATTGAATCTCAGAAGATAGCTCTAAGAAACCCAGGCCACTATTGCATTAAGAGCCTGATAGACTAAGTACACACATTTTGTGTCTAAATATAAGGAAAACCCATACGGAACTGAAACAGCTTGTGGTTAAACCTCACCATAATGTGGTCTTCAACTTCCCATTTTGTTTTCCAGGCATCGTTCTGTTTTTAACCACTTGACCCATCTCTTCTCAAGCAATGTGATCTAGTAGAAAGAGCACTAAACAACAATCAAAAGAACGGACGATACACACCAAGTCCTACTACTTACTAGGCATGCAAACATAAACCAGTTACTTAAACCCTGAATTCAGTATCCACTGAGAATGCTGATCCAGACTCAGTACCTTTCAAAGCTGTCTACCAAGGTACCCCACTTTGGAGAGGCATCAGAAACCCACCAAACCCAGCTCTCCCTATTGCTATTACCCAGACTGAAAATGTGTGATCATTCTTATCTAACCTTTTTCACGATAATCAGTTACCAAATTCTCCTTATCTCTCTTCAAATTACTCAAATCTCTCCCCCTTTCTGCATTACCGTTACCCTTGTAGACAGTCTTTTTCCTGGACTATTATAACAGTCCTCTAACTGGTATCCTTTCCTCTATTTTATACCACAAGGCTGAATCAGTTTTCCTAAAATACTAATTCATACAATACAATTCCCTACTCAGAGATTTCTCAGTATAAGTATAAAAACCAAATTCCTTTGGCTGAGATTTAAGTCTCACTCCAATTTATCTAACTCCCTAACTTTACTAACTTTACTGATCTTATTGCCCTCCTAGGTAAAACACTGTGCTACAAACTACTTTTCCTGCCCCCAAAACAAGGTGAGCTCAGCTCGCTGGTTCTCCACCTTGAATGTTTCCCTGCTATATTTCTCTCTTCTCTAAGGTCTAGATTACCATAAAGGTAAAACTTTTCCCTATCTATTCCCTTTAAACTTCTATATAGCTATGTAACTGTACTCCTCACTTGGTACTTAGTACCTAGGACTTGTATTACTATTTATCTATTTATGCAAATATTCAGTGTTCACAAATAATTAGTGAGTTCTTAATGACTTTGACTGTTTCTATAATATACTGGAAGCCTAACTTTTCAGAGAACAGATATCCAATAAACTGTTGACAGTAACTACTACCTTAGACAAGTCATTTAAATTTTCTGGGTCTCATTTTCCTCACCTAGAAAATGACAATATGTAAATCTCTTTTCAGTTCTAAAATGCTATATGATATTAGATATACTGCTACATAGCCTGTATTTGTTTCTCACATTTTTTTCTTTATATGCATTTATCTGTATGTAACCATGTCCTATGTAACCCAGAATATAAATTCCCAAGGGGCCAGTTCTCCTCCTGCTTATTTATTTACTGGGTAACTCCTCCTTGGCATCTCCTTAGTGCATTGTCCCCAGATTCCAGTGCACAGCAAGTGTTCGGTGGAAAGGAATTTGTAGTTTCAATCAGGAAATTTGCATAGATGATTTAAATCTCAATTTTCATAATGAATTAGTATATTATACAAAATTACAAAGATGTGAGAAAGAAGGAACTTAAAGTTGTTAAAATGACAGGACACCTTGTGCCAAATAGCCAGGAATTTATTTTAGGCAAGCAAAGAAGCTAGGACACAGAAACTCTTAAGTCTAACTCTCAAATTCTATTTTCAGAGTTCTAAGAAGGGGTATGGAAAGTCTCTATTCATGTCAGTAAACAACAGGGACCAAGTATTGTTCATGTCAGAGAATCCTGTCCCTTAGAACTGATAGAAATTTTCAGGAAATGGATGGTTTCATACTTAGCCAGGTGAGCTACCAGTTCAAGGGAGGCAAAAGCAGATGCTCACAATGGAACACATAAGAGGAAATAAGTTTCTAAAATATATTTTTGTTGGAGCTAGGCATGTTGGCACACACCTATAGTCCCAGCTACTCACAAGGCTGAGGTAGGAGGATGGCTTGAGCCCAGGAGTTCAAGACCAGCCTGGGCAACATAGTGAGACCCTGTCTCTAATAAATAAATAAACAAACTACATTTTTGTTAGTTAGCATCATTGTATTTTCCCATTGTCGTGTCTTAATTCTTCACATGCGACTACCTTCATGTAAATATCAATATTAATTAACACTAAAGCCTCAGAGGAATACGCTCTTCCTTTTCTTTTGATGTTAGCTGTTAATGATTCAAAAGGCACTAGTAGACTAACTCATTTAAAATGACCCTGACTTTTCAAAGAACTATTTTAGAACACAGCACTGGCACTTTCAAAGCTGCATTCTATCTATAATATTCTCTAAGTAGGTATCTGTAGAGTGTGGCCTGGATACAACTTTGATTAGTTAATATAAAAGGCTTATAAAGAATTCTAAGCCAGTTGTGGGAAAGATTATATCCTGCTGGAGAAAAAAGAAAATCAGGAACGTTTTTGTGGAAGAGATAGTTTACACTGGGACTTTAAGAATGGGTAAGTTTAAAAACAAAACAAAACAAAACAGGGCAAGTGGGAGCTGGGCATGGTGGCTCACGCCTGTAATCCAACACTTTGGGAGACTGAGGCAGGCAGATCACTTGGGGTCAGGAGTTCGAGACCAGCCTGGCTAACATTAGGAAACCCTGTCTCTACTAAAAAATACAAAAATTAGCCGGGTGTGGTAGCGCGCACCTGTAGTCCCAGCTACTTGGGAGGCTGAGGCAGGACAATCACTTGAACGCCGGAGGTAGATGTTGCAGTGAGCAAAGATGGCACCACTGCACTCCAGCCTGGGTGACGGAGCAAGACCCTGTCTTAAAAAAAGAAAACAAAAAACAAACAAACAAAAAAACAGGACAAGTGGGGAGGGCAATGGAGAAAACAGGTTTAAAATTTAGGTGACTGAATGAACTAGATCTACCTGTAGACACATCTGAAAAGCAATGTTGAGAAAAAAAGTTACAAAAGGATACATACATGATCCTATTTATGTAAAATTTCAAAACAAAACTGTATGTTGCCTATGAATACATATGTGGGGCCAGGCATGGTGGCTCATGCCTGTAATCCCAGCACTTTAGGAGGCCAACGTGGGCAGATCACTTGAGGTCAGGAGTTCAAGACCAACCTGGTCAATAAGGGCAAAACTCCGTCTCTACTAAAAATACAAAAATTACCTGGGCACTGTGGCACGCACCTGTAATCCCAGCTGCTCGGGAGGCTGAGGCAAGAGAATCGCTTGAACCCGGGAGGCAGAGGTTGCAGTGAGCAGAGATCGTGCCACTGCACTCCAGCCTGGGTGACAGAGCAAGACTCCATCTCAAAAATAAATAAATAATAAATAAATAAATAAAGATGTGGCAGGGCGGAGGAAGTATAAAACATGAAGGAATGAACACATCAATTCAGGCCAGTAGTCATTTCTTGAGAAAGAGGAAGGAGGAAAGGATGCAGGGTGGAACTTCAGCTATATCTATAACATTTAATATTTTAAAGGGAGTAAGACATCTAACAAATATGACAAAATGTTAATGTCCATCAAGTTGGGGTTGTAGACTCAAAATTGCCTGAGTTTTTCCCCTGAACTTTTCTAAATGTTTGAAATATCTCATTATGCAAAACTGTAAAATTAATAAAGGGCCAGGTGATTGGATGAATAGAGGAGTCAACACAAAAACAGTCAGGAGCAGAATGGTTTCCCAAAACTATAAGGAGATATCTGACTTGTTCAGTTTTAGACTGAAGAGGAGCCTTCACATCCCTCAAACAGCAGCGCTTAGAACAGGGTAGAGTGGGGACTGACAAAAATGGACAAGAAGGTTTATTGCCATCTCAAATCAGATAGCAGAGGGGAGTGAAAAACCACCTTCCCAGATAATTTAAATGCTAGTGTAACCAAGTTATCTCCCCTAAAACAGCCAAGAAAACTTCCAGTTACACAGGAATTCAGATAAGTACTCACTGTGAGTAGCTATTCTGTGCCTCCTCTCTACCCACCCCTTCCCTCTCCCAAATACTCACAAACAAAAACAAAATGTACCCTTGCCCACTTGAGAAAGAATTAAGACTTGGCAGCTCTGCTTAAGTGGACAGCTTCCAAACCAAGGCCCTCCTCTGGGGAAGATGCTGACAGAGCCCAGAGAAAAGAATTTAAAAATCACAACTCAGACAAGTTTTGAGGAAGGCCTATCAATGGAAGGTATCCATCCTTCCACACGTCCTTAAGTCCCAATTTCTCCCAGGGGAATCTAAGGACTTAGAGGATGCCCTCTACCCTGTTCTGTTCTCCTCCAGCAAAAGTGACTAAAACACAAAATCCAAACTCTCGCTTAGCACTTTAAAACCAAACAATTTCCCTCCACAAAAATCCAATGAAAATGAAAATACAGGGAAGATGCAGAATCTGAGTATTTAATATTTTAAAGAGAGTAAGACATCTAAAACAAATATGACAAAATGTTAATGTCCATCAAATTTGGGATGTAGGCTCAAAATTGTTTCTGTTTGGGTTTTTTCCCTGAACTTTTCTAAATTTTGTTTAGATATTCTTTTTTTTTTTAGATAAATATACTTTTAATCAGTGCCCAATTTATCACAGCTTATTTAACAAGTTTCAGTGGCACAAATAAAACTAAGTTTAAAAGAAAACAACTTAAAGGGAGCTTAGTGGCAGAGATAAAGACATGCAACAAAACAAATACCTTGACATTCTTCTACATCTGAATCACTACAGCTGAAAAATCCTAACACCTCATTCAGCCCAGTCCAGGGCACTGAACTGCCCCTCTTCCCAATGGTACTCTCAGGGAACATCTTTCTCAGTCAGACCTAGGAAAATACCTCTATTCACTTTGGACTGGTTAAAAAAAGACAGTAGAATGGAATGATGTTAAGTCCTTCTATCTGCTAGTACAATGCAATGTGGCAGAATGACACAAACACTGAAATGGGACTTGGGAGAGAAGAGAGAGGTGAACTCACCTTTATTAATCACCTAGTACATGCTGAAGACTGAATTCTAGACTAAGCTATCACAGAACCACTTCTGTGATCCTGAGTAAACCTCAGGTATTCTATTTGAAAATGAATGAGGAAAACTAAGAAAGCATCGCAGTCCCGCCAGTTGTCTGATTCCATGAATCTGTAAATATGATCACTCTCAATAAATGTGTTCAGTATAATGAAGTTATTGAAAGGAATTTTGCTTTCTCCATCTCCAATCCACCCTACACACCACTGACATCATCTTTCTAGGATGTGAAACTTATTAAATGGCTCATGATATACTGCAGTATAAGATAAAGCTCCAGGCCGGGCGTGGTGGCTCACGCCTGTAATCCCAGCACTTTGGGAGGCCGAGGCGGGCGGATCACGAGGTCAGGAGATCAAGACCATCCTGGCTAACATGGTGAAACCCCGCCTCTACTAAAAGTACAAAAAATTAGCCGGGCATGGTGGCGGGCGCCTGTAGTCCCAGCAACTCGGGAGGCTGAGGCAGGAGAATGGCGTGAACCCGGGAGGCAGAGCTTGCAGTGAGCTGAGATTGTGCCACTGCACTCCAGCCTGGGTGACAGAGCAAGACTCTGTCTCAAAAAAAAAAAAAAAAGATAAAGCTCTGTATGATCCAGCGTTGCCTACCTCTTCAGCCTGCCCTCCATCCCATCCTCCAGCCATAATGATTAAGTAAAAGTTACCTGAAGAAGTCTGGCCTTCATTCCTTTAAGATTTGTTCATGGTATTTTCTCAGACTGGAATGTAATTCTTGTCATCTGTAGAGTATATCCTTAATTCATCTTTCAAGACTCAGCTCAAATGCTAACTCCTCAGGGAGGCTCTTTCCAACCTCAGCGTTCCCAAGGCAGAACTGACCCTTGGGCTCCCACTCTCCCTGCTGCATACTTCTATCACAGCATCTATCACACTTCATTCTATCTATATATTTACATATCTGTCTCCTCCCACTAGACCCATACGCTCCTCGTGGGTTCCTTGTCTCCCTTACCTCCATCTCAGTGCCTAGGACGGTGTTTACAAGATAGGAGACATGTTTAGGTTTAGACGTGTTTAGGTTTATCAGTACCATTTTCTTTGCCCTTCTGCTCTTTCCCTAAACTTTAGTCCTCAGAGAGCTTATTAATTCTCTTGGCTACAGCTACCACATCTAGGCCATGGATTGCAAAACTGCATTTCCAAACCTACCCCCATCTTTACCCCAGCTCACACCCAGGACAGCCTTCATTTGGACATTTCATTGCCACTTTAAATCCAACACATCGCATATTATACTCATCATATTTCCCTAAAATGAGGAAAGCTTCCTAACTTCTTTATTTCACTCAATGTCTCAGACACCCAGGCACAACGTGTCACAGTTGTAGTTGACTCATCACCCTTCTTCATCTCCCACATCCACCCCTCATTAATTTCCATTTTTCCTTCACAGTCTCTTTTTCACTCTTTCCTCTCCTTAGCCTACCCTCCACAACTCTAACTCGGGCCTCATCACTTCACACACCCCCAGTGTCAATCTCCATTCCCTCCCAGCCAACCTGTGTATTAGTATCATCATACTGCTATTATATTCAAAAATCTTCTACCATTTAAAATATAAAGTTGACCGGGCACGGTGGCTCATGCCTGTCATCCCAGCACTTTGGGAAGCTAAGGTGGGCGGATCACTTGAGGTCAGGAGTTTGAGACCAGCCTGGCCAACATGGTGAAATCCTGTCTCTACTAAAAATACAAAAATCAGCTGGGCATGCTGGTGCACGCCTGTAATCCCAGCTACTCAGGAGGCTGAGGCACGAGAATCACTTGAACCCAGGAGGCGGAGGTTGCAGTCAGCCAAGATTGTGTCACTGCACTCCAGCCTGAGCTGGACAACAGAGCAAGACCCTGTCTCAAAAAAATAATAAATAAATAAATAAATTATATATATATATATAAACTTATAAGCCTAGCTTTTTAACACCCTCTATAAACATAGCTCCAAACCAACCTACCCACCTTCATTTCACTACTGCTCACTGCCACTCAGGTTAGTCTCCTCACCGCCCCAAGAACATCTCAGGTATAGTCCTGTTTCCAGGCTTTTGCTTGATCCCTTTCAGCTCCAATATGAAATGTTTTGTTATCCTCTTCATCTTCATCCCTTGTACCTAATACAATAACATTTATTCATTTATTTTTTTATTTATTTTGGAGACAGAGTCTTGCTCTGTCACCCAGGCTGGAGTGCAGTGGTGCTATCTCGGCTCTTTGCAACCTCCATCTCCTGGGTTCAAGTGATTCTCCTGCCTCAGCCTCCTGAGTAGCTGGGATTACAGGCGTGAGCCACCGTGCCTGGCCTATTTTTTTATTAAGATCTGAAATGAGTTATAATTCCTCTGTGACATAACTACCTGAGTACTCCTCTCCCCAAATACCTACGGTATGAGGTCTGCACTATGCAACTAACAATATAGTTTCACATTTTAAAATTTTGTGTGGCATATTAAGAGGCTCAGCAAGTATTCATTCCTTTTTATTCTTCTTACTCCCAACTGGACTGTAAACTCTTCAAGGACACAAAGTTGTCATTTTTCCTAATCCTCCGTAGCACCTAGCAAAGAATTAAACTCATAGCGGGTCACTACAAATAACAGTTTAGTAATTTTCTTATCTACAGCTATTTCTTAGAGGAAATAAAGGGCTAAAGTATAATCCTAAAAAAAGCACAGTTGAAAAAATCCCTATCTAGTTGTATAAAATAAGATTCCTGACTTTTCCACCTGATTTCTAGCTCAGAAATACTACAATCTCCTGACTCAAGAAGTAAATAATAATCCTGTGCTCGTGACATCACAGTTTGGTAATGATTATAAAGAGGTGGGGGAGAGTGGCAGGGATGGAGAAAAGCAAGTCAACTGGAGAAAAAAAAAAAGGGATGAAAGAATGGCATGTGATTTTGTTTACTTCTTAAATGTGGACACTTCTGCCCATTCCTTTTTTTTTTTTAATTGGACATACTTTCAAACAACTTTCCTACAGGAGGAAAAATCTGACAGATTTTCAATGAAGCTGATATCTGGAAGAGCCTCTACAAAGCACAAGTCCTTTGAGAAAGCCGGCTTAATCTTCAACAACACAACATAATGTAGTGGCATTCGTCCAGATACTGTGAATGAAGGCTCATTCTGGCTGGAACACAAGCATCACCTGCCAGTCATTCTCAGACATAAGACAGACAGCCTAGGAGGCCACATTGGATCCATACAGATTTTGAAAAGAAATTGGTCTATCAACATATTCAGTGTAGTCTAGTCTTAATTATCTACAAATGGATTATTTATTTTACGGATTTCTAAGGCCAAATCTTTAATGCAAGAATGACTGTTCTTCATCATCAGTGTACTCTCCCCACCATCAGGTAATATAAGCTTAGAAATGCAAATTTATTTCAATATTAGTATGATCCCCAAAAATGAAAATAAATCTGGTTTAAAAAATAATGTATTTTCGGCCGGGCACACTGGCTCACGCCTGTAATCCCAGCACTTTGGGAGGCCGAGTCAGGCGGATCACGAGGTCAGGAGATCAAGACCATCCTGGCTAACACGGTGAAACCCCATCTCTACTAAAAATACAAAAAATTAACCGGGCATGGTGGTGGGCGCCTGTAGTCCCAGCTACTCGGGAGGCTGAGGCAGGACAATGGCATGAACCTGGGAGGCAGAGCTTGCAATAAGCTGAGATTGCGCCACTGTACTTCAGTCTGGGAGCAAAGTTGTCATTTTTCCTAATCCTCCATAGCACCTAGCAAAGAATTAAACTCATAGTGGGTCACTACAAATAACAGTTTAGTAATTTTTCTTATCTAAAACTATTTCTTAGAGGAAATAAAGGGATAAGGTATAATCCTAAAAAAACACAGTTGAAAATAACCAAGAAATGTCTTTGTTAAGTTCTGAATTACCTACAACAGTGCTCCCTACATTAGCAGAGACAACTGAGAGTTAAATGCACTTGAAACATAATGCTGTCCTTACTATAAGCTCTTGAGGAGAATCCGGCCATAGTCTTGAGACTTCCCCACAGGTTGGTGCACTACGAGACAGGCACAAGCAGGCTCAGCATAGTAAGGTGTGTAAACACAAAAACTTCTACAAGGAATCTTATGCCTCCTGGCTGTATCCCTTCAGGTTAGGATGGTACAGAAAATAAGAGTCACAATGTACGGATGCCTGCCTGATTCCTTGTCCCTGAGTTCCTGAACCAAAGGGCTCAATATTTCTCATTAAATCCGTCCTTTGTTCAAGGACCTACAATGATTCTATTGACCCTTCTATCAACACCCAACAGAGTCTGGCTTCTGAGTCCCCTCCACCCTCTTGCCTGCTCTACCCATGACTTGCCCAACCCACATTCTCTACAGTCACTCTCATATATTCCCCCCACTCACAACTTAGTCATTCATATCATCATTGCACACTGTACATTCTATACTTTCTGTTTGGAAGATCCTTTCTTTTCTTTTATTCCCAACACAGTAACTATTTCATTTACTTGAATGCTCACATTTTACAGATAAGGAAAAGAAGTTAACTTGTCCAAGGTCACATGGTAAAAAATAGCCGCAAGGTCTGAACGAAGACCCATCTAACTCAATAGCCCATACCTCTTTATGACTCATCCACAGCCTCCCAAGTCCATTTCAAAATTTACTGACTCAGAAATCTCCCCAATTTATTTCACTGATTCTTTGTTACTTTAAGTCTTCTCAGCCCTTACATACTTATCAGCACGTTAAATTTGCTTTTGTCTATATGTTGTTTCCTAAATGTTAAAGCTCATAATAGTCTGCCTTCCCATATTTATATACCACCTTTCCCATCCACCCTCAACCCCAAGAGCAAAGACACATGTCTTTACATCTTTTATACCTCCCTAACGCCTGTCACTGGAGCATGGAGACTGCTTTATCCAGAGAAGTGTTCAATCATTACTCAGCAAGGATGTCTTATTTAAAAACAAACAAACAACTCTCTTCTATTATATTAAAAAGTCAACTGAATTCAGGCATTCATGAGAAAAACTGCCCTGTATCTATCTTCCAGTTACACAAATTTTTAATTACCTGAATTTATCAGAGGCTACAAAAAAGATTCCACAGTCTGCTATTCCACAGCTCCTAAGTTCCCATAGGAAAGATACTGCTGAGGTCACATTTCAAAGCGCTGTTTAAGGATTTTCCCTTTGGTGGGATGAGTGTTTAGGGTAAGGAGAGTGCTACTCATACACACATACACCCACACTATAATGGCCAATGTCTTTTAGCATGCTTAAGATACTCAGGAGCTCCAAAACTTTGACAAGTGGCACTTAG
Organism: Pan paniscus; assembly: GCF_029289425.2. Lineage (NCBI taxonomy): Eukaryota > Metazoa > Chordata > Mammalia > Primates > Hominidae > Pan > Pan paniscus. The sequence continues at coordinate 99,831,169 of NC_073249.2, read as the reverse complement.
TGCCCTCATAACAATCAGAATACTTATTTTGGTTACATACATTGAATCTCAAAATTGCAAATAAAGCCTCCTGAGAACTAGGAATAGTGGTGGACTACCAGGCAGCTCTCCACTCATTCCTAGGCTTCTTCAACCCCTTTGATCCCCATGCCCTGGAATAAAGTATGCAGTTCAACTTAGGGAGTTGCTAGATGCAGATAAAAATAGAATATACCCAGATATCATCACTAATATTGGCACCAATCAACTCACACAGATCAAAACAATTATTGATCATCAACAGATTCTGGGAAAGGTGTATGTGGTTTTTAAAAATTAGATTTTCGTCTCCAAATTAAGTCTTTTTTTAAATAGGGGTCTCAAAAGAAAGATTAAACAAATAAAGCTTTGGGAAATTTTCCAAGTTGTTGGCAACATAAGGCCACTAAAGGCCACCTAATGATTAGCATTCATTACCGGTCACCGGGCCTTATACAAGTCAGTAGATAGCCAGCTCTTGCTTTGGCAAAGTTTTACATTTTTTTCCGAGGGAGTCTTCAGTATTAAAAGCAAGGAATAAGTCAAATAAGGCAACGACAATAAAAAATTAGTTTGGCACTATCTTCCTTCCATCTTTTCTTCTATCTTGAAAGTGTAATGTCCAAAGCAGATATCTGTTCAATTCTAAATTATTCATGTTAACGGATAATTATTGGCAGAAAGGTGGTGATAATCAAAAATGAGGGTAAAATCGAAAAAAATCTATTTTGGTTTTGGAATATATGTTTTCAGCATATTTACCTTCTTAATTATTCCTAGTATGAGCTAATATTTGCATTGATTTGCAATCTCTAAGTACATAGTAACTGGCCACTTTGTCAGGGAGGTGCTCTGAGGCAAGCTGGGTCAATAGTGGAAATTAGAACGGTCGGGGGTATTCAGCCTGCAGAGGAGCAACATCAAGTTCATTTATTTTACAGTTTTGTTCAGCCTTCAAAATATCAATAGACTAGCACAGCAGGTTGGTTACTAAACGTTAAAAGAACTACTTGAAAAACAATGAAGACAAAGCGTATAATTAATTCTTCATTGTTTGCGCATAATGTATTTGTAAGTTATACACAGCAAATATTTAACTACCTCTGATTCTCCCTAGCCACCCAGCTTCCGTCCCTGAAGTCTTCCCCCATCAGGAATGCAATCTCATTTAGTAGGAAGAAAATTTTCTACATGTTTTCAGAAGTTACATAGCATAGAAACTGTTTTTTAAATATTTAGGGGTTAGCAACTCTTTGGAGCCAGTCTTACCGCCACCTCTTTCTCTACTCTGTCCTTTTCCACCTTTGAAATAGATTCTGAAAGACAAAGGGATCCAGCCTCCTCAAAAATCTCCTAAATATACAGTACTAGAGGCCAAAGACTGAAAAATTAGCAGCATGTGAATTTCTAAGCAAAGCGTTACGTAGTACGTATAAAAAGATAAGGAAAATAAAAGTCAACGTCCTGCTAATTCTAGGCTTTGCATTCGTGAAAAGCTGCCTGAAAAGTTTGTGGGGAACTTCTTCCATAAAATTCCACCAGTCAGTTTCTAATTTCAAATTTTTACATCTTTATTGTGCCCAGAGAAGCCACCTAGGTTAGACAGAAAGACTACCACGAGCGGGGAGAAAGAGACTCTGAGCGCTGGTCCTTGTGAGCCGACAAGCTAAAAATACGCCGGCCCAGTAAACAAATCCCATTCCATCCCGACCGGAGCCACACCGTTAACCTAGTAATTATGAGAAGAGTGAGATCACGCAGCCCCCGGCTTACTCATCATCAGCTTCTAAAGTTTCCATCGGCTCATGGCAACTTTTCTTTTTTCTAAAGTTCTTAAGACTGCCCTAGAATCCGTCAACCTCCGTCTCTCTCTCTCTCTCACACACACACACACAAACACACACACACACCTTTTTCTCGCCTTTCCTCCATTACTGTATGCACCTTAGTTTGGCTATCAATAGGAATAAGCTTATTTGCTTTTCATTTTAGTATTATATTGAGATTTTAAATGAACTTTATCCTACTGTGGGGATAATACACTGCATCTTAATCACCTTAAAACTCCACCATCCCTCCCGAAAGTCTAGCTGACAAGGGGGGACCGTCCAAACTGGCCAGCACAGCTCAGGAAGGGAGGCCGGGAGCTGGAGAGCGCGGGGGTAGGAACGTAGGACGCAGGTGAAAGGGAGGAGGAAAGATTGGGACGAAGCAAGGAGCAGTCAGGGCGAGAAAGGAGTGCCGAGGGGAGATGGCTTCGGGTGAAATAGATTCAGAAAGGAGAAAGCGGACAGTGGCGATCTGAGGAGCAGAGTTTGCGAGTCTGAGAAGCCGGGAGGGGCGGGAGCAGACGGGGGACGGTGTCAGGACGGGGGGCTCCGTTACCCTCGCGGGCTCCCGGGGCAAGGCCCTAGGCCGGGGCGGAGCGCGGGGCCCGGCCGCCTCTCCTCATTCCTCGGCAGTGACCCCGGGGTCCGGCCGGCCCCTCCCCCGACGGCGATGGAGGTGGAGACTGCGACCGCAGCTGTTGCTCCGCACGGGATCTGGAGCTGGAGCCAGAAAGGACTGATCGGGACTGGCCTCCCGCAGTGGCTTTTTGCCCGCTCCGCACCGCACCCGGTCGCCACTCCGGCTCCGGCGCCTGGTTCAGGATCGGTGGCTTTCTGCTGTCCGGCCGGAAACAGGCGCCAGTTTCCGGCCGGAGCGGGTTGGTGGTGACACCCAAGCCGCCCCCGGGCCTCCTCCCGCTCCGCCCCGTCGCAGCCCCGCCTTTAGCGCCGCTCCCCAGGCTGCGGCCAGTTTGGCGCTTGCCCCGCGCGTGACCCCGTGTTTTCCCGACCCGAGTCCCTAAAGCTCCTGGTCTGGAGCATTCTTGAACAGGAGTTGGAGGAGTACAGGGTGGACTCTTAGGACTCTGGGGTAGAATCAGTTGGCTACAGCCGTTGGGAAGGAGCTGAAAGGGGTGGAGTAGTTGTAGAAAGGTGAGAGAGATGAAAATACTTCAGAATGAAAAGACTGAAATTCTAGTAACTCTACACAATCATTCTGGAGTGACCGGAGGAAAATTAGCTTCTTCCACACCAGTCTCCACCCAATTATATACTTCTCTTGTTCCTTCACTCTTGAAGTGAACATATCCTTCTCTGTAAACACTTAATATTTATTTACTTGCATAACAGTGATACCCTGTTGATACATCTGCTTTAGACTGCTAACAGTAAAAAAAAAAACTTACATAGTGCGTTTGTTATGTCTTCTAGTGCGTTTGTTATGTCTTTTAAAACATTATGGCATAATTCAAACATGTATTGTATCCCTGTGATGTGTATCACTGCGCTCAGTGATACAGGGGGATACAAAAATTAACAAGACATAATCCCAGACATCAAAGGTTTTACAATTTAGTAAAATACATAAAACTATATTATATGTGGCAGAACTTGTATGTGTCCTACCCGAGTGACAATGAGCTATGGCTATGAGAACATAATAAGCCATCCTTGTCACATAGTAGACCTTCCATATTTGTTGAATGAATGAATAAGTATTAGGCCTGTGTGGACTGTTTCAAGAAAGAAAGGCCATTTAATAAATACCTCTTTATGACAAACACAAAACGATGCCAACCCCGGCTATACTCTAACAAAAGACATTTGAAATTTTAATTCAGATTCCTAACATTATAGCACCTGGTCTGCATATTCAAAATAATGTATTGTCTAATTGTGCCCATTATGCCTATGTAAAAACAAATACTCTAGTCAACTTTTCTTTCCCCTCACTTCTTCCTCAGTTTCTAAAGGGGAGGCGTGGGGCATAGGCATTTTAGAATTGTCTAGCTCAGAATAGGAAACTGACACCTGAAACAGGGAAACTTCCTAGACAGCTATATCTCTTAGGGATACACCTGGGTTTACAATCGAAAATTTAGGGCTGGGCCCAAGGCTGTCCACACATACTAAGGCCAAACAAGTCAGAGTGCCTTGCATGGGGGCATATCCAAGACATACAATACAGGTTGACAAGTAAAGTCATTTGGCGTGGGCTTCAAGCGTATAGGGACCACAAATTTTAGCTACCGTTTAGTGGTAAATTTAAGGAGGAGAGCAGGATGAGATTTGGTCATCTAAATTGACTCTAACTGAACTCTAACTGAACTGAACTGGAAGGGTACGGGGGTGGACGCTTGGGACTCTGGGGTAGAATCAGTTGGCTACAGCCGTTGGAAAGGAGCTGAAAAGGGTGTCGTTCTAGAAAGGTGAGAGGGATGAAAATACTTTAGAATGAAAAGACTGAAATTCTAGTAACTCTACACAAACATTCTGGAATGATTGTGACAACAATCACTGACCACACCTACCCTTTGCTAGTTAAATCTGAAATGGGAGCACAGATCTGTAGAAGAGGAGCCTCAAAATCTGAAAGTTGCCTTGTTTCACCACAGCTGTCCAGAACCAGGTTATACCCATATAAATATGTCTTTCTAATCTTAACGCCACTGCCACAGACTTAATAGAACCAGGCGTGGAGCTCAAAGGCACTCTACCCTCAATATAAGACAGACTTTTTCTTTTGGCAGTGACCGTAGAAAGTCTCCAGATTTGAAAGCTGGGCCAAGTTGCTGGTCAAAGTCATTTAAGTGACCACACTTTATAGGCTTGCCTGGAAATTTAGGGGCCAGGAAGTGATGGGGTCACAGTTGCTTTGTGCCTATTTCTTGCTCTGACCATCCATCATTCATTGTTGTTTGTGCAGTTGCTCAATGGGCTGCTTGTCTTTGGTCAGCCCAGGCTGTGTGGGTAGCAGTGTGGTCAGCTGGGCTGGGAGCCAGGCCACCTGGGTTCTGGTCCCAGCTCAACCAGTCCCTAATCCATTAAGTGACTCCCTTCCCATTCCTGTGTCTCAGTTTCTCTGCCTAGAAACTAGAGGCTTCTTCTCTAGTGATATGCAGCCATTTAGGCTGGCACTAGGTTGGATGCTCAGAGGCAGCTGTTTAATGTAGACATTGGCAGCAGCCAGAACACAGTTGACTATTTCTTGCTGCTAGGTAGAATAGTAAGGGAAAAAAGGTAAAAGCACCAGACAAAATCCTACCGGTGTACACAGGGCCACACACCCTCAACTGCTATTCTGTCCAAAGTTCTTTTCCACCCTAGAGATCTGTTTTTGTTTACTCGTCTTAGCAATTCTAAGGGCTGCTTCAAGGAGCTCCCTGAGCTTTTACATCACTTTAAGCAAGAGCAGAAAAACCAGAGCTTTGCATTTCACCAGAGAAACTAAAAAGAGAGACTGTTTCAATACTGGCGCTAATGGCTAGAGTTGGGGAAAATGTTCAGAGAAAGGTTGTAGCTAGGCAGGGAAAAAAATTATTTACATTTATATGCTTTTGTGGTGGAAAAGAAAACCAAACCAAAATAACTTCCTTTCCACCGCCCCCAATATAATTTAGACCATTGGTTCTGGGGAGTTTTTAAAAACTACATATTATACATGCCTAGGAACCTCAGACTGACGCAGAATTCTTTCTTGGAACTGAAGACCATGAATCCATATTTTTTAAAAAAAATATCTAGGGCTCGGCTGGGAGCGATGGCTCACGCTTGTAATACCAGCACTTTGGGAGGCTGAGGCAGGCGGATCATGAGGTCGGGAGATTGAGACCATCCTGGCTAACCCGGTGAAACCCTGTCTCTACTAAAACTACAAAAAATTAGCCAGGCGAGGTGGCGGGCGCCTGTAGTCCCAGCTACTTGGGAGGCTGAAGCAGGAGAATGACGTGAACTCGGGAGGCAGAGCTTGCAGTGAGCCGAGATCGTGCCACTGCACTCCAGCCGGGCAACAGAGTGAGACTCTGTCTCAAAAAAAAAAAAAAATATATATATATATATATATATACACACACACACACACACATACACACACATATATACACACATATATACACACATATATACACACATATATACACACATATACATATATGTGTATATATGTATATATACGTATATATGTGTGTGTATATATATGTGTATATATACGTATATATGTGTGTGTATATACGTATATATACGTATATATGTGTGTATATATACGTATATATGTGTGTGTATATATGTGTGTGTGTGTGTATATATATATATATAGGGCTCAGCCAGACATGGTGGATCCTGCCTGAAATCCCAGCACTTTGGGAGGCCAAGGCAGGAGAATGGCTTGAGCCCAGGAGTTTGAGACCAGCCTGGGCAATATAGGGAGATCCCATTTCTACAAAAATAAAAAAAAATTAGTCAGGCATGGTGGTGCATGCCTGTGGTCCCAGCTACTAGGGAGGCTAAGGTGGGAGGATCACTTGAGTCTGGGAGATCGAGGCTCAGGGAACCATGATTGCACCACTGCACTCCAGCCTGGGTGACAGAGAGAAAGTGTCTCAAAAAAAAAAAAAAAAAAGCTGTGTGAGGGGAAGTTTCATAATGTTAAACACATTCCTACCCTAAAACCTAGTAATTCCACTCCCTAGGAATTTACCCAATAGAAATGAAACATATGTGTACACAAAAAACTTATACGTGAATGTTCACTATAGCTTTATTCATAATAGCTCCAAACTAGAACATTTTAAATGTTCACCAACAGAAAATTACTTATATTGTTCTTACAATGGAGTACAAATTTAAAAAACAAATGATCATTAAACACAACAATATGAATGAATCTTGGACTCATTTGTGGTGCAAAAAAAGCCATTTATGTGAAATTCAGGAACAGGCGAACGTAATCTTGAAGATAAAAATCAGAACTGTGGTTACCTATTAGGGGGAGGTGAAGATCAAATAGGAAGGGACATGAGGGAACTTTCTGAGGTGATGAGAATGTTCTGTGTCTTGATAAGGATGGCTGTTACACACAGACATCAAATTGTATACTTAAGATCACTATATGTGAATTTTGCCTCAATTAAAAAAAAATCCAGGGTTTCTTGATAACATTTAACCAGGTTAAACATTTACATTTACTTGTGGATTATTTGATTGATATTTACTTCACCCATCAGATTCTGACACTCCATTAGCTAAGTTTACCATTTTGTGTATAGTACCTAGCATAGTATCTGACCCACGACAGTCATTTATTAAATATCTATTAAGTGAATGAATGAATGAATGAATTGGCAGCCATTTGGCAATTGAAAGCATTGCTTTGGTAGATTATTATTTCATATTTAGTATCTTGTAATAGTATAGCTGAGCCTCCCTAATCCCAGGCCCTCTATCTGCTTGCACACCAGTGCTAAGATTATGGTTCCTAAATTCTTTTTTTTCTTTCTCTTTTTTTTTTTTTTTTTGTTTTTTTTTGGTTTTTTTTGAGATGGAGTCTGGCTCTGTCACCCAGGCTGGAGTGCAGTGGTGCAATCTCGGCTCACTGCAACCTCCACCTCCCGGGTTCAAGCAATTCTCGTGCCTCAGCCTCCAGAGTACCTGGGATTACAGGCACGTGACACCACGCGTGGCTAATTTTTGTATTTTTAGTAGAGATGTTGGCCAGGATGGTCTTGAACTCCTGACCTCAAGTGATCCACCCTCGTCGGCATCCCAAAGTGCTGAGATTACAAGCGTGAGCCCAAAGTGCTGAGATTACAAGTGTGAGCCACCATGCCCGGCCACTTCCTAAATTATTTCATGGATGTTTTCTCTCTTTTCAAAAACTCTCGCAAACATGTTGGTTGCTTAACCAATGTCCATCCTCCTTCTTCCTCCATGCCTATAGAACCTTGATTAGGTTCAAGTAACCAGCCTGCTGTACATGGCTTCAGGGGAGATTGGCCTCAGTAGAGGGGGCGGGGGCGGGGGCTGAGTGGGAGGAACACGGGTGAAACACTAATGGATCATGGGGCTCCCTTCCCCTTGCCAGTGCTTGATCTAGGCATGTGATAGAGTTCTGACCAATTCGAGATGTGAGAAAATCCGCTGGAGGCTTTTGGGAAAGTCTTCTTTGCTCTTACAAAGAGATGAAAAGAAAGAATAAATTATTTTCCTCTGCTGCTGAAAGTTGTTGGATTTGGAAATGTTGTGCTGGTCAGAGGCCAGACTGACATACTAAGGATGACAGAGCAAAAATATTAAAAGAATCTGGGTCTTTGGTGCCCTGATGAATTAACCAATCCCAGAGTGGTCCAACTTGAAATTCTTGTTATATGGGATAAATGCATCTTTCTTATTTTTTGAGCCATTTCAAATTTAGTCTTTCTATTGCTTGTAACCAAAATAATCCCAACGAATAAAATGTCATCAACAATACCTCAGTGTCAATGGATAAACTGAAAATTCCTTAATCTCCTTTGTAAGAGGGAACCCAGCCTGGTCTTAACTCCATTTCTACATTTCCATTTCTACATTTGTGTTCTACCTCCTTGACCACCAGTGGTGTGCTAGTAAATATTAACAACCGGTTCTCCAGGGTGAAAAAGCCCTTATTTGTAACATTTACTAATTTTCTTTCTCTTTTCTTTTTTCTTTTTTTTTTTTTTTTTTTTTTTTGAGACAGAGTCTTGCTTTTGTCGCCAAGGCTGGAGTGCAGTGGCACAATCCTGGCTCACTGCAACCTCTGCCTCCCGGGTTCAAACTTCTCCTGCCCCAGCCTCCTGAGTAGCTGGGATTACAGGCACCCACCACCACGCCTGGCTAATTTTGTATTTTTAGTAGACACGGGGTTTCACCATGTTGACCAGGCTGGTCTTGAACTCCTGACCTCAGGTGATCCACCCACCTTGGCTTCCCAAAGTGCTGAGATTACAGGAGTGAGCCACCATGCCCAGCCAGCAGTTACTAATTTTCATGGTGCAAATATTTCTACCACTGATAATTTCATGCTACCAATGTGATGTTGCTGAACAAGGAGCTGGGAAATGTGCAGTCGGCTCTAGCAAGTCAGCAAGAGACAGCTTGAGCTAACTCCAGCAAACCACCATGTTACCACCCAACTGTCTCCCCTGTCTCTAAGTTTTCTCTCTGGAGAGAGTTCAAGGCCCAATCTGTATCACCTCCTTTTAAAGTCTTTGTGTTAAATCCTAAACTATAAATGTGTTTATCAGTCAACTGGAATTTAGCAATTGCCTTGAATTGTTAATTTTCACAAGTATTTGCTCATAAGTGAACCGCTTAATCAATTAATGAAAAATACTTAGCAATAATAAAAATGTCAAAAGAGAGGAGTTTAGTGACACCATCTTACCTTCCTGCACTCCCTAAAGTGTTCCTAGGATTAGGTATTAGGAGAACTCCTAAGAAGAAAATCCCTGCCTCCAGGCCCTAAAATCACTGGAGGTGCTTTATTGTAAATAAGATTTATCAGCTCCCAATTATTGCAAGTAACAGTTCCCAGGAGAGCTGGGTTAAGAGATTTAAAAAGGGCCCTTGGCAAGATTGGGTGTGTTTCTAGTATGGTCCTGACAAATCCCCTGAGGATGTAAGAATGGGCTTCTAAGGCCATTACAGGCCTAGCAACAAGTAGGTAGAGAAAAGAAGCCAGTTCCTTAGGCTGTGAGGAGAGCAAGTGCTACCTTACCTAATTGGAATGCAGGTCAGGTGGGTCAGCTTAATCTCCACCTCACAGGTGACACACCCCAGGCTTGGAGGAAGCATGTACTTAAGACTACCAACACTTTAGCTCAGGCAATGGGGAGAGGCCTGGGAATGGAATGACAAAGTCACTCTGCCCCTGACTAGGTCAGCACTAGGAGGGAGGCCAAACTCAGGCTACTGGAAACTGACAGAGCATTCAGGGGATAGAAGATTGACACTACATCAGGCTCTGGTTATTGCTTTGGGGCATTTACTTGACACTGTCATTAACTCCCCTTTTTTCTTTGTGACTAATGGCCCAGGTTGACCTCAACAGGTACCACATACTAAGAACATTTCCTAAATTATAAAGACATGCTTTTTCTCCCCACATCAGGGAGCTTTGGGGTTCAGTGACTATATCTAATTGGCATCTACTAGAATCTCTCACTGACATGCCCTCCATTTCCATATTACTGTCCTGATCAGCACTGTGGCTGTTCCCATGTTGCTTATGGTCTATGGACGAGCCTGCAAAGCATAGCAACAACCATAGAGATGTCAATGGAAGTCATTATTTTCAGTTGGAAAAAAATTTAGAATTGAAAAGTGTCACCATTACGTAGGTAACCTTCCTAGTTTAAAAAGAGATAAAATCCTGAGGTCCAAAGAAATTAGTGAAACAAGACCAAAACCTACGAAGGGATCCATGGATACGAGTAAAGTACTCTAGAAGCACCCAAGGGAAAAATATAAGAACTGAGGCACATTTAAAAATAAAACACTGCCTATAGCAGGAAAGAGGAAGGGAAACTGAGGGGCCAAATAATGAAACCGGGCAGAAAGAGGTCCCAAGTGCTAATCAAGGATGCTGGACCTGCAACACCTTTTAAGCAGACTAGCTGCCCCCAGGCAGTGCCCTTCCACTCCTTCCCCGGGCTGCAGATCACACACAAGTGGCAGCTCTCCTCTTACTTGCCAATATATGATGCTGCAGCTAGTGTCATACTGCTTGCCTCCTTATCTAGACCCTCTATGTGAGCAAAAAATACTCAGCAAAATGGGAATTAATGACGATTACATGAATTCTACTGATGTATCTAAGCACCCACTATGTGTAAAGCATGCAAAGATGCAATCATTGCCCTTAAGAAGTTTTCATGAAGAAGACTAGCAGTTAGAGGTCCAAATCCTTCTCTGCTTGACATCTTTCATCTTATTCAGGAAAAAAGACAAAAGGTGTAAAGGACAAGGCAGCCTGTGACTGCAAACATTCATCCCTGAAAGGAGCTGAAAGGGCTGAGTCTTACTGCCCCAACAGCATATTCTGTTCTTGGTTTCCTACTTCCTACAAGACTTTCCTTTCCTTTAGTTTCCTCCTCCCCTCTTTCTCTATATGAATGATATCTGCAGGCCTTTATGCAGCAAACAGCTTCTAACACTCAGCAAGACAGTATGGTGGCTACTCCTAAAATTAAAGCACAGTCTAGTGAGTTGATGTTTCTCTAGCCTATTCCTATGGAATACCCCAATCTAGACATAGACACACCTACAATAATTAGGTTACACTGTGGACACAGTTGTTACTAGTGTCCCTGCTCAGAATCTAGGTTAGCATTTTTGTTTTAAGGTCTGAATCCATTGTCAATACCTCTACATTGAATCATTATATCTATTCCTTTCTCAATTCTCGTTGCTACAATCCCCTAGCTCATTACCTCTGACCTAAACTATTGTAAAGTAACTCCACAACTGTCTCTTGCCTTTCCTGTCTCTCTTCTCCCATCTACTCTTCACACCCTGCCTGAAACTAAGATCTGGTCACATCATTTCCCAGCTCAAAAGCCCCCAATTGTCTTTGTTTTGTTTGTTTGTTTGTTTGTTTGGAGACAGGGTCTTGCTCTGTTGCCCAGGCTGGAGGTCAGTAGCACAATCTCGGCTCACTGCAACCTCTGGCTCCCAGGTTCAAGAGATCCTCCTGCCTCAGCCTCCTGAGTAGCTGGAATTACAGGCATGGGCACCATGCCTGGCTAATTTTTGTATTTTTAGTAGAAATGGGGTTTCACCATTTTGGCCAGGTTGGCCTCAAACTCCTGAACTCGGTGATCCACCCACCCCACAAGTGTTGGGATTACAGGTGTGAGCCACTGGCGCCCTGGCCCAATTTTCCTTAAAGGGAAATTTATCTACTGCGAATAATAAAAATAATAGTAAATATTATTATCTTTGTTATCATTATTCACGTGGTTGGCACGATCCATCCCTAGGGGACTAAATGATTTCAGAGAGCTCATAGATTGTTCTGGGATCATTGTGTAACTGAGAAAGAAAAACTTGTTATTTAGAACCCAACCAGGCCAGGTGCAGTGGCTCACGCCTGTAATCCCAATACTTTGGGAAGCTGAAGCGGGAAGATCACTTGAGCCTAGGAGTTTAAGACCAACCTGGGCAATGTAGTGAGACACGGTCTCTACAAAATTTTTAAAATTAGCCAGGTATGTGCCTGCAGTCCTGGCTACTCAGGAGGCTGAGGAGAGAGGATCACTTGAGCCAGGGAGTTTGAGGCTGCAGTGAACTGAGATCGCATCACTACATTCCAACCTGGGTGACGGAGTGAAACCCTGTCTCAAAAACAAAACAACACAATCAACCCCAACTGTAGCTGCCTACTTTTAAGGTAGGTGATGTAATTCATATAGCAGGGAAAGAATTCTTCACACTGCCTCCTAATAGAATTGGAAGAAGGGAATGGCAGGCCAGGCGCAGTGGCTCACGCCTGTAATCCCAGCACTTTGGGAGGCTGAGGTGGGTGGATCATTTGAGGTCAGGAGTTCGAGACCAGCCTGAATAACATGGTGAAACCCTGTCTCTACTAAAAATACAAAGAATTAGCCAGGCGTGGTGGCGCGCACCTGTAGTCCCAGCTATTCAGGAGACTGAAGCAGGAGAATCGCTTGAACTAGGGAGGTGGAGGTTGCCGTGAGCCAAGATCATGCCACTGCACTCCAGCCTGGGTGACAGAGCAAGACTCCATCTCAAAAAACAAACAAACAAAAAATTAAATATCTAGGTATATGCTGTATGGGCCTCTATTTGTACCCTTGCCCCAGGCCCCACAAAGTTAGAGGTAGTCCTATTTAAAATTAAAACTGCTTGAGACTAGAGACTATTAACAGAGAACTACTTAAAGGAAAATATGTTTCTCTGCTATTTCTGAAAAACTTTGATTACAAACTTAGATTTTTATTTAAAGCTACTGATTTATCTTGAAAATTTTCTCTGAAAGCCAAATAGGCCCCTATCATATAATTATCTGTGTCTAAAATCACATTTCCCCCCAAAATGTTTGGTGCACCTAAATAACGACTGACACTTGTTGATTGCTTAGTTTCCAAACAGGGTGTGGATCTTTGACCCTAACTTTATCTGGCCCTGTTCTGGTCTCTGCTGGGGCAGCGCCTTCCACCTTTTCTCCTCTGGTTGGTTCAGTCTCCATCCCCTTACTTCTGTTGGCTAGACTTCTAATACAACAAAAGCAATTCATTTTTTGAGTACATAGTTTTAAATTTTTTCTGTTATTTTGAAGATTTTTTTAATAGCAAATACATTGGCCCTTCTCTATTTCTTTCTCTCAAAACACACACACCCCTAACAATTGTTTTTAAAATGAGTCAGATTTTTCCCCCTTTGGGTCATATACTTCTAGTAGGAAACATGTTCCATTTTGCTATATCAGACAGTATTTTGTTAAGGCTTTTGATGTCTGTTTTTTTCCAGTGGCGGTGAGGAAGAAGGCAGGCCAGGTCTGGGCAGGGTCCTAGAGGCTGGGAGGACTGGAGTCAGGTTTTCACACACAGCAGCTGGGAGGGAACAAAGCCAGAGGGTGAATGTAAAACTATATTTGGGGAGGTGTGGCAAAGGTTAATATTAATCTGGAAAAACGAGATCTTGTCATCTTACCAAGTTCAAGGGTCAAATTCAGAGCCAAAAATAGGAGATGAAGTCAGAGATCAGGAACTCAGTAAACCCAAGTCCAGTAGTTAAAGCAGATATGAGGTGAAAGGAACCAGTGCTACAGAGTGAAACAGGTGGAGCCCCAGAGCTCCCTGTATGGGATGAGTGAACCTGAACTAAGTCCACATTGGATTTAATGAGAGACGACACGACAGCACCAGTCCAGGGGAATCCAAGTTCTAGTGCTCAGTGAATACTTCTTGCATGATAAAATGGGTTTACTAGTCAACAAGATTTATGAAGCATATATAAGATTCATTAAAATGTGCATATCACCAGCAAATTTAGCAGCTTTCCTAAAGAGAGGCAGAAGGGAGAAAAAAGGTGTGAATGTTAACATTTAAAATTCATTAACATTACAGATGCAGTGGTTACTCCAGACTTTCTCTTGCCACTGAAACAACATCTAATCCAGTCATTTAGAATACAGCTTCTTATTCCAACATGAAGAATAATCTAAACTCTCTCTTTCTCTCTCTCCTTAATCATTCTTCCTGCTTCCCAGCCTGAGCCTGGAACTTTTAATGGAAGTAATGGGTCAAGTCAAGACTAGTTCCACAGTCTTTAGCTGTGTCAAATACTGTAAAATCTCATGCTGGGCCGGGCATGGTGGCCCACACCAGTAATCTCAGCACTTTGGAAGGCTGAGGCAGGTGGATCACCTGAGGTCGGGAGTTCGAGACCAGCCTGGCCAACATGGTGAAACCCCGTCTCTACTAAAAATACAAAGATTAGCCAGGCGTGTTGGCGCATGCCTGTAATCCCAGTTACTCAGGAGGCTGAGGCAGGAGAATCGCTTGAAACCGGGAGGCAGAGGTTGTGGTGAGCCAAGATCGTGCCATTGCACTCCAGCCTGGGCAACAGAGCGAAACTCTCTCAAAAAAAAAAAAAAAAAAAAAAAAAATCTCATGCTGAAGGTCTGAGGCAGCTGATCTGGCTGAGAGAGCAACTCCAGCCGTTGGTAACTGGGATTGCTGAAAAGAGCCGTAACCACATGTGATCACATGTGCAGAGCACACACTTCACGGCTTCAGGGTGTGTTTCCCAGCCTAGCGGTAGTGCCTCACCTGGGAGCTCATTGGAAATGCAGACAGGAGACTTGTGGGCATCAAGAGACACCACAGGCCATCTAATGACATCACTATGTCTCTAAAACAGGCTTCTGCAAGCCACTACAACAAGTGGAAGTCTACCTGGGCCGATCAGTTAAGAGTCACTCTCCATTTACTTTTATTTAACTCTTTAGTATCCCACCAGATTTATCTTATATGCAATGGTATGTATTTTTAAGAACCCAAGAGAAAAAAGAAATATCTCAAAGTGCCCTATTTACTAAAGAGCCCAAGGAGTCTCTTTACCCAGCAGCAGCCACAGCAACCACAGCAACAAACAGCATTAGCATCCAGTAAGGTCATAGTGTTTGCCACCATTGTGGCAAGAGATTTATCACAATTAAATGATCACTGGCAGTGTGGAACTGGGTACTAGAAAAAACAGAAATCCCTCTCACCTGGTATATGTTCTGAAAGCAGAATTAAGAAGTATTGACTTCAGATGCACAAAGGTGAATCTTAGTCACTAGACTACCCAGAATAGCTTTTATCAAAAACATGAAAGGTAAGTGTTTCCAAGAATATGGAGAAAAGGGGACTCAGCCCACTGTTTGTGGGAATGTAAATTTGTACAACCATTTTGAAAAACAGTGTGGAGATTCCTCAAAAAATAAATATAGAATTACCATAAAATCCAGCAATTCAACTTCTGAGTACATATCCAAAGAAATCGAAATCAGTGCATCAAAGAGATATACGCACTCCCATGTTTGTTGCAGCATTATTCACAATAGCCAAGACATAGAAGCAACCTAAATGTCCATCAGCATATAAACAGACACAGAAAATGTGGTATATATACACAGTGGAATACCAGAGAGCCTTGAAGAAGAAGGAAATCTTATTTACAACATGGATGAACCTGAAGGACATAGGCTAAGTGAAGTGAGTCAGGTACAAAAAGACAGATACTGTATAATCTCACTTATATGTGGAATCTAAAAAAGTTGAATTCATAGACACAGAGAGTAGAATGGTGGTTACCAGAGGCTGTGGTGCAGGGATAGAGAAAGCAGAGATGTTGGTCAAAGGATACAAAGTTTCAGTTACACAAAAAGAGTAAGTTTTAGAGATCTGTTGTGCAGCATGACGACCTTGGTTAATAATAAGGTTTTATATATTTCAAAATCGCTAAAAGAGTAGATTTCAAATGTTCTTGCCACACAAAAAAGGTAGGCTAGGTGATGGATATGTTAGTTAGCTTGATTTTAATCTTTCTACATGTATACATATATAAAAACATCACATTTTACCCTTATAAATATATAATCATTATTTGTCAATTTAAAAAGTTTTAAAGGTATTCCAGCTTCCTCCTGCATATGTTAATGAGTAATGACATAATTGAACAAGCACTTTAATTGGCAGCAGTACTATTACCTTCCTCATTTTGACACATCAGATAGTGGCCAGTGCTAAGGACATGAGAGACAATTATTTCTCAATAGAGTGCCACTATTTAGTTTATCAACAAAAACAATTTCTGAGCACTTATCTGCACAAGGTGGAATAAATATTCCATTCCACAAGTTAAATCTAGTTCCTCCTTAGCTTTTCTAAGAGCCTGTGATTTGTTTTAGATCACCAACTCTTAAGTCCTTTCAAATAAAGCCATTTTCATTTTTTGTTAAGAATGAGACCAGGGCATATAATAATGTCAAGGTAACAGTTTTTCTGGCAGGAGCTTGTTCCTGATTATCGCCTCTGCACTCCGGAATGAAGGATCTCACAGGCTTATGAGGGGACATTAGCTTAAATAGGAAGAGAACAATAAAGAGGATCAGGGATTTGAGTACAAGGTGATAAAGCCTAGAAACAGATGGCTTGATGAAGAATGTTAAATAGGGTTAAAGATACTGATCTGCATGCTATTTTTAGTGTCCTCAAAAACTGGAGAAATTAATATTTTAGGAGTTTAGCCTAAGATATACAACAAGAATTATAAATATATAAATACAGATATTGGAGAAAAAATGCCTCAATAAATAGAACTAATAGCAGCTGCCATTTTAGAATGTGGTATATGTGTAGCACATGGAAAGCTAAAGAATTGATGGTTTCTCACTCAATCCTCTCAACAACGCTTTCTTTAAAAGTCTTCAGTGAAGTTTTAGAAAACACCACAATTAGCCGGGCGTGGTGGCTCACGCCTGTAATCCCAGCACTTTGGGAGGCCAAGGCGGGTGGATCTCTTGAGGTCAGGAGTTCGAGACCAGCCTAGCCAACATGGTGAAACCCCATCTCTACTAAAAATACAAAAATTAGCCGGGTGTGGTGGCACACATCTGTAGTCCCAGCTACTCGGGAGGCTGAGAGAGGAAAATCACTTGAACCCAGGAGGCAGAGGTTGCAGTGAGCTGAGATCACACCACTGCACTCCAGCCTGGGTGACAGAGTGAGACTCTGTCTCAAAAACAAAAACAAAACAAAACAAAACAAAAAAAACCCACCACAACCTTATCTGAACTGAGTTAGAGAAGATAAAATATAAGATAGGTCTCAGGGGCTGGGCGCAGTGCCTTATGCCTGTAATCCCAGCACTTTGGGAGACTGAGACAGGTGGATCACCTGAGGTCAGGAGTTCGAGACCAGCCTAACCAACATGGAGAAACCCTGTCTCTACTAAAAATACAACTGGGCATGGTGGCACATGCCTGTAATCCCAGCTACTTGGGAGGCTGAAGCAGGAGAATTGCTTGAATCCAGGAGGTGGAGGTTGCAGTGAGCCGAGATCGTGCCATTGCACTCCAGCCTGGGCAACAAGAGCGAAACTCTGTTTCAAAAACAAGCAAACAAAACACACACACACACACACACACACACAAATAGACCTCAGGAAAGACTGAAACCCAGGGCTAAAATGTTTCCAGAATTCTCTGTAGCCTCTATTACAACTTCTTTCTGCATGTGAGCATTATTCTCTCCCACTACAGACTGACTTCTTCCACACCAGAGGGGAATATCAACTTCAGAGCCTCACATCTTACAGTGCTCACCACCAGAAAGGACCTAAGACTACCTTTCTCTGTGTGAATTCAAAAATCTGATGGAAAGGCTCTGATCAGACCATATTGGGTCAGGTGACCATCCTCAGACAAATACATTATGTCTAATATAGGGGATAGTGAAATATTTTGTTTGGGTCAGTTTTCTAGCCCTAGAGCAATTATTGTGGCAGGGAAATAAGCCCCCACATGAATTACACAACTGAAAAAAGAGATGTGGTCAGGTGCTGTGTTCATACTTGAGACAAAAGAGCAGAGGAGACACAGAGCTCTGATAGTCTGTTTGTCAGGTTGCAAGAAGGATCTGCAGAGCTCTGGAGCATGAATGGCCTTCAGTGAGGGCACTTGGCGAACAGGACAAGTGACTACCAATATGAATTTTAGAAAATACAAGCATTCCTTGGAGATTCCTAGAATTTTATGGAGAAATAGGCCTTCCAGTGTTTTCCAAAGGGAGCAGGAAGGACTGAGAAAGTGCATGACCCTTCAGTTTAAGAACACTTCCTGGAAGGTGCATACAATATTTTGCTTACATCCATTGGCCAGAACTTGGATTCACACTCAGCTGCAAAGGAGGCTGATATGAGCATTATTTATTCTGGGTGGCCATTTGCCAGGTTAAAATTAAAAATTCTTTTACTAAGAAAGAAGGCCAGATGGAAATTAGAAGAAAACTAGCAACATATATCATAGACCATGCAATGAATATTTATTTATTATTTTGTCTCATCATAACAGTACTTTTATTCTTTGGAGAGAATGGTTCTCTCCTTCTGCAACCATGTGATTTTGAAGGGACTTGCCTATAACAGTATCCCACTTCCCTGATGGTAGAGATAAGTTCCTAACCCAGCTTGTTTCAAGCATAATACCCCCATCTGCCTTATCCTCAGTGATTTGTGCAAAGGTAACACATAGTCCAAATGTGACCTATGAGAGCCCTTTCCTGGGATTTTCTAACTGAATTTTTCTCGGGTTACAAGGTCATAAATATATAAGCCCAGGGCTACTTAAGGCTATAGTTGAGATATGGTGACAGCAACTTAAAAGAATAAAGCCAGTACGGAAAGAGAAAAGTGAAAAGTGAAGAGAGAGAAATGAGAAATGTCTGGATAATATCCAAGCTCTTGGTGCCAGTCATCCATAAAAATAAATCCACCCTTACCCTTTCTGCAGATTGGCCATGTAAACCAATATGTCTCCGATTACTGCTTAAGCTCATTCCATCTAGGATTCTGTAATTTGCAATCAAAAGTATATTTATATTTAGAATTTATATAAATTGTAGAAATACTTAGAAATTAAATTTCTAAACAGTTAAAGCTATACTATATTCATAATCAGTGGAAGCCATTAATCATGTGATGTGTTCCTGCTAAATAGTCTCCAACTTTCAGCCTTCAGATAACGTAAATCAAAGGTATTACATTGTATTGTATTGTGTTGTGTTCTGTTGTGTTGTATTGGGCTGTATTATATCAGGTGATTCTGAACAATCACCTACCGAACCTAGCACCTGTTAACTAGGCTCTAGGGATATAAGATTATAGCACTATCTCTAACTTCAAGGTCCTCATCTTCTATAGGGAATACAGAGAGGTAATAAATAATTATAATACCATGCAGAAATATAAAAGGTAAAGCCGGGCACAGTGGCTTACACCTGTAATCCCAGCACTTTGGGAGGCTGAGGTGGGTGGATCACCTGACGTTAGGAGTTTGAGACCAGCCTGGCCAACGTGGTGACATCCCGTCTCTACTAAAACTACAAAAAATTAGCTGGGCATGGTAGTGCACACCTGTAGTCCCAGCTACTTGAGAGGCTGAGGCAGGAGAATCGGTTGAACCTAGAAGGCAGAGGCTACACTGAGCTGAGATCAGGCCGCTGCACTCCAACCTAGGCAACAGAGTGAGACTCCATCTCAAAAAATAAATAAATAAGTAAATAAGATAATCAATGGCACAAAAGCAGAAGTGATCAACTTGACATTTCTAACTTCATCTGCCAAAGAAGATTTCTTATAATAATCTGCTAGTATCCTTTAGTGCTAAAAGGATAACTGCTAAAAAAAAGTGTATTTTCTTAAAATTCCAAATTGGAAATATTTCTTTTCTTTATTATTTCCCTATGAAATAATTAAATTCTATTCTATTTTATCCTGAGAGATTTTAAGTTGAATAATAAAAAAACTGACTAATTTGGTGAGTTCAAAATATTGAGATGATTAATTAGTCAAGACCATATGAATTTCTCAGACATTTTTAATACAAGGAAAAAATACAATTAAAAAAGCTTTCTGAAGTATCCAAAATAACATATCACTATCTGAATCACAAAACCATAATTTTAGGCTGAATTCCCTTAAATAGGAAAATTAACTTTTTAGATAGTAGGTGGTATTCAATAATACTTATGTTTTCACTAGATCATCTGTACATAACTATTTTTCTCAAAAGAGTTATTTATTTAAATCAAACAGGTTTGACAAGGCTCTAGGATGCAGTTGTCAATAGTATCCTTAACACAACAGATACCATGAAACCAAACACATAGAGCCAAGCAAGCATTAACAAGTTCTGTAGAGCCCAGCTCAAGCTAAAGTGATCATTGGATTCAATACAATCAAGATCATTTGGCCTAATAAAAGGTTCGGGATTCTCAAGAGAACCTGGGCAAAGCCAAATTAAGAGAAAAGGCAATGTGAAAGAAAAATTAAACACTTCACTGTGGGTTTTTTTTTCCATTTTTTTTTATTGTGGTAAAATACACATAATACAAATGTACTACAGTATCTTAGCCATTTTTAAGTACCATATACAGTTCAATGGTATTAAGCACATCAATATTGTTGTGCAATCATGACCACCATCCAACTCCAGAATTCTTTTCACTTTGCAAAACTGAAACACTATATTCATTAAACAATAAGTCTCCATTCTCCCTGTTCCCCCTAACCCTTGGCAACCACCATTCTACTTTCTGTCTCTATATTTTTTATTGCTTTATGTACTTTGTGCTTTTTGAGACAGGGTTTCGCTCTTGTTGCCCAGGCTGGAGTGCAATGGCACAGTCTCAGCTCACTGCAACCTCCGCCTCCCAGGTTCAAGCGATTCTCCTGCCTCAGCCTCCCAAGAAGCTGGGATTACAGGCATGAGCCACCACACCCGGTTGCTCTAGGTACTTTGAATAAGTGAAATCATACATATAGTATTTGTCTTTTTTTGTGACTGGCTTATTTTACCTAGCATAATGTCCTCAAGGTTCATCCATATTGTAGCATATGTCAGAATTTCCTTCCTTTTTAAGGCTGAATAATATTCCATTGTGTATATATAGCATATTTTGTTTATCAATTCATATGCTGATGAACATTTGGTGAACTGTACTGTTTTTATGAATTACAATTATATATTAATAATCTCTAGTATTGGCTATATTCAATAAATATACTAGAAAAATAGTTGAATTGATGGTGTGTTAGGAAATTCAGTTTTGTTTCCAAATCTCAAAAGATACCAGAGAGAATATATTTATCTATACAGTTAATTAGATGAATAATTTTTGTCAAAATTGTTATAAGTTTAATAGGAAAGTTTCAGTGATAAAACAACAACCCCTACTGTGGTATGTTGACAGAAGGACCCATCCACCCACAAACTGTTGCTTGATTAAACCCATTGTCCAGGGTTCTGATATCAGCAGGCTATGGAACACCAACAATTCTATCTATATTTGAATTGTGATTCAAGCGAGGTCATTCTTGATACTTAGAAGACTTATGTTTGGCACATAAGTAACTATAGTAAGTAACTGCATTTATGACCCTATTGCTTAAGGATGCTTTAGATTTTTAGAAGCAATAGCTCAAGAATGAACTTACTGGAGGGTCCAAGAGAAGTTTCAACAATTTAGCCCAAAGAAAGCTCAAGGAAAGCATTTATTTGCCACTGTCTCCAGTAGAGGTTGTTCATTCTCTCAAGAGTCCACAGTCTCCAGGACAAGCAATTTGGTGGTTGCATTCTCTTGGCTTCCCATTTTTCATATAAGAAACAGAGGATCCAAAATATTTCAGTAACTCACCCTAGGTCATATAGCAGGGAAGTTGCAATGGGTTCTCCAAAGATGCTGTCATCTCTGAAATCTTAAAAGTCCAGTAATCCACAACCTATACAAATCTCCTATCCCTCCATCTGTTTACCCCTCATACTCTCCACACCCCTCTTTTAGCACCACAGCCAGCTCAAGTTCTAGATGTCTTCATTTTCTCTGAGTCTATCTAGGAGAGCCCAGGTCCCATAGTCAAACTGTTCATGCACTGGTTCTCTCTTGTCCTTACATACATAATTCATGAACTCCTAATGTTGGATCAGTCAAACTGATTTCTCTGCTACTGCATTCTAAGTACAGCTGGGGAAAATTACACCTGTGGATTGATAACAATACAAATTTTTAAATATCAAATTTAAGTTAGAAAACGCTTCTCTCATTCCTTCAGTCACGATTCTAAACTTTAACCACCATCTTCCTTTACGACCATCACCTTGCTCCTTCTCAAAAGATGACCTAATCTCCCAGTTCACTTAGAAAATTGAGGCCTTGGTGTGGATGGGAAGGAATTTCCTTACCCTCCAGGCCCTACATTTATAAGCCTGTTTACAGCTGAATCTATCTTTATCTCACACAAGTTTCTGAACAAAAGCCCTTCCCTCTAGCGTAGAGGAAATGCCCCTTCGAAATGCCCCTTCTGTTCAAGGTTAACATTCCCCGTTATTGTTCATAGTTTTATCCCCTTCTGCTTCCTCAGGGAATTTGTGCCATTAATGTTTCATTTATCTTCTATATTTTCCATTTCTCTTTCTCTCCTGGATTCCTCCCTACAGCCCACAGCACCCTCATTTTAAAACAAATAAAGCAAAAGTCAGCTTCATAAAACATTCGTTGGAACCTGTGTCTCCTTTAAACTGCTGAGCTTCCTCACAAATGAGCTTCTTGAAATGTACACCAAATCTCTCCTCTCTACTTCCTCAACTCCCATTTGCTCTTCAAACCACTTGAATTGGGCTTCCATTTCCACCAGTTCACTGAAACTGTTCTAGCAAATGTCTGTAGCAGCTGTACTTGTCACCCTTTCATGATTACTATTGTTTACCTATGCGTTCTGTTTTGTCATTGAATATAGCTTTGAATTTTTGTCTGTGCAGTTACTGCACAGTTTTTCTTGTTTTTGTTTTTTGAGAGAGTTTTGCTCTTGTCATCCAGGCCCACCACCACACTGGCTAATTTTGTATTTTTAGTAGAGACGGGGTTTCACCATGTTGGCTGGGCTGGGTCCTCGAACTCCTGACCTCAGGTGATTCACCTGCCTTGGCCTCTCAAAGTATTGGGATTACAGGTGTGAGCCATGGCACCTGTCCTCTATTTTTTATTTTTATTTTTATCCCCTTATCTGATTTTTCATTGTATTCTTGATTGTGCCCAGCAAGAAGAAATCTAACGAATATTTGTTAAATAAATTAAAGAAAAATTTAAGTAACATGAAAGAGCACGATGCCACCATATTTTAGATGAGGCACAAGGCTAGGCCTAAACAAAACTTTTCTCTGGTGACGACTACCTGCATTATACTCCTCATTAACCTCATCTTGCTGTTTCTGGCTCAGTGCTCTTCTGCTGTCCCACAGAGCCTGTTACTTTCCCTTCTACTGCCATAAAATTTACCTGTCCTATTTTTTATTTCCTCAGGGTCTAAGATTTCAGCCAGCAAGTCAGACAAACTAATTTTCATTAATAGAGAACAGTAATTGGAGAAGCCAAAAGAAGTACATGCCTAGGCAATAAATGTGCATTTTTAATAAAACGCTGTGCTTTTTCTAATTATAAAATACATTTTTATTATTGAAAAAATTTTAAGCACCAAAATATAGAAAATAAAAAGCACACACACACAAAAATCAGACAAGTCATAACATTTTGGTTTTAATATAGCATAGTAGTTAAGAGCCCAGACTCTGCTGCCTAAGCTTGAATCCCAGCTCTACCACCTTCCAGCTCTTTGACCTTGGGCAAGTGACTTAACCTGTCTATGTCTCAGCTTTATCATCTGTAAAGCAGAGATAGTGATAGTACCTATTATTGCTATGAGAATTAAATGAGCTAACATATGTGAAGTGCTTAAAACACTCTCTGGCACATAATAAGGTCTATGTTAAGTATTTGCTATTATTGTTTTGGCAAATATCCTTCCAGATAGATAAGACAGACCAACAGAGAAGAGATATAACTATAAACACACATACTTTAAAAAGTATTGGAATCATTCTTTACCTATGTTTTGTTATTTGCTTTTGTCACTTAAAAGCACACCATAAGGCCAGGCGCGGTGGCTCACGCCTGTAATCCCAGCACTTTGGGAGGCTGAGGCGGGTGGATCACTTGAGGTCAGGAGTTCGAGACCAGCCTGGCCAACATGGTGGAAACCCTGTCTCTACTAAAAATACAAAAAATTAGCTGGGCGTGGTAGCACACACCTGTAATCCCAGCTACTCAAGAGGCTGAGGCAGGAGAATTGCTTGAACCCGGGAGGCGGAGGTTGCAGTGAGCCGAAATCCTGCCATTGCACTCCAGCCTGGGCAATAAGAGCGAAATTCTGTCTCAAAAAAATAAAAGAAAAAAAAAAGCACACCATGAGGCCAGGCATGGTGGCTCAAGACTGTAGTCCAGCACTTTTGGCGGCTAAATTGGGAGGACTGCTTGAGCCCAGGAGTTCCGAGACTAGCTTGGGCAACATAGCAAGAACCTGTCTACAGAAAAAAAAAAAAAAAAATAGCCAGGTATGGTGGTGCATGCCTGTAGTCCTAGCTACTTGGTAAATTGAGGTGGGAGGATTGATTGAGACCAGGAGTTTAAGGCTGCAGTGAGACATGATCTTGCCACTGTACTCTAGCCTGGGCGACAGAGCAAAATCCTGTTAAAAGAAGAAAAGAAGAAAAAGAAGAGGAAGAAGAAGAAGAGGAAGAAGAGGAGGAAGAGGAATAAGAAGAAGAAGAAGGAGGAGGAGGAAGAAGAAGAAAGTATAGCATGAGTATCTTCCCACATTTTAAAATTCTTCAACAGTAGATGTTTCAAACTGGTAAACCTGTGGATAGAATTTAATTGTGTCTTGGCCAAAACAGTATTCTTTTATGTAAATTAATGCCTCCACATGGAATATAAACTCTCCAGTTCACCACCGTCCTCACCAATCCCTAGTGTCTTCACACATATACTTTACTTGCTAAACAACTGAAGGCATTTGAGTTTTTAACCCCCAACATAATTTTTAGTAACTGCATATTATCTTATTACATGACTAGGACATTCTGTAATTACTCAGTTTCCATTGTTAGACATTTAACTTTTTTTGACCCACTATTATAAATAATGCTGGGAAGAACATCTATAAATCTTTGTTATACTTATTTTCTACATCTCTTTTCCTAAAAATAAAAATGCTGGGTCAAAGTCTGAATGCATTTAAGACCTTTAATATGTATTGCTCAATTACCTTATAAAAAAAATTGTACTACCGTACATTTCTACCAGCCCACTTTTCTGAAGTTATTGATATCTGTATTATCACTTTTAAAACTTTTACCCCAAAAAATCTAATAATAAAATAATATACATCTTTTAAATATGGCCTTTTGAGGACAAAATATTCTTCCCTCCAGCCTCCCAAACTCATTCTTTTCCCTGCTGCCCAGACAACTAAGTGAAATAGTTGGAGGAAGGCAATAATCCTAACTATAGCCATCAATATTATCCTTAACGTCAACACTTCAATATTATCCAGTGTCTTTATGTCACAAAGAACTTGCCAGTGGTAAAAAAGAGGAGTTAAAATATAGGATATTTTTAATCTCTGCTAATCTCTACCATGTAGTGTTAATAGTAACAGTATCATCTACTGCTCATTTTACTATGTTTAAGCACCGTAGCAAGCATTTTGCCTTCATTCATCCTCACAACAATACATACTAATATTATGACATATTATCAGTATTAGTATGTACTATACATATTAATAATTTTTTTTTAGATGGAATCTCGCTGTCACCAGACTGGAGTATAGTGGCGCGAACTTGGCTCACTGCAACCTTCACCTCCCAGGTTTAAGTGATTCTCCTGCCTCAGCCTCCCAAGTAGCTGGGACTACAGGTGTGCGCCACCACACCCAGCTAATTTTTGTATTTTTAGTAGAGACCAGGTTTCACCATGTTGGCCAGGATGGACTCAATCTCTTGACCTTATGATCCGCCCACCTCAGCCTCCCAAAGTGCTGGGATTACAGGCGTGAGTCACCGCACCCAGCCTAATAATATTACTTTAAGAATTATAATGGACAACACTGAGGATCACACAGGTTAAGGAGACTTGTTTAAAGTTACATGATAAGTGGCAAAGCCAGGATTCAAGCCCAAGCTAGTTTAACTCCAAAACCATGACATTAGAATGTCTCTAAGCTAATAATCTGTTACTAATAAATCTGTTTCATTTAGTACTTTTAATTTCTCAAAAGACTTTCATATACATAGTTTGGCCCTAATAAGTCTGTGGGATATAATTAAAGGTATTGGGATCAATTCTAGATTAGGGAACTAAGGCAAAGTCTGCTCCAATATAATAATAAACACATGTCCATTGCTGCCTATTAGGGTCATAACCAGCACCATATCTGCAGTTAGAACTCAAAAATTACTCACATAAGCACTTTAAGTTAGATGTAGATGACAGCCCTATAGATATCACACACACATAGTTTCTGCTAGCTGCAGCAAGAATGCCAGTGACAGAATTATGACAGGAGTTCTGGCCAACTCCAACCCATCCTCATTCAGCAAGCTTGTTCTTTCTCTGTTTCTGCTCTCAGCTGACAGAGCTACTTTAAAAAAAGAAATCATTTCTGCAAACATGTGAAGCAGCTCAACCCTCTGGCATTTAGCAGAATAGGACTCTGTCAGAATAATCTAGAAATCTGTTTTCTGATGCTAGAATTAAAATGCCTGTGTTTTTAGTATTTTTTGGTATTGTTATGCCATTAGATTTGTCCAAAAATATAAATATATGCATAGGCTTTGACTTGTTCAAAATAGCATATTTTGAACATTGCGGTTTTATTATTTTATGTTTACTTATGGGCCTTTAAAAATGTCATTATGAGCCAGGCACGGTGGCTCACACCTGTAATCCCAGCACTTTGAGAGGCTAAGGCAGGAAGATCACCTGAAATCAGGAGTTTGAGACCACCCTGGCTAACATGATGAAACCCCGTTTCAACTAAAAATACAAAAAATTAGCCAGGCATGGTGGTCGCACCTGTAATCCCAGCTACTCAGGAGGATGAGGCAGGAGAATCGCTTGAACCCAGGAGGCAGAGGTTGTAGTGAGCCGAGATCGCGCCATTGCACTACAGCTTGGGCAACAAGAGCGAAACTCCATCTCAAAAAAAAAAAAAAGGTCAGTATGATTTAGAGTACTAATACAGTACACTGCATAACTGATTTTAACAGCTTTTTTCATAAGACCAACAGTTGACAGCTTCCCAATACTTAAATATTTTCTGATTAGTGATATATTGGTAATACAGTAATCCAATCCAGAGCTAGGCTTGGGAGAAATTGAGCCCAAGAAACGAGTGGGCATAACAGCAGGGGAGAAAAAGGCAGCCTGAGTCCGGGAGGCCTAAGCCTCAGAGACAGAGAGGGGAACACAGGGTTCAGGTATGGGTGGCATGGATGCCCTCACTGACAAAATGCAGTGCTATTTAGAGCATCTAATGTCCTCTAACACAGAACCACCAGCTGCCTGGGTTCCAGTCTCTAGAAAAGAGAAAAACAATATGCCAACCACAACCCTAATGCAAGGGTTACCATATGAATATGTTTCTATTGTCTTCCTTAGGCTTACGTCATTTTTACAGTTGCAATAATAGTAGGTACTCAGTTAATATTAGCATTGTGTGCCAAGAACAGTGCTAGGTAGGGGGATAATCCTTATTTTCACACCAAACCTGCAGAGTAGCTAACAATATCCTCATGGGACAGATAAGGACACTGATGCCCAGAGAGTCAAGCCACACAACTGGTGAGGGGATAAAGTTAAGTTTGGGACCCTAGTTGCTTTTGGTTCAAAGTCAGTATCTTTTAATGACATCACAACTGCCTCTCCCATAAAATATCTTTGCCTGCTACTTACGCATACATTGCTTTTTGGTGAGACTTTACCATGTTACTATGTGGTCTTCACCATTGTAACTTTTTTTTTTTTTTTTGAGACATTCTCTGTCTGCCGTCCAGGCTGGAGTGCAATGGTGCAAACTCGGCTCACTGAACCTCCCCTTCCCGGGCTCAAGCCATCTTCCCCCCTCAGCCTTCCAAGTAACTGGGACCACAGGTACGTGCCACCACACCTGGTTAATTTTTGTATTTTTTTGTAGAGATGGGGTATTGCCATGTTGCCCAGGCTGGTCTTGAACTCCTGGGCTGAAGCAATCCTCCCACCTGGGCATCCCAAAGTGCTGGGATTACCGGCAAGAGCCACCGTGCCCAGTTCATTGTAACTTTTTTTTTTTTTTTTGAGACAGAGCCTTGCTCTGTTGCCCAGGCTGGAGTGCAGTGGCACGAGCTCAGCTGACTGCAACGTCCACCTCCCTGCTCAAGTGATCCTCCTGCCTCAGCCTCTCAAGTAGCTGGGATTATAGGCACGTGCCACCACACTCAACTAATTTTTGTATTTTTGGTAGAGATGGGGTTTTGTCATGTTGGCCAGGCTGGTCTGAAACTCCTGGCCTCAAGTGATCACCCACCTCAGCTTCCCAAAGTGCTGGGATTACAGGCTGAGCCACCACACTTGGCCCATTGTAACTTTTTTGAAGTTCAGCATTCCAAGGAGTGAAGCTATCATTATTATGTGATCAACCATTTTTCTGTTGCTGAAATGTTTATGATCATAAATAAAGCTACAGTGAATATGAAAAATTTGTTTTAATAGAATGATCCACAAAGGAGTGGATCTAGAAATAAACATCATGAAATTAAGAAAATTAAGATACACTTTAAGATCATTTCCATATTGATTAAAATCATTAGTTTTTCTTACTTAACAAAAAAAATCTTTGTCCCACAACAGCTTAATAACAACAACATATACACACACACAAAATTGAATAATGTGAGCTCATGTATGTCATTAACTCATTCTTAGAATTGAATTATTCATCTAGTAAGATCTAAATGGAAGCAATGTATAAACACTCAGCTGTCTAGCCCTTTTAAAATAATGGTAAACTGCTCTTTTACTGCTCCTATTCATCCTATAGACAAAAACTACAACTGTTAATTTTTAAATATGGCATGTCCTTTATTTACGGCAATTTTCAAGCATATATGAGAAAATAAGAGCTAGCAAAAATTAGATCAGATACAGTCCGGTCAACTCAGCATTCTATCTAATGGAAGTGATGCTGAAGATCAATTCCTAAGAAAGCATCCTGGCTGTCCTTGATAGGAGAGATCACAAAATGTTCAAGAAGCCGCACAAAATACCCTCTTTTTTTTTTTTTTTAAGTAAAAGCTTTTTATCTTATTGCCCATTCCTTAATCTGAAGAAAAGGACTATTTATAGATAGTGAATCAAATACAAGCATTTGCCTTGTATAAACCCCACTAAAATGGCAGTAAAGGCATACAGCTCCAAGAACAAAGAGAATGGGAGAAAAGATACACGACATTTTGAAAGTTGGCTAATAAGTATCTATTTTGGCAGATTATACCTTATATAAATTTCAAGCCTCTTCATATATTTTCCTTTTTTATTAAAAATTGCTAATTATGAAAAATTCAAGACTCTGGTATAATCTGGACAGTATTGTTCTCTCACTACAGATGAAGTTTGTATCTACTTTTCTTTTTTTATTTTCTAGATCGAGTCTTACTCTGTCTCCCAGGATGGAGTGCAGTGCCGCGATCTCAGCTCACTGCAACCTCCACCTCCCGGATTCAAGCGATTCTCATGCCTCAGCCTCCCACGTAGTTGGGATTACAGGTGCATGCCACCATGCCCAGCTAATTTTTGTATTTTCAGTTGAGACAGGGTTTCAATCATTCTGATATCTTTTAAATAAAATATTTATTTTATATCTCTTTTTAAATCTAACAAATGAATATATTTATAAACTGGTGGCTTTGTTTGTTTTTTTCAGATGGAGTCCCATTCTGTTGCCCAGGCTGGAGTGCAGTGGTGCAATCATAGCTCACTGCAGCCTCCACCTCCCCAGGCTCAGGGCACCTCAGCCTCCCAAGTAGTTGGTACTACAGGCATGCCTTCACACCCTAATTTTTGTATTTTTGTTGTAGTGACAGGGTCTTGCTGTGTTGCCCAGGCTGGTCTCAAACTCCTATGCTCAAGCAGTCCACCCGCCTCAGCCTCCCAAAGTGCTAGGATTACAGGCGTGAACCACTGGGCCCAGCTAAACTGGTGCTGTAATCCATTTATCTTAATTATTGTGATTACTGACACATTTAAATGAGTTATTTTCCCCCACTTTATTTTTTTGCTTTTTAGATTTCTTTTCCATACCCTTTTCTCTTCACTTCCTGCTTTCTATTGGATTGACTATGTTTTCTTTATTGTTTCTTTCCTCTATTTAGTATCCAAGTTTTACATTTTATTTTCATTCTTTAAATTGTTTATTTATTTATTTATTTTTACTTTTTTGAGGCAGGGTCTCACTGTGTTGCCCAGGCTGGAGTGCTGTGGCATGATCTCAGCTCACTGCAATCTCCACCTCCTGAGTTCAAGTAATTCTCCCACCTCAGCCTCCTGAGTAGCTGGAACCACAGGCACACACCGCCACACCTGGCTAATTTTTGTATTTTTAGTAGAGACGGGATTTCGTCATGTTGCCCAGGCTGGTCTTGAACTCCTGAGCTCAAATGATTCACCCACCTCAGCCTCCCAAAGTGCTGGGATTACAGGCATGAGCCACCTCGCCCAGCCTAAGTTGTTATTCTTAATTTTTATTATGCATTCTTAAATTATAAAGTCTAAAATTATGGCACTTCATGATTTTTGAGTTTTATGTTTTGCTTAGAAAAGCTAATCTCAGTTTCAAGAATAAAAATTATTTTTATTTTCTGTACTACTTTTATAATTTTTGTCTGTACATTTCAGTAATTAACTCATCTATAATTCTTTCTGTATAGGGTTTCAGGGAGGGAATCTACCTTTATTTAGTGTCCAAATAAATAACTAATGGTCTGAACACCTCTTATACTGTCCATTTCTTCCCCACTGATTTGAAATGTAATCTTTATTATTAAGTAAATTTCCATATATATGGATCTATTTTGATACATTCTACTCTATTCCAATCTATTTAGCTTTCCTTTGCCATTACTAAACTATCTTAATTACACTTGTCTTTCTAATATCTAATAGAGCAAGTTCTTCCAGCCCTATATGCTATTCATTGCTCTTTAAAAAAGGAAAAGAAAAAACTTTTACAATTGTCTATTCTTGTCTATATTCTCTCTTCATATGTCAAGTTCCTATCCTCAATTCTCTCTTCATATGTCAAATTCCTATCAAGGTTTTGATTGAGATTACATTGAATTTAATGATTAATTGAGAGATTACCATAATCATAAGACTGAATATTATCCTAAATTATATTATCTCTTCATTTATTAAAAAAAAATTTTTTTTTTTTGAGACGGATTCTCGCTCTGTCACCCAGGCTGGAGTGCAGTGGCGCGATCTAGGCTCACTGCAAGCTCCGTCTCCCGGGTTCAAGCCATTCTCCTGCCTCGGCCTCCCAGTAGCTGGGACTACAGGTGCCCGCCACCATGCCCAGTTAATTTTTTGTATTTTTAATAGAGACAGAGTTTCACCGTGTTAGCCAGGATAGGCTCAATCTCCTGACCTCGTGATCGCCTGCCTCGGCCTCCCGAAGTGCTGGGATTACAGGCATAAGCCACTGCGCCTGGCCTATTCAAAATGTTTTAAAGTGTCTTTCAGAAAATATTTATACTTTCTTTCTCATATAAGTGTTACACATTTCTTGTCCAGTTTAGGCTTTTGTTATTCTTATAAATGTAATTTTTTCCTCTACATTTTTTCATTAGTTATTGTGGCATAAGAGCAGATATTGATTTTGTTTTCCTTATATGGAGCCACTTTATTGCACTCTCATTAATTCAAATTAGTGCTTCATTGGTTGTCTTAGATTACCTCTATTGTCTGTGTATATAATGATTTTTGTTGCTTCCTTTCCAGTATTTAACTCATTTCTATGTTTCTTTTCCATTGGCTAAGACCTCTAGAACACTGTTGAATAGCAGCAGTTATAGCAGGCATTTTTTGTGTTATTCATGAAAAGCCTTCTAACGTTTCATAATAAACTGTGATGTTTAAGTTTTTAAATAGATAGCCTACATCAAATTAAGGAAATTTCCTTTTCCTAGCTTACAATAGCTTTTATCAGGAATGGGAGTTAAATTTTATCAAAAGGGTTTTCAGTATCTTAGAAAGATGATCTTTTTTATTATTTTTCTTTCAGTATACTGAACATATTCCTTAATGTCAACCACAGTTGGATCAAACCTACTTGGTTAATTCAGTTCATTCAATTCAACAAATATTCATGTACTTAATATATGCCAGGTAGCTTTCTGGCCACTTAGCTTGTATTAAAGGAACTCACAATGATTCCTACCCTCATGGAGCTTATATTCTAGTAGATATCCATGATCTATCTTTCGTTTAACCTGTTGTTGAATTAAAATTGCGAATTTTTGATTTAATATTTTTATATTTACATTTATAAATGAGATTGATACAAGTATTTCTTTCTGTGCCATACTTGTTTGCTTCCCTTATTAAGATTTACCTTACAGAAATATATTGCAAATGTCTCATTATTTTCTATGCTATGGAAATGTGAAAGTAACAAATGAATTTGTCTCTTCTTTAGAGATTATCTATAACTTGCCCATAAAATCACCTAGACTTGAGACCTTTTCTTTTCCTTTTTTTTTTTTTTTTTGAGATGGAGTCTCACTCTGTTGCCCAGGCTGGAGTGCAATGGTGCAGTCACTGCTCACTGCAACATCTGCCTCCTGGGTTTAAGCCATTCTCCTGCCTCAGCCTCCCAAATAGCTGGGATTACAGGTTCCCGCCACCATGCCCAGCTAATTTTTGTATTTTTAGTAGAGACAGGGTTTCGCCATGTTGACCAGGCTGGTCTCAAATTTGTGACCTCAAGAGATCTGCCCTCCTCGGCCTCCCAAAGTGCTGGGATTACAGGTGTTTGCCACAGCGCCTGGCCTCTTTTCCTTTTTTTAATTAAAAAAATTTGTTTAATCGTAGTTAAAAAAATACATACAATTTACCATCTTAATAATTTTTAAGTGTACAGTTCAGTCATGTTAACTATATTGTGCTCTTTTTCTTCTTCAGTAATTTTTTTTACTATCTTAGATTCCCCACCTCTTTTTGAGTCAATTTTGGTTTGTTATATACTTAGATAAATTTCACCCGAATTTTAAATTTATTGCTATAAGGTAATATGCAATACATTAGTATGCTTTTAAAATCTTCACTATTTCTGTGATTATATGTCCTTTTCATTCCAATGCTTTGTTGTTGTTTTTGTTTGTTTGTTTCGAGACAGAGTCTCACTCTGTTGCTCAGGCTGGAGTGCAGTGGTGCCATCTCAGCTCACTGCATCCTCCGCCTCCCGGGTTCAAGCGATTCTCATGCCTCAGCCTCCAGAGTAGCTGGGATTACAGGCGCATGCCACCACACCCGGCTAATTTTTTGTATTTTTAGTAGAGATGGGGTTTCACAATGTTGGCCAGGCTGGTCTCAAACTCCTGGCCTCAAGTGATCCACCCACCTCGGCCTCCCAAAGTGCTAGGAAAACAGGCGTGAGCCACTGCACCTGGCCCTGATGCTATTTTTATATTTTCTCTCCTTCTCCATCTTTCTTTTTTTAATCAGACTTGCCAAAGATTGGTCTATTTTATTGGTTATCAAATAATCAGATTTTTAGTATACTAATTGAGTGTGCCTTTTATTGTTTGTTTTTTATTTCATTAATTTCTGCTTTATCTCTTTTAATTCCATCCCCCAACTTTTAAAAGAGTTGTTTGTAATGTTCTTTGCCTAGCTTATTGAGTTTAATGTTTGGTTCATTGATTTTCAATCTTTTATGTTCTTTGAGTACATTTCTAAAGCTATACATCTTCTTTTGAATGCCACTTTCTGTACACTATAGGTTTTGCTTTGTAATGTTTTCAGTATTGTCTTTAATTTCCATTTTGATTTACCCTTTAACCCAAGAATTCTTTCTTTCTTTATTTATTTTTTTGAGACAGAGTCTCACTCTGTCACCCAGGCTGGAATGCAGAGGTGCGGACCCTCCCTCCCTCCCTCCCTCCCTCCCTCCCTTCCTTCCTTCCTTCCTTCCTCCCTCCCTCCCTTCCTCCCTTCCTTCCTTCATCTCACTCTGTCGCCCAGGCTGGAATGCAGTGGCGCGGACTCGACTCACTGCAACCTCCATCTCCCAGGTTCAAGCAATTCTCGTGCCTCAATCTCCCAAGTAGCTGAGATTACAGGCGCCCACCACCACACCCATCTAATTTTTGTATTTTTAGTAGAGATGGAGTTTCACCATGTTGGCCAGGCTGGTCTCGAGCTCCTGACCTCAGGTGATCCGCCCCTGCTCAGCCTCCCTAAGTGCTGGGATTACAGGTTTGAGCCACCGCAACCGGCCCCAAGAGTTCTTTTTACCTTACAAGCAGATAGTTACCTTTTTAGTTACCTGTTGGCACTATACATATTTTTTTCCTCCCACTCCTCCCTTTACACTCATTTCCACCCAGAGAACTAGTCCTCCACTTTAGGGCTGAGACTCCCAAGACTGGCCCCATCCACTGGGCTAATGAGCAGCATGCCCTCATTTCACCCTGCTCCTTCTTGTAAGAGTCATTTTACACATTTGTCTTTCCCACTTAGCTGAGGCCCTAAGGTAAGGAATTTAGAGATCTTTCCCACCACTAAGGCCCTAAGGTAAGGAATTCAGAATGTATCTCTGAATACATTCAGAAATGTAAGAAACTCAGTTTTAAAGCAGAAAAATTATATATCACTATGTCTATATAGTAGTTATAGCCAACGTCCCTAAACAGAAAATTGTCCAATGGTGCAAAGGAATTAGTAAGAATATCTAGAATTTCTAGATCCACATTTCAAATCTCATATTAAAATAGATAACATTATTTGTTTTTAAACTAAATTCTTCATATAAAATACATTCAGAAATGTATTCAGAGATACATTTCCAACAATGATTCTCAAAGCAAAGTCCAGAGACCTTTGCACCAGCATCGCCAGTGGTACTATTATAAGTATATATACTGAGCCCCATCTCAGATCTATTAAGTCAGAATCTCTAGGGGGAGGGCTCAGGAATCTCCATTTTTAACAAGCACCCGCAAGATGAGTTTATTCTAGCACGCTGGTTTGACAACTATTTCTCTAAGTGATACCCTGATAAGCTTCAGTTAAGTACAGAGCAGGTCAACTAGGTAAAAAGGTGTTAGGACCCGTGTCATATAAAGAATTTTAAAGGAACGTAGGATATTTAGTACTAAAAACAAACATAAAAAAGAATTGGTTGGCAGAACATGAGAGATGCCACTTATGTGAAAAATACTTTAGATTTATTCCATACAGTTTTTGGAGGGTAAGTTCAAAGGGTAGAAATTAGAAGGAGATAGATTTCTGCTTTAATGTAAGGAAAAGATTTCCAACAATTTGAGCTCTTCAAAAATGGAATAGACTTATTGTGAATTCGTGAGTTCACCCCTATTTGGACATAGTCAAGCAGATGATGAATGACTTTATGCCAGAGATGTTGAAGAGGGACTTTTACATCAAACTAGTTGATCACTACATTCCCTTGCAACTCAGGATTCTTCAGATTCTCTAATTTTAGGAATATGAGTTCAATATGGCTTATAATTATTATAACATTTTTCAGGTGATACTAGAAGCCCATTTCCTCATAGTCAAGGAGGCAGACACATTTAGTGATTTCACACAATGTATATAAAAACAAGCCTGAGGCTGGGCACTATGGTTCACGCCTGTAATCCCAGCACTTTGAGAGGTTGAGGCTAAAGGATTACAAGATTACTTGAGCCCAGGAGTTCAAGACCAGCCTAGGCAACATAGAGAGACTCCTCCCCTACAAATTTTAAAAAATTATTCAGGCATGATGGCACGTGCCTGTAGTCCCAGCTACTCAGGAAGCTGAGGTAGGAGGACCTCTTGAACCCAGGAGGTCAAAGCTGCAGTAAGCCATGATAGGGTCACTACACTCCAGCCTGGGCAAGACCCTATCTCAAAAAAATAATAAAATAAAATAAAATAAAAACTGGTCTGAGTAAATAAAATCTCACCCAATTATATTTTTTTCAAATTTAAGAGTTTTTAAAGGTTTATTTTATTTTTTTATTTTTTGAGATGGAGTCTTGCTCTGTAGCCCAGGCTGGAGTGCAGTGGCATGATCTTGGCTCACTGCAACCTTCGCCTCCCAGGCTCAAGTGGTCCTCCTGCCTCAGCCTCCCAAGTAGCTGGGATTATAGGTGCACTCCACAATGCCTGGCTAATTTTTGTATTTTTAGTAGAGATGGGATTTCACCATGTTGGCCAGGCTGGTCTCGAACTCCTGACTTCAAGTGACCCACCCGCCTCGACCTCCCAAAGTGTTGGGATTACAGGCATGAGCCACCTGTTATATTACAGGCATGAGCCCACCACCTGGGGTGGTGGTGCACACCTGTAGTCCCAGCTACTTGGGAGGCTGAGGTAGGAGAATTGCTTGAACCCAGGAGGCAGAGGGTGCAGTGAGCCGAGATCACACCACTGCACTCTAGCCTGGGCAACAGAGCAAGATTCTGTCTCAAAAAAATAATAATAATAATAATAATAATAATAATAATAAAAAATAAAAATAAAGTTCAAGGATATGTAGCAAAGAAAATCACTTACAACAACCCAACATTATAGTCTGTCTATAAAATAAACACATCTACTCCTTCCAACTTCATAAGGGTGAAAAATAAGAGTTTAAAATATGAAGCAGAAACAAGATGTATTAGTTACCTGTGAAAATAGCTCTCTGATTGTGTGCCTTTAAATTGGCAGGAGAAAAAAAAGAAACTCAGTTTTAAAACAGAAAACTTATATATCACTATGTCTATGTACTTGTTATAGCCAACGTCCCTAAACAGAAAATTGTTCAGTGGTGCAAGGGAATTAGTAATAATACCAATAATTATTAGATTCAGATTTCAAATCCCATATGAAAATAAACAATATTATTTGTTCTTAAAGTAAAATTTTTTTTTTTTGAGATGGAATCTCGCTCTGTCACCCAGGCTAGAGTGCAGTGGCATGATCTCACCTCACTACAACCCCCGCCTTCCAGGTTCAAGCGATTGTCATGCCTCAGCCTCCTAAGTAGCTGAGATTACAGGTGTGTGCCACCATGACCAGCTAATTTTTTTGTATTTTTAGTAGAAATAGGGTTTCACCATGTTGGCCACGCTGGTCTCGAACTCCTGACCTCTAGTGATCTGTCCAACTCAGCTTCCCAAAATGCTGAGATTACAGGTGTGAGCCACCATGTCCAGCCAGAAAACCTTTGTGGAGGTGCTGGGGATTGACCCAGGGCCTCATGCATGCTAAGCATGCGCCCTACCACTGATCTACACCCCCTTTAATTCTTAACATCAGAAATATTATTCAACAGACACATATCAGAGTTGAGGGAAATTATTGGAAAATTGAGACCAAAAAAAGCATACAGAAAGTTAATTTATTTTCTAGACAGAACTCTACTAGTATTAGAATCAAATACTTTTAATTAGATAGTAATTTACTTGCTTTCTTGTACCTTATGGCCATCTTCTCTAGTCTGTTTGTTATAGTCCTACACGTATTAAATAGCAAAAACAAACTAATTATATATTTTGCATGATCAGTATGTTACAACATTAAGATCAGACTAATAATACAAGTCACCTACTCCATTGCCAATTTTTATACTCCCTGCAATCTTACAGCACATCCTCATATGAACAAAAAGGCTTTATATTTATCTTACAGAGGATATAAACATCAATTTATAAAAAAGAGACACAAGCCTTATATAGTTAAAAGTAATATAATTAACATGATTACAAAAACATTTCTAATAAAGCAGAGGAAATAATTATATTGCTTGTAGTTCTAGTAAGAGTTTATTGAACCATTAAAAATAATTTCAAAACAATAAAATACAAAGGCAAATATCCAAATAGTTTTGTATGGATCTAGCATTCACTTTTCCTTGATCCAACCTAGTTTTAATTCCTATGGCCTACAGGATGGCTTAGATAAGGAAGAAGCTAAAAATTGGCTGTTACAGAGTGGCAGTTGTGTGGCATATGGGTGATCTACGTAACTGAAGTTGAAGGGAGAAATGCAATCTTCCCCCAAAACCTGCTTTTCCTTCAGTCCACTGTCACAATCCTGAGTCCAGCTACTCTCTCAACATCTCCATCTCCCTGGCTAAAACCTCCCATCTCTCATCTGGGTTGTTGTAAAGCCTCCTAACTAACCTCACTTCTTTCGCCTTTGCCTGCTATGATTAATTCTCAACCCAGTAGCCAGACTGATCCTCTCCTCAAAGCTCTCCAGTGGCATTTTTTTTTTTTTTTTTTTGAGACAGAGTCTTGCTCTGTCACCCAGGCTGGAGTACAGTGGGGCGATCTCGGCTCACTGCAACCTCCACCTCCCGGGTTCAAGTGATTCTCCTTCCTCAGCCTCCTGAGTAGCTGGGACTACAGGCGCATGCAACCACACCTGGCTAATTTTTTTTTTTTTTTTTTAGTAGAGATGGGGTTTCACCATGTTGGCCAGGATGGTCTCAATCTCCTAACCTCGTGATCCACCCGCCTTGTCCTCCCAAAGTGCTGGGATTATAGGCGTTAGCCACCACGTCCGGCCTCCAGTGGCATCCTTATTCAAAATAAAAGTAAATATCCTAGGGTGGGCATGGTGGCTCACGCCTGTAATCCCAGCAATTTGGGAGGCTGAGGCGAGCAGATCACTTGAGGTCAGGAGTCCAAGACCAGCCTGGCTAACATGGCGAAACCCCATCTCTACTAAAAATACAAAAATTAACTGGACATGGTGGCAGGTGCCTGTAATCCCAGCTACTGGGGAGGCTAAGGCAGGAGCATTGCTTGAACCCGGGAGGCAGAGATTGCAGTGAGCCAAGATCATGCCACTGCACTCTAGCCTGGGCGACAGAGCACAACTCTGTCTTGGAAAAAAAAAAAAAGTCAATATCCTCACAACTAGGTCCTACACCAACTATTCCCCATTTTCCATCTTCCGCTGTCAATCACTCAGCTACCCTGGCTGCTTTGCTGTCTTATGAACAGCCCACTCCCACCTCAGGGATTTAGCAATTGCTCTTTCCTTTATCCAAAAAACTTTCATCTGGATTACATGTATCTTATTCCTTTAACATCCTTCAGGTTTTTGCTCAATGTTCATTTTTCAGCAAATGATTCCCTAACCACCACATTTATAACTGCAAACCTTACGCATCTCAACACTCCCCCCAACCTCCTTCTTTAAACTTGTTTTTGCTCTATAGAACTTACTACCACATGATTACTATATATTATGCTTATTTTGTTTACTGTCTGATTGTCCTCACTAGATTGTAAGAGAGATTAGGGATTTTTGTCTGTTTTTTTCAATCCCATATTTCCATGGCTAACACCTAATAGGTATTCAACAAATGCTTGTTGAATATATGAACATCCTCTATAAATCCTCTAGTAACCAGTGTCGAGAACTACATGCCTATGTAGGTGACCCAAACACTTCCTCTAAGAACTGTATAGAAAAATAACTTCAGGCCAGGCGTGGTGGCTTATGCCTATAATCCCAGCACTTTGGGAAGCCGAGGCGGGTGGATCGCGACGTCAAGAG
Organism: Pan paniscus; assembly: GCF_029289425.2. Taxonomy (NCBI): domain Eukaryota; kingdom Metazoa; phylum Chordata; class Mammalia; order Primates; family Hominidae; genus Pan; species Pan paniscus. The sequence goes on along the minus strand of NC_073249.2, from coordinate 99,791,367 downwards.
ATCAAGACCATCCTGGCCAACATGGTGAAACCCCATATCTACTAAAAACACAAAAATTAGCTGGGCATGGTGGTGCGTCCCTGTAGTCCCAGCTACTCGGGAGGCTGAGGCAGGAAAATCGCTTGAATCTGGGAGGCAGAGGTTGTAGTAAGACAAGGTCGCGCTCCAGCGTGCACTCCAGCCTGGCGACAGAGCGAGACTACGTTTAAAAAAAAAAAAAATTTTCATTTAATTTAAACATCTTAATTAAAAATAGCAGCATTCAATTAAACATTCACATAATAACTACACAATTATTCTCTTTACTTCTTTCCTACTTTAAGCCTTGATGCCATCACTACTTCCAGAAAAAAAAAAATAGTTCCTAAATATCCCACAGAAGAAAACAAGGTAATGTTAATATAAATACTCTGCCCCTACATTTATGCAGTCTTCCCTCATATTTTTGATAAATTCCACACCCTTCCACCAGAAGTTAAAGAAAGGAAACATATCCTCCCACTTTCGGAAATGCTTTAACCAAAATTAAAGAGAGAATGAACAAGCTATCCGTAGGAACCCATTCATCGATAAAAAGGAAAAACATTTCCTAAGAAATGTCAGAGACAAATGACTCTGGATCTAACACCATTTGGGGGGTTTCATACCATTGCTAACACAGAGACATAATATTATTAGATTTATATTAATAAGGCTGAGTGTAGTGGCTCATACCTGTAATCCCAGAACTTTGGGAGGCCAAGGCAGGAGGATATCCTGCTTGAGGACAGGAGTTCAAGACCAGCGTGGGCAAAATAGTGAGACCCCATCTCTACACAAAATAAATAAATAAAATTAGCACAGTGAAAGGATTGCTTGAGCCCAGGAGTTCAAGGCTGCAGTGAACTATGATTGTACCACTGCACACCAGCCTGGGGAAGAGAGTAAGACCTTGACTCTTAAAAAAAAAAATTGTATTAATACACTACTTCCAGAAATTAAACAAGACATACACAGTATGTGGATATAAACAAAGAAAATGATTTCCATGTGCAAAACATAAAACTCATAGATTAATAACTCAAGTTTCCTAGTCTATTTTCTTATTTTGTTTCATTAAAAAAAAAATTTGAGACGGAGTCTCACCCTGTCACCCAGGCTGGAGTGCAGTGGCATGATCTCAGCTCACGGCAACCTCTGCCTCACTGGTTCAAGCAATTCTCCTGCCTCCGCCTCCTGAGTGGCTAGGATTACAGGCGCCCGCCACCACACTCGGCTAATTTTTGTATTTTTTTTTCAGTAGAGATGAGGTTTCACCATGTTGGCCAGGCTGGTCTCGAACTCCTGACCTCAAGTGATCCGTCTGCCTCAGCCTCCCAAAGTGCTGGGATTACAGGTGTGAGCCACCATGCCCCGTCTACTTAGAGGTCTAGTAAACTTAAATCAGTTCTGAAGCTTTTCCAGACAGTAGTAGTAAAATACACTATAAATCAGATTACCTGGTTCTCAATTCAATGTTCTTTTCATTCTGTCATGCTGCTGTCTAAATTTGAGTGTTCTCTTGACCAGGAATTAAATTATTCTCTATATCTGAGTTGAAACTACTATATCACCAGGAAATAAAAAAGTCTAACTTCCCAATATTATTCCTAAATTAAATCGTGGTTAGTCAGGATGTTGCTATATACTTTTAATAATAACTGAAAATTGAAGCAGAAAAAACCCCAATTCACTATTACTTGTATATTTTGTGCCATGAACAGAGGAAATTGTCATTTACAGTATAATTTTCTGGGCATAGGCATGGATTCCGGTGTTCACATCCCCAAGTTCAAATCTCAGTTTTGTCACTTATTAGGGGACATTATCTTAATGTCTCTAAGCTTTTATTTTCCTTCTCTTTTTTTTTTTTTTTTTTTTTTTTTGAGACAGGCTGATTACAGGCTCGACCTCCTGGGCTCAAGCAATCCCCCTGCCTCAGCCTCCCGAATAGCTAGGACCACAGGTGCAAACCACCACGCAATTAATTTCTGTATTTTTTGTAGAGATGGGTTTTACCATGTGCTCAGGCTGGTCTTGAACTACTGGGCTCAAGTGATCCATCCGCCTTGGCTTCCCAAAGTGCTGGAATGACACGAATGAACCACCGTGCCCAGCCCTATTTTCTCATTTTTAAAAAAGAAAGGTTATTGTTTCAAAATATGTTGTACATGAGGCCAGGTGTAATGGCTCATTCCTGTCATCCCAGCACTTTGGGAGGCTGAGGCAGGAAGGTAGCATGAGCCCAGGAATTCAAGACCAGCCTGGGCAGCACAGTGAGACCCCCATCTGTACAAAACTTTTTTAAAAATTCTCCAGGCATGGTGTTACGTGCCAGTAGAGGCTGGAGGGTCACTTGAACCAGGGAGGTCAAGGCTGCAGTGAGCCATGATTGCGCCACTGTACTCTAGCCTGGGCAATCCAGGGAGACCCTGTCTCAAAAAAAAAGCATGCTTTACATGATAAATATTACAATTTTTGCCAATTAAAAATAAATATTTATCTCTCATATCCCAGGAAATCAAGTAAAAATAAATAAAAGAAATAAATGAATAAAATTTAAACAATAAAAAGAAGATAGCAGTACTACTTATGTCTTTGAGTTGTGAGAAAAATGCACAGAAAGTACTTAGCACATGGCCTAACACATATATATATTCATAGTGACAGATACACTACTGTCAATTGCAGTCAGACATGAATGGAAATCATAATCAGATTCTCACCTTTCAAACTTTAGATGTGACTTCATAGTAATTCAACAAATCTTCCAAGTCCAGAACACCTGTTGATTTGAATCTTACAGCAATTACTTTTATCTAGTCTTTAAGAAATGAAAAAATAATGTAATAGTAAACTCATACAGTGACTCAATAAATTTAAAGCCATAAACAGACTAAATCCAACACTAAACAAGCATTTTGCAATCTATTTTAGCCAAAACAATGCATTTTCCCTCATTCACATAACAATTACTCAGTATGCCAGCTCCCAGTGTTACAGAGCCTGTTCTTGGTGATTCAAGGGCGCCCTCTGTCTGAGTGCTGAAAAAATCCAAACCCAAATTTAAAACTATGTAAAAACATGCTTTCTCAAGTAAATTCTTAATAAACAGTTCTATGAAATTGATCCTGTCTTTAATCACTGCTGGCAGATAGTCCTTAAAAAAAAAAAAAGAAAGAAAGAAAAAAACGGCTGGGTGTGGTGGCTCACGCCTGTAATTCTAGCACTTTGAGAGGCCAAGGCAGGTGGATCACCTGAAGTTAGGAATTCAAGACCAGTCTGGCTAACATGGTGAAACCCTGTCTCTACTAAAAATACAAAAATTAGCCAGGCGTGGTGGCAGGAGCCTGTAATCCCAGCTACTTGGGTGGCTGGGGCAGGAGAATCGCTTGAACCCAGGAAGCAGAGGTTGCAGTGAACCGAGATTGCGCCATTGCACTCCAGCCTGGGCAACGAGAGCTAGACTTCGCCTCAAAAAAAAAAAAAAAAAAAAACCACCAACAAATGTCATGTCATTTGTTACAAGAGCACAAGAAAGTCATGTCTACATCTCTGTAATTTACCTGGAAATTTGGAAATTCCATGATATTTTTCTCAAAATGTATTCCATATTATTCAATGAAATTATTGACATGAGTCACCTAGATAAGTTTATTGCTCTCTTTTTTTGTTCTGTCCATGTAAAACTCTGTACTTTATTTAACATGTCATTGTAGCAGTTTGCTCAGTAGTATCACCAACATTAAATATTTATTGGGTATCTTCTGTATGCAGTACAGAATACTAGGTGAAAAGGATGGAAAAAACCATTCTCTATCCTTAAAGAAATAACAATCTAGTTTCTAAAACAAGACACATAAAAAGGATGTGTACAAAAATATATAGTGAAATGCCCACTAAAAAGTAGGTTTCTTTCCATCTGCTTCCACTTTAAGGAAGTTAGTCAACTTCTCTGAACCTCAGTTTATCTGGAATATAAAAATAATATCCACCTTAAAGGAAAGTTGCAAAGGTTAATTCAGATATCTGTAAAGGTCTCAGCACATAGTAAAAGCTTAATGAAAGGTGGTTGTTATTATTTACTACTATTATTAAGAGAATAATCTTAAATAATAGTGTCCTACATTAAAGACATTTTATTTGCTTCAAATGGAAAGATATGTAAATAAAAAAGTTTATGATTTACTTTTACAATATTAAACAGTCTTTCTAGTTAAGAAAAACAGTGATCTTGATTAAATGCTTGACAGATCAGGAATGAGCCATTTCTAAAAGATTATTTCAATATAAAAATATTATGCTCTCTTCATGTTAAAAACTCTCAATAAACTATGCATTAAAGGAACATATCTCAAAATAATGAGTCATCTATGACAAACCCACAGCCAATATCACGCTGAATGGGCAAAAGCTGGAAGCATTCCCCTTGAAAACTGGCACAGGACAAGGATGCCCTCTCTCACCACTCCTATTCAACATAGTATTGGAAGTCCTGGCCAGAGCAATAAGGCAAGAGAAAGCAATAAACAGCATCTGAATAGCAAGAGAGGAAGTCAAACTATTTCTGTTTGCAGACGACATGATTCCATATTTAGAAAACCCCATAGTCTTGGCTCAAAAGCTCCTTCAGCTGATAACTTCAGCAAAGTCGCAGGATGTAAAATAAATGTACAAAAAACACTAGCACTCCTATACACCAACAACAGTCAAGCTGAGAGCCAAATCAGAAAGGCACTCTCATTCACAATTGTCACCAAAAAAAAATAAAATACCTAGCAATACAGCTAACCAGGGAGGTGAAAGATCTCTACAATGAGAATTACAAAATACTGTGCAAAGAAATCAGAGAAGCCACAAACAAATGGAAAAACATCCCATGCTCATGGATAGGAAGAACCAATGTCATTAAAATGGTCATATTGCCCAAAGCAATTTACAGATAAAATGTTATTCCTATCAAACTACCAATAACATTCTTCACAGAATTAGGAAAAACTATTTTAAAATTCATATGGAACTAAAAAAGAGCCCAAATAGCAAAGCTAAAAAGAACAAACCTGGAGGCATCACATTACCTGACTTCAAACTATACTACAGTGGCCAAAACAGCATGGTACTGGTAAAAACAAAACAAAACAAAACAAAACAAAAAACAGGCACATAGACCAATGAAACAGAATGCAGAGTCCAGAAATAAGGCCACACACCTATGACCATCTGAACTTCAACAAAGCTGACAAAAACAAGCAATAGAGAAAAGACTCCCTAGTCAATACATGGTGCTGGGATAACTGGCTAACCATATGCAGAAGATTGAAACTGGACTCCTTCTTTACACCATACACAAAAATCAACTCAAGATGGAATAAATACTTAAATATAAAACCCAAAACTATAAAAACCCTGGAAGACAACCTAGGCAATACTATCCTGGACTTAGGAACAGGTGAAGATTTCATGACAAAGATGCTAAAAGCAATCGCAAAAAATTGACAAATGGGATCTAATTAAACTTAAGAGTTTTTGCACAGCAAAATAAACTATCAACAGAGTAAACAGACAATGTACAGAATGGGAGAAAATATTTGCAAACTATGCATCTGACAAAGGTCTAATATCCAGCATCTATAAGGAACTTAAACGAATTTACAAGAGAAAAACAACTACCCCATTAAAAAGTGGGCAAAGGACATGAACACTTTTCTTTCCCTTTTTTTTTCTTTTTTTTTTTGAGACTGAGTTTCCCTCTTGTCACCCAGGCTGGAGTGCAGTGGCACACTCTCGGCTCACCGCAACTTCTGCCTCCTGGGTTCAATCGATTCTCCTGCCTCAGCCTCCCAAGTAGCCGAGATTACAGGCATGTGCCACCATGCCTGGCTAATTTTGTATTTTTAGTAGAGACGAGGTTTCTCCATGTTGGTCAGGCTGGTCTCGAACTCCCGACCTCAAGTGATTCACCCACCTCAGCCTCCCAAAGTGCTTGGATTACAGGCATGAGCCACCACGCCCGGCTGAACAGACACTTTCCAAAAGAAGACATATATGCAGCCAACAGACATATGAAAAAAAGCTCAATATCACCAATCATTAGAGAAACGCAAATCAAAACCACAATGAGATACCATCTCACACCAGTCAGAATGGCCATTATTAAAAAGTCAGCTCTTTCCCACCTTACAAGATGGAGGGTGAACAAGTTGAGAAGCCAGATACTAAAGAGAAGAAACCTGAAGTCAAGAAGGCTGATGCTGGTGGCAAGGTGAAAAAGGGTAACCTCAAGGCTAAGAAGCCCAAGAACGGGAAGCCCCATTGCAATCAAAATCCTGTCATTGTCAGAGGGATTGGCAGATATTCTCCATCTGCTATGTATTCCAGAAAGGCCACGTGCAAGAGGAAGTACTCAGCTGTGAAATCCAAGGTTGAAAAGCAAAAGAAGTTTCCTGCAACTATTACAAAACCAGCTGGTGGTGGCAAGAACGGTGGTACGCAGGTGGTTAAACTTTGCAAAATGCCTACATATTATCTTACTGAAGATGTGCCTTCAAAGCTGTTGAGCCAAGGAAAAAAACCCTTCAGTCAGCACATGAGAAAACTGTGAGCCAGGATCACTCCCAAGACCATTCTGATCATCCTCACTGAAAGCCACAGGGGCAAGAGGGTGATTTTCCTGAAGCAGCTGGCTAGTGGCTGGTTACTTGTGACTGGACCTCTGGTCCTCAGTGAAGTTCCTCTACAAAGAACACACCAGAAATCTGTCATTGCCACCTCAACCAAAATTGATATCAGCAATGTAAAAATCCCAAAACATCTTACTGATACTTACTTCAAGAAGAAGCTGCAGGCGGGGCATGGTGACTCATGTCTGTAATCCCAGCACTTTGGGAGGCCAAAGCAGGCAAATCACTTGAGGTCAGGAGTTCAAGACCAGCACGGCCAACATGGTGAAATCCTGTCTCTACTAAAAATACAAAAATTAGCCGGGTGTGGTGGCATGGGCCTGTAATCCCAGCTACTTGGGAGGCTGAGGCAGGAGAATCTCTTGAACTCAGGAGGCAGAGGTTGCAGTGAGCCCAGAGCGTGCCACTGCGCTTCAGCCTGGGTGACAAGAGGGAAACTCAGTCTCAAAAAAAAAAAAAAAAAAAAAAAAAGACGCTGCAGAAGCCCAGACACCAGGAACGTGACATGTTCCACATAGAAAGAGAAATACGATATTACAGAGCAGCACAAGATTGATCAAAAAGCTGTGGACTCACAGATTTTAACCAAAATCAAAGCTATTCCTCAGCTCCAGGGCTACCTCTGATCTGTGTTTGCCCCGACAAATGGAATTTATCCTCACAAATTGGTGTTCTAAATTTCCCTTTTTTTTTTTTTTTTTGAGACGGAATCTTACTCTGTCACCCAGGCTGGGGTGCAATGGCCTGATCTCGGCTCACTGCAAGCTCCGCCCCCCAGGTTCACGCCATTCTCCTGCCTCAGTCTTCCGAGTAGCTGGGACTACAGGCGCCCGAGTAGCTGGGACTACAGGCGCCCACCACCACGCCCGGCTAATTTTTTGTATTTTTTAGTAGAGACGGGGTTTCACCGTGTTAGTCAAGATTGTCTCGATCTCCTGACCTCGTGATCCACCCGCCTGGGTCTCCCAAAGTGCTGGGATTACAGGCGTGAGCCACTGCGCCCGGCCTGGTGTTCCAAATTTCTTAAGAAGAATCTAATTAAATAACTGAAAACAAAAAAAAAAATAACAGATGCTGATGAGATTGCAGAGAAAAGGGAACACTTCTGCACTGTTGGTGGAGTGTAAATTAGTTCAACCATTGTGGAAAGCAGTATGGTGATTCCTCACAGAGCTAAAAGCAGAACTACCATTCGACCCAGCAATCCCATTATTGGGTATATACCCAGAGGAATTCTACCCTAAAGACACATGCCCACGAATGTTCATTGCAGCACTGCGCACAATAGCAAAGACATGGAATCAACCTAAATGCCCATCAATGACAGATTGGATAAAGAAAATGTACGTATACACCATGGAATACTATGCAGCCATAAAAAAGAACAAGATCATGTCTTTTGCAGGTACATGGATGGAGCTAGAGGCTATTATCCTTAGCAAACTAATGCAGGAACAGAAAGCCAAATACTGCATGTTCTCACTTATAAGCAGAAGCTAAATGATGAGAACTAATGAACACAAAGAAGGAAACAACAGACACTGGGGCCCACTTGAGGGTGGAGGGTGGGAGAAGGGAGAGGAGCAGGAAAAATAACTATTGGGTACTAGGTTTAGTACCCAGGTGGCTAAATAATCTGTACAACAAACCCCTGTGACATGGGTTTATCTATATAACAAACCTGCACATGTACCCCCGAACCTAAAATAAAAGTTTAAATAAATAAATAAATAAGAAAAAACTATTATACTCAAGACTCCTTTACCACCAATGAAATTTAAGGAGTTACAGGAATATGAATTTTCTAGTACTTACTTCATATGGCTTGCCTGTTCTCTTAAAACATCATCTAAGATGTTAAAAATAATTCAGTCACATTTATGGTCATCTACATATCTAACACCAAGAGCAGCCCAAAAACAGAATAATGATAATAAAAGGGATCTTAGCAATTAATCTAGTTTGATCTTTTTTAAGGAATAAAACTTATTCTGTATCTCCTTAACATTATAAGTTATTTTAAAATTCATCTCATGAATTGCAATAATTCTGGGAGGAGGCAAGCACATGATAAATATTTTTATATTCCATTTGTTGATAAGGAAACTTATAAACAGTAAAACTAAGCACAGTATAAAATACTTGTTATGAAAAATTAATTATAGCTAGGCTAAAGACTACTTGTATTATCTCAATTCTCACATCAATCTGAGGTAGGCGTTATTTTCTCCATTTACAAATGAGGAAACTGAGACACAGAGAAGTTACATAACTTGCCAAGTTATGCAGCTAGTACACACAGAATCAAATCCAGGCTCACTGATTCCAGAGCCTACACTCTTAACCTCTATATTATATTTTTCCTAATACCGAAAAAGAACAATTTTCTTAAATATCCATGAGTCTATAACTGACACAAATAAATGACTGAATAAATAAATAAATGGGGGAAGACAGGACAGGTCTTCTTTACAGAAAATTCCAATTAATACATACAGAAGGAATGAAGAAAATAATCACCATTAGATAAACACCAATTGTTGCAGGCAAGAACCATCAATGGATTACAGCTAAAATTAGGAGGTGAAAGTATGATGAGAAACAGAATATTTTCATAGCTTCAACACATCTCTCCATATGACATATGTTAATTACAAGGAGAAAAATAGTAATTTTACAGTGGAGAAAGCCTGCAGACACCAGGTAAACCAAGTGATCAAAGTTAATATCACCAATGATAAGATATATCAACATTATGTATGCCATGATATTGAGAAGGCTACATCACTTTTTTGATATTTCTGCCAAAAATGCACAATCTCAATCTAATAATGAGAAAACATTAGATAAACCCATATTGACGGATATTCTATGAAACAACTGACCAGTGTGCTTAGAAAGAGTAATTTAGTTAATAGTATTTTACCAATGATAATTTCCCGGTTTTGGTCTTTGTACTATGGTTATGTAAGAAGTTAATATTGAAGGAAGTTCGGTAAAGAGTATAAGGGAACTCTCTATTTTTGCAACTTTTCTGTAAGTTTTAAATTTCAAAATAAGAAGTTGAAAAAGTAACAATTTTCTTAAAATCTATAATCCAAACCTTATTAATTTATCTTCCTCTTTATTCTCAGAGAGGCCAAATTGGTAAGTTCTCCCATGAGTTGACTAGTGTCACTGGCAGAGGAGCTAAGAATAGTTCTCCATGGGTCAACTGTCTTCTCCATATACTACATGCTTCTATAAGGAGATTGGATGATGACGATACACAATAATCTTGTATTTGTAAGTAGTAAGAACAACTATTTTAAAATGAAAGGATTCAGTCTTTTCTCTTAGAGGTGTTCATTAGTTTTTAATCATGAAATAAAATTATTGCCCATGATTCTGAAGTTCTGTGTCTTGATACTCTAAAACATTATATACAGTGAAACCGCATTCTGTTAGGATTTGTCCAATAAAGTACTTTTCATTATCATAATGTTTTAAACATGTAGACTCAGTAATCCTTACTCTAAGAATGTAGAGATATGACTGTGCTAAGGCAATAAGTATGAATAAACAGAAATGTATAGCTAGCTAACATCACAGCTTAACTCAAAAGGTCTGAACCAAGCCTAAAACAGAAAAGTATGACAAGTGAAAGCACTGCCCAAATGCCCTTGGAGCATAATTATGAGCCCATTTTAAGGGGCAAATACTAATAGAATTGGATGAAGGATTGTGGGACAGAAGATTTAGGGGTAAAGAATAGTATTAAAGCTCAACGGGAAGAGAAGAAAAACTACTCAATCTCCTTGTATTCGCTCAGCCCCCAATAATCTTGACCCTCTACTGCTTTGCTACTCAAAATGTGGTCCATGGAACGCCAGCACCGACATCATCTGGAGCTAGTTAAAAACAAAGGATATAGGCTGGTGCCTTTAATCCCAGCACTTTGGGAGGCCAAGGCGGGGCCAATCACTTGAGTCCAGGAGTTCGAGATCAGCCTGGGCAACATGGAAAAATCCTGTCTCTACAAAAAAATACAAATAAATTAATGGGCATGGTAGCACATCCCTGTACTCCCAGCTACTCAGGAGGCTGAGGGAGGAGGGTCACCTGAGACCAGGAGTTTGAGGTTGCAGTAAGCCAAGTTATGATTGTAGCACTGCACTCCAGCCTGGGTGACAGGCTGTTTATTTTTTGAGACTGGGTGACCCTGTCTTGAAAAATAAAAATAAGTAAATAAATTAAATAAATAAAAATACATGATGTAATAAGACCTCATCCCAGATCCATTGACTAAAAAATCTTCATTTTAGCAAGATCCACATGTGATGAATCCCCAGGAGATTTGTACATGCACATTAAAGTTTGATCAACATTTCCCAAACACATTGAGTTTTAAGGAAATAAACAATAAGATATGTCATACCACATTAATCTCCAAATTGGTGGTTTAAGTAGCTTGGTATTTCATTAGACAGCCTTTCAATCTCACTTTAGAAGAGAAAAGCACAATAAAACATGCAGTATAAAAGGTATTTTAGGTATTCTTTATGCTTATCTGTCAGAGTCTAGTTAGGAAAAAATATTTCTTTTACAATAAATTTCTTATTTTACAATTTTCTTACAAAATATACCAAATCTGTGTTTTAAAGTAAATATATTATGTATTAGACATTTTTAAAGAATACTGACAAATTAAGGTACTGAATGCAAATATATACTTTCTTACTTACTTTCTTTTTTTTTTTTTTTTTTTGTGACGGAGTCTTACTCTCTTGGCCAGGCTGGAGTGCAGTGGTGTGATCTCGGCTCACTGCAACCTCTGCCGCCCAGGTTCAAGCGATTCTTCTGCCTCAGCCTCCTGAGTAGCTGGGATTACAGGTGCCTGCCACCACACCTGGCTAATTTTTGTAGTTTTTACTAGAGACAGGGTTTCACCATCTTGGCCAGGCTGGTCTTGAACTCCTGACCTCGTGATCCACCCCCCTCTGCCTCCCAAAGTGCTGGGATTACAGACATGAGCCACCGCACCTGGCCACTTTTCATATTCTTTCTTTTTTTTTTTTTTTTTTTTTTTTTTTTGAGACGGAGTCTCGCTCCGTCGCCCAGGCTGGAGTGCAGTGGCGCGATCTCGGCTCACTGCAAGCTCCGCCTCCCGGGTTCACGCCATTCTCCTGCCTCAGCCTCCCGAGTAGCTGGGACTACAGGCGCCCGCTACCACGCCCGGCTAATTTTTTGTATTTTTAGTAGAGACGGGGTTTCACCGTGTTAGCCAGGATGGTCTCGATCTCCTGACCTCGTGATCCGCCCGCCTCGGCCTCCCAAAGTGCTGGGATTACAGGCGTGAGCCACCGCGCCCGGCCTCTTTTTTTTTTTTTTTTTTTTTTTGAGACAGAGTTTTACTCTTGTTGCCCAGCCTGGAGTGCAATGGCGCAATCTCGGCTCACCGCCTCCTCCTCCTCCCAGGTTCAATCGATTCTCCTGCCTCAGCCTCCCGAGTAGCTGGGATTACAGGCATGCACCATCACACCCGGCTAATTTTGTATTTTTAGTAGAGACGGGGTTTTTCCATGTTGGTCAGGCTCTGTCTTAAACTCCCAACCTCAGATGATCTGCCCGCCTCAGCCTCCTAAAGTGCTGGGATTACAGGCACGAGCCACCATCATATTCTTTCTTTAATGCCCAGTCTAGGTAGGGAAGATTAACATTTACTAATATGTTCATTAAAATAAACATAAAACTCGGCTACTCTGGGCACACTGCCTATGGAGCAGCCTTGCTCTTCAAAGAGAGGGAAAAAAAAAGAAAGAAAAATTATTTAAAAATTATTTTAAAACATAAACATAAAACTTAATAACAATGTAAATACAAAATATTCAGCTAAAAGTTGGAAGGGTTCAGACCAATATGAATTACATGATCCATTACATCTGTTTGCCATTGCAAACAAACAAAAAAAAAACCAGCAGTCTTTTGATTTAGAATATTTTTAGTCATCTCAACCATTTCATGAAATAGAAGATAGTTTAAAAGAGAAAAAAAATCCAGGATAGAAGTAGGGCCATATGTTCCTATTTAATATTGGCATATAAAAGAGAAAATACAAGTAATATCAGCGTGACTCCTTCAGTGAGATTTCAATGCCTCATCTCACATATTTTCAGGCTATTAGGTGACATCTAGGGCTGAAGGATTTATTCACCAGTTAGCATCTGTTAGGTGATGAACTGTGTCCCCGCAAAATTCCTGTGTTGAAGTCCTGACCTTCAGTATCTCCGTATGGGGTTGCATTTGGAGAAAGGGTCTTTAAAGAGGTAATTAAGGTTAAACGAGGTCATTAGGGTGGGCCCTAATATGATTGGTGTCCTTATGAGAAGAGATTAGGACACAGACACCACATAGAGACCATGTGAAGACACAGGAGAAGACAGCCATCTACGAGAGGCCTCAGAAGAAACCAACCTTTGACACTTGACCTTAGACATCTAGCCACCAGAACTATTGAGGAAATACGTTTCTATTGTTTAAGCTACTGAGTCTGGGGGTACTTCGTTATTGCAGCCCTCTCAAACTTACATAGCATCTGACATACAAGATATGCAATAGGTATTTACTGAAGGAACGAAGGTTACAGTTTATCCAGCAATTAATTCTGCCCAAAGCTGAGGCTGAAGGTTGACTTTCCACCAGTAAAGTCAGATTAAATATTTATTATGCAGTAAGACAGGCAAAAAGCTATTATTAAATATGAGGAATATCCACATACCCTCTACCCATCTTAAGAAATGAAGCATCAGCATTATAGTTGAAGCACCTATGCTCTGGTTCCCAGTGGCATCCCACTTGCTCCCATGCTAGAAATAACCACTAATTGAATTTGGTTATCATTCTTGTGTAGGATTTCTTTTTTCTCTTTTCTTTTCTTTTCTTTTTTCTCTGAGACCGGGTCTTGCTGTCCCCCAGGCTGGACTGCAGTGGAACGATCATGGCTCACTGCAGCCTCAAGCTCATCGCACCCGGCTGACTAAAACAAAAAACAAAAACAAAAAAAAATTTTTTTTTTTAATTTGTAGAGATGGTGTCTCCTTGTGTTGTCCTGGCTGGTCTCAAACTTCTGGCCTCCAACAATCCTCTTGCCTTGGCCCGCAAAGTGCTGGGATTATAGGCGTAAGCCACTGTGCCCAGCCACATGTAGCATTTCTTCATACACCTATCTATAGGTTTGTAGCCCTAAACAATATACTATTATTTTTTGCATGTTTTCAAATGTTATATAAATAATATCATACTCTACAAGGACTATGTATGTTGTTTCTATACCCCTACCATCTTTTTGAGAGTCAACCATATGGATGCCCTTAACTCTGGTTTATTTGTCTTAACTGCTAAATATGAATATAGTATTTTGTTATAAAATCATACCATGATTTATTTATTTATTCTTCTGTTGATGGACATTTAGGTTGTTTTCAACTTTTTTGCTATTATCAGCAATACTGTTAAGAACATTCTCATACGTGTCTCACATACATGTGAGAGTTCTCTAGGGCAACGATTTCCAATTCCTTTCATGACCGCACATAGGAAATCTTGGAAAAGCATATAGGTAAAAAAAGGAGGCTGTTCATAGCCAGCAGTGACCTGCCCAGGGGCTCTGGCTGCCCCAAGACCTGCTTGGCTACTCCTAGCCTAATAACAAGTGTGGGGACAAGAGTGACTTTATTTTAAATGCTAATCTGCCACGTAACTTCTGACTAACCCCGAGTCTGGGAATGCCTCCAGAATGTCTAAATGATGTATTAGTCTTTATGTAAGAACTTCTATTCACTGTAAGTTTCCTCCTAAACCACACTTGATGCAATTGCAGAAATCATAGGCTGTGACGCCCACAGCCACCTACATACTCCTTCCAGATCACGTATACTTTCCCTAAGATATAAGCTCTGGGTCTGGAAGGTTTCGATGCAGAGATCTACCTGTCATGCAGCTGCCCAGAACCATATTTCTGTCTGTACATTCCCCTAATAAATCACTCAAAACTGACAAACTGGATTTGTCTGCCTCCTTCTTTGCCTTCTCAGCTCCTTCAGCATTTGGGGGCCACTTTGCACATATGGCCCTTTCACAGAACAAAGAAAGGAAGCTTCCTTGGGAGTTTCCATGGAAGGAAGAGGGATATATACCAAGGGGACGAATTTTTGAGTACAAGAGTATGTATAGTATATCTTTAGCCTTTTAATGTCCACATTGCTCTCCAAAATGTTATACCAATTTTTACACTTCTGCTGGCAATATATGAAGTGTTGTTCTACATTTTCACCAACACTTGGTATTATCAGACATTTTAATTTTTGGATATGAAATGGTAATTCCATTGTGACTTTAATTTGCATTTTTTAGATTACCATTGAGCATCTCTTTGAATGTTTACTAGTCATTTATTTCATTTTCAGCGAATTCCCTTTTCTAATCTTTTGCCAAGAAATTATGTCTTACTCTGAGCAACTGTTCTTTTCTACCTGTGTTAGCTAGGAATCTCTCTTAAACAAAAGCACATTCTATTTTATATATCAGAGCAACTTACAAAACTACCATAGTGCACAGTCTACATTTTGAAAGCTGCTAATCTATAAAATGGTCTAGAACTGATTAAAAAGTGAAGGGGGAAACCTGACATACATTTGTTTTCTTTTTCTTCTTTCTTTTTTTTTTTTTTTTGAGACGGAGTTTCACTCTTGTTGCCCAGGCTGGACTGCAATGGCGCACGATCTCGGCTCACTGCAACCTCCACCTCCCGGGTTTAAGCGATTCTCCTGCCTCAGCCTCCCGAGTACCTGGGATTACAGGCATGCACCACCACGCCCAGCTAATTGTGTATTTTTAGTAGAATCAGAGTTTCACCATGTTGATCAGGCTGGTCTCAAACTCCTGACCTCAAGTGATCCACCCATCTCCACCTCCCAAAGTGCTGGGATTACAGGCGTGACCCACCAAGGCTGGCCCTGACTTATATTTATAACAAGCTCAAATCACCAAAAATTTCACTCAGACTAGATCATTTCATCCTTGGGAATGCAAAGATCTTATTTAACTAAATTTTCAGTTACTCAGGTCTCTGAGTATATTACCTGTAGTTTCTGCAGATAGAAATGGTCCTAGGCCAGGCATGGTGGCTCCTGCCTATAATCCCAGCACTTTGGGAGGCCAAGGCAGGCAGATCACTTGAGGCCAGGAGTTCGAGACCAGCCTGGCCAACATGGTGAAACCCTGCCTGTACTAAAAATACAAAAATTAGCCAGTTTGGTGGCGGGCACCTGTAGTGCCAGTTATTGAGGAGGCTGAGGCATGATAATCACTGGAACCCAGAGGCAGAGGTTGCAGTGAACCAAGATGGCACCACTGCACTCCAGCCTGGGTGACAGAGCAAGACCGTCTCAAAGAAAAAAAAAGAAATGTTTCTTGCTGTGGAGTGGTTGCAATACAGAAATCCAGTTTCTCTGGCCATCTCAAAATGCTACAAATGGTGAACTTATTTGTAATAAAAAGTATGAATTCAGGATCGTTATTTTAAAGGAGTCTGCACAGGATTTGATAGCTGGTTGGTAGTCATGCTACAAGCCAACTCAGCTATAATATTCTCACTGTGGCTATTATCAATTTACCTACTCAGAAAGGTGGAATCACTGAAATTATTGAATGTGCAGACAGAACTCTTCATGCAGTTAATTTTTACTCAATGATTTAAAGCTATTAAATGCTTTTGCTACCATAAAGCTCAGCACATCACAGTTGGTGAACTGTGATGAAAATTTAACAAATTCTGTTTGATTTGAGGCTGCATAGACACTAAGCCTCTGAAATCACTTGAAGCATATTTTTCCTAAGTTTTTTCTTCATAAAAATTGCATGTGTTACAAATTATGATGGAGCAGGTCAAATCTTCCCATTAGTATTTCTATTATTGTATAGTAATACAAGATCAAGTCTTAATGGAAATTATATTTAGAAGCTATGGATGACATTTTCTGAAATTGATTCTATGTTTAAATTTTCTTGTCAATGGGAAATACATATAACCATAAGTGAAAAATAAGCTAAAACACGTTTACCTTTTGATTTCTAATAATCTAAGCTGATATTTATTGAGCATTTACTATGCACCAGGCACTGTGTAAAATACTTTTTTGCACATTATTTCATTTAATTCTCACAAATTCATGAGGTAGGTTATGTTATTACCATTTATCTGATGAAGAAATGGTTACAGAAGTTAAGAACACTGCACAGATACTAGTTGTATGACACAAGCAATCCTTTCTTTCTTTCTCTTTCTTTCTTCTTTTCTCTCTTCTCTTCTCTTTTTTCTTTTCTTTTCTTTCTGGCAGAGTCTCACTCTGTTGCCTGGAGTGCAGTGGCATGAACATGGCTCACTGCAGCCTCGATTTCCAGGGCTCAAGCAATCCTACCGCACGCTTCTCAAGTAGCTGGGACCACAGATGTACCCGCTACACTTAGCTAATTTTTAAATTTTGTGTAGAGACGAGGTTTAGCTATGTTGCCCAGGTTGGTCTCAAATTCCTGGGCTCAAGCAATCCTCCTGCCTTAGCCTCCCAAAATGCTAGGATTACAGGCATGAACCACTGTGCCTGGCCAATACTGCCATTCTTTATGCAAATATTTTTTTCAATTGTTATCAAGTAGGAAATCTAATTAACTTCAGTTTCATTGAATTTCATCTTTACTTCCTTCCTATCCATGGCTTATGAGAGAAGCGTTAACATGAAGCAACAAGGATTATAGTAAATAGAGAATTAATAATCTAAAATAACTGAGTTGGCCATATTGTTATTATAATTATGCTGAAGCTTATTTACATATTCTTTGTTTTGTGTTGAAGCCTTGAGCTCTGGTGGGGGAAAATCATGATTTTGATTAAACACAAAATGGGCAGTTAAACCTCTAAATAGTATACATGGAGAAAGCTGAAGTACATTTAATTATTTAGATAATCATTCCTGATTATTTAACTTACATATTTACAAGCCTAAATAAAATGTACAAATGTAAATAGTGCTTTTTTTTTGGAGACAGGTCTCACTCTGTCACCCAGGCTGCAGTGCAGTGGCACACTGTAACCTCAACCTCCTGGGCTCAGGTGATCCTCCCATCTCAGCCTCCCAAGTAGCTGGGACTGGAGGTGCTGGCCACCATGCCCAGCTAATTTTTTGTATTTTTTTGTACAGACAGGGTTTCATCATATTGTCTAAGCTGGTCTTGAACTTCTGGACTCAAACGATTGGCCTCGCCTTGGCCTTCCAAAGTGTTGGGATTACAGGAGTAAGCCACGTGCCTGACCAATACTGCATTTTTTGACTTCCTGTTTTCTATCCTTAAAGCACTGATTTCTTGGACCCAGTGAAAACAAATTTTTCAAGTTGAAGATTTTAAGTTAATGTAGTCATTCATATTTGAAGGATGTCATGATTTATTTTTTAAATTTAATGTCTTTACTATTGAAAATATTTCTTGTTATTATAGTTTATTTATACCCTAAATTAAAAATAAGTAGGCACTTCATATTCTGGATTTGCTGTCACTTGCCTGCAACAAAACAAGTAACTCTGGGTTTATACTGGATGAGTCACAAAGCAAGAGCTTGGATTTTATCATTGGTTTCAGTTCTATTTTTAGAGGTATGGGGATACAAAAGAAGTTCTTAATTTGGAGACATTTAAAATGGCTTGTGTGGTTTTCTTCAGGAAGGAAGGATGCTGTCTAACTTCAGGACCGTCACAGCACCCTTTAAATATGTAATAATTATTTTGTTCAAAATGTTTATGTTCCATATCTTATCGCTCAATGTATAAAATATCACTGCCACTGACATCAATGAAATTTTATGTGAAACGGAATGAGTTAGTAAGTGTCAAGTAGGTATTTTCCTCGTCCCTCAAAAAGTTATGTGCCCAAGTATAAATCATCAAAAGGATAAAGATTCTTTCCATCTATTGCTTACAGACTGACTATTGTTTAAAAAGGCACGAATTTCACAGACAAGTCTTTATCTCCTTCTTTCTTAAAAAAGCACAGAAAATGGGGGAAAAATCTTCTATACTGCAATCTAAATTACAGGTAAGAAAAATAAAAACCAAGTGACATGGGAGATTGGCAGTGAATTTTCAAATATCAGTAATTTACAGGATTTACAGGATTTTCATTAGCGTTGTTTCCATGTTTTCTGTAAGATACGAACATTTAAATTGATAAGAATGGAACGTTCATATAACATTTCTTGTATCCATTTAAAGATTCACATTTTCACTTTAATATATAACTTAAGACTTTTCTTTCAAAACACATCTAAAAATTAGTAAAATGCCTAAAGGGAAGCTTTATTTACTTGGTAGAAAAGCTGAAAGAAAAAAAAATATATTCTTCACAATTTCAGAGGTGACAAAAATCTCTTATATTTCAGTAGTTTCTGATCTCCCTTAAGGGATTTGAGAATTATATATAATATTGCATAATCTTAAGCTGATTAATGTTAAAGTGCTATTGGTCTATTTTAACTGTGTACTTCTTACAATATAATGAAAGAATTTATTTGGTAATCCTGAATCTATTGACCTCACAAACACTGGTCATTATTTTGGTGGAAATATTCATAAGCATTTTTAGTTACTGATTTCTAACAATTGTTTCTTATTATCTTCCTGATTTTACAATTCCCCAAAGTAAAGGTGCGAAAAACAAACATCTACCCTCCTTTTCGACAAATGCCATGATAGAGGGGAGACCTGTGTGGTGTAAAGACAAACGCAGACATTTGGAAGTTGATGGTTTTAAGATTCAATAAAAACTTGAGAGTTTTGGCTTCAAATCCCCACGCTAGTTTTAGTTCTACCGGATACGTGTCCCCTACCCATTTCAAAGGACCCAGTCACCTCGGCTCTTGCCTGAGTTTCAGAGTCCCGCCGGAGTTAGAGCTGGCAGAGTCCAATTGCTCAGAGCGCCGAGGCGGGGGCGGGTCAGGGGGACGCTTGCAGGTCCGGTGGTCCCGCGGGCTGCGAGCCCCCACGGCCGACCCTAGCTGCAGACCCTCCTGGAGAACCTCAGGCCTTTCCCCTAGAAACATCCCTAAAAGGCGTTCCCTTTGTTCATTCATTCAACAAATATTTGTTCAATCTCATATGCCCCTCTGTCTTGGGAAAACCAATTAGGGCCTCTGCAGCCTCAATACAGGGGCACTGTTCCCGCCTATTAATGACGCAATGAACCCGGGAAGACGAATCTCGACCACTGTTTCGCAAATACCGCGTGTGATTTATTAAATGCCGTCTCTCCGAGTCCCAAGCGGCCGGGAGCATTATGCCACCTCCCTTGCCCTCATCTCTCACTGCCATGCAAGAAAGCGTTAATGGCAAATAGGGCACGTAGCCACACTCCGTCGTTCCTGCTTCCAAGCAAACCTTGTGCCAGGTTCCTCATTTCGCGAGGCTCCACTCTCTTGGGCTTCAGGCTGCCGCTGGGCCTCCAGCACCAAAGGGCAATAGGGGTCTGAGAGTCCGGGCCTCAGGCATCTTCAGGCCGCAGGTGGGTGGAGAATAGCGCCCGCGCGTGGCAGCGGCCCAGGCCGTCTCAGCCGGATTTTTCCATCCCCGGGGTAGGCTTGGTCCCCTGTACACTCCAGCGGAACTACAACTCCCAGCACCGTGGCTGCCCGGACTCCCGGAAGCCGAATCCCGGCTGGGAGGAAGCAGCTGAGACCCGGCCAACAGACTGGGGGTTAATTTAGCCAGAAAAGGGGGCGGGAAGGGCTGTAGGGTACTTGTCAATTCGCCGCCATGAACGTGGTTTTTGCTGTGAAGCAGTACATTTCCAAAATGATAGAGGACAGCGGGCCTGGTATGAAAGTACTTCTCATGGATAAAGAAACGGTGAGTTTGCTTTTGCTCAGCATTTGTGAAGGAACCCTCTCAACCTTACAATTGCTGGTCCCATTCCACTGTAGGACTTAGCATTTAATTAAAGATACGAAAATGAGGGTCGGTTTGTGTGGAATTGAAAAGTTGTTTATATAAAGCTTGCCCGGTGGGTTTTCAGTCTACATGGCTCCAGCCACTGCCCAGAGACTACTTCTACCCGGAACAATTTATTGGAATCAGAAATCCTTTTCTAAATGTCTCCGCCAAGAAATCATTAATATGTCAGAGCACTTGGAAGACTTTGGGATGGGCCTACTGTTTCCACTCAACATTGTGTTTTTAAAGTAAAGCTGTTGGAGCTCAAGCTGAAATGACGGATTATTTGTTGGCCACAGACCAGAAAACAAAACTCTTTAAGGTGATAGAAAAAAATATTTTTGGAAACTTATGGATTGTTCCTGTTCAAAGAGACCATGTTTTTTGTTTTTAATCTTGAAGCTTCAGCTGAAAGGATAGAGCGTATTTTTCATTCTCGTATGTTACCTACCTGTTTGGATGTTCAGTAAATGTTTTCCGTATATTACTATTTAAGTTATCCAGCTAAGTATTAATGAAAAAAGAGGGTTAGATGTGCTACTTGTTTTTATTATTCTAGACTAGCATACTTTTAGTTAATCTTTTGTTTTTACAGACTGGCATAGTGAGTATGGTATACACACAATCGGAGATTCTACAGAAGGAAGTGTACCTCTTTGAACGCATTGATTCTCAAAATCGAGAGATCATGAAACACCTGAAGGCAATTTGTTTTCTTCGACCTACAAAGGTACTGCATAAACTGAGCTTCCATCTGCCCAGGCAGATGCAGAACACTCTGATCTGAAAGCATTAAGAAGGCAAAATAAATTTGTATTATCATAATTTGTGGCATCATAATTATCCTGGTTCATCAGTGTTATAACCTTCATTTTTCTTGTTTTGTTTCCATATTTCAGTTGACCCCTTACAGCCAGTTCTTCCTTCAAGATGTTTTTTAGGTTCACAGCCATTCCCATTGCCACTAATGAACTACTCTTAACGGAGACCCACATTACTTTATTCCTGGATTAATCTCCGTATCTGTCACATTGAACACCATCAACACTTAATTTTATATACAGCTATGAGTGTCTTGAATCTTTGCCACTTTATTCACATTTATGCTCAGGAACCTGTGGTGGCTTGATGTTACTTCCATGATTAAATCTATATTTAGCCCAGCAATTAAAGCCCTACTTTGTTGGTTTGATCTGCCCATGTGTATCCAGCCTTCCTATGTCCTAGGTCTGCTTCTCCTCTATAGCCAGCTAGGCTACTGTTGGAATGAGCAATTCTACATGCTCATTCCTGTTCCTTGTTTGTTGTTTTTTTCTTCCACTGATTAAAAGTTATTTGGCCATTTGTCACTTTTTATCCATCATCTTCTAAATCTAGCTTGAGTCTCTCCTTTAAAAAGCCTTTCCTATTTTAATCTTATTTGTTACACTTTTTTTTTTTTTTTTTTTTTTTTTTTTGAGATGGAGTCTCGCTCTGTCGCCCAGGCTGGAGTGCAGTGGCGCAATCTCGGCTCACTGCAAGCTCCGCCTCCCGGGTTCACGCCATTCTCCTGCCTCAGCCTCCCGAGTAGCTGGGACTACAGGTGCCCGCCACCACGCCCGGCTAATTCTTTTGTATTTTTAGTAGAGACAGGGTTTCACTGTGTTAGCCAGGATGGTCTCGATCTCCTGACCTCATGATCCGCCCGCCTTGGCCTCCCAAAGTGCTGGGATTACAGGCGTGAGCCACCGTGCCCGGCTGTTATACTTTCTTGATTCATATTCATGTTCTTCAACTCTAATGCATTTTATCGTGCTTGTGCATATGAACTTTCCAAAATGCAAATTTGATCATGACACTCCTGCTTGAAATCCTTGAATGACTTCTCATTGCTTTTCTGATAAGGGCAAAACTCCTTAATTGTAGCCTTCAAGGTGCAGCATGGTCTGGTTTCTACCATTTCTCCAGCCTCATTTCGAACCATTCCCCTTTTGCACTCTGCATCTTAATCACCCTATATATATCAATCCGCTATATTCCCCTTGTCCCGTCATGCCACGGGACGTTTGCATAGTCTTCTTCCTCTGCCTGGAACTTAACTTCTTCAAGTAACCCTTCACTGTTTTTGCTGACCAGGTCAAACCTGCCCCTTATATGCATTTACAACACCATCTTTATCTCCCTATTGTGTGTAATGGTTTGAACTTTTATATGGTTTATGTGATTACCAGCAGTAAGCTCCATGAAAACAGATATGATATCTGTTTTTTCTCACCCTATATTCCCAATTCCTGTCACACAGTGGACACTCAATAAACAGTTGCTGAATTAATGAACACATGCTGTGTTATAATAGTTTCCAATTGTTTCATATTTGTAGCTCTTAGTCATGAAATTTTGGTTCAAGAGATATGTTAGAGATCATCTAGTTCATTATTTCCTAATGTTTTTTATTAGAGAAATTCTTTCACTGTTATGTACTGTCTCTCGAACTCTTTTAAGAATCTTTCCTTTTGGCCGGGCGCGGTGGCTCACGCCTGTAATCCTAGCACTTTGGGAGGCCAAGGCAGGCGGATCACGAGGTCAGGAGATCGAGACCATCCTGGCCAACATGGTGAAACCCCGTCTCTACTAAAAATACAAAAAAAAAAAAAAACAACAACAAAATTAGCCAGGCGTGGTGGCAGGCGCCTGTAGTCCCAGCTACTAGGGAGGCTGAGGCAGGAGAATCGCTTGAACCAGGGAGTCGGAGGTTGCAGTAAGCTGAGATCACGCCACTGTAGTCCAGCCTGGCGACAGAGCAAGACTCCGTCTCAAAAAATAATAATAAAATAAAAATTAAAAATAATTTTTAAAAAAGAATCTTTCCCTTTTCTTTTTCCTCTTTTATATATTCTCTTTTGTCTTTTTCCACATTGTCTGAACTTTTAAGAATCTTTTAATTCACTTTGTTATTTTTGCCTAGCATATTACGAGGAAGTAATTGAGGTTTAAAAGATTTATTATTTAAATTTTTTGCCTTAAGATTATATTATAAAGTTAATTTGAAATCTAAATTGCATTTTTAAATCTAAATTACAATTTTTAAAACCCTTTCCCCATTAATAAGCAGTATATATTGCTTACTTTTTTTTAATTCTGTAAAGAAATGTGATTTTTAAAACAAATTAATATGTTTAGGGAACAATTTATATTGAAATTTAACCAGGTGTTATAGTATCAAAAATCAATAAAACCTGCATTATAATCTTATGTAATTGGAATCTTATATTTTGACCATATAAAAATCAACTTTTTTGTTTTAAACTTTCATACTTTATTTTAAAACTATGTAATTATAGAAAAGATCTTAGCCTGCTACTTGCAAATACTTCACAAACATTGTAGTTGTGCAGTCTTACATCCCAATAAATTAAAAGCCAAAGTGAATATAATTAACTTTATTTTCTCTTGAATGTTAATTTTTAAAGGAATAGACACATTTGATGCTCTATATAGGAATTTTGATCAGGCCAGGCGCAGTGGCTCACGCCTGTAATCCTAACACTTTGGGAGGCCAAGCCAGGTGGATCAGTTGAGGTCAGGAGTTCGAGACCAGCCTGGCCAACATGGTGAAACCCCGTCTCTACTACAATTACAAAAAATTAGCTGGGTATGGTGGCACAAACCTGTAATCTCAGCTACTTGGGAGGCTGAGACAGGAGAATTGCTTGAACCCAGGAGACGGAGGTTACAGTGAGCCAAGATTGTGCCATTGCACTCCAGCCTGGGCAACAGAGTGAGACTTAATCTCAAAAAAAAAAAAAAAAAGAATTTTGAGCAAATGAATACAATTTATAGACAAGCAGCTTGATGTGAGTTTGCAGAATTATAATCAATTTTATGTTGTGTTTCAACATCTGTGTCCTTTATATTCTTTATCTTAATTTGGCCAAAATGCAGCTGGTTAATATTTAATATTATACACATATTATTAAATAATATATGATTCCCGATCATTGTATTTAATTTATCTCTTTTGTCTCCAGCCCTTACCCACCAACATAAAAGCACACTTAACCTAGACTTCAATATGCAGTAGACGCAGTAAACAAACAAATCAATGGGTGAATGCTTATTACTTTTTTCCTTAAGCAACTCTCCTCATATTTTGTTTGCTTGTTCTTCATTTTCTAGGAGAATGTGGATTATATGATTCAGGAGCTCCGAAGACCCAAATACACTATATATTTCATTTGTAAGTATGTTAGTTCACTTTTTCAAACATGTAACAACATCCCAGTTAGTGTGTTTCATTGAGCCCTTCATATCATCAATAACTTCATTGAATCTGTCACTATAAAAGTCTAGTTTATTTAATGTCCTTCCAAAGTATTAAAAATCTTTTGACCTGCCGGGCGCGGTGGCTCACACCTGTAATCCCAGCACTTTGGGAGGCCAAGGTGGGCGGATCATCTGAGGTGAGGAGTTTGAGACCAGCCTGACCAACATGGTGAAACCCCATCTCTACTAAAAATACAAGATTAGCTGGGCATGGTGGCACATGCCTGTAATCCCAGCTACTTGGGAGGCTGAGGCAGGAGAATCGCTTGAACCGGAGAGGCGGAGATTGCAGTGAGCCGAGATTGCACCATTGCACTCCAGCCTGGGCAACAAGAGCGAAACTCCATCTCAAAAAAAAAAAAAAAAAAAAAATCTTTTGACCAGTATTCTGTTTCAGAGGGCTAAATGTGATTTCCATTCATCTTTGATTGCTTAAATTAAAAATTTTACATTTTACTTTGCCTTTCAAGATGCTTTGTAAGTCAAAAGTTTTAAGTAGACAAATTTCACATCTCACCCCTGCCAAAAAAAAAAAAGTATATACTTATCCCTATTTTACACTTAAAAATTGAGGCATGGAAGCTGATTTATTTTTTGAAGTGGGAAGGTAATACTTGAGTTTGCTGGAAAAGCAGAAATTTACTTTACATACCAGATAAAAGCCTTTCACTTCTCTTTGTTACTATATTTAATGCACTGAAAGTATAAATCATCAGGTAGTGATCTCTTATGTGCACAACTTTCTTGGAGTGGGGGTTAGGTAGGGGAGGTCTGGAAATAAACTAGGCTTGTGTTTACTATACAATTTACATGGATTTTTTTGATCCAATACATTCGGCTGTAGAAGTTACATCCATTCTCCTCTAGATGTCATTATTTATCTTTATGTTAATAGTGTTAGTGTAGTCTATTTGGTAACATTTCCAAAACCAAGGACTAGATTTAACAGTAAGTAGAGCATTTGAGAAGTTTTAAAGCTTACTTAAAGGTATTAGAGTTTTAGGGTTTAGACTACAGTCTAAGATGTACATACTTTCTTCAGCGTATACTACTTAAATAGAATAATGATACAAAAAATTAACATTTGCAAAAAGACTATATATATATATATATAAGAGCTCTCTCATATTTTATTTCATTCAGTTCTGTGTAGAATTGAAAAGTTACATAAAGCTTGTCCAGTGGGTTTTCAGTGCACGACGCCCCAAGAGGTAAAAATAGGCAATTTTATTAATCTGTGGCAACTTAATTTTTGTTTGTTTTTGTCTGTTTGTTTTTGGCTAATAGTCACAGGTTTTCTTTTTAAAATTAAACTTTCTATTTTGAAGTAATTGTAGATTCATGTGCAGTTAAAAAAAAAACAACGAATAATAATACAGAGATCCCAGATACCCTTTACCCAGCTTTCTCCTGTGTAGTATCTTACATGATGATAGTACAATATCACAACCAAGATGTTAACACTGATACAGTCAGGATACACAACATTTTCATCTCTATAAGGATCCCTTTTATTAGCTTATATGGACTTCTGTCCCACCCCAACCCCCTCATTAACCCTGGTAACCACTAATATTTTCTCCATTTTATATTTTGTCATTCGAAGAATGTTCTATAAATGAAATCATACAGCATATAATCTTTTGGGACTGGCTTTTTTCACTCAGCATAATTCTCTGGAGAGTCATCCAGGCTGTTGTGTGTGTGTGTGTGTGTGTGTGTGTGTGTGTGTGTGTTTGGTTTTTTTTTGTCCGAGAAGCAGTCTTGCTTTGTCACCCAGGCTGGAGTGCAGTGTCGCCATCTCAACTCACTGCAACCTCCACCTCCCGGGTTCAAGCGATTCTCCCACCTCAGCCTCCCGAGTAGCTAGGATTACAGGTGCACACCACCATGCCCAGCTAATTTTTGTATTTTTTTTTAGTAGAGACAGGGTTTCACCATGTTGGTTGTCCAGACTGGTCTCAAACTCCTGACCTTGGGTGATACGCCCGCTTCAGCCTCCCAAAGTACTGGGATTACAGGCATGAGCCACCACACCTCACCTGTTGTGTGTATTAATAGTTCATTCCTCCTTTGAGCTGGAACTGCAAAAAAAAAAGTTTTCTTAATTTAAAAATAGTTCATTTCTTTTTATTGCTGAGTAGTATTCCATGGTATGAATGTACCACAGTTTGTTTAACTATACACCATTGAAGGACATATGAGTTGTTTCCAGTTTTGGCTATTACAAATAAAGCTGCTATAAATATCTGTGTACAGATTTTTATGTGAACATTAAGTCTTCATTCTCTGGGATAAATAACCCCCAGGAGTGCAACTGCTGAGTCATATGGTAATTGCATGTGTGATCTGCCCACCTTGGCCTCCCAAAGTGATGGGATTACAGGTGTGAGCCACCGCACCGAACTTTTAAAGACATACAAAAGTAGAATAGTATCATAAGTTCCAATGTACCTATCAGCTGGTTTCAACAATTATTGAGCCTCACCCAATCTTGTTTTAGCTATACTGTCACCTACTTCTCCAGCAATATTATTTTAAAGCAAATCTAAGACATTATATAATTTTATCCATAAGTATTTCAGTAGGCATCTCTAAAAGATAAGGACTCATTTTTTTAAAAACACATTTCCATTATTACATCTAGATTAAAAGTGAAAAATAATTATTTATTCTTTTTTTTTTGAGACACAGTCTCCCTCTGTCACCCAGACAGAGTGCAGTGGCATGATCTCGGCTCACTGTAACCTCAACTTCCCAGGTTCAAGTGATGTTGCCCAGGCTGGTCTTGAACTCTTAGTACCATTTTCAAATAACCATTCAGCGTTCAAATTTAAAATTGTCTTTTTTTTTTTTTTTTTTTTACAGTTTTTTAAAATCGGGATCAAAGTAAGGTTCACACATTGCTGTTGGTTGATATGTTAAGTTTCTTAATCTTCTGTATAGGTCCTCCCACCCCTGCCCCTGCTGCCCCATGCAATTTATTTATTGAAGAAACTGTTAAGTTTTCCACAGTCTGGATCTTGCTGATTGCATCCCCAGGGGGTAGTTTAACATGTTCCTTGAAGTTTAAAATATTCCTCTGTCTTCTAGTTCCTGTAAATTCATAGGTGAATACAGAGCCTTAATTAGGTTAAGATTCGATTTCTTCTTGGCAAGAATACTTTATAGGTGGTATTGTGTGCTTTCATTGGCTGCTTATTCTTTTGATATTAGCAGCTGCTGATGCTCAATGCCTGGGTGCATTCAATTGATTCATTGGGGGTTAGAAAAAATGATGATATTCTAATTCTGTCATTAACATTTGTTAGTTATTGTTGAGCTGGAATGTTTTCACAAAGAAAAATTTTCCGTCATCTATTTGGTTACCTGGTAGTACAGTTTATATATAAAAGACAGCATGAAAGTTTACTTCTTTCTCCTTATTTTCAATAAAATGACTTACTTCCCTAGTATTCTCATTCTCCAATTCCTCCGATGGAGTCTTGCTCTATCGCCCAGGCTGGAGTGCAGTGCTCACTGCAAGCTCTGCCTCCCGGGTTCATGCCATTCTCCTGCCTCAGCCTCCCGAGTAGCTGGGACTACAGGCATCCGCCACCACGCCCAGCTAATTTTTTTTGTGTATTTTTAGTAGAGACGGGGTTTCACCGTGTTAGCCAGGATGGTCTCAATCTCCTGACCTCATGATCCACCTGCCTCAGCCTCCCAAAGTGCTGGGATTACAGGTGTGAGCCACCGCGCCTGGCCAGTCCTTTTAAAATATATATATATATATATATATATATATAATTATGAATTTGTGGATTAAATATATTTTTGCTACCCATTCCAATTTGAAGGTCACTTATTCATTAGGCTTTAACTATCAGGCCCTTTTACATATATTGCAGCAGAAATTCTCTCCTTTGAGTCAACCCCAACTCATGTGTTTCAGATTTCAGTAATGTGATCAGCAAGAGTGACGTGAAGTCATTGGCTGAAGCTGATGAACAGGAAGTTGTGGCTGAGGTTCAGGTAAACATATTGGTCCTGTAACACATCTCGTATGTTGGCCCTTTTTAAATATTTGAGTCTAAAAATAAAAAATAAGGAAAGGTCTGTCTCAAAAGAAGTTTTATTATGAATACTTGAATATGTTTATCACATAAATGAGGAATATTGTTTTCAGAGGCAGCAAATAAACTAGTTTTGAATTTTTCAGAAGGATGTGATAGGTGATAAATGAATAAAAAGAATACCTGTTTTAAATTATATTCTCTCTCATGACAACACATTGGACAGCAAAGTTCTTTTTTATCTGAGTAGAACATTGTATCTCCTATTAGCAGTATTTTATTTTTACTAATTGATAAGTATGCATAGAGGTCTCCAGAAATATAATGTGTATAACCTTACAACCTTTATTTGTTAGATTTATTATTATTGCTACTCTTTTGTAATTATTTTAATTCTCCCACGTTGACTGTTGTTACCCAATTATTAATTGAACAATTTTGTATCTCTTTACACCTGTATTTCACAAAGTTTGGCTATATCATATTATATCACTTATGAAAATATTACTGCTTGATACAATTGAAGTTTATGGAATGACTATTCTTGGTGCTTTATTTGCAGGAATTTTATGGTGATTACATTGCTGTGAACCCACATTTGTTTTCCCTCAATATTTTGGGTTGCTGCCAGGTATGGAAGGAAAGGTTTAATTTATCAGTCGAGGGTTAATTCAGCAAATAATTAGACTTGTAAGAGAAAATTCAAATATTTTCTCTGAATATATGTTTTTAACAAAAAGGGTCGAAATTGGGATCCAGCCCAGCTATCTAGAACAACTCAAGGGCTTACAGCTCTCCTTTTATCTCTGAAGAAGTGTCCCATGATTCGTTATCAGCTCTCATCAGAGGCAGCAAAGAGACTTGCAGAGTGCGTTAAGGTATGGCATTACCTATTCCTGGTTCCAAAACATAAAGGCCATTCATTTCTCTATCATATTTCAGAAACTAAAGGAATAGTTTATTTACAACCAAGGAGATGATTGTATGTTAGGTTTCCGAGAAAAGAGGTAGGTATATGTAATGTAAAACAAAAAGCAACAATTAGAGCTAAGATTCTTAGGTTTAACCCAAGAAACATTCACAAGCTATTTAACTTTTTTTTGGTCCAGTTAAACCACTTATAAAATAGGGTTTCATATCCTAACCTCTTAAATAGTATGCTACTAAACTTTGTGAGACTTTTGAATCCTTCATATGGAAGATCTATGTGGGTGCAAAGAACTATTGTTAAATGTAGCGTTTATTAATTTCCTATTTATATCATTTCTATATGTAACTAGATGGTTGCACAAACCATCTTTCTCTCTCACCCACAGCAAGTGATAACTAAAGAATATGAACTGTTTGAATTCCGTCGGACAGAGGTTCCTCCATTGCTCCTTATTTTAGATCGCTGTGATGATGCCATCACCCCATTGCTAAACCAGGTACAAAACCCTTTCTTGGCATAATAGAAGGATAATTTTAAGTGATATTCATCAAAATACAGATAGGGAAGTAAAAGCATGGTCCATTTATTTGCCTCCTTATTTTTAGCTATTCTTGGTTTTGCTTTGTATTTCCTGGTGTTTTGGTATCATGATTCTTCCATCCACTGTCATCATAACTCTTCTGCTTCATCTCTCCTGTACCTTTCTGCCAGTACCTCCACCCCTAATCAAGACAGCTTCCTAATTCTGTAGATTCTATTTCCCTGTGTTTCCTTCTGTCTCCTCATTTCCATGCTTACAGCCATTGCCTTGGTCTAGATCCTAATCTCTTGCAAGAATATTGAAATAGTCATCTACTTCGTTCCCTACTTTTTATTTCTTCTCACTCCAAATGTTCCACAAGTACAATTTCCTAAAGCACAGCTCTATCTTATTACTCTTGGCTTAAAAAACTTCATTGGTTCCCATTTGCCTACTAGGTTAAAAAGAAACTCCTGAACTTGGCATCCAAGAGCCTTCACAATGTGGGCTAAACCTCTTATAAAACCTAGAGTTCACCACTTACATAGATAATGCCACATGGTTTCCTGCCAGCATGCTTTTACTGTGACTGCTTTCTAAACTCTAGAATGTTTGGAATACCTTCTCTTCCCATCTTCACCTATCAAAATGCTGCTGTTAAAACCACTCAATCTGGCCGGGCACGGTCGCTCACGCCTGTAATCCCAGCACTTTGGGAGGCCAAGGTGGCTGGATCACCTGAGGTCAAGAGTTCAAGACTAACCTGGCCAACATGGTGAAGCCCCGTCTCTACTAAAACTACAAAAAAATTAGCCGGGTGTGGTTGCACACACCTGTAGTCCCAGCTACTTGGGAGGCTGAGGCAGGAGAATCATTTGAACCCAGGAGGCGAAGGTTGCAGTAAGCTGAGATCATGCCACTGCACTCCAGCCGGGGCGACAGAGCAAGACTCCGTCTCCAAAAATAAATAAATAAATAAAATGATTTATATGAATAATAGCAAAGAATAAAAAAAAAAAAGAGCCGGGCGCGGTGACTCACACCTATAATCCCAGCACTTTGGGAGGTCGAGTTGGGTAGATCACCTGAGGTCCTGAGTTTGAGACCAGCCTGGCCAACATGATGAAACCGTCTCTACTAAAAATACAAAAAATTAGCTGGACATGGTGGCAGACGCCTGTAATCCCAGCTACTCAGGATGCTGAGGCAGGAGAATCACTTGAACCTGGGAGGCAGAGGTTGCAGTGAGCCGAGATCATGCCACTGTCCTCCAGCCTGGGCAACGAGAGCGAAACTCTTGTCTCAAAAAAAAAAAAAAAAAAACACTCAAAAGCCATCTCCAACATCCAGCCATTCTTCAACATCTCGAAGCCTGTATTCTTTCAGTCAGATATTGTTCTTATCTCCTGAAAATCCCTGTAGACTTGTAGACCTTTGTGTCTCTCTCATGTCTCATGCTGTACTTGCCATGTTGTAGCTTTGGTTGTTTACATCCTCTCCTACGTTACATATTTCTTCAAGGCAGACTGAGTCTCACCAGTGTTTTTTCTCCTTCAAGTATAAGAACAGTGCACATAGCGGGTGCTCTATTAATAGTGATTTTATATGTGTGTATGTATTTATTGAGACAGAGTCTCTCTCTGTCACCCAGATTGGCGTGATCTCAGCTCACTGCAACCTCCACCTCCCAGGTTCAAGCAATTCTCATGCCCCAGCTTCCTGAGTAGTTGGGATCACAGGTGCGCACCCCCACACCTGGCTAATTTTTGTATTAAATATTTTTAGTACAGACAGGGTTTCGCCATATTGGCCAGGCTGGTCTCGAATTCCTGACCTCAAGTGATCTGCCCGACTCGGCCTCCCAAAGTGCTAAGATGACAGGCGTGAGCCACCACACCCGGCTGTGACTTTGTATTTACAGAGAAAGGCACAGTCTATGTTTCAGTTTCTTCCCAGCTTGTACTAATGTTAATGCTAAGGGAAATCTGTGGAGTGAAACTTCTCTGTAGTATAAAATAGCCTTGTATTCCTAAAATTCAAAGTAATATATGTTCACCGAAGAAACTTTTGATATTATCAAAAAGTAGAAAGAAAATTAATTGCCTATTATTCTGTCTCCCAAAGAAAAGCAACTATTTATCCCACAGATTTCACTGGGGACTTCTTTTGTGCCACGTACTAAACTAAGTACTAGAGATAAAAGGTTAAAAGTTACAATTTCTGCCCTCAAAGAGCTCATGGTCCAATTATGAGAAAAATAAACATAATTTTAATTATAGAGTAAGTGCTAGAAGCATGTACAAGAAGCTATCCATAAAAGCATAAAACATTTTGTTCTACGTTTTTTTTTTTTTTTTTGAGATGGAGTTTTGCTCTTATTGTCCAGGCTGGAGTGCAATGGTGTGATCTTGGCTCACTACAACCTCCGCCTCCTGGGTTCAAGTGATTCCCTGCCTCAGCCTCCTGAGTAGCTTGGATTACAGGCATGTGCCGCCATGCTCGGCTAGTTTTGTATTTTTAGTAGAGATGGGGTTTCACCATGTTGGTCAGGCCGGTCTTGAACTCCCGACCTTAAGTGATCCACCCACCTCAGCCTCCCAAAGTGCTGGGATTACAGGCATGAGCCACCATGCCCAGCCTTGTTGTACTTATTTTAAGTGCGACTTAATGGAACTTGCTTTTTCAAGAATTCCTTTGGCAAATCTTTTAGGAAATAAGCACCTTCTTTTATAACCTTCTAAATTATTTCTTAATAAATCTAGTTTTCTTAAGATAAAATATGTATATAAACATTTCTAGCATTTAGATTCTAGATGCAGAAGGGAACGTGCTAGAAAATACTTCATTTTGTCTAACAGACCTATGACTGAAAGTAATCTATTCTCCATAATTGGTGAAAAGGGAAAATTTGGAGATTTCTCATTTCCAGTTTTACCAAATAAATTCTCAATTTGTGAGACTGGAAACCAGTCCTTCCTCTCAACTCCCCTTAGGTAAAAATATAAAATAAAATGGGTTCAAAGGTAAGTTTCTGAATATCCCAGTGTTTTGATCAACTCACAAGGTTTTTCTGATAATACTAGTGTTCCCAGGACAAATATAGTACCACTCAGATCTGCAAGAACACACTTCTCATGCTGCAGAAAACCATAGAAGCATACAGGAAATGGTACAGCTTGTAACTGCAGTACCAATATAGCTCTATCTGTGAAGCCAAAAATATACTCTTAATTCACAGGCAAAAAATTGGAGCTAATAATAGCTCTAATTTGTTTTCTTTCTATCAAGAATATTAATCTTGCTGCCCTTTTTCCAAAAGTATGAAATCTAAAAGTATTTTGACTTTTCTTCCGTGTTTAATCAATTAAAATGACAGTCTTAATGCTTATAGCACAAAGTATGAATAAAATTTAACTCGAGAATCTTCATGTAAAGAAGACTAGTTAAAGAATGTTATCAGTTTTTATTTGTTTTCCTGAACGTTTACTATTTCCATATTCTGTCAGTTACCTTTTTTTTTCATAATTCTTTATTTAGTGGACATATCAGGCCATGGTCCACGAACTACTAGGCATAAACAACAATCGGATTGATCTTTCCAGAGTGCCGGGAATCAGTAAAGACTTAAGAGAAGTGGTCCTATCTGCTGAAAATGATGAATTCTATGCTAATGTAGGTGGTTTAAATTTTTTTTAATTGTCTTTAGTTGTTTTTATGTAAGAAGATCAATATTGGCTTGTTAGTATAGGGGCAGGCATGGGATTTCATGTGAAAGGATGATACGGGCATCCTGTGCATAAACTGCCTCTCAAGGGAAGGCAGAAGACTTGGATTCTGACCCTTTAGCAATTTTTTTTCATAGAGATCACGTAGTTATTTACTTCTCTCCCCTCCAGTAGCTGTTTGTGAGAATAGTAATGGTATTCATCAACAGTGTCCCAGCTAATGTCCAAATTTGGTAATTAAAATAGAATTTCCCTGCCCTTCAATTCTGTGTTCCAAATTCTTTTTCACTTCTTTCAAGTTGTCTGAAAGTCAGACTAGTTGATGAAGTGTGCTTCCAACTTTCTTTTTCACAGAATATGTACCTGAACTTTGCTGAGATTGGTAGCAATATAAAGAATCTCATGGAAGATTTTCAGAAGAAGAAACCAAAAGAACAGCAAAAACTAGAATCAATAGCAGACATGAAGGTAAATTGAACATGTACATGAATGACAAACGTGACAGTTTGGTACTATTCATGTAAGCAACACTTTTGGAATCTTCTGGGTCTAATTTCTACCTTGATTGATTTTATTTGGTTTGAGACTTATTTTCTGTAATGTCTTTAAACAATATAGTGAAAACTTTATGATAAGCCATGTGCTTCTTTCCATTCTTCAGTAATATCTGGACTATTTAAAGACTCAATCTATTGCTGGGAGCAGTGGCTCACGCCTGTAATCCCAGCACTTTGGGAGGCCGAGGCAGGCGGATCACCTGAGGTCGGGAGTTCAAGACCAGCCTGACCAACATGGTGAAACCCCGTCTCTACTAAAAATACAAAATTAGCCAGGTGTGGTGGCGCATGCCTGTAATCCCGCTACTCGGGAGGCTGAGGCGGGGGAATCCCTTGAACCTGGGAGGCGGAGGTTGGGAGGTTGCAGTGAGCCAAGATCACGCCACTACACTCCAGCCTGGGCAACAAGAGCAAAACTCTGTCTCAAAAAAAAAAAAAAAAAAAAAAAAACAACTCAGTCTACCAACATATACCAGTTCTTCTCTTCTTAAGCATAACAAAATGCCATGTGGCTGAAAGTTGTAGATGCTTTAATCTGGGCTGAAAAACAACCCCCGCTTTCCCCAACCCCCATTCAGTACATGCTTATCCTCAGTCAAAAAATAACAGAACCTCCCATTGATGTTTTTCCCATGGCAGGCGTTTGTTGAGAATTATCCACAGTTCAAGAAAATGTCTGGGACTGTTTCAAAGCATGTGACAGTGGTTGGAGAACTGTCTCGATTGGTCAGTGAGCGGAATCTGCTGGAGGTTTCAGAGGTTGAGCAAGAACTGGCCTGTCAAAATGACCATTCTAGTGCTCTCCAGGTCAGTCCAATTTGATGAGCACCTACTATGTGTAAAGCACTGTGCCAGGCAGAGCAAGAGATAAAAAGGCAAGTAATCCTTCTTCATCAACATGGAATTTAGTCCGACAAGGAGCTGACATGAGAACACAAATTAATATTATTTAAGATAGATCTATAAAAAGAGTCACAAGAGAAGTGTAATGTGCAATTCCCAAGGGTTCAGTTAATTAGTATGAGGGCAGCCTAGTCCACTAGAAAGAGCACCAAACTAGAATCAGAAGATCTAGATGGGAGTGTTTGGTATACCACTTACAGGCTTTGTGACATGGAGCTGTTGACTTAATCTCTGAGCCAGTTTCATTATTTGTAAAATAGGTATATTAATACTCATCTCACAGAGTGGTTAGGAAGACTTTAAAAGATAAAACGTATATTAAAATGTATTATCTAAGTTTTTTCATTATTGAAGATCTGCTTTTCATCGCACCAACATATTAATGCCTGCTATATGTATATACTACTGCTGTGAGGATCTGAATACAAAGATGAATAAGATACCACATTACAGTAGGGGAGAAAGAAATTTAAACCAGCAATTGTAATACCAAGCACTATGTACCATATTAGAGGTATTTACAAAGGAATATGGAAATACAGAGGAAGGACAACTGTTTTCCCCAAGGATGAGGCTTCTTAGCACTTCTTAGGGAAAATAACATCAAACAGGGAAAAGGAATAAACATTCTCAGCAGAGAGAATGCAGGCATGAAGATGTGAAGAAATAAATATTGATATATATATATTTTTTCTATATATATATAAAATATTTATATTTGAAATATACATATATTTAAATATATATATGGGAACAGAGAATAGTTCAGTGTGGCTAGTCCAGGGTACAAGATGAGTGGTCTTAGACTGGAAAGACTGACTGAAGCCAGGTTATGGCCATTGGAAGGAAGTTGGGCTTTAATCTTAAAATGATGGGGGCTCCCGGAGGATTTTAGAAGAATAGCAACATAATCAGACTCTGGCCTCAAGAAATGTATAGTCTAATTGAAGAGACAAAACTAAAGCACAAGAAAAAATTAGATAATGTTTCAAGATGAGAATTAAGTCATAATTGTAATACTGACTGTAACAGGTTTTGAGGTTAGAGAAGGCAAGATTTGGATGGACCACAAAAGAATGAATAGAATTTGGGGGAGGAGTTCAGCCAGGAGCAGCAAAAGCAAAGATGTAGAAATATGGAGGAAGTAATAAACAGTTTGACCTGTAGAGAGTGAGTATGAAACAGAATTAGATAAAATTGAATTGGTAAACAAAAAACAGTTTACAAGCTTTATGAAGAGGCTTGTAAGAATTTATACCTGCTGAGATAAGCAAAGAGATCCAGTATAGGATCTTATGTAGAAAGTTGAGGTGAGGAAGGCAGTATTTTAGGAAATGTAACCTAGTAAGGATGCTTTAGAGGTGAAAAAACAGGTCAGAGAGACTTGTAGACTTACAGTGATAGTAGTAAAAATGTACAGCAAGGGGCAGAACTGAAAAACATTTCAAAGGGAGAAGAATTAGACGACAGGCTGGATATAAAGATAGAATAAATCAGAGGTAATTCCATGTTTCCTGAGAAATGACAAAGTATGATGTCACTGACAAGTAATTTAGGAATACGAGTCCTTTAGGAAATAGCCATTTCTAAGCCACTTATAAGAAGCACATTTCCCTGTTAATAGGGCCCTATATTCTAAAGCTTAGCTTCTTTCTTTCCCAGCTACAGTTCCACTTTATTCTATAAAATAATGCCAACCTGTTATATTGGAAACAACTCAGGTTTTGGACCCAGACTGGCTTGGCTTATATCCTACCTCTCCTTACCAAAGTTTCTTTGGGAAAATTACTTGATTTGCCCAAGTCTTGGGGATTATGATTTCAAACTTTCAGACCGTTACGATGATTCAATGAGATATGTAAAATGCTTCACATGTAATAGGTGCTTTGTAAATGTTAGTTCCCTTCCTCTAAGCATGATTTTTTTTTTACACATAGTGCAAACAAAAGAAAGAAGTCTACCTGTGGGTGCTCTAGTTATACCAGAGTCTTTACTGGGACTTATTGTTGTTGGGTTTTGGATCAGAACCTAAAGTCACATTCTTTTTAATCACTAAATAGTATCCTTTGTAAAGATGTATCCTAATCTATTTAACTTGGCCTTTAAACAACACTACTAACAGTATTTTATAGTTGTTTCGTGGGCCTAATAGAAATGTCCTGATATTTATCACAAAAAATGAGTTTTCTGCCTCTTATTAAATAAAAAACAAAATTGTGTCCCGTAACTAAATTTAAATTTCTTATATTTCTTTATCATTTGATTTTTCCCTTGAAAACAGTAGAACCAGACTTAATCACTAGCCAGTTTTACTGTCTTTATTTGTATCTCTCTACATGTGGAAAGCAATTAGAAAAAGTTCTTGTAATAACTTGTCTGAAACTTTATTTTTGTGTTCACTTTAAAAGAAAAATAGTCACTTAAAAATATAAATTCTATTTGTGATCCACTTTTTATTTTTAGAACTTATCTTTTGAAGGTTTTCTTGTCTAGGGTATTGGGATTTTACAGTGAGCAGTTGATTTGGAGTCCCCCATCATAAACGACTTATTTGGCAACATAACTTAAATAGTCTATAAAGGGATCTTTTGTTTGATAGTAAGTGGATGTCAGGGGCCTGACTTCTAGAGGGGTTATAGCATTCCTTGGCTTGACCTTAGATGATAATACGTCATGAAGCAATGAAATGAGGTTTGTGAGT
The DNA here is from genome assembly GCF_029289425.2 of Pan paniscus. Lineage (NCBI taxonomy): Eukaryota > Metazoa > Chordata > Mammalia > Primates > Hominidae > Pan > Pan paniscus. The sequence continues at coordinate 99,752,963 of NC_073249.2, read as the reverse complement.
AGAGATGGGGTTTGCTTTATTGAATAGTATCATGACAAGAAAAAAAAGTTCATGTATTGCTAAAAGTTAACTTAAAAATTGCTGCCATTCTAACCATTATTTTGTAGGCTAATGAAAATTTCATTTAGAAAGAATTTCACTAGAACCAAAGTGAAATTTACTACCACTGAAACATATACATATCCTCAGAAGAGATTTATTGATTAGTAATGAAGATTTGCCATACCATGAAGAAAAGCATCTTTAGAAAGTGAGCAATTCCACCCTTACCATCCTCCCTATACTCTGCCCCCCCATGCCCAGCCTGTGTTGTCATATCACAGTTTTTCATTTGGAGAGAGGAACCAGTCTATTTTATATTTTTTCCTGACCTTTCATAAAGATCTCAAATCATCCTGTTAATGATACATAATAAGGACTCAATAAATATTTATTAGAAAAATGAGGAGGAAGAGCTCTATTTGAAGCAGTATAGAGTAGTGGCTAAGAGCTTGGGCCTTTGATGGCTTGGGTTTGAAAATAATTCCTAACCACTCTAAAACTCAGTCCTTTTGTCTATAAAGGGGGAAAAATAATAGTACTTACCTCAAAATTGTTGTGAGAGTGCAATGAGCTAATACATGTAAAACACTTATGGTACTTGGTACTTACAGCTTTCGAGAAATATTAACTACCAACATTAAGAGTATTATTATTTGATGGTACATTTAATTTTCTTAATGGCATCCAAGACATGTTTTTTAGTTCAGTGATAGCCTTGTATCTCTCTGATTTCAGAAAAGTGTTTGGTTTTTTTGTGTGTGTGTTTTGTTTTGTTTTGTTTTGCCACTCATTAAAATTATAAGAAAAGTGGTTGGGACACATTGAACTGACTGACAATTTTACTTTGATTAATTAAATGTAAAAATGATCCTTTTATTCTAAAACAACATTTAGCCAGTATTTTAGAAACAGTATTGATCAGCAGAAGATCTACTGCAAAGCTCAATTTTATGTTGACTAGTCATTAAGAAAAGGAATACTGACTCCGATGTATTTACCAGTCAGTAGAACTGGGTCTTGTCTGCTTTCTATCATTTTTCCCTGATAAGCTTTTTATATTCCCACAACACTGTTCTCTCAAACTGTTAGGCTCATTTTTGTCAGATCAGCATGTGGAAGACTTCTGCCAATTCCATCTTACTGTCCTAATCTGTTGGTTTATTTTGTTATTCTCTGACTTTACTACATTAATATAGTAGATAACAAAGAAGGGATCCTGTTCTTTAGGTTAAACTAAAACAAAAAAAAAATGGAGACTATCTTTATTACCAAGACCAACTGGAATCTGTATAATAGTTTGAAATGTGTGTATGTCATAATGATTTCTTCTTGCTGTGCTGCTTTATCATAGTTTTGATAGAAGAAAACAGAAAAGTAAAAAAAGATTTAGCCAGAAACAATGGAAGAATCTCTAAATATCAGAAAAGAAGAATGGTTTTCTCGTTGATGTCTTATAAATGAATGTTAGTTCCTTTAGGAAACTTGATCTCCAAAGACACTATTTTTGCTTTGCTTTGCTTTGCTTTTCCTATTCCTTGATTAGGCCCACACAAATGTTAGAGTTCAGTGCAAGGTTTTCGAATCCTGTCTTCTTAAGTAGATGACAATTTTCTGTTTTGCTCTTTACTCAGTCATTGTTATAATGTGACAGTGTTCTTTTCTAATAGTCACAAGGCTGATGGAAAATTTAATAAGAGAAACCAAAAAATTATGTAATTCAGTTAATTTCCAACAGATAAATACTACCGTGTAGCATATAACCTGCTTTGTAATTATAAGCCTCTCTGATTCTTTTTTCTCCTCTTCTCTGGTTAGTGCCCTGAAATCTCAATGTAATGTATGCCACTGCCAATCAAGTTGACAAGTCAAGTAGTTATAAGGGAAATCCTTCAAAATGAAGTTAAAGGATAAAGTGGGATCAAGGCAGACAAAAAGGTCCTGCGTCTCCAAGGACTGATACAGCTGAAAGAAAAGAAAGAACTCAGCTTGTACCTACAGGTTTCTTTTCATGAGAGAATAGATGCCTCTAGCTAGAACATGGACCTGAGCCATGAGTTGGGTCCTAAGGGCTCAAAAGTAGGCAAAATAATTACTCGCAGTAAGCCTGGTCAGATCTGGGCCAAGTCCTCAGTAAAGAACTAAGAGTCAAGCCAGGCAATCTAAATACCACTACCAAGTCTCAAGGAATGGAAGTGGATTTTTTTTAGGATTGATGCATAATGATTGTACAGATTTATGGAATACAATGTGATGTTTCAATACATGTATACATTGTGTAGTGATCAAATCAGGGTAATTAGCATATCCATCACCTTAAACATCTGTCATTTCTTTGCGATAAGAACATTTAAAAACCTCTCTTATAGCTATTTTGACATATATAATACATTATTGTTAACTCTATTCATGCTACTATGCAGTAGAACACCAGAACATATTCCTGCTATCTAACTGTAGCTTTGTACCTATTAACCAATTTCTAACCACCCCTATCCTTCACCATCCCATCCTCTGGTAACTGCTATTCTGCTCTCTACTTCTATGAGTTCAATGAGAACAACTTTTTAGATTCCACATGTGAGTAAGATCGTGCACTATTTGTCCTTCTGTGTCTGATTTATTTCACTTAATGTAAGTCCTCCAGGTTAATCTGTTTTGCCACAAATGACAGGATTTTGTTCTATTTCATGGCTGAATAATAAATAAATATATATATATATATATATATATATGCTGCATTTTCTTTTCCTTTTTTTTTTTTTTTTTTTTTTTTTGAGACAGGGTTTGGCTCTGTCGCCCAGGCTAGAGGGTAGTGGTGCAATCTTGGCTCACTACAACTTCTGCCTCCCAGGCTCAAGCTACTCTCCCACCTCAGCCTCCCCAGTAGCTGGGACTACAGGTATACACCGCCATGCCCAGCTAATTTTTGTATTTTTGTAGAGACAGAATTTCACCATGTTGTCCAGGCTGGTCCCCAGCTCCTGAGCTCAAGCAGTCCACCTGCATCGGCCTCCCAAAGTGCTGGGATTATAGACCTGAGCCACCGTGCCCGACCTAAATACTGCTTTTCTTGATCCATTCATCTGTTGATGGACATTTAGGTTGATTTCATATCTTGGCTATTTTGAATAGTGCTGCAGTAAACATAGGAGTGCAGATATCTCTTCAACATACTGATTTCATTTCCTTTGGATATATACCAAGTAGTTAGATTGCTAAATCATATAGTAGTTCTATTTTTAATTTTTTAAGGAATCTTCATACTATTTTCCATAATGGCTGTACTAATTTACATTCCCACCAGTTGTGTGTAAGGGTTCTTATTTCTCCACGTCATCATCAACAACACTTACTATCTCTAATAAGAAACAGCCAAGAGTCAAGATCCAAGTGAAGGTAAATAGAAAAGGGCAGAGACTGATTACTGCAAATAGTCTTTGACTGTCATCATACCAGTTTTGTGAATTTATAGTTACTTGGATTTCTCAGATTTGCTTAAAAGTACAGAGACAGATCAGCCAGAAAAGGTGGTAAGAGAGTGACTGCAAGGGCAGGAAATGAGACATTGTGCCTATAAGAAAAGTAACAACAGAAATCCCAAATGGGATTTCTTTTCTTTTTAAAAAATTTTTTTTAAATGTTTATTTATTTATTTGAGACAGTTTCACTCTGTCACCCAGGCTGGAGTACTGTGGCACGTAATCTCGGCTCACTGCAACCTCCGCCTCCCAGGTTCAAGCAATTCTCCTGCCTCAGCCTCTTGAGTAGCTGAGACTACAGGCGCCCGCCACTACATCCTGCTAATTTTTTGTATTTTTAGTAGAGAGGGAGTTTCACCATGTTGGCCAGGCTGGTCTCGAACTCCTGACCTCAAGTGATCCACCTACCTCGACCTCACAAATTGTTGGGATTACAGGCGTAAGCCATGGCACCCGGCCCCCAACAGGATTTCTTAATGTTTTAAACTTACGCTGTTGATTGAGATACATACATAATTTGTACCTGAAATTTCTTCATATTATAGTAGAAAATAGTGGAACATTTGAACAGATACCCTAAATGGGCTGTATTCCGTGGCTGCTCTAGGGGAAAGATCCCATGAAAGGAAAAAAATGAGAAAAATCTTACGAATTTGGGATCGAAATCTACCAACGAGAAGTTTCTCCCTTTTTGATCCCTTAAGGATGATGGTAGTGAAATAGTAACCCAAAAAATCAACAATAGAAATCTCTCTCAGAGAACTCTGTACTTGAAAGCTACATGGGAGGTTCCCCATTATCATCATAGTCCCTAGTCAGTGTGAACAGAAGAGCTCTTAGACATTGGACATGGTTGTTGTCAGGTACAAAAGAGATAATGTATGTGAAAGCATTTTGTAAGTTGTAAAGTAATCATATAGTTGATAGTTATGTCCTCAGAATTCAGTGCCCTTCAAGGCTCTTGCCAGCCTTTCAAACCAAGCCATTTCTTCCTCTGATTTCCATATTTATTTTGATAGTGCCACTGCTTTTGGTCTCTCACACTGGTTCCAATATTTACTGATTCTTCAGGACCTTTGGCAAGTGTCACCTCTGTGAAGTCTTTCCTAATTTCTCAACAACCCAATATACTTTCTCTTCCCCTTTCTCTCCCCTTCCTCTTTTGCACTGATTTTCAGCTTTTGCTTTTTGTTTTGTTTTTTGCATACATGTTTCTGTTATAACACCACATATTTGTTCCTGAAAAACCTCATATTCTATAAAAACATGCACTAAAAAAAGGGTTATGAGAATATAGGGTTATAAGCAGACCACTTA